>NW_028276155.1:1498333-2247500 GCF_052056855.1 Sturnus vulgaris | reverse complement strand
AGCTCTCATTGGAATATTTGCTCCAATATTTTTCCAGCAGCAGCTCCAGCACCCAGTTCCTCCTCCTGGCCTTTCCAGACCAGAGCTGCAGCTCCCGCCCTTGGGGCTCTTCCTGGGCATCGCCAAGGCTGCCCTTCTGGGCAACGGCTTCCTCATCCCTGTGAGAGTCTGCGACCACCAGCTGCACACCCCGAGGGACTTCCTCCTGCTCAACTTCTCTCTGCTCCACCAAGGCTCCATCTGCACTGCTGTCCCTAAAGCCATGGCCAATTCCCTCTGGGACACCAGTGGTCCCATCTGTTTCTACTGTCACCAAAAAGGACAAGTACTGATAGTCTGCAAAAAGAGGCAGCAGGATGAAAAGATGTTTCAAGAAGATTAGGGAGGTCAGGGGCTCATTTATTTAATGAGGACCAAAACATCAGAAGAGCCCTTGATAAAATTAAAAGTAGGTCCTCAAAATGAAGAAATCACATTTTTAGTAGATACTGGGGCTTCTAGGTCCACAGTGAGAAAATTGCCTCCAGGCTATAGTGTTAGCTGCGAGCATGTCCTCGTAATAGGGGTTAAAGGGGAAGTTTTTCAGGTTCCCATAATTAAAGATGTACAAATAGAATCTGATACAAGATTTGGGTTGAATGATTTATTACTAATACCTGAGGCAAATAAGAATTTATTAGGAAGGGATTTAATAATAGCCCTGGGAATTCAAATAAAGCCCTGTGAAGGACCAGTTAAAATTTACTCTTTAACTGAAGATAATCAGGAGATTAGTGATACAGTGTGGTATTCCGGAGAAGTGGGAAAGTTAAACATTCAGCCCCTAAGCACTGAAATACAGAATCCAGAAATCCCCATTCAAGTAAAACAATATCCAATATCACTGAGAATCGGAGGGGATTGAAACCAATAATTGAGAATTTGAGGCAGCAGGGGATATCAGAACCTTGCATGTCAGCACATAACAGCCCCATTGTGCCGGTAAAGAAGCCTGATGGCAGTTACCAACCAGTTCAGGATCTCAGGGCAGTCAATCAAAGCACCATTACTCGTTTTCCAGTGGTGGCCAATCCATGTACTTTACTAAGCCAATTGGCCCCTCACTATACTTGGTATAGTGCAGTGGATTTAAAAGATGCTTTTTGGACTTGCCCTCTGGATGAGAGTAGCCGGAACTATTTTGCCTTTGAGTGGGAGGGCCCAGACACAGGCAGAAGAGAACAGCTTAGGTGGACAGTAATACCCCAAGGTTTCACTGACTCACCAAACCTTTCTGTGGAGCATTAGAAGATCTCTTGAAGTCCTTTGAGTTACCTAGAGGGATTAAGTTGTTACAGTATGTAGATGATTTGTTATTAGCTGGAGAAACTGAAGAAGACACTAGGAAAGGGACTATACAGCTTTTAAATTTTTTATGAGAAAATGAGTTAAAAATATCCAGGTCAAAGTTACAATTTGTGGAGTCAGAAGTACGTTATTTAGGTCACTGGATCAGTAAGGGAAGGAAAAAACTAGGCCCTGAAAGGGTTTCAGGAATATTGAATATGGGATCCCCAAAGTCTAAAAGAGAAATAAGACAGTTTTTGGGTCCTTTGGGCTATTGCAGACAGTGGATAGAGGGATTTAGTGGGAAAGTAAAATTCTTATATGAAAAATTGACTACAAATCACTTGAAATTGAATGAAAAGGATCAGGAAAATTTTAAGCAAGTTAAAGAGGCCCTGCTGCAAGCTCCTGTCTTAAGCCTTCCTGATTTAGACAGGCCACTTCAATTATTTGTTAATACAATTGATCAAACAGCTTATGGAGTATTGACTCAGGATTGGGCAGGAAGTCAAAAGCCAGTGGGATATTATTCCAAATTGCTTGATCCAGTTAGCAAGGGCTGGCCAACATGTTTACAAGCTCTGGTAGCAACAGCATTGTTAGTAGAAGAGGCCCAAAAAATAACTTTTGGGGCACCACTGGAAGTATACACTCCCCATAACATTAGAGGAGTTCTTGCTCAAAAGGCTGAAAAATGGTTAACAGATAGTTGAATATTAATTAAAGTATGAGGCTATCTTCATAACCTCTCCAGAATTAGAATTAAGAGTGACAAATGTACAAAGCCCAGCCCAGTTTCTGTACGGGGACCCAGGGGAAAAATTAATACATGATTGCATAAAGGTCATAGAATTACAAACAAAAATACGTCCAGATTTAAGGGAAGAGGAACTGCGAACAGGAGAAAAATTATTTATTGATGGATCATCTCGAGTGGTAAATGGGAAAAGAAAATCTGGATATGCCATAATTAGTGGAGAAAAATTAGAAGTAAAAGAATCTGGTCCTCTTAACTCATCCTGGTCAGCACAAGCCTGTGAACTTTATGCATTACTCCGTGCATTGTTGCTATTAAAAGATCGAGAGGGAACCATATACACGGACTCAAAGTATGCTTATGGGATTGTGCATACCTTTGGAAAAATCTGGAAAGAAAGGGGATTTGTAAACACTCAAGGGAAAGGATTAATACACCAAAGATTAGTCAGTGAAATACTTGAGGCTTTAAAAGGTCCAAAAAAGATAGCAGTTGTACACGTAAAAGGACACCAGAGGGGGAGAGACATTAAAACAAGAGGAAACAATTTGGCCGATGATGAAGCAAAAAGAGTTGCCCTAAGGGAAAACACCAGTGTAATTATGACTTTTAAAGAGACAGAAACACAAACTGAAACACCATACTTTTCTTTAACAGAGATAGAAACTATAAAGAAATTAGGGGCAACCATGAAGGAAGAAGAATGGATTCTACCAGATGGTAGAAAAGTAGTCCCAAAACCTATAGCCTGACAGATCCTGGACAACTTACATCGAAGAACTCACTGGGACACAAGAGCACTTTGTAACTATTTTTAAAATTTTATGGGTGTATAGGAATATTTGAAATTGGAAAACAAATCACACAAGGATGTCTCACATGTCAGAAAGTGAACAGAAAAGTGTTGAGGAGTCCTCCCTCTGGAGGTCGTCGGACAGCCTATCAGCCATTCGAAAAGATCCAAGTTGACTTTACTGAATTACCTAAAATAGGCAGGTGGAAATATCTGCTGGTTATAGTAGATCAGTTGACTCAGTGGGTAGAAGCATTCCCTGCGGCTAGAGCCACAGCTCAAACAGTAACTAAAATTTTATTGGAGCATATTATTCCACGATTTGGAATAGTACAAGTTATTGATTCAGATCTGGGCACTCATTTTACTGCGAGAATAATTAACAGTTTAAGCCAAGCACTAGGAATTACCTGGGAATATCATACCCCATGGCATCCCAAAAGCTTGGGACGAGTTGAAAGGATGAACCAAACTATTAAACAACAACTAACTAAATTAATGATAGAAACTAAATTACCACGGACTAGATGCCTTCTCATAGCCATGTTAAATATAAGAACTAAGCCCCACTCTGAAACTTGGATCTCACCATATGAGATGTTATATGGATTGCCTTACCCCCAAGGCATGACAATGGATCCCTCACTAGTCGGGGACAAAACCATTCAGGGGTATCTTAAATCCATCACAAACAATTTGAGGGAATTAAGAGAGAAAGGCATTTCAGCTCAAACCACTCCTCTCGATTTTCCAGTACATTCTATCCGACCAGGACAGTATGTGTTGACAAAATGCTGGAGAGGAGGAAGTTTAGAACCTCAATGGGAGGGACCAATTCTGGTTCTTTTAACCACAGAAGAAGCAGTCTGAACAGCAGAAAAAGGCTGGACTCATGCTTCACAAGTAAAAGAACCAATACAAAAAAAAGATTGGAAAATTATTTCAGCACCAGGAGACCTAAAAATCAATTTAAAAAAACCCCAGAATTTAAAAATTGATTAAATTCCACCCAGATTAAGAAAAACAACATATAGAAATTTTATTAATTTCATGATTAGGAGGAAAGGAGAACTTAATACTAAAAAGCTGCAGTGATAAGAAATTCGCATAAAATCATTGTATCTTGGGACAAAAGGGGAGATGTAAGATATATATGGGAAAAGATATTATTGTATGCTGTTACTGCTTGAAATATCAATTGAAGATGTTTTGAGAAGTACATGGTTGTCATTTAGACATCCTGCATTGGCTGCCAACTGCAACCTCATTGAGTTTGGAGGCTGAACAGCGCCCATGGGAAAGAATCAGACGCCTCCTTGATGAGTGGGAAAAGCCCAGATGGATTGAAAAGCTTCTCAGGAGCTTCTGACTGCCAGCATTAACTGATTTATTTGAGGAGCTGTAAATCAAAAAGAGACTGGTAACACCTATTATTGAGGAGGCCCAACAACAATTAACACATTGGGACTGTAATAATCATGGCTTAGAATGCCGCCCTTGCATTTGTACTGTTTGTACCTGTTGTTTTAATTCGTGCTGGATGGTAAATAATGCAAAAGAAAAAGAGAGACAATTGATTTGTTGAAGTTGTTTAGATTGTGTACGTGGACAGCTAAGAATAGAAAGATTTTTAGTGACTTTTATGCTTAACCATTGAGACAAGAAAATGGGACCTTTTTTGCAGCAATTCAACTACTATAGATCAAGACCAACTACTCCTCGCCATATTAGCTTTTGTACAGGCTAAAGAACAAACAGTCCATAATATTATAGACCAGTGTATTATAAATGACAATTGTTGTGGAGAAGAAATCTATGTGCCACGTCATAGATTTATTTCAGCAGCTGATTGGCATCGTGAGTGTATCTATTGGTGGTGACAAACATTTAACTACCTACCCCGATTTCATAGCAGAAATAGACCATTAAAACGAACTGTTTAACTAAAGCAGTGTGAAAATAAATTTTGTTGTAGTTGGCATATCTCTAGAGCTTTAGTGGATTAGGAAAAATAGCTGATCAATCTAGGGAAAGAGACAGGGCAGTGCTGCAGAACTACAAATAATTGATGCCATCTTTGGAAAAGAAAAAGCTAAAATGGCTTATATGAGCTTTATGAGGCCAAGGATGCCAAAAAGAGACAAATCCCAGGATAAAAGCTTTGCTACCGAGAAGATTGACATCTCGGCCCTTGGCTGCAACCCAAGGGGCCTTGAGACAGGTAGAAAGTTAAAATTCCTGAGGATTCTTTTCATGGTGCTTACTATAATACCCCTGGAAACTGGACAAAGCCATAAGACTGCATGGAGCAAAACAGAACAAGCCATGCAGGAACAAATTCTAACACAACAAGCAGCACAAGAGCCAGCAGTAAAGAAACGAACCATTCCTGATCCCTGTGACAAATGCAATCATTCCATGTGGGTCAGGGATGAGATGGAATCAGTTTTTGTGGCACAGCCACATGTTAGTGCTGCCTGTTACAATCATAGCAGCTTCTTAGAAATTTGTGTGAGAAGTCCAAAAATGTATTCAGTGAGAAACAATTTGGGATTCATTGGGCGAGCTCCTTATCCTAATAATGATCATCTTTGTCCTAGATATGAAAATTTCTTGTGTTTTGAAAAGGATGAAAAAGGAAAAGGGCCAAAGAGAAAATTAATTGGAAAACAAAAAGAAACAATGAAGGATAAGAAAAAGATCAGAGGGAAAGAATTAGAGGAGCTGGATGAGCTGTATAAAAAATTAAAACAGCACTATAGCGACTGGGATTTGCCAACTTCAAATAAAAATCTGTTAGTAGATCTGATGCAAGAAATTGCCACAGAATAGGGATTATCTAAATGTTTTGTTTGTGGAGGACTTAGAATGGTTGAAAGATGGCCATGGAAGGGTGAAGGTTTAGCTCCAGAACAATTTTTAAAATGGAATCATACACAAATTTCTAAGACCCTAAGACGGCCTGAAGGCTGGGTCCTGAGTCATCAAGTAATTGGGACAGTTTGTATAACTCGGGAAGGGAGAAAATACACTGAAGTGGTGGGATATACTCCTTGCCTATCTACATTAGTAGTAAATTCAGACAATAACACAAAGACCTGGCAACCCAAGAGTCCTACTGGATATTGGGGAATAGCAAAAGAAATGGATTGCAAGTGGAATAATCAAACTGATTTGTGCTGGCGTAACAGTCCTGGACCTAATCCTTACAAATCCATAAAAGACTTAAAATCTTATTGGGAACAACCAGAAAACACAGAAAACAAATGGAAAGCCCCTGATGGAATATATTGGGTTTGTGGGCAATGAGCATACAGTGAACTATCCCAAAAGTGGGAAGGAACTTGTACCTTAGAAATTATACGACCCTCCTTCTTTGTCAGACCAAGGTCTAAGGGCGATGTACTAGGAACACCACTTTATGAAACCTTAGAAAGAAAGATAAGAGAACTAAACCTCGACTTTCCAATGGCAGAAGGAAACCAAAAATGGAAAGATGAAGAATGGCCTGCAGAAAGAATTATAGCACATTATGAACCTGCTACTTGGGCTCAGAATGGGTCTTGGGGATATAGAACTCCAATTTACCTATTAAATTGGTTGATAAGGGTCCAGGCCGTAGTGGAAGTCGTCTCAAACCATAGGGCAGACGCTTTAAAGTTGTTGGACAAACAGCATTCACAAATGTGAGCATTTGTACATCAAAAGAGAATTGCCCTAGATTATCCGCTGGCAGAAGAAGGAGGAGTTTGTGGGAGGTTTAATGAATCTGAATGCTGTGTGGAAATAGATGATCACAGGGAAGCCATCACAAAAATTGCTGATGAAATTCAGAGTGGCACATGTACCAGTTCAAAAACAGAATTCTATCCTGAAAGCTGATTGGTGGGATCAACTCTTTGGGGGTGTGTGGTGGAAAAAATTGGGATTCATGCTATTATGTTCTGGTTTAGGACTACTGTTTCTGCCTTGCATTATACCCTGTCTAATTAGAGTAATCCACTCAGTAATTCCAGGAATGCAACTTACAGCCATGCCCTTGAATCCAGAATCAACAGCAAAAAAGAAACTGAATTTCTTGATGGTACTGAAAGCACAATGCACTCACACACGAGGGAGAGAGATCGAGAAAATGGTGACTGAATGCAAAGAGAATACCCTGGCACGAGAAATGTTAATAAAATTTGAGAAGGAGTGTGAAAAGCTGAATGCAGCATGAGAAATGTTAGAAAAATTGGAGGCTAGTATGAAGGAACCTAGAGAATACCAAGCAACAATGTTTTAGAGCACGAATCAATATGATCAAAAAGAGAAATGGGGGAATTGTGATAAATGTGATTTGTGCTAATTAAATTGTAACTATATTATCAAAATTGTGTTTAGATGTTACGGCTTTTTCCCGGCCGATACAGAGTCTTTCACCTTCCACCGGTCTAGCTCAGGTGTTGGGATGATATTCCTCTGGGCCTTAACCACAAAGACGTAGATAAGATATCAAAAGAGGCTCTTTCCCCTGATAAAGTTACAGGTTTATTTCTCGTGGGTAGTGAGTGAAAAGGGAAGGGAAAAGAGAACGGGGGAAGAGAAAAAGGGGGAAAAAGGGAGAGCGGGATAAGAGATCTGGGGGAAAAAGAGATGCGGGAAAAGAGAGGGGGGAAAAAAGAGAACGGGGCAAGAGAGGGGAAAAAATGCGGGAAAGAGAGCGAGGTCAGCGGGTCCTGACCTTTTCTAGGGTCTGGAAAGGGGGGGCGGGGAGAAATTGGATCCCAGCCAGCTCTGTGTGGCCAGGAGGGGAGAGGGACCAAGATACAGGGCACAGTAGGGGTCACGGGATGTACCATTTACAATGTATCTAGGGAACGCAACATCTCCCCGTTTTTTGTTTAACAAAGTTGAAAGAAGGATATTGGTATCATCAAATTACGATTTTGCCCACCACTTGTAGCTGGCGGGAGGGTTAGATTGTTTCAAGTCTTTCATTTCTATGTGATTGACTACTGAGGTAGAGGGAATGAGGCTATGAATAGCCTTGAAAACCAAGTGACGTAGGATCCCGAATGCTATTATTACAAGGAAAAGAATAACAAAAATTAACACAATTGTTTTGACTATAGATGTCCACCACCCTGTGAGTCCCCAGCCTTTGAACAGTCCATTGAACCAATCTTCAGATTCTTGCTTTACTTGTCCGATTAAGTTGTTCATGTTTCGGAGGGCAGCATGGATGTTAGGAGCTCTCGAGTTCAGGTCCATACAGCAAAGTCCTTCAAATTCCTGGCACTCATGTCCGTGTAGTAGCAAGAGAAAATCTATAGCAGCACGATTTTGGAGTGTGGCCTGCCTGGTGATTTCCTCGTCTTCTAGGAGGGAGCTGATTGCGGTGGATGTTAAGTTTGCCTGTTTGACAACCCAACACTCTAGGTGGCCCAATTCGCCTAGAGCTTTAGCTGCTGCAACCCACGGAAGAAACAGGGATGCAGCAATTCTTTTGGACTTGGCCCAATGGAAAATTTCAGAATTACAGTTTGGGTCCATATTGTCTGCACTTCGTTTTTGGATTTTATTACCTGATTTGTTTTTGTGAGTCCAATCACTAATTAAGGTTTCGTTGGGTGCCAACAGGGACAACCGCCCGAAGGTGCATGGCCCTCCTAAGAGCCGAGAAGGAATTCCTGCCCACGCCCGGTCTCCACAAATTAAGAACAATCCCTTTGGGAGGCTTTTGGGGCTTGAATAAGTTGGGGTATCAGTTGCAATATGGCTTATAGTATTGCACCACCTTTTGGCAGTGAATTCCCCACGATGTTGCATTATGTTGTGAAATTCCTTTATGCTAGAAGGTTTTGGGAAGATTCTAAAGTGAATGCAATATTGTGCTGGGTAGGAACCTAGCAGTTCTAATTCTTGGGGTTCTTGAGCTGTTTTGGGCAAACTTGGCAGCAGCTCTTCTATGGGGTTTTTATTTACTCCAGCTTGCTGCCTATGATTTTTGTGTGATGAAAGGGTGTGTGACTCAGGAATTTCATTGGGCAAATGTGTTTTAAAACTGGCTGAATATTCTCCAGCCTTCAATGGGATTCCTACCAGGCAGGTGGACATAGGGTTTGTTGTTGCTGCTGTGGACAGACATATGTTTTCTTGTTGGAGCGTCTGTGCCAGGGTCACCCAGACGTTCTGACGTGGCTGAGGGACGATCCATGCAGCTGCTAGACTGTTCAGTGTTAGCAGGAAGACAGCTTGGATGGGGTTCATCACGGGACTGAGAGAAGAGAAGGTTTTCTCTAGAAGGAAAAACAAACATTATAAAACCTATTAAAAGTCTCTATTTGCCGGAATGCCACCTTCTATGAGGATTTCTTTTCCCTTTTTTCTGCGGCGTCTTCTTTTTGAAGCCACTGCTACTTGTTCCTCGTTCTCCTCAGTTGGAGCAGGATGTTTGGGAACGAACGGTTTCACCCACTTTTGGGGAATCCACCGAGGGCCTGAGGGAGTGGATACACACGCATAGCCACGCCCCCAGGTAACAAGCTCATAGGGACCTTTGATTTCCCAGGTTTCTGGGTCCCTAATCAAAACTGGAGGATGTTGGGATAACTTGAATTGTTTGCTACTGTTAAAGTGATGTACCACAGGTGGACTCATGTTTTCAAATGAACAATTTAGGAAATTGATAGTAAACATGGCTTTGCAGAGCTTCTGCTGTGGAGACATCCACACAGTTGAACTGCTCTGTTTAGCCAAAACCTGCTTGAGCGTCTGATTGGCTCTCTCCACTATACCTTGGCCTGTGGGGGAGTGGGAGGTGCCAGTTTTATGTTCCACTCCCCACTGCTGGACGAATTCCAGGAACTCCTTGGACTTATACGCTGCGCCCTGATCAGTTTTGATTTCCTTAGGGATCCCCAACACTGAAAAGGCTTGCACTAGGTGTTGTTTAGCATGCATAGCCCTTTCTCCTGCATGGGCAGAGGCATAGACTGCGCCTGAATATGTGTCAATGCTTACATGAACATATTTGAGGCGACCAAAACTAGGAATGTGTGTGATGTCTGTTTGCCATACCTCACAACTGCCAAGACCTCGGGGGTTTACCCCCATGCCCATTGAGGGCATGGTGTGCAGCTGACAGTTGGGACAGGTGGCCACAATGGCTCGAGCCTGACTCCGTGTTAGCTGGAACTGACGCATTAGACCTGGTGTATTCTGGTGATACTGCTGGTGGCTCAGCTTTGCCTGTTGGAAGATGTCAGGAAGGCGTGCTGGTTCTGCTGGGGTGGCTTGTTCTGCTGGGGTTGCAAGGGAGTCTGCCTGACGGTTCCCTTCTGCAATTTCGCCTGGCAAATCTGTGTGTGATCTCACATGCATCACATAGAACGGATGTTCTCTATGAGAAATCAAATAAATTAGTTTGGAAAGCAACCTGAAAAGCTGCTCATTTTCGATGTTTCTGAGCACTGCCTGCTCTGCCTTGGACACTATCCCCGCTACATAGGCTGAGTCTGTTACCAAGTTTATTGGCTCTGAGAACTTTTCAAAGGCTCTCACGACTGCTGCCAGTTCAGCTACCTGGGGTGACCCTTCCACAAACTCAACATCAGCTTCCCAATGCTGAGTCTGAGGATCTCTCCAAGTCATCACCGACTTGTGGGATGCCCCAGACGCATCTGTGAACACTGTGAGAGCTTTGAGTGGTCTCCTACTCCTCTTCTCACGAGGAATGAGGTGGAATTCCTCATTAAACAGCTTGTGAGACGGGGCATGGACTGATATTTGTCCTCTGTAGCTGTCCAGGGCTAATTGGAGACTGGCATTGCTCTGGAGCAAATGCTCAAACATCTCTTTAGTCAATTTTTCAGGAGAGTTCTTTCCCTCCTCAGACAGTTTAACAGGGAGGTGAATACATGTGAAGTCACAGCCAGCTAATTCATGCAGTCTGATCCTTGCTTTCCGAATTAGTTGTGCTATTAACTCTTGTGGCTTAGTGATAGTTTTGGATCTCTGGTGGGAGAGGAAGACCCACTCTATGATTAAGAGTGACTCTCTCTGCTCCTTGATCCATTGGAATATTAACCCGTGTAAGTGTGGCAGTTTTCCTAGGATAATGAATTTGAAGGGCAGCTCGGGCTGGTAACGGTGAGCTTGCCTCTCTCCTAAGGTCTTTTGTACCTTTTCGATTGCAGTCTTTGCCTCTGGGGTCAGTTCCCTGGGAGAAAGCAGCTCTCTGTCCCCTTTCAATAAATTGAAAAGAGGTTCTAGGTCCTCATTAGTGAGGCCTAGCCAGGGCCTAACCCAATTCAATGACCCACACAGGGAATGGAGATCTGCTAAGGTTTTTGGATTACAATTAATTTCCAATTTCTGCGGAACAATGGTCCGTGCAGTGATTTCCAGGCCCAGGTACTTCCAAGGTGGCATCCTTTGGACTTTGTCCTCCTGCAATTCAAATCCAGCAGAGGTTAAAACTTTAACCACTAGGTCAAGTGTGTCCTGGAGTAGAGAGTTATCGGGTGCACACACTAGCACATCATCCATGTAATGCAGGATGATGGCCTCCCCTCTCTGGGCACGCACCTGGGACAGCAATGAAGCCACATGCCACTGGCAGATGGAGGGACTACATTTCATTCCCTGTGGAAGAACTCTCCAGTGGTAGCGCTTCATTGGGGCCTCTCGATTGATGGTAGGAAGCGAGAAGGCAAACCGTGGGGCATCCTCTGGGTGTAGGGGTATATGGAAGAAACAATCCTTGATGTCTAGAACAGCCAATTGCCAATCTCTGGGAAGCATTGTTGGAGAAGGCATTCCAGGTTGGAGAGACCCCATGTCTTCAATTACTTTGTTTATTTCCCGGAGGTCGTGGAGCAGCCTCCACTTGTCTTTGCCTGGTTTCTTTACCACAAAAATCGGGAAATTCCATGCACTTGTGGTCTCTTCTATGTGGCCTTTAGCCAATTGTTCCTCCACAAGCTCCTCAAGTGCCTTGAGCTTCTCCTTACTCATGGGCCACTGTGCTACCCACTTTGGGGTATCATCTAGCCATTTTAACTTTTGGGTAGGGCGCCCCACAGTGGCCGCTTCTAAAAATCCCGAGGAGTTTTAGGGATAATTAATTTTACCCCCCACTGTGACATGGTGTCTCTCCCCCATAGAGGGCATTTATAATCTGTAACAAATGGACGGATGCTAGCCAATTTTCCATCCGGCCCCTCAATTTGTACGATGCTTTTTGATATTTTTGCCAATTTTACTCCTCCTACACCCTGGATTCTGCCTGCCACAGGCTGAAGTTCCCAATGTGACGGCCACATCCTTTCAGGTATGATAGTCACATCAGCACCCGTGTCCAGTACCCCCTCCACATGGAGGTGATCTGATCCACGGGTTAGGTTACACGCCAGAGAGGGCTTGTCCTCACCCACCACTTCTGCCCAGTAGACTTCAGGTGATTTTCCATCTACTGGGACCTCCTGTGGAACAGGAATGGCCTGGGCAAGGATTTGTCCCTCAGCCAGGTAATATGGTGGTAGAGGACATCGTGCCAAGAGAATGAGGCTAGTTATGCTTCCCTTGATGGTCATGGGAACCACCTCAATCTCTAGGGGTGTGTGTGCTGTGTCACCGACAACAAAGTACTCACTGTCCAGTTTCATGTGGTTTAACGTCACGTCCTGTGTACTGTTAGGTAAGTCCACTGTTATGACTGTCCAATCAGGTGACCTGAAATGAAAACCTCTGGTAGTCACAAGCCTAAAACGGCCTAGTGGCTTCCAAACCTTGTTAACTGAACATTTGATATTTTCATTGACATACATCCCCACACCCTCTATCCCATCCTCCCCCTTTTTGTTTATGGAGAGAGAGTCTTTTGCCAGTGTGGAGCCCGCAGTATTTATAGCCGAGCGCGCTATGGTGTTAATGGCGGGTACGCGCTGTAAAATTAGTTTTTTTGTTTGTTGGTTTTCTTCTGTTTCTGGTTGTGTGGACAGTCCCTGGCGAAGTGTCCTGGCTGCTTGCACTGGAAGCAGATGATGTGCTGCAGTTGCTCTGGTGTCACTGGTTGCTTCTTGGCTTCCGGTGTTACAGCTGCCATGGTCCTTGGGTGTGCCAGTCCTGGATTTCTTTCATGTCCACTGAACAGTTCTGCTTTTCTGGCGCAGGCTCCAATCATCTGTGGTAAGTTAGGTGCTGGCTCCAGGGGAAGGCCAAGGATAACCCTACGGCAGGTTTCATTAGCATTCCTCTGAGCCATTTCTTTAATTAATTCAGCTTGTAATACTGGATCAGACACTTGTCTTTCTACTTGCATACGAAGGCGGTCCACAAACTGTAAGAAACTCTCAGAGGTAAACTGTTTAATGTTAATATAACTGCCTTTAGTATCTACTGTTGGTAATTGATTAAAAGCTTTTTCTGCAACATTGCATATCTTATCTAAGACAGACTTAGATAGTACTCTAGTTTGGTTTTCAGGGCAATGCCAATCTTTTTCCCCACATAGGTGTTCATATGTGATATCATTATTATCAGCATCCTTTGCATTATCTGAGCTTTTTAAAAGCTCTTGTAAAAGCACTTTTAAAGATCTTTTCCATAGGCTTTCCCATAGATCATATTCGGAAGGAGTTAACAGACACCGGAAAAGCTCTTTGATATCATGTGGAACCAGTTCGTTTGAATTAAAAGTGGCTCTCATTATGCCTTTAAAGATTTCACTATTCCTACCAAATTCTCTTTGCACTTTACAAATTTCTTTTTTATCTTGGTAGGACAAAGGCTGATAACTTCTTTTTCCGTTTCTCTTACCAAGATAAACTACAGGAGCAACTGATGGTACATACTCTTTCTCCTGGTGCTGACTTTCAGGTTTGGGCATCCCCCCCCCCCACCGGGCCCAGGAGGCTGCCCACCCCCCCCCACCACGGGAGCACCATCCATCCCCCAGGGGCTGTGAGCTGATCCCTCCCCACCCCCACCCCCTCCGGCGCTGAACCCAGCAGGGGCTACATTGACCTCCCCCACCCTGCAGCAGCTTGGAGGGAAGGAATGTGAAACCGGAGAGGGGGAGGGGTGGTGGAATTCAGGATTGCAACACCTGTGGGCGGGGTCGACAGGTACCAGGCAGGACAGGGTCTTGGAGGGGGGAGGGGGCGGTGGAGCCGAGGGCAGGGAGGAGTTATGGGAGGGGACAGGCTTAGGGGCTGGGACTAGAGGGTAAAGGGGGTTGGGGGATGAAGGAGGAGACACGTGGCTGCCACCGTATCGGCCCTCCCCCACTCCCTGAACCGCATGTCCAACGTTATCTGGGACCCCAACCTGTCCAGATACGGCCATGTGTTCGTGGCCTGGGGGGGAAGGGAACAAGGAAGGAGAACAGTTACAGCCGTGCTGAGCATGCTGTATTTCCAAGGGAGACCCTAGGGTGCTTTCCAGGTTATGGTTATAGGGATTTTTGGAAAGGGAAGGTGAGCTTGAATCATTTTGCTGCTGCTGTCTGTTGTTTTCTGTCTGAATTAAAACTTTCCGAATTTGTAAGAATATCGGAAGGAATACAGAGGCAGTTTTATCTCCATTTTCTACTTTTGAAGTCAATAAATCCCCTATTTCATCCCAAAATGAAATCGAATTTACATTTTGCAATTTAAGGTCAGATATTTCAACAGACAGCCAGCTGGCAAAACGGGCTAATTTTTTATTAGATATTAAAACATTTCCTGAACTTAGTATTTCTTTGAGTTGTTTTGTTATACTCTTTTGTAAAGCAGATTGCTGTATCCCCATAGTGTTAGCAATTTGCACTATATCTACTCCACTACCGTTAAAACACAGGAAAGGAGTTAGTTGTTAAGACGTACACCACGGTTTTCAGGCTTTACTAGATGCGGAACCGATGTTAATTTCGCCGTTTTTTTTGACAGCAAAACCTATGTGTGGCGCCCGCGCCGCTATAGGGACCGCCCCCGCGCCGCAACAACCCGTAAAAACCGCAAAAACGGAAAAAAAACTCCCCTGTGCCGCAGCTTTGAAACCGATCAAAGCTGCCTGCCTGCTGTGCCGCGCCTGGGGTGGCCGCGTCCAGCCCCCCCCAGCCCCCGCGCCGCACCACGTGGCCGAGGGCTTCCAAGCCCCGCGCACGCTGCAAACACGCCCGCGCCTTCTCTGCTCCCGAGAACAGCGCCGGGCCGGCAAAATGCCACCGGTGAGACGTCCCCCGCGGAGCTCCGGGAACCCCCACCGGAAAGGGACGCTTAACTCACCTTTTCTCTTGCAGGCAGACACGTCTGTGTACACGGTAGTGGATCTACGTCGTGAACCGACCTGTCTGGGACAGACAGGCTGCCGGTTCATGCTGAAAAGTCTTCGAACTGCACAAAATGCAGCTTAAAGAAATTTTAGCTAGTTGATCAGCTCCTATGCTGGTCGAATCCCGAAATTAGGGATCACAGCGAAACGTGGGTGCTTTAAAGAAACACGCACGTGGGGCGCCAACTGTTACGGCTTTTTCCCGGCCGATACAGAGTCTTTCACCTTCCACCGGTCTAGCTCAGGTGTTGGGATGATATTCCTCTGGGCCTTAACCACAAAGACGTAGATAAGATATCAAAAGAGGCTCTTTCCCCTGATAAAGTTACAGGTTTATTTCTCGTGGGTAGTGAGTGAAAAGGGAAGGGAAAAGAGAACGGGGGAAGAGAAAAAGGGGGAAAAAGGGAGAGCGGGATAAGAGATCTGGGGGAAAAAGAGATGCGGGAAAAGAGAGGGGGGAAAAAAGAGAACGGGGCAAGAGAGGGGAAAAAATGCGGGAAAGAGAGCGAGGTCAGCGGGTCCTGACCTTTTCTAGGGTCTGGAAAGGGGGGGCGGGGAGAAATTGGATCCCAGCCAGCTCTGTGTGGCCAGGAGGGGAGAGGGACCAAGATACAGGGCACAGTAGGGGTCATGCGATGTACCATTTACAATGTATCTAGGGAACGCAACATTTAGATCAATAGAAGACAATTGTTACAGAGTGAGGGGGGAGATGGGTGAGACAGGGCAAAGGACATCTTCCAGATGTTGGGAGTCGAACAAGGATGTTGGAAGGGAATAGTAGAAGAACGTAGGTCTGATAAGCAGCATCTAGAAATAAAAGTTTCAACCTTGAAATGGGTCAAATTGGGATGATTCCAGGCATGGAACTTAATTTTATAGTGGGAAATTATGCTTAGTTATATAACCCAAGCTTAGGGCGCTTGGTGTACCTGCAAGGTTACACAGCAAACACTGATGAAGAGGATGAGCCTTCATCAGAAATAAGATCCTCAAAAGGATGAGAGACCCCCTAACCATTAGTAGAGCATGCACCAAACAACACAGTGATGTAGATTTTTAGGAATAGAAACTAGGAGGAGTTTTCTAGAAACTTCTGTAGCCTACAGTATATAAGTGGGATTGTTAGCCTTGATGCTTTGGTACGAGAGGAAGGACGAGCCCCTCCCTGTATCCCTGGTCAATTTTGCTTATGCTTTATACGAACCTCAATTATACTAAATTACTTACTCTTAAATTTTACATATCCTGAAATATATGTATTCTATACTTTGATTGTATTCATCTCAAATACTTTGATTGTATAAATTTGTAAAAGTTACTATCAAAACTTTGCTGCTAAATTTAATCTTGTTGTTTGATAAATTGGAGAAAGAGAATAACTTTCATAACCCTTCCTTCCTTTCCTTCCCTTCCTTCCTTCCTTCCTTCCTTCCTTCCTTCCTTCCTTCCTTCCTTCCTTCCTTCCTTCCTTCCTTCCTTCCTTCCTTCCTTCCACCCTTCCTTCCATCCCCCTATTGAATGATCCTCCATCACTGACCAGGTTCCCCAAAAAATGCTCCCAGCTGCAAGGCTGGCACAGCTCCAGGAGCCTTTGGACACCTCTCCCAGGGATGCACAGCCTCCCCTTGTTGGGCTGTCTGTGCAGGGCAGGGCCCTGGACTCCATGATCCCACCGGGTCCCTCCCAGCTCAGCCCCTCCCGCAATTCTCACCCTTTGGCTCAGCCTTTGTGTCCTTGAGAGGAGCTGGCAGAGCTGTTGGGGCCGGGCCAGGAGCAGGGCACCCCAACATTCCCCTCTCTGGGACACGGCAGCTGTGGCAGCCCCAGCGTTCCCCTGTCTGTGACACCACAGCCCTGGCAGCCCCAACCTTCCATCCCTGGAGACGCTCCATGGCAGCTTCCAGTCAACGCAAGGCACCGGCCACGGAGCACCCCCAGCCTGGCCTGATGGGGATTCCTCTGCACACAGCTCGGGCAAGGCCCCCCTGGACACCTTCACTGTGCCACACACAAGTGTCACACACAGCTACAGAGCTCTGCCCACAGCTGCCAGGAGGAGCTGATTAAAAAATTAAAACAAAATTTAAAATTATAAACCACGATAATCAAACCCATCCAAGAAAACAAACAAATCCAACAAGAACAACAAAAACAAAACCAAAACCAAAAACCACTAGAGAAGGAGAACATCCCCCCCCAACAGACCCGTTCCATCCTTCACTCAGTACACCTGCACACACACAGCGGCTGAGACTGCAAAAAAAGAGAATTCCTTGAGTACATTTGCAGGAAAAGCAGGTTTAGGACAGGCTCTCAGTTCCGACTGTTCTCAGCAGATTGAAAACGGCCCCTTTGGCACCTGCAGGGCCCTTGCCAATGGCAAGTGCCACACCCTCAGCCCATGGGGGAGAAAAGGGCTCTGAATTGCCCGCCCTGGCATGGAAACCCTGTTCCCAGGCTGCTTCACACACAGGATTCTTCTGGATGAATCCAGAAAGCTGAGGGTCTGCTCTGGCTCCTGCATGTCCTAAAGCTGCCTGACAGAAGAAATGGAGGGTGGGCTCCAGCAGCACAATCCCTGCTGGCCCAGGGCACAGTGCCAGGAAGGTCTCTGCGTGCCCAGCCTTTGCTCCAGCCAAGAAAAGCTCCCGGCACAGGCTCACCTTTCCTGCTCAGCCACAACCCCCGAGTGCCCCAGCAGCAGGAAACTGACGGCTCTGGGCGGCACCGATGCTGGCAAACGCCAGACCTGGGCACTGCCAGCGTCAACAATCTGCTGGATCTGCAGTGCTGGCACCCACAAATCACCAGATTTGAGCAGTGCTGGTGCTGGAACCGGGGAATTGCCGAGTTTTGGCTTTCTGTGCATGCAAATTGCTGGACTTGGGATGTGCCAGGGTTGAGTTGGATAATGATTGGACAGGAAAGTCTCACAGATATGTATGTATGTGATAAATGAGATTCGTGCTAACTAAATTGTAACTATATTAGCAAAATTGTACTCATGTCAATAGAAAATAATTGTTACAAAGGCAAAAAAAAAGGAAATGAGTGAGGCAAAGCAGATGGAATCCTCCAGATGTTGGAAGGGAATAGTAGAAGGACGTAGGTCTGATAAGCAGCATCTAGAAATAGAAAGACTCGACCTTGGAATGGGCCAAAATGGGATTATTTCAGGGATGGGATTTAATCAGAGTCTTATTATGGAAAACATCTGCTCAGTCACACAGGGCGCCTGTGCTACCTGCAGGTCACACCTCAGTCATTGATGAAGATGATGAGCCTTCATTGGGAATAGACCCTCAAAAGGATGAGAGACCCCCTAACCCATTAGTAGAGCATGTGCCATACAACATAGTGATGTAGATTTTAGGAATAGAAACTAGGAGGAGTTTTCTAGAAACTTCTGTATTAATATGTATTAGCATATAGTATATAAGGGAATTTTGGCTTGATTGTTCAGTACGTGAGGAAGGGCGAGCCCCTCCCCGTACCCCAGTTGGTTTTGCTTATGATTTATAGGAGCCTCAATTATACTAAATTACTAACTGCCAAATTTTGTATATATTCGGATATATGTATCCAATATATTTTGATTGTATTCATTTATATAGAACTGTTGCTATTAAAAAAATTGCCTCAAAATTTAACCTTATTGTCTAAATAAATTGTACAAATAGAACGACATTCATGACAGAGAGAAGCATTTCCAGAGTGATCTTGGTGCTGAATGTCTTCTCAGGAGCTCTGGGCACAGAGAAGAATGAGCCCCTTGCTGGCTGGCCCTGTTTGGACAACCTGCTCCTCACCCCCATCATAACTGTGTCATGATATCACCCACCTTTGACTGAGAACCCAAAATAGAAAAAAACCTCATAAATTTAAATTAAAAATGTTCTTAAATATTAAAATATAATTATATTTTTCTTATTTATAACATTAGTATCCTCTATAACAAATTTTTTATATTTATAACAAAGCTCTACACATTATTAGCAATCAAAATAATTATTGGCCAATGGTTCTAAGTAACACAATTCCCTTCATTAATTAAATAATCTCTCCTGGTTATTTATTTCTCCCTCTTCATGATAAATTGTAATATTTGACAATTTGTAATATTTGCAGTCATTTGGTCACCTTTATTATCATCTTTTTCTCCGACAGGGTCCAGGGGGGCACTTCGGGTTCAGGGAGACATTTCTGGGGCACATTTGCGGCAATTTTGGGTCTGGGGAAAGAATTTAGAAGGAAGTTGAGGACGGGAGGACACTTGGGAGCGTCGAGTGGGCACTAACAGAGAACTTGGAGATGCTGAGGGAAAGTCTGGGCTTCGGATGTTACCTGGGTGTTTCAGGGAGGCCCTTGGCGGTCAGGGAGGGGAATCTGGGGCCATTCGGGGTCCGGACGGGCACTCGGGGGCTCTAACGGGGCTCTCCGGGCCGCGGGGGGTGATGGGAGTTGTAGGCGCGGGTATAATGAGGTTTAATGGAGCCGTGGAGCATCACGGGAGTTGTAGGCGCAGCTTCAGTGTCTCTCAGTGGAGTGCAAGGCATTATGGGAGATGAAATCATGGTTAGAATGGCGTTTAACTGGAACAGCGGAGCATGATGGGAGCTGTAGTCCCGGAAGTGGTTCTTACAGCTAGTTTGGGAGTCTAGGAAGGCACTTAAGGGACAGTTTTCCCTCTGAGTGGCGGCTTCAGGTCCTCAGCAGGGAACATATACGGGTCGGGTGAACGTTGGGGGAGCCTGGGGACCTCTAACTGAGCTCTTTAGGGAGCGGGGCAGGGCAGGAGTTTCCGCGTGAGACTGGGTTATGAGGTGCTGCGAGCTCGCGGGGGATGCCAGGAGATGAATTCCCAGAAATAGCTGTAAGGGAGCATTCAGGGGATCTGGGGACGTTTTGGGGGGGTCTAGAATGAGCCCTGAGCACGTATGGGGCAGATTGGGAGCAGATACCAGCGTTCTGTGGAGCGCAGGGCATGATGGGCTTTGTAGTCCCGGCTCCAATGGGGCTCTATGGGGACGCGGGGCATGACGGGAGTTAGAGGCAGAAAGGAAAGATGGCGCCGACTGCAGGCACCGCTCCCAAAGCATCAATCCCGAGAGCTGAACCACCTTGGTTGCACCGTGGGCTTTGCACACACCTGAGAAGTGTGTCTGCAGTGGGGAAAATTAGGAGTTTTAGATTGCTTTGAGAAAACAAAACAAAACTCCTCTTTGCCCGAGTCCAGGCAGTTTTCCAAGCAAAACAGGTGCCAGGTGAGTGAGGACAGACAGGATGGGGTTGGGGAATGTGGAGCAAATGTGGAGCACTGGGTCAGACCTCAAGGCACAGCTTCTGTGAGCAGGCCAAACCTCCTGAGGAGAGACCATGGATCGATATCAACCACAAAATGCTGCAATCACCTCTGCTCTAAAGAGAACACTAATAAAATGCACTCTTTAAAATAGCAATGTGTATTATTAAGAGTCTCTTTAAAATGTTTCTCCATAACTGGAGAAGGAAAACTTCCTAATGAACTGCATTAGACCAGAGGGAAATCAAGGCAGAGCCATGGTGTGTTAGAAAACCTCTCAACAGTTCAGTCAGAACTGAACTCCAAAGTTTCCTAAAGTTTTAATGGGTCCCACTGAGGGACACAACTGAGAAAGTGTCCCCAGGTTCCAGTTAGACCAGACAACTGGAGAGAGTGATGAAAAGTGGAGACAAAGAGGAGCCAAATGTTGGTGCCCTGGGGCACAGCAGGGTCTGTGCCACCAAGGGCTGGGAGGAGACACCTTGTCCTGAGCCACTGGGACCTCCTGGCACAGCCCCAGCAAGGCTGGCCACTGTCACCCCTTGTGCTGCCCTCAGCATCCCCCCACATCCCAGTGGCCTCAGGGATGTGCTGGGACGAGTCCCTGGGGAGCCTTGGTCAGGAAGGGCCCTGGGGGCTCCTTCATGCTCCCAGGGACTGCAGGTTTTTCAGAGGACTTTGGGTTTTGCTGTTGCCTTGGAGTCTCTGAGAGCTTTGTGCAATCATGGCCTCCAATTATCTGCTTTAATTAATCTCTTGAGAGCCTTTGTCAGTAACAACACTCAGTGGGGTTCATTAATGCTTCAAGGTACTCAGTTTTTTTAAGGTACTCTGAGTTTCCCTTTTGACACCAACTCTTCTAGTAGTTTATGCAGTCATGGCCCCAATTATCTACTTTAATTAGTCCCTTGAGAGCTTTATATTGACACTCAGTGGGGCTCATTAATATTTTGAGATACTCAAGGTTTTCAAAGGTAGTTTGGATTTTCCTTTCTTCTCTGACTCTCTGAGAGGGTTTTGGGCAATCCTGGCCTCCCATTCTCTCCTCCAAGGAGTCCATGAGGAGCCTGTGTTTGGGATGGACCTCAGTGGGACCCATTAATGCTTTGAGACACTTTGGGTTTTTCTTCTGACTTGGACTCCTGGACTCCTCTCAGGCCCTGAGGTTCAAGGGCTCAGCACCAAATTCACCACGGGGCTGATTGGGATCAAGCTCGTCCTGACAAGCCATGGCTCTGCCTTGATTTCCCTCTGGTCTGGGGCACCTCCTTCTACAGGAATTATGGAGAAATAATTCAAAGAGATTATAAGAAATACACTTTCGTATTTTAAAGTGTATATTTTATTTCTATTCTCTTTATGGAAGCATTTTGTGGTTGATATTGCACCTGGGTTTCCCCTCAGGAGGTCTGGCCTGCTCACAGAAGCTGTGCCTTGAGGGCTGACCCAGTGTGGACAACCTTGCTGCACATTCCCCAACCCCATCCTGTCTGTCCTCACTCACCTGGGACCTGCTTTGCTTGGAAAACTGGCTGCAATCAGGTAAACAGGAGTTTTTAATTTTTCTATTTTTGAAGCAATCTAAAACTCCAAGCTTTCCCCATTGAAAACAGTCACACTCAGGTGTGTGCCAAGCTTAAGGTGCCACCCAGGATGTTCCCCTTCATCCAAGGCAGAACCCTGCAAGGAATGTTTGAGATCTTTGATCTCCTTGGTTCCCTGAGGCCTTGCAGTGTCACAAAGGCCCCTTGGTTCCATGAGGTTCTGTACTGTCACAGTGGAGATTTGGGTCCATGGGTCCCCACAGTGTCACAATGCTCTTTTTGGTTCCATGAGGTCTTGATCTGTCACAATGGACTTTTGGTTCCATGAGGTTCTGTCCACAGCAATGGTCTCTGCAATTCCAAAGTGTCACAAGGGCCCCTTGGTTCCATGAGGTTCACTGGTGTCACCATGGTCTCCTTGGTCCCAGGAGCCATCACAATGTCACAGCAGACCCTTGGTTCCATGAGGTTCCTGCAGCAGGACTTCCCCTATGGCCCAGCAGAGCTCATCTGTTCTGTCCATCAGCTGGGCCATCACTCAGGGCATCTTCCCCCTCTCAGGAATTGCTGAGATAACCCAGGCTGGACATCTGTCCTGTCCTGAGTTCTCTCTGGTGCCAGGGAGGTGGAATTCCCAGCTGGCCATGAACATCTGGCCTTGAGAGCAGCCTGAAGGGAGATGAGCCTTGAATTTCTGAGTGACACACACTTCACTTTACAAACTATAAAAGCCACACAAAACTTTCACCAAGCAGAAATCTTCTGCACAGTCCCTGCAAATGGGTAGGGTTCCTCCCCCAAGTCTGGATGCATCTTGGTGGTTCCTTTTCTGGAAGCTGAGTGAAAGGGCTCCATGTGTATTCCCTCATCAATTCGGTCCTAAGTTCCATTGACTCCTGATCTCTGCTATTTCTTCACTAGCTGTAATATAGGAAACTTCATTGTGCACTGTGTTTGTATCTCCCTGTAGTTCTTTTGTTTATCCTGTGCAGTAAGTAGTCCGTTTAAAGTCTCTGGATAAATTTTGAGTCCATCCAGTAAATAATTTATTTTATATTAAATCTAATCAGGCATTCTAAGGAACTTGAGAGCAAGAGCAATTTGGAATTCAGGTCACCTGAAACAGAGCTACTGCCAGAAACGTGAGTATAAGGCAGGACTTGTCTAAGCTTTCACTCCATTCAAAATATATTTCAATTAAAAACAAAAACAGAGGAGCACTACTTTCCTATTTATTTTTTTTTCTGTTTATAGATTGGTATCAGCAATCTCCAGTTGATATTGATCCCCAGCCCCTCCTAATGCAGTCTGAACAGATATGAAAATCAAGACCCTTTATGGGTGACAATCAATCACACTCTGTCCCTACCCCCACCCCGCCATTTCCCCCATCCAACCCCTGGCACTCAGAGCAGCCTTGTGCAAATCTGAGCTCCCTCCCCTCCAGACTGTGCCTGCAGCTTTCAGCTCCTTGGCACCAACTCCCACCTGCTTTCCTTGGAGAAGGAGCTGCCTGAGACACAGAGTGATGTTCATTTATTGTCAGCAAACCAAAGGCAGGCACAGCTCCATAAAAAACAGAATTCCAGCCCAAGGAGTGCTGGGCAATGGAGCCACATCCAGGGGTGTCCCCAGGGCTCAGGATTGGGGCCAGGGCAGTGAAATCTCTTTCTTGCTGGTCTGGACGAGGGCATGGAGGGCACCCTGAGTCAGTGTCCAGGTGAGGCCAAGCTGGGTGGGAGTGTGGCTGTGCTGCAGGGCAGGAAGCTCTGCAGAGGGATCTGGACAGGCTGGAGCCATGGGCCCAGGACAATTGGATGAGGTTCACCAAGGCCAAGGGCTGGCTCCTGCCCTGGGCTCACAACCACCCCAAATCCCTGCCTGTGCCTGCCCCTGATCCCCACAGCCTGTCCTGTTTCCTTCATCCCTGCATTGCCAGGGACTTTGTGGGACAAGGCAGCTCTGCTGTGGGGATGGAGGGAGGTGCAAGTGCCAGCACTGCAGTGGGAACCACAACTCATCAGGTTTGTGTCCTTTGGGGGTCAGCAACTGGTGAGACTCAGAGGCACAGAAGGTTTCACTTCGTGGCCAACATAAAAAAAGGTACCCATGATAAAATTCAATAAACTTCAAAATTCTTTCCTCAGCTCTGTGCAATGTCAGAGCAGTATCTGATGTATCCCCCAGGAACAAGGTATTTCCATACAGGAACAGTTTTAGACACAGACATTAGAGAGGGTGATTCTGTGATAGATGTAGACACAATTAAGATGTTGACTAATGTGGAATGACCAGAGAACAACAGGAGGAGGAAATCTGGGAGCAATGTCAAGGCCATAGGAGCTGGTCTAGGGAAGAAATGTCCTTAGACATGGCCATTTAAACAGGAGAGGTGGAAACACCCAAATGAAGAGGGACATGAAATAATAGACAGTGTAGTGGTAACACAGGTACAGGGGAAGATCAGTATTTCTTGGCCTGCCATCAGTACACACCCAGGAAATTTCTATTCTTTTCTGGTGGGAAATTTTGGACATTTTGTAAAGTACTCAAATGCCCCAGCTAATGAGATGTGCTCGTGCACCTCACAAGCTGCAGGTCCCCTACAGCCCCAGAGGGCTCCTGTCCCATAAACATCTGCTCCAGCCCATTCCAAAATCGGGAACAGCATCATGCCGGGATCATCAGGGAGCTGAGGTTGGAAGGGACCTCAGCAAGTCTGCAGCCCAGCCTGTCAGAAACTGGGTCAGACCAAGGGGTTCAAGGCTTGATTTGGTGTGGATTGGAAAATCCCAAAGGCCAGGGATGGGGCAGCATCTCAGAACCTGTCTGAGCCCATGGGAACAAAGGTTTTCCACATGTCCTGTCTGATCTGCCCTCATTCCCCTTCCACCCATTGACTTTTGTCCCCTCCAGCCCCCCCAGTGCAGAGCCTGGCTCTGTGTTCTCCATCAGCTCCTGGCTGGCACTGCCAGGCTGCCATGAGGAGCCCCTCAGCCTTCCCTGCTCCAGGCTGGACAAGCCCAGCTCCCTCAGCCTCTCCTCACAGCCAAAGGGCTCCAGCCCCACCTTGGAGGCCCTTCCTTCACCCTGCTCCAGCTGCCAGACATCTTTCCTGCCCTGGGCAACCCAAACCAGGCCCCAGTGACCTGGATAATCCACGGCCTTGATGTCCTGGTCACTCAGCCCTGGCCCCTTGTTCCCGTGTCAGGCTCTGGGGTTGATTTGTGGAACATCCTTGGGGGATGCTGTGGCTCCAGGTGGAGCAGGGGATCCCCGGGGACAGGGGACCCTGCTGGGCATGAACAGCATTGGACTTGTCTGGGGAAACTGTGAGGGGGGGCTGGGGCAGAGTGACCAACGCAGTGACCTCACACAGCCCTGCTGGGATGTCACACAGCCCCTCCTGTGATGTCACAGCCTGCCCTGTGATGTCACATCTCTGTCATGTGATGTCCCATCTCTGCCCTGTGATGTCACAGTCAGCTCTGTGATGCTCAATGGCCTCACATACCTCACTCTGTGATGTCACAGCCCACTCTGTGACCTCATGTTACCAGATGATAAATTGCCTACCCCAGCTGAGCTAACACAATTCCCGTTCTCCAAAACCACTGGCCTCTGGAACCTGCACAATGCCCGTTGTGTAAGAAGGAGAACTGGAAGTTCCCCAGCCTCAGTGTCCTGCCAGCTCAGCCAGGCTGAACTGGAACATTGGGGTCCACGACCACCAGGGACCACCAGAGAGACCCCAAGGACAGATGAACCAAGGGGTAAAGAGGAGGGAAAATATGTTAATGATTTTGGGGAAATGATTATCATATGTGTGTTTAGTCCAGGACAGTCAATGAATAAGTTTGCAAAGTACAGAATATAAACATGAACATAAACATAAACATAAACATATAAACTCATCATGCACGGCTTTGGGAGCAGCTGTCCCCCTGTGTATCCAGCCAAATAAAGAATGCTGCTTTTTAATGCTATATTGGTGTTTGGGAGTTTTTCATTTTACTGAATGTTTGGTAACACTCCCACTGCCCAGGAAAGCTCTGTCTCCAGTTGTTCACAAACAGAGAAGGGTTGGTGGGAGATGTGGTGGTAAGAGGCTGTTTGGGGTACAGTGATCATGAAATTATTGAGTTTTAAATATTCTGTGAAAGAAGGAGGGGCCTCAACAAAATTTCTATACTGGCCTTACAGAGAGCAGAATTCAGCCTATTCAGGATACAGATTTGGGGATAACTGACTTTTTTAAGGGAAACAGTCCTTAAAAACAAAGCATTCCAAGAAGGATGGAGACAGTTCAAGAAAGAAATTATGAATGAGAAGGAGGAGCATGTCCCAGTGTGCCAGAAGTGAGCTAGTGAGGAAAATGAGTCTCCTAGCTGGGTATGGAGTTTTTTCCAGGCACTCAGGGAAAAAAGAGGGTGCATCACCTTTGGACAGAGGTGCAGGCACCTCAGGAAGTGTTTAAGGATGTTATTAGGTCATGCAGAAAGAGAATGAGAGAAGTGAAAACTCAGTTAGGACTTAACCTGGCCACTTCTGTGAAAAATAATAGAAAATATTTCTATAAATATGATATTAGCAAACTGTCGGACAATGAGAATCTCAGCTCTTTATTGGATGCTGTGGGGAATAGAGAAACTGAAGATGAGAAAAAGACTGAGCTACTTAACCCATTCATGTCCTCTGTTTGGAACAATAAGCCAGGTTGTCCTCAGGACAAGTGTTCTCCTGAGCTGGGAGATGGGGACAGGGAGCAGAACAGACCCCCTGTAATCCAGGAGGAAGCAGCTGGGGACCTGCTGAGCCACTCAGACACTCACAGGTGTCTCTGGGAGCAGATGGGATCCATCCTAGGGGGATGAGGGAGCTGCTGGATGAGCTCCCCAAGCTGCTCTCCATCATTTCTCATCAGTGCTGGCTCAGCAGGGAGGTGCCAGAGGACTGGAGGTGCCAATGGGAGCCCATGCCCAAGAAGGGCTGGAAGGAGGATGTGGGGAAGTGCAGGCCTGTCAGCCTGACCTGGGTGCCTGGTGAGGTGATGGAACAGATCACCTTGAGTGCCATCACAGGGCACCTACAGGATGGCTGAGGGATCAGAGCCAGCCAGCGTGGATTTCAATATCTGCATTGATGATCTGGATGAGGACATTGAGTGCAGCATCAGCAAATGTGCAGATGGCACCAAGCTGGGTGTGAGTGTGGATGTGCTGGAGGGTAGGAGGGCTCTGCAGAGGGACTCAGACACCAGTGTGACACTGACACGGCAGGGTGTCATGGCACCAAGAATCCATTGTGACCCTGCAGGATCTTGTGTCACCAGGGGTCCGTTTTGACACCGTGCAAACGAGGAGTCCATTGTGTCACTGTGGAGCTTTATGGAATTCGGGGGCCCCTGTGACTCCATGGGGCCTCATGAAATCAAGAAGACAGTTGTGACACTTTTTGTCCTTGTGGAAACAAGGAGACCACTGTGACACTGCTGGACCTCATAAAACCAAGAGGCCATTGTGACACTGCAGGGCCTTGGGATGACCAAGGTGCCATTGTGACACTTTGGGGCACAAGGATCTAAGAGACTTTGTGACACCCAGGGGTTCCATGGAACCAAAAGTAAATTGTGACACTGGGAGGCCTCATGAAATTGTGACACCCTAGGGCCATATGGAACTGTGCTGACATTAAGGTGGGTGTGAGTGTGGATCTTCTGGAAAGTAGGAGGGCTCTGTACACAGGCCTGGACAGGCTGGATCCAGGGCCCAAATCCAAGAAGGAGAGGTTTAACTAGACCAAGTATAGGGTCCTGCACTTTGGCCACAACAACCCCTGCAGTGTTCCAGGCTGGGGACAGAGTGGCTGGACAGCAGCCAGGCAGAAAGGGACCTGGGGGCACTGATGGACAGCAGGCTGGACATGAGCCAGCAGTGTGCCCAGGTGGCCAAGAAGGCCAATGGCACCTGGCCTGGATCAGGAATGGTGTGGCCAGCAGGAGCAGGGCAGTGATTCTTCCCCTGTGCTCAGCACTGGTTGGGCAGCACCTCAAGTGCTGTGTCCAGTTCTGGGTCCCCAATTTAGGAAGGACATGGAGGGTCTGGAGCGTGTCCAGAGAAGGGCAACAAGGCTGTTGAGAGGTCTGGAACACAAGTCCTGTGAGGAGTGGCTGAGGGAGTTGAGGTTGTTGATCTTGGAGTAGAGGAGGCTCAGGGAGTCGTGGTAGTGTCAGGGCACAGGTGTGACATGATGATCTCCAAGGACTTTTCCAGCTTTTCTAATTCTGTGATTCTCTGAAACCACCCCTGGAGCAGTTGCAGGATGAGCCCTGGGCCTCCTCTTCACAAGGTCCAGCAGCCCAGGTCCCTCAGCTTCTCCACACAGCCCCAAAGCCCATCCTGTCAGTCCTGCAGAGCCTCTCCAGCCCCTCCTCATTGCCCACAACAGGGAGCCCCACACCCAGACACAGCAGCCCAGATGTGCCTCCCTGGCCTGTGGTGCCTCTGGCAAGGGAGCAGCACGAGGCACTGCAGGACCCTGCAGACAATTCCTGAAGCACTTGGAGGATGATCCTGCTCCCCAAGGGATGATCCCATGGTGCCAACTCAAGAAAAGAAAATGGAGAGTGTGGCCAGAGAGGAAAGGGCAAACAGGGATGGACTGTTGGCAGGAGAGGGTTCAAGGGTTGGTAAGAGGAAGAAATCTAGAAAGATTTCTAGAAAGAGTAAGGAAAGCAAATGTGAAGCAAAAGGAATGCTCAGGGCAGTTTGGGAGTGGTTGCCAGGCAGCCCTGGCTGTGAGCAATAACATCTGCAGTGGGACAGGAAACTCACAGCTCATGGGAAGAAAATTTCTGGCTGACTTCAGAGGCCACAACAAATCTGAGTGGTTTCCCTGCCGTTCCCCAGCCCTTGCTGGCCCCAGGGGCTGATGGCATTTGTGCTCACTCAGCTCCATGTCCCCACAGCAGCACCATGGGAGTGCTGAGCCTGCTGTGTGCAATGCAAACAGGGGCTCCTGAGCCAGTGCTGCCGTGTGTGTGCCTGCAAGGATGCGGCTCCTGTGTGAGCTGGGGGAGAGGCCAGGGCTGCAGAGGGGGGATGTTGTTGGCAGGTGCATGAGGACGCTCTGGGACGCTGCCCTGGGGTGTCCAGCGCAGTGGGGATGGATCAGCCCCTGCTCTGCTGCTCCTTGACAGGGTGTCCCCTTGCAGGGAGCTTGCAGAGCACCAGCCATGCTGTTTGCCACCAGCCTGCCCACGGCCAGCCTGAGGCTGCTCCCGGGGCTTTTCTGTGCTCAGCATTGTCCTGGCCAAGTGTTGTGGAGAGAGCGTGGCCAAGGAGCCTGGAGCCCCCAGGCCGTGGCCTGAGGCGTCAGTGCTGCCCCAGCAGTGCCCATGGCCTGTCCCTGCTGCAGCCCCGGCACTGCCACCCCCAGGGCTGTGCCCGGCCCCGAGAGCACTCAGGCCCTGCAGCAACACGAGGGCCAGGAGGGCAGCGGGGCAGTGGCACGGGAGCAGCACTGGCAACACCAAGCACTGATCTGCCCCAGCTCAGCACACAGACAGCAGGAGCTCCAGAGAAGGGAACAGAAGGGTCATCTCTGGAGAAAACTTTGCTGGAATACAGATCCTTTAGATCGTTTAAAGGCATCAAGAGCACAGCTGCTCATTTACACAGTCAGTGACCACAGCAAAGGTAGAGAGAAACAAAATGAGCAATGGTACAAACAATGATATTTCTTTGTGTAGAATATTAAAAAGTAAAACTAAGAAAAAAAATCTGCAAAATTAAACCAACAAGAACTATCAAAGATGACTTTTATTACAAGTGATTTGCAGAAATTGGTCTGCAGTTTAATGTTTCCGAAACCATCCAGTGATCAGTGTCCACACTGCAGCTTTGAGTTCCTGGTTCTTCAGGCTGTAGATGAGAGGGTTCAGAGCTGGAGGCACCACTGAGTACAGAACTGACAGTGACAAATCCAGGGATGGGGAGGAGATGGAGGGGGGCTTCATGTGAGCAAATGTTCCAGTGCTGATAAACAGTGAGACCACAGCCAGGTGAGGGAGGCAGGTGGAAAAGGCTTTGTGCCGTCCCTGCTCAGAGGGGATCCTCAGCACAGCCCTGAAGATCTGCACATAGGAGAAAATTATGAACAGAAAACAACCAAATAACAAACAGGCACCAACAGCAATGATCCCAATTTCCCTGAGATAGGAGTGTGAGCAGGAGAGCTTGAGGATCTGTGGGATTTCACAGAAGAATCCCCCCAGGGCATTGCCCTGGCACAGGGGCAGGGAAAATGTATTGGCTGTGTGCATGAGAGCATAGAGAAAGGCACTGGCCCAGGCAGCTGCTGCCATGTGGGCACAAGCTCTGCTGCCCAGGAGGGTCCCGTAGTGCAGGGGTTTGCAGATGGACACGTAGCGGTCGTAGCACATGATGGTCAGGAGGGAAAACTCCGCTGACAGGAAGAACAGAAAGAAAAAGAGCTGAGCAGCACATCCTGCATAGGAGATGTTGCTGGTGTCCCAGAGGGAATTGTGCATGGCTTTGGGGACAGTGGTGCAGATGGAGCCCAGGTCAGTGAGGGCCAGGTTGAGCAGGAAGAATAACATGGGGGTGTGCAGGTGGTGGCCGCAGGCTACGGCGCTGATGATGAGGCCGTTGGCCAGGAGGGCAGCCAGGGAGATGGCCAGGAAGAGGCAGAAGTGCAGGAGCTGCAGCTGCCGCGTGTCTGCCAATGGCAGCAGGAGGAAGTGGTTGATGGAGCTGCTGTTGGACATTTCCTGTGTCTTGGTGTGGGGATCTGTAAGAAATTTAATCATGGAATAGTTCAGTATGGAGAAGATTTTAAATATCCCAGCCCAGCTTGGTGTCACTTTCCCCCCACTGCCTGCCCAGGGCTCTGCTGCCTGGAGCTGTCCCTGCCAGCAGCTGCTTCCCTGTGCCCAGGGCTGAGCCCTGCCAGTGCTGCCAGAGCCCAGCCCAGCCCTGGGGGCTCAGCTCTGCCCTGCAGACCCCTCCCAGCACAGAGCACTGCCCAGGGCCAGCTCTCCCTCTGCAGGCTCTGATGGCAATGTCATAGCTATCCTGAGGAGGCTGGAAAAGTGACACTGATGCTGCCTGTGAGGGACCTGGGCTAATTTCTGTCAGTGCCTGTTTTATTAAAATCCAAGAAAAAAATATTTTGTCCAAACTGAACTTAGAGATTAATATCTATATGCAATTTCCCTTCTACGCAACGCAGAGCAGTAGATTATAAAATCAGGATTTTCTTTTTTAGGCAGGCCCTGCCTCACTGTGCTCCCTGTGTAATCTACCTAGAAACATTCTGGAGTTAAATGTCATGCTGGGAGCAGTTCTGAACTATGCAGCATCCTCACCACACAAGGACAACCCTTCCAAGCCTCACCAGCTGTCTCCTTCCACCCAGACCTTGTCCCCCAGTGCTGGGAGCACCTCCCAGGGCTGCCTGAGAGCTGTCCCTGGCAGGCAGCAGAGTCCCTGCCCCAGCACAGCGCCCTGGGCTGCAGGACCCTGCTCTGCACCACAGCCCTGGGCACCCCTGGCTGCTCTACACAAGAGATCATCAGAGAATGTACTCACACAGTCTGCAGGCATTGGGATGTTGCAGCTTTAGGAGATCACTGCAGCAGCTGCAGCTGCATTGTCCTGCAGCCAGAGGCTTCCTGTGCCAAGGGCTGGGAGTGATTCTGCCCCAGGCACTTCTGAGCATCTTCCCAGCCCTGACTGATTGAAGCTCTCTGTGCCTCTGTGCTGTGCCTGGGGTGGATGCAGGCAGTGCCCCAGCCCTGCTGAGCTGGGAGAAGTGTAGCTCATCAAGAGAAATGTGTTTTTGAAGCTCTTCTTGGTTGCCAGGATCACCTTCTGAGCCAGGAGCCCAGCCCAGCTCATCAGCACAGACACAGCACAAGCACTTTAATGACCCTCTCGGGGACTGGGGCTGAATCTCTGAGCATCAGTCCCTGAGTGGGAGCTGAAGAAACCTCTCAAGAACTCCAAGTCACAATCAAACTCCAAAGTTTCTTGAAGTTTTAATGGGTCCCACTGAGGGACACAACTGAGAAAGTGTCCCCAGGTTCCAGTTAGAGCAGGAAATTGGAGGCAGAGATGACAGGTGGGGACAAAGAGAAGCCAAGTCTTGGTGCCCTGGGGCACAGCAGGGTCTGTGCCACCAAGGGCTGGGAGGAGACACCTTGTCCTGAGCCACTGGGGCCTCCTGGCACAGCCCCAGCAAGGCTGGCCACTGTCACCCCTTGTCCTGCCCTCAGCATCCCCCCGCATCCCAGTGGCCTCAGGGATCTGTTGGGACGAGTCCCTGGGGAGCCTTGGTCAGGAATGGCCCTGGGGGCTCCTTCTTGCTCCCAGGGACTGCAGGTTTTTCAGAGGACGTTGGGTTTTGCTTTTGCCTTGGAGTCCCTGAGAGCTTTGTGCAATCATGGCCTCCAATTATCTGCTTTAATTAGTCTCTTGAGAACCTTTGTCAGTAACAACACTCAGTCGGGCTGATTAATGCTTCAAGATACTTCAGTTTTTTTAAGGTACTTGGAGGTTCCCTTTTTACACCAACTCTTCTAGTAGTTTATGCAATCATGGCTCCAATTATCTTCTTTAATTAGTCCCTTGAGAGCTTTATATTGACACTCAGTGTGTCTCAATAATACATTGAGATACTCAAGGTTTTCAAAGGTAGTTTGGATTTTCCTTTCCTCTCTGACTCTCTGAGAGGGTTTTTGGCGATCCTGGCATCCAGTTCTTTCCTCCAAGGAGTCCATGAGGAGCCTGTGTTGGGGATGGACTTCAGTGAGACCCATTAATGCTTTGAGACACTTTGGGTTTTTCTTCTGCCTTGGACTCCTGGAAAGGTTTGTGCAATCTCCTCTCAGGCCCTGAGGTTCAAGGGCTCAGCACCAAATGCACCACGGGGCTCACTGGGATCAAGCAAGTCCTGACAAACCATGGCTCTGCCTTGATTTCCCTCTGGTGAAGTTCATTCATTAGGAATATTTTGAAATCTAGTTATGGAGAAATATTTCCAAGTGATTCTAAGAAATACACATTCCTATTTTGAAGAGTGTATTTCATTGCTATTCTCTTTAGAGCAGAGGTGATTCCAGCATTCTGTGATTGATATTGACGCAGGGTCTCTCCTCAGGTCTCGTCTTCTCACAGAAGCTGTGCCTTGAGGTCTGACCCAGTGTGGACAACCTTGCTCCACATTCCCCAACCCCATCCTGTCTGTCCTCACTCACCTGGGACCTGCTTTACTTGGAGAACTGGCTGCACACAGGCCAAAAGGAGTGTTCCCCCCCTTTTTCTTTTTTTTTCTGTTTTGAAGCAATCTACAACTCCTTAATGTCCCCATTGAAAACAGACACCTTCTATTAGTGTGTGCTAAAGCCAAGGTGCCACCAAGCAGCTTCCCCTTCCCCAAGGCAGAACCCTGCAAGAAATGTTTGAGTCCTTTGGACTCCTTGGTTCCCTGAGGCCTTGCAGTGTCACAAAGGCCCCTTGGTTCTGCACTGTCACAATGGAGATTTGGGTCCATGGTGTCCCACAGTGTCACAATGCTCTTTTTGGTTCCATGAGTCCTTGATCTGTCACAATGGACTTTTGGCTCCTCGAGGTTCCATACTCTCAACAATGGTCTCTGTAGTTCCAGAGTGTCACAATGGACTCTTGGTTCCAGATGGCCCCACAGTGTCACCGTGGTCTCCTTGGTTCCACAAGGCCGTGCAGTGTCACAATGGCTCACAGGTTCCATGAGGCCCCACAATGTCACAGTGGCCCCTTGGTCCCATGAGTTTCCCCAGTGTCACAATGGTTCCTTGGCTCCACGTGGCCCAGGTGTCTCACAATGGACTCTTGGTTCCGTGGGGCCCCGCAGTGTCACAGGGGTTTCCTTGGTTCTGTCGGGTCACAGTGGACACTGCAGCGCCCCCTGCTGGCCCGGGAGGACCTGGCCCTGTGCGAGCACCTCCTGGTGGCCAACCCCGGCAACTGTGAGTGGTTTGTACTGGTTTGTACTGGGATGGGGTGCTGGGGTGTTACTGGTTTGTACTGGGTTCCACTGGGAAAGGAACCAAGGGTGTGTGAGTGCCCCCTGCTGGCTGGGAGGACCTAGTGGCCGACTGTGCCTTGTACTGGGTTATACTGGTTTGTACTGGGATGGGGTGCTGGGGGTGACTGGATTGTAGTAGTTTGTACTGGGTTATACAGGGATATTCTGGATTTTACTGGGTTAAACTGGGGTGTACTGGATTATACTGGGAGGGGTCTTGGGGGTGCTTGGCACTCCACTGGGAGCAAATTCGGGGGATGCTGCCCTTACTGGTTTGTACTGGGATGGAACTTGGGACCAACTGGGAGTCACTTCAGGTTGTGCTTACTGGTTTCTACTGGGAGATGCTGCAATGGGCTCAGAGGCTCAGGGGTGGCTCCCACTGCTTACTGGTTTATACTGGTGCCCTCCAGTATAAACCTGGGAGCCCCAGGACCACACTAGGAGCCCCTAGACTTCACTTGGAATGGGTTTGGGTGCATGAGGCCTTACTGGTTTATACTGGGAGCTGCTGCCACAGGCCTCAGGAGCTCGGGAGTGGCTCCAAGTGCTTACTTGTTTATACTGGTGCCTTCCCAGTCCACACCTGGGAACACTGGTAGGCATTTGTGGCCAGGCAGGACCTCAAGGCCGAGCTGGCCTTCACCAGGGCCTTGCTGAGCCACAGCTTCTCCAACTTCTCAGCCTGGCAACACTGCCTGTGGCTGCTGATGCCCACCAGGAACTACGGCAAGGGCACTGCCCCCTGGAAGGCTGAAGGAAGGTGAGGGATTCCCCAAAAACCTCCCCCAATTTTGCAAGATCCCCAAAATTTTCCAGCCCCTCCCTCACCTAAAGTGTGAGCTGGTGGGTTCTGTTGGGTTGAATGGGTAGACCTGGTGTTCCTAAATCCCCATTGACTTTAATGGGTAGAACTCAGCTCCTGGATACCTGGGTGCCCCCATCGAGATATTGGGATTTCCCCCAGTGTCCCCCTGAGATTTTGGGGTGCCTCCTTTGCCCACACAGAGCTGGAGCTGCTGCAGAATACCATCTTCACCAACCCCATGCACCAAAGCACCTGGCTGTACCTGCACTGCATCCTCTCCCGAGGTAACTCAGGGCTCCCTCTTAACCCTGATGTCCTCACCTGGAGTTTTGGGTACCCCCTGAATGTTGGGGTGTCCCCCAACAGCCCCACAGCTGCCAAGGATCATCTGTGTCCATATCGACTGGGAGGATGGTGGCCATCATCTTCTCCTGGCCTGTCAGGGTGAGTCAGGGCACTTGAGTGCCTCAAAAATAGCCCTGATATCCCCAAAAATTATCTGGGTACATCTGGATACTGCCCAAAATCACCTGGATCCCCCTCAACAATCACCTGGGTACACCTGGCTATCCCCAAAAATCACCTAGGTACCCCCAGAAATCACCTGGATATACCTGGGTATCCCCTGGACACCTGTATCACCAAAAACCCCTGGGACCCTCAAAACGAGTGTCTCAAGCATCCTCATTGCTTTGACAGGGAAGACCTGGTGGCCCTAAACGTTATTGCCTTTAAAGGCTAGACCTGCTATCCCTAAATTCTTATTCATTTCAATGGGTTAGCTCTGGAGTCCTGTTTATCTCCATTTATCTCTACGAATCCCTCCCAGTGGTCCCACTTTTGTTTCACTGCTCCCAGTCACCCCATCGTCCCCCCTCAGCCTTTCCCAGTGCTCCCAGTTTGAACAGTAACTCTTCCCAATCAAGCCCTATCAATGGGTAGACCTGGTGTCCCTAAATCCCTATTGACTTCACAGGGGTAGACCTAGTGTCCTTCAATTCCTGTTGACTACAGTGGGCAGAGCTGATGTCCCAATATTTTTGGTGTTAAAACCACCAATTTTGGGCTCAAAATTCCCAGATTTCAGCTGAAAATGGAAAGTTTTCGGCTTACATGGGGGCACGGCTCCAGCATGGACAGCACGTGAAGGATCAGGGATTTGGGATTGGCCTCCAGGAAATCATCCAGGACATCCAGAGCATTGGCACTGCAATCCTGGAGTGGAAATTCCCAGAATTCAGCCCAAGATTTTCCCAAAATTGACCCAAATTTCCCCATTTAAGGACCAAATTTCAGAAAAATCCCCACTGACATTAATAGATAAACCAGGTGTTCCTAAATCCCTATTGACTTTAATGGGATACACCTGTTGTCCATAAGTCCCTATTGATTTCATTAGTCATGTCTGATGTCAAAAAAATGTGTATTGGGAGATTGATATTGCAAGAGATGAGGCAACTGAGAGACGTTGTAAAAGATGGTTTATGGCCTCATGGTGTCAGTCTCATAGAAGGGTGAGACATTAAAGGTGTTACATCCAAAGCCATAATATCAGAACCTTCCTCATTCTTAGTTGCAATGCCTTATGTTAGTTTTTTAGCCAATCAAATACTTCTGTGAAGTTTGCCAGCATCCTTTTACACCAATCATTAATTGCTTTCCTTCTCATGGCTTTGCCGCAATGCATCATTTTTCAACCAATCCTAGAACACGTCACCAAACTACATTGATATATCTTCAACTTCTAATTAATTTTATTACAGGTTCTATTGCTAAGCTTTACAATCTTTCACTATCTTACTTAACATACTGCTTTGCTTACATAATGCATATTTATATTTGCTTAAAACATATCTCTACTTGAACTACAAACTTCTATTCTTGTTTTAGATCTATTTTATTTTTAATGCTCGGATTGTCCAAGATTTCTCCAAGGTCTTAGGTCAAACCTTGGATCCATCTCAATCTCTGAGCCTGTATGCACAAGGCCCTGAGAGCTCTCTGTGCCTGCATTTCCCACACCACCTGTCATCTCTGCCTCCAATTTCCTGCTCACACTGGAACCTGGGGACACTTTCTCAGTTGTGTCCCTCAGTGAGACCCATGAACAGTATCAGACACTTTGGAGTTTGATTCTGACCAAATTCTTCAGAGGTTTCCTAGAAAACAACAGTTCTGCAATGATTTCCTTCTGGTCTGGTGCCAATCATTCAGAAGTTTTTCAACTCCAGTTATGGAGAAATATGACAAAGACCTTCTTAGAAATATACATTCCAATTTTCAAGGGTGTATTTTCTTACTGTTGTCTTTAGAGCAGAGGTGATTGCAGCATTCTGTGATTGCTATTTGTGAGAAATGGATTTGTAAAGGATTCTCAAAGCCTGACTGAAAGCTCACACAGTCTTGTACATCTGGATGCAAACTCTGAGATAAGGTGTGCTGACTCAGAATGGCCCTGGAATAGAGAAGGCATTGTTGAGAGAGAGATTGAACTAGAAACAAGTTTCAAACGATGGCCTTGCTAAAAGTTCAGATATTTTTGAGAATTAGAACTGTGAAAGATGCATTGTGGCAAGACTACGTGGAGCAAAATACTAGGTGATTGGTGTTAGAATTATTTCCACCATTGTGTGGCAAAAGCTAATAGGCTGAAATATATTTAAAAAGTATAGTAACCAGGAACCAAGTTGGCTTCGGATAGAATGGCATTGACATTTATATCTTTTACAGTTCACCCTTCAAGGAGTCTGATTATGGATTAAATCTTTTTAAAACCCCTCTCAGTTGACCCATCTCTGTAGAACTGGGATTTTCCAACAGTGCTGGGTCCCTGAACATCAGACCCTGAAAGGGAGCTGAAAGAGAACTTCTCAAGAACTCAAATTCAGACTCAGACCCCAAAGTTTCTTTAACTTTAATGGGTCTCAATGAGGGATATGACTGTGAAAGTGTCCCCAGGTTCCAGTAAAACGAAAACACTGGAGGCAATGATGACAGGTGGGGACAAACAAGGGAAAGGTGTCTCTGATGCTGAGCAAACCTGGATGTGTTTCAGGAATGCAAAGGGCCAAGGGCTGAGCCCCAGCCCCTGGCAAGGCAGATCCTGTCCCTCCCTCATTGCTCAGGGCTCTTCCCGGGCCACTGGGCTCTGGCCATGTGCAATGCCAAGGGCAGCACCATGGGGCGGCCCCTGCCAGGCTGCTGAGCAGGGACAAGGAGGCAATGAGGCCCCAGCACAGCAAGGCTCACTTGTCCCCTGCTGGCCTCAGGCCCAGGGCCAGCCTGCATGGCCCAAGTGCTGCAGGAGTTGGCTCTGTCAGGGCCTTTCAGCTGCTGCCCATCCCTGTGGCCTCTGCAGCCCAGGCTGTCCTACGGTGTCCATGCCCTGCGCCTCTGTCCCTGCAGGCTGTCGTCATCCCCCGGCTGCCCCACCTCGCTGGCCCCTTCCTTTGCTGACAGCTCTGCCTCCTGCCTGCCTCTGCCTGCACACACAAAGCCTTGGGCTGCTCCAGACTCCTTCTGGGGGATGTGTTGCACCACAGCCCTGCCCTAGGAGAGAACTTCCTTTATCCTTGTGTCCAGTCTGGGTTCTCCTCTGCTGTCCTCAGTCTCCACCCCACTCAGCACAGAGCTCCTTCATGTAGTGGTCATGTTCTTGCAGCCTCCAAACCCCACCTTGGGAGATATCTGGACCCTCTCCCAGGTGTGGGCAAATTAAAATATTCTTCTCATAATCTAAGAAAATCATCAGAGGACAAGGCAGCCAGACTTTTCTGTCCTGGATACTTTTGTGTGGGAGCAATCCTTGGATGGATGGAATTTTAGATGTAGAATCCCAGTTTTGGCCATTGACATTTAGGTGAGAAGGGCAGATCTTTTCCAATGTAATGCAAGTACACAGCCCCAGTGTTTGGTGGTAGATGAGAGACAGCCCTCAGGAGGCCAAGGCCAGCCAGCGCTGTCTGTCCTGGCAGTTTTTGTCTGGGAGGACCCTTGTATATGGGAAACTCTTTAGGGGGAGTACCAATTTCAACCTTGGGCAGCTGGTAAGAGGGATGGTTCTTTTCCATGGGAAGGAAAGCACAGAGCCCCAGTTCTCCGGGGGCTGATGAGCAGCAGCCCTCAACATGCCAGGAACAACCAGACCTGAGAGGTGGCCCCCAGGAGGCCAAGCCAGCCAGATCTGTTCCATGTCCCCTTGGTTCCATGGGACCTTGTAGTCTCACAATGTTCTCCTTGCTTCTGCAGTGTCACAATGAGGCCCTGCAGGGTCACAATGGCCCTTTGGTTCTGAGGGGCCCCACAGTGTCACAATGGTCTCCATAGGAAGAAAACAACTGAGCCCCAGTGCTGCAGGGGCAGATGTGGGGCCGTCACCAGAGGCGAAGGACAGACAGACTTGATGGTGTTTGCAGATTTTTTGTGGGAGTAATCCCCAGATATACGGAATTTTAGAGGTGGAATACCAATTTCAGAAATGGACATCTGGAGGAAAAGGACAGATCTTTTCCAGGAAAGCACAGAATACCAGTGTTTCAGGGGCAGATGAAAGATGACCATCAGAGGCCAAGGCCAGGCAGACCTTTCTGTTCTGACAGTTTTTGTCTGAAAGCAATCCTTCGATATAGGGAATTTCAGAGATGGAATCCAAATTTTGGCCATATCTGCACTGATAAAAGGGACACATTTTTTTCCCTAGGAAGGAAAGCACAGAGCCCCAGTGATTCAAAGGGAGGTGAGAGACAGCCCCCCAGAGCCAAGGGCATCCCAACCTCTCTGTCCTGGCACCTTTCACTTGGGACCAATCCCTGGATAGACGGAGTTTCTGAGAGCATCAAGCCCAACCTGTGACCCAACACCACCTTGTCACCCAGACCATGGCACTCAGTGCCACATCCAGTCTTTCCTGAGACACTTCCAGGGATGGTGACTGACCCACCTCCCTGGCCAGCCCATTCCAATGCTCAACCACCCTTTTTGTGAAGAATATTTCCTAATGTCCAGCCTCAACCTCCCTTGGCACTGCTTAAGGCTGTGTCCTCTTGTCCTTTCACTGTTTCCTTGGAGAAGAGCCCGATCCCCACCTTGCTGTGCCCTCCTGTCAGGGAGTTGCAGAGAGTGGTGAGGTCTCCCCTGAGCCTCCTCTTCTCCAGGATAAACATCTCCATCTCCCTCAGCCACTCCTCACAGGACTTGTGTTCCAGACCCCTCACCAGCATTGTTGCCCTTCTCTGGACATGCTCCAGACCCTCCATGTCCTTCCTAAATTGGGGACCCAGAACTGGACACAGCACTCGAGGTGCTGCCCAACCAGTGCTGAGCAGGGGGGAAGAATCACTGCCCTGCTCCTGCTGGCCACACCATTCCTGATCCAGGCCAGGTGCCATTGGCCTTCTTGGCCACCTGGGCACACTGCTGGCTCATGTCCAGCCTGCTGTCCATCAGTGCCCCCAGGTCCCTTTCTGCCTGGCTGCTGTCCAGCCACTCTGTCCCCAGCCTGTAGCGCTGCAGGGGTGGTTGTGGCCCAAGTGCAGGACCTGGCACTTGGTCTTGTTAAACCTCACCTTGTTGGATTTGGGCCCTGGATCCAGCCTGTCCAGGTCTCCCTGCAGAGCCCTCCTACCCTCCAGCACATCCACACTCACACCCAGCTTGGTGCCATCTGCACATTTGCTGATGCTGCACTCAATGCCCTCATCCAGATCATCAGTGCAGATATTGAAATCCACGCTGGCTGGCTCTGATCCCTCAGCCATCCTGTAGGTGCCCTGTGATGGCACTCAAGGTGATCTGTTCCATCACCTCACCAGGCACCCAGGTCAGGCTGACAGGCCTGCACTTCCCCACATCCTCCTTCCAGCCCTTCTTGGGCATGGGCTCACATTGGCACCTCCAGTCCTCTGGCACCTCCCTGCTGAGCCAGCACTGATGAGAAATGATGGAGAGCAGCTTGGGGAGCTCATCCAGCAGCTCCCTCATCCCCCTAGGATGGATCCCATCTGTTCCCAGAGACACCTGTGAGCATCTGAATGGCTCAGCAGGTCCCCAGCTGCTTCCTCCTGGATTACAGGGGTCTGTTCTGCTCCCTGTCCCCATCTACCAGCTCAGGAGAACACTTGTCCTGAGGACATCCTGGCTTATTGTTCAAAACTGAGGCATAGAATGGGTTAAGTGTCTCAGTGGATCCATGGAGACCATTGTGGCATTGCAAGGCCCCATGGAATCATGGAGACCATTGTGACACAGTGGGGAACCAAAGTGCCATTGTGACCCTGCAGGGCCTCATGGAAACAAGGGGCCTTTGTGACACTGAAGAAGCAAGGAGAGCATTGGGACACTACAGGAACCCATGGAAAAAAGGGGAGATGGAACTGATCTGGCTGAATTGGCCTTCTGGGGGACACCTGGCAAGTCTGGCTGATCCTGGCATGTCAAGGGCTGCCTCTCATCAGCTCCTGGAGCACAGGGGCTCTGTGCTTTCCTCCCTAGGGAAAAGAACTCTGTTTTTCCTGGTGCCCATTGCTGAAAGTGGTACTCTCTGTTAAAACTTTCCTATATACAAGGGTTCTCCCAGCCAAAATCTGCCAGGATAGACAGCTCTGGCTGGCCTTGGCATCCTGAGGGCTGTCTCTCATCTTCCACTGAACACTGGGGCTCTGTGCTTTCCCTCCAATGGAAACGGACTGCCCTTCTCACCTAGGTATCAATGGCCAAAATTAGGATTCTATCTCCAAGATTGGCTCTATCCAAGGATTGCACCCAAAAATAAGTAGCCAGGACACACATGTCCATCTGCCTTATCCTCTGGTGATTTTCTAAGACTATGATTAGAATATTTTCATTTGCCAGCACCTTGGAGTGGGCCCAGAGATTTCTCAAGTTGGGGTTTAAAGGCCTCAAGCAAAAGACACCTATATGGAGCACAGGTCCTCTGTGCTCAGTGGACTGGAGACTGAGGAGAAGAGAGGAGAGCCTTGGGAGGGATTGAAGGGCAGCATCAGAGATGGTGGATCCTTTAGACATAGTAAAGAAAAGCTGGAGAAAGAAAGAATTAATGCAACGTGCAGATGGGGAGGCCTGGACTGGACATGAGGAGAAAGGAATTGCTCTACGAGGGCAGAGTTGTGATGCAACAAGTCCCCCAGAAAGAGTCTGGAGCAGCCCAAGGCTTTGTGTGTCCAGGCAGAGGCAGGCAGGAGGCAGAGCTGTCAGCAAAGGAAGGGGCCAGCGAGGTGGGGCAGCCGGGGGATGACGACAGCCTGCAGGGACAGAGGCGCAGGGCATGGACACCGTAGGACAGCCTGGGCTGCAGAGGCCACAGGGATGGGCAGCAGCTGAAAGGCCCTGACAGAGCCAACTCCTGCAGCACTTGGGCCATGCAGGCTGGCCCTGGGCCTGAGGCCAGCAGGGGACAAGTGAGCCTTGCTGTGCTGGGGCCTCATTGCCTCCTTGTCCCTGCTCAGCAGCCTGGCAGGGGCCGCCCCATGGTGCTGCCCTTGGCATTGCACATGGCCAGAGCCCAGTGGCCCGGGAAGAGCCCTGAGCAATGAGGGAGGGACAGGATCTGCCTTGCCAGGGGCTGGGGCTCAGCCCTTGGCCCTTTGCATTCCTGAAACACATCCAGGTTTGCTCAGCATCAGAGACACCTTTCCCTTGTTTGTCCCCACCTGTCATCATTGCCTCCAGTGTTCTGCTCTAACTGGAATCTGGGGACACTTTCTCAGTCATATCTCTCATTGGGACCCATTAAAATTAAATAAACTTTTGAGTTTGACCATGACTTTGAGTTCTTGAGAAGCTTTCCTTCAGCTCCCTCTCAAGGACTGATGTCCAGGGACTCAGGGAGGACTGTTGGAAAATCCCAATTTTACAGGGACGGGGAAAAGGAAGGGTGAAACATAAGAGATGTAAAATTCAATGACATTTTATCACAAACCAACTTATTTCTTTATTACAATACCTTAGAAATGCTTTTCAGCCTATTAGCTTTTGCGACACAATGGTGCTAATACTTCTAAGACCAATTACCTATTATTCTACCCCATGTGGTCTTGCCACAATGCATTTTTCACAGTTCTAATTCTCAAAAATATCTGGTCTTTTTGCAGGGCCATTGTTTAAAACTTGTTTCTAGTTCAATCTCTCTCTCAGCAATGTCTTCTCTATTCCATGGCCTTTCTGAGTCAGCACACCTTATCTCAGAGTTTGCATCCAGATGTACAAGACTGTGTGAGCTTTCAGTCAGGCTTTGAGAATCCTTTACAAATCCATTTCTCACAAATATCAATCACAGAATGCTGCAATCACCTCTGCCCTAAAGAGAACAGTAATAAAATACAGCCTTGAAAATGGGAATGGATATTTCTAAGAAGCTCTTTGTCATATTTCTCCATAACTGGAGTTGAAAAACTTCCAAATGAATGGCACCAGACCAGAGGGAAATCAAGGCAGAAACGTTGTTTTCTAGGAAACCTCTGAAGAATTTGGACAGAATTGAACTCCAAAGTGTCTGATGCCATTCATGGGTCTCACTGAGGGACACAACTGAGAAAGTGTCCCCAGGTTCCAGTGTGAGCAGGAAATTGGAGGCAGAGATGACAGGTGGTGTGGGAAATGCAGGCACAGAGAGCTCTCAGGGCCTTGTGCAAACAGGCTCAGAGATTGAGATGGATCCAAGGTTTGACCTAAGACCTTGGAGAAATCTTGGGGAATCAGAGCATTAAAAGGAAAATTGATATAAAACAAGAATGTAAGTTTTTAGTTTAAGTAGAAATATATTTTAAGCAAGGAGAAATATGCATTCTGTAAGCAAAGCAGTATGTTAAGTAAGAGAGTAAAAGATTTCAAAGCTTAGCAATACAACCTGTTATAAAGTTAATTAGAAGTTTAATGTTTATCAGTGTAGGTTTGTGAAATGTTATAGGATTGGTTTAAAAATGACACATTACTGCAAAGCCATGAGAAGGAAAGCAATTAATGATTGGTGTAAAAGGATGCTGGCAAACTTCACAGAAGTATTTGATTGGCTAAAAAACAAACATAAAGCATTGTAACTAAGAATGAGGCAGCTTCTGATATTATGGCATTGGATGTAACACCTTTAATGTCTCACCCTTCTATGAGACTGACACCATGAGGCCATAAACCATCTTTTACAACGTCTCTCAGTTGCCTCATCTCTTGCAATATCAATCTCCCAATACACATTTTTTTGACATCAGACATGACTAATGAAATCAATAGGGGCGTATGGACACCAGGTGTATCCCATTAAAGTCAATATGGATTTAGAGACACCTGGTTTATCCATTAAAATCAATGGAATTTTGAGGAAATTTGGCCCTAACATAGGGAAATTTGAGTAAATTTGGAGGAAATCTTGGGCTGAATTCTGGGAATTTCCACTCCAGGATTGTGGTGCTGATGCTATGGATGTTCTGGATGAATTCCTGGAGGCCAATCCCGAATCCCTGATGCCTCACCTGCGGTCCATGCTGGAGCTGTGTCCCAGATAAGCCCAAAAATGTCCATTTTTAGCCCAAAATCTGGGAATTCCAAGACCAAAATTGGGATTTTTAGTGCCAAAAATTTTGGGACATTAGATCTGCCCAGTGAAGTCAAAGGGGATTGAAGGACACCAGGTCTACCCCTGTGAAGTCAATAGGGATTTAGGGACACCAGGTCTACCCATTGAGAGGGCTTGATTGGGAAGAGTTACTGTTCAAACTGGGAGCACTGGGAAGGGCTGAGGGGGACACTGGGGTGACTGGGAGCACTGAAGCAAACATGAGACCACTGGGATGGATTTTTAGAGATAAATGGAAATAAACAGGACTCCAGATCTAACCCATTGAAATGAATAAGAATTTAGAGACAGCAGCTCTAGCATTTAAAAGCAATAAGGTTTAGGTGCACCAGGTCTACCCAGTCAAAGCAATGAGGATGTTTGAGACACTAGTTTTCGGGGGGCCCAGGGGTTTTTGGTGATCCAGGTGTGCAAGGGGTACCCAGGTGTATCCAGGTGATTTCTGGGGGTACCCAGGTGATTTTGGGGGCACCCAAGTGCCCTGACTCACCCTGACAGGCCAGGAGAAGATGACGGCCAGTGTCCTCCCAGTCGACGTGGACACAGATGACCCTTGGCAGCTGTGGGGCAGTTGGGGGACACCCCAACATTCAGGGGTTACCCTAAAACTCCAGGTGAGGACATCAGGGGTGGGAGAGAGCCCTGAGTTACCTCGGGAGAGGATGCAGTGCAGGTACAGCCAGGTGCTTTGGTGCATGGGGTTGGTGAAGATGGTATTCTGCAGCAGCTCCAGCTCTGTTGTGGGCAAAGGACGCACCCCAAAATATCAGGGGGACACCGGGGGAAATCCCAATATCTCAATGGGGGCACCCAGGTATCCAGGAGTTCGGGTCTACCCATTAAAGTCAGTGGGGATTTAGGGAAACCAGATCTACTCATTGAAGTCAATAGGGATTTAGGAACACCAGGTCTATCCATTCAACGCAACAGAACCCAGCAGCTCACACTTTAGGCGAGGGAGGGGCTGGAAAATTTTGGGGATCTCGCAAAATTGTGGGAGTTTTTTTGGGGAATCCCTCGCCTTCCTTCAGCCTTCCAGGGGGCAGTGCCCTTGCCATAGTTCCTGGTGGGCATCAGCAGCCACAGGCAGTGTTGCCAGGCTGAGAAGTTGGAGAAGCTGTGACTCAGGAAGGCCCTGGTGAAGGCCAGCTCGGCCCTGAGGTCCTGCCTGGCCACAAGTGCCTACCAGTGTTCCCAGGTGTGGACTGGGAAGGCACCAGTATAAACCAGTAAGCACTCCTGATCTCCTGAGGCTCATGGCAGCAGTTCCCAGTATAAACCAGTATGGCCTCATGCACCCAAACCCATTCCCAGTGTAGTCTAGGGGCTCCTAGTGTGGTCCTGGAGCTCCCAAGTTTATATTGGGAAGGCACCAGTACAAACCAGTAAGCACTGGGAGCCACCCCTGAGCCCATGGTGGCAGCTCCCAGCATAAACCAGTAAGGCCAGCACAACCTGAAGTCACTCCCAGTGGAGTGCCAAGCGTCCCCAAGACCTCTCCCAGTATAACCCAGTACACCCCAGTCTGACCCAGTAAAATCCAGAATATCCCTGTATAACCCAGTATCAATCACTACAACCCAGTCACCCCCAGCACCCCATCCCTATACAAACCAGTATAACCCAGTATAAACCACTGACCTCCAGCACCCCATCCCAGTACAAACCAGTATAACCCAGTGTAACACACAGTCGGCCAATAGGTCCTCCCAGCCAGCAGGGGGCACTCATATGCCCTTGCTCCCTTTCCCAGTGGAACCCAGTCCAAACCAGTAACACCCCAGCACCCCATCCCAGTACAAACCAGTATAACCCAGTACAACCAGTACACATAGTGTTAGGTCCTCCTGCTCTGTGTGTGTTTAAATAAAGTAAATGTTCTTGCAGAGGCTTATTTGTCAAAAATCTTCCCTCTGTTACCTCTTCTTCAGCTACAGGGGCAGTGTCTGTGTGCAAAGGTCGAGAGAGAGTCCCAGCACAGCAGCGCTGCCAGGGAGCAGGAGCACTTGGTCTTTTGAGAGCTGCACTTTTTCCACTTTCACCATTCCCTTTATTATCCTTGTCCGAGGCCTGAGTGCTCTGCAGTTCAGTCCCTGTCCTGCTGTGTGTCCGTGGTGTGACCGCAGGCAGGGACAGGCCATGGGCACAGCTGGGACACAGCCGGGCTCCAGCTCAGCAGTTCCATCAGCAAAGGGGATTTCCTCAGTGCAGTGCCCAAAGGCTTAGGTCTTTTTACTAAGTTAGTCTCCAGGAGAAGCCCAAAGAATGGATTTTGCGGTCTCACTGCTTTGTTTGTTTGTCCCTGGAGTCAGTACTGTGAGATCAGGGTTCCACTGTGGTACTTCAGGGACTGAGGGCAGGGTCAGATGTTTTGTGTTAGTGATCAGCAGCCATGGAGAAGACAGATGATCTCCAAGTCACCCGCCTGGGGCTCTGAGACTGTGATGGCTCTGGTGGCAGGCAAGCACTTTTCTGTAGGAAATCAGAACGTGCCAGGAGAGCAGAGAGGATCTGCAGGGACAGCCCGTCCCATCAGGCCAGCAGTGAATGGAGGCCTGGAGCAAAATCCTGCCCAGGGTGGGGTCACCCAGAGATAAAGGCCTGAATATCTGCTGTGAGGCAGGAGAGCTCTGCAGCCCCAGGGACGCAGCAGGCACAGGGAAAGGAGTCTGGGGACTGACTCCTCTGAGCCTCAGGGACCTTCCCCAGGAGGATGCAGGGCATCCCCAAGGCCATGGGGCAGCCCTGGAACAAGGCAGGCAGCTCTGAGCCCCTGCATGGCCCCAGCAGAGCCTGTGTGGGAGGGGGTCAGTGCAGGGAGCACCATCAGCTGCCTCTGTGTCCCAGGCTGAGCAGCAGAGCCCAGCAGAGGCAGCCCAGGGCCCCGGGCAGCGCAGCCCCCGTGCTCTGCAGAGCAGCAGCCCCAGCTCGGGGCTGTGGGGAGCAGGGCAGGGGCTGCAGCAATGGCTGCTCAGGCCAGCACAGACGTGTTCCCCTGGCAAAGGCTCTCTGGGCAGCTGGCATGTGCCAGGAGCAGAGCAGGAGCCCGTGGGAGTGCAGAGGAGCCCTGGCAAGAGGCTGCCCTGTCCCTGGGGCAGCAGCAGCTGCCTGAGGAGTCCTGGGGCAACTCTCTGCTGCTGTGCTGGGCAGCGGGGCTGGCCCTGGGGCTGCAGCAGCTGCCCGAGCAGAGGCTCTCCTGAGCATTCCAGACACAGAGTGGCTGTCCCTGACCTGCAGTGCCTCCAGTTCCTGCTGCAGGAGGTTACCATGACTGGGTCAACTGCACTGCTGGGCTGGGGCAGGGGCAGGGAGAGAAAAACAAGGGACTCTTGGTAATATAAATCCCTGCAGTGTCAGAATGGTCCCCATGGTTCCGTGGAGCCCACAGTGTCACAAAGGTCCCCTGGTCACAACAGGCCTTGCAGTGTCACAAGGCATCTTTGGTTCTATGGGGCCCACAGCACCTGCTTTGCTGGTGGGCAGGGTCAGCACCAAAGACACAGACACCAACTTCAGGAACAGAGGAATTTATATAATGCAAAAGTGCAAAGAATTACAAAAGGAGAAGCTCAGCAAAGCACATAACCATTAGAAAATAATTACAAAAGGAGAAGATCAGCAATGCACCCAATCATCACTACCAAAGATTGCCTGTAGTGATGAAGAAACAGACAGCACCAGTTACCCCCGACTTTAGCAGCACCCAGATGTGCACATCAGCTGGGGGAAGCTGTCACAGCCAAGGACTGGAGAGCCCCTCCCAGACACTGGGAGTTCCTGCAGGTACGCCCACCTTTGCAGGCAACGAGGCTCCAACCTGGCTGTGAGAGGGCACAGCTTTTACACTGTTAAACAAACAAACTGACATCATTTCTAGTGTGGGAACACCTGGTTTCATTCTCAATTTGGTTTCTCCCAAAGCCTGGCCAGGGCTCACGGAGGAACCAAGGGAGGTGACTTTGACCATACACGCCCAAATAAATGTGGCCAGATGTGACCCTGTCCGGTTTCTAAATACAGAAAGATAAATCCATGTTTCACCAATGCACATATACAGAGTTCATATTGCTAACAAAGCTTCATTAATGAGCAGATACAAATATAACATTTGGTTGGAAGGTTCCTCTAGAGGACAGCTTTAGCTCAGGGCTGTTCTTGATGCCTCACCCAGGGCCAGGTGTTCAGGCCTCAGTACTTCAATCATGCTTTGACTTAGAGATGAACTACAACCTTCATAACAATTCTTTCCATAATACAGAACCTTAGATTTAGATATTAGGCATAAAGGCATCGCCTCGTGTTCTTCAATTAAGTGTTGTTCAAGTTCATTACTCACAGCTATAATTCGCATTCCTTTTAAAACGTACCTAATTAGTTGCTATTTTCTAGGTTCTTTGTCAAATCCCACTTTTTCTTGAGACTGTGTCTCTTGGTAGAAAAGTCTCAGTACTCCATTTCCCAGCACAAAGTGTCACAACAGCTCTAGCATGGAATCATAATACACCAAGTGCTCACGCTGCAATGATTACAGTGACTGCCACAAATTCATTTCACAGCAGCCTCCAATTTGGAAGCCAATCCCACCATGAAGAATTTTCTTCTTTCTGCCACTCTTCTGCTGCTCTTTCTATCGAGGTGATTCCAGATTGTTGGACTTCAAACCCAGCACTGATAGACACTCCTGCAACATTCCTGTCCTAGAAAAGCACAGGTTCCTCCCTGGCCAGCAAGCAGATAATCCACGGCCATGTGGCTCTGTAGAGCCCCAATTTGTGTTTGTTGGAACTCAGAGGATGTGCTATTGGATATGTTAACAGCATCACTTTTTACTTCTTCTAATAATTGATTTAGCTCATTAATGTAAACTCCACAGGACGAGGCAGCGCACATGGGGCACAGGGTGATACAGAATCTTTGGCTTTCTGAAATCAAAGGCACCCCTTGGGTGGAAGATGTTTTCCAGCCCCAATTCTTCCTCGTGCTTGTTGCCAAAGTACCTTCAAGGGAGGCATCAATACTGCCTGGAAACAGAACCCAAACTTGCCTCTAAACGGCTTCCTAAAGGATGTCTCCACACACCCAGCAGCTCCCATTCCCAGTACCAAAGGTCTGATTTCCTGTTTCCCACTGTGGGCTGCTGATGGATCCAGGGCTCCTCCCTGTGCTCCTGCTGTGTCCCTGGTGCCTTCGGGACACAGGAGTTTCACAGTGGCCCTGCAGCTGGGAGTGCTGTAACACTGACCCTGACCAGCTCCAGCACCCCGAGTTCTACTGACATTGGGAGCGATGGTAAAGCACAGAAATCCTTTCACATTGTGGCCTCTAACTGTAACAGGGCTTGGTTTCTCCTGAAGGGAAATCATAGTGAATCCTGTAAAACTGGTAATTGTATTCCCTTGTTCCACAGTGCAGTTTCTGTTATGAGTCAGAGCCCAGTGACAGAGTTCTGGCCGCCCCACTGAGTGAGCCCTCCAAGGGAACCCCATTCCTCCCAACATCAGTTGACAACATTTCCAGCAATTAGATAAACTGAGTATTTTGGTTACTTTGATCTTTAAATTTTCATAAGAATTTCATGACTCATCCCTTGGAGAAACTCTAGAGGTGTTTCTGGCAAGCAAAGATTCTGGCTGACTCTCAAGACACAACTTGAACAAGACAGTACTTTAGTGACAAGGTTATTCATTCTTTTTCCTCAATCTCATTTGGGTTAAGAACAATAATTCTGTTGTCTATGGAGCTGATGCCTTTTTAATTCCACACTAATGTCCCCAAGGTCCTTTGCTGTCCAGCTTTACTGCACTGCCTGTGGGTGACAAGGCTTGGTGGTGTCCTTTCCCCTCGGGCTGGAGAGACGCCAGGTCCCAGCTCCTGAGAGGCCCCCAGGCTCCTGGATGGAATTTGTGTGGAGGTCCCTCAGTGTCACATCAGCCTTCACATGGAGCCCCGTGGATCAGAGCATTTTCCAAAGGGGTCGTTGGGGCAAACAGAGAGATTTGGTCTGGCAGGATCTGTAAAACAATATCCCATAATATCCACTTGTTCTGGCACAGAGCACTTGGCTGCAGGGACACATTCCCATTGCTTCTGCCCAGGTTTCAGGATTCAAACAGTGTTGTCTTTCCCCAGAGCTGTTCCTTCAGCTGGCCTGGGAGGGCCATTTGGCCTCTGCACCCACACTCTGGCTCCATTATTAGGACTGCTGGATCCAAACCCTCTGTCTCTACAAACAGAGGTGGATTTGAGGTGGAGCTCCTTCTTTCACAATTGTTGTTAAAACTGCAGTATCAGTAACTGTGCCACCCCGCCATGAGGTTGAATAATCCAATCTTGTTCACTATTACTTAACTGAATTACTTAAATTTCTCCTAGATAATCTGCATCAGTTCTTCCTTCCATGACATGAACACTTTGTAAGGCCAAGCTCCAGCAAGCAGTTATCAAACCAAAGTGTCCTGGAGGAATCTGAATTCCTGTTCCTGTATTGTTAAGTCTCATTTGCTTCTGATTTATCCTAATTAATTCCAGTGCATGAAGGCCCAGCCCTGCAGCCTCTGGGGTGGCCCTGTCAGGGGCCATCACACCCGGAATAATTTCCCAGGCAGTCACAGTGTCACTGTCCATGGCTGTATTTGCAAATTGGGTGCAGCCATGCACAGCCAGGAGGTTTCCATTTCCCAGTGGGCCCATTGCTAAGGGTATGGAGCACATCTGGGAGATGGGTTCTCCACTGGGACAGGTTCCCAATCTCCTCATATCTTCAACTACTCTTTTAACAATCCCTTCATCTGTTCAACCAATCGTGCAGCTTGTGGATAATCTGGTATATGAAAAACCCTTATGTCTTATTCACTGCATTTTTCACAGGAACACACAAAGCATTCCACATCACAGTACCAGCAAACCCCATAAAAATAGCCAATTTCATCCCTTCCTCCTTTATTCCTTCTATACAATTTGCAAAGTTTACCACTGATGTTTGGGTCTTGGCTAGTCCTTTTCTGTAGGGTATTTAGTGTCACAGTGAGCAGCCAAAGCTGACATATTAGCATTGTCAGCATTATTTCACATTATCAATTTTTAATGATATCTAAAAAAAAAAAGATCATGTTATATTTTTATATAACCATTATTATGAATAATAATATTCTATTTCACTTGAAGAAATGAACCCAAGCTCAAGATTTAAACCCTCCTCTGTCACTCCATGTGGGAGTGTTCCAAAACCGATTCTTCCTTCTGTTGGTGCTGTTTCCAATGTGCTGTCAACAAAATCCATCCTTGTCTTCCCAAACCCACAAGTTCTTTTCTTTTTCTGAGATGCAATTTTTGGATGCTTTGATAGTGCTGAATAAACAAACTGACAGCACTTCTAGTGAGGGAACAGCTGCTTTCATTCTCCTCTTGGGTCCCTCCCAGAGCCTGGCCAGGGCTCAAGGAGGAACCAAGGGAGCTGACTTTGACCATACAGCCCCAAACAAGGCCAGATGTCAGATTTCGTGGCCTTGTCTGGTTTTAAATGCAAAAAGGTCAATCTATGTTTCCCTAAGGAGTGGATACATCTATCACAATGCCAATGATCCTGCATATTTCAGGAATGAGTGGATACAAAGATAACCTCTGGTTGGAAGGTCCATCGAGAGGTCACCTTTGGCTCAGGGCCTGTTGTTCAGGCCTCACTCAGGCCTTGGCACTTCAGGACTGGGTTTAGTGCTGAACTTGACACTGCAGGGTGAATGGCTGGACTGGATGAGCTCAGAGGTCTTTCCCTACAGAAAGGATTCCATCTGCTGCATCCAGCTAGGTCCATGTTGGCAGCATTACTTTGGTCAAAAGTTCCCTCTTGGTCAGCTCTTGTGGCCTAAGGCTTCAGCTCCTTTAGCTCCTGGTGCTGAGCTGCTCATGCTGAACAGATGACTCAGAGAGAAGAACACAGTTCATCCAATTCCTTCTGGGACACTGAGAGGGGAGGCTGTGGAAACAGGAGCATTGTTTGCTGTGCTCTCCTCCCTGCCCTTCACACCTTTCAGCACTTTGAACCAGCCAAGAGCTTTCTCCAAGGGTGCAATGGAGCAGCTGTTCCTGCTCCCAGCTCTGGCTTTTCCCAGTCTCTGACCTTGACTGGTTTTGTCCCTCTTGCTGTGCCCTCTGTTCCCCCTGTGCTTGGTGGCTGCTGCCCAGGATTGTGGAACTGGCACAGATCAAGGGCTCCAGTCCCTCCTTTCTGTGCCCTTGGAGCTGCCTGCTCACAGCAGCCTTTTCCATCTGGAAGCTCCACATGGACAGGGAGTCCCCACCTCTGTTCCCTGCACAACCTCCAGGAGCCCAGGGCTGCCATCTCCAGTCCCTGCTGGCCCTGGGGGCTCCCAGGTGGCCCAGGCTGCTGTGACACCACTGCACACGGGAGGGAAGAGTGGCAGGGGCTGTGCTGAAAGTCAGGTCCATGTGCTGCTGCTGCTGCTGCTGCTGCTGTGGGGGTCATTTGTCCAGCCCTGCCCCAGAGTCAGGGATCAGATCCAGGCCCTGCTGCTGCTCCCTCGGGATCAGCCACAATTTGGGTGTTGCTGTCAGTGCCAGCAGAGACGGTGGCTGGAGCAGCTGGTGCTGACAGTGTCCAAAGCCCTGGGGTCAGAGGGGAAGCTGCCCCTTGTTCTCCCTCTGCCCCACACAGAGCTGGGCCGGGCACAAGTGGGGCAGCACAGCAAACAGGGAGCCTGTCAGTCCCTTCCAGCCCTGTCTGCTCAGAGTTTGGGCCTTGGAGCTCCAGGTGGACAAAGGCAGCTGCTCCTGGCCCCTCTGTGTGTCCCCGTGCTCAGCAGTGCTGCTCCATCAGTCTGTGCCCAGCAATGGGGAAAAGCCTCAGCCCTGCAGGGCCAGGAGCTGCCGGGCTCTGCCTGAGCAGCTCAGCCAGCAGGAAGGAGATGCTCAACACGGGAACCAGGAGCAGAGGACGCTCCTATTTTATGACATATTTTCTGTTTTAAGGAAAAGAAAAAGGAAAAAGAAAAGGAAAAAACCTCTATAAAATGTGAAAGATAAAAGCAAAACCCAAGTGTGCAGTGAAAAATCTTCTGTAACTTTAAGAGGTAACTGATCTTTTGCAACAGAAAACTCAGTTATTCACTTTGCAAATGAGTCAATGGCATTGATACATCTTACTGGCCTCTGTAACCTTTTTAAAAAAGATTTTGGGATTTGTTTCCAATACTGTTCTTTTAAATTGTGGTGAAATTGGTGTGAAACAAGAAGAAATTGCTTTGTGCCCTGCCAGCTCCTGGAAGGACTGGCAATCTCAACTCTGTCACCGCCCAAATCTTTTAGTAGATGCCCTTCCTTCTCAGCCTGTGAATGAGCTGCACATTCCCTTTGAAACTGTCAGAGGCTTCTTAAAGACACAAAGTCCCACTTACGGCTTTTTGCTTGGTTTGGAAGTGCAGAAGGGCAATTCTCCATCCATCAGCTCCAGACTGCACTGCCTTAGGAACACGGCCCCCTCGCCAGGTTTTGCCCACTCGTGGCACTTCTAGAGGAGGAAGAAAGTGCAATTGCACAATTCTAACCAAAAAGGAATGACAAATGGGACAGACTAAACATCCTGTGGAGATCCAGGCGTTCAGCTGGGACTGTGGAGAGTTTGGGTTCTTGCCAACTGGACGTGTGTCCCTAACTGCAATGTCTTGGCCTGCAGGAGAGTCTCACTCACCTGCAGAAGCACAAAGCTCAGGCGCTGTGCTCGGAACGGGCTCGTCTGATGCAAAGCTGTCAGAGCCATGTGAGGGCAGAGCGGGCCCAGCCGTGCCCAGGGCTGAGCCCAGCAGAGCCCTGGCAGAGCCCAGAGCAGCCTCAGCATCTGCAGAGCCCGGCTGCAAGGAGAGAAACCAGAAACCGCCCGTCAGCTGAAGGCTCCTGTCCCCCTTGTCCCAGCTCCCGCAGTGCCCAGGCCATGCTGGCCGTGCCCAGAGCTGGGCACAAACCTCCCAATCACTGCTGCCTCTGGGAGCAGAGCAGGAGGGCAGGACTGTGCCCAGCCTGCAGCCAGCCATGGCACATCCAGCCCCTCAGCAGCTGCCCAGAGCCAAAAAGCAGCTTGGCAGCCAACTGAAGAATTCATTGCATCTGCCCCAGCAATTGGGGAAATCTTTGGTGCCCAGCCAGGCTATGCTGTGCCCAGATCTGGCAGCATCCCCCTGGCTGTGGACTCACCCACAAATTGGGTGTGGAGTGTGTCTGTGAAGAAGGTGCCAGAATCCAGTCCATCATCTTCAGCTGGCCAGGCTGAGGAAGAGATTGTCATCATTGAGGTTGTCCTTAGTGTCCCCAGCAGCTGCCCCACCTGGAACAGCTTCTCCAGGGGCTCCTTCTCCTTCCCTGGGGGCCAGACCAGGCTGTCAGTGTTCTGCCCAGGGCCCCAGCCATGAGTGAACCAGACAAGGAAACCCAGGGTGGATGGTGGCCACCAGTGCTTGCCACACCAGGTCTCCAGCTCAGCTCCAGCCCAAGAGCTGCATGCTCCCTTCTGATGATCCCTGCTCAGAGCTACAGGCACTCTGGTTTGCTTTGCCACTGATTGCCAAGAGATGTGTGCAGCTGTTACCTGCCAGGCTCCTGGATCCAGCTGTGCCCATGGATCTCTCCCATCTTCTAGGGCAGATGAACACCCTGAATCCAAGGATCGTGGAAAAGGTCTTCTAAGGATGGCCTGTCCAACGGTTGCATGGACAAACACCTCTTAATAACATCTTGGCACTCTGAAGAGAGAAACCAGAAATCACCAGTACGTTGCAGAAGCTGCCTCCCCCCCTCCTCCCTTTCCCGTGCCCAGGCCATGCTGGGTGTACCCAGGGTTGTGCCTAAACTTCCCCATGGATTTACTGTTCAGAGGAGAGCAGGAGAGCAGGACTTGTGCCACCTCCTCAGCAGCTGCCAGAGCAGGATGCTCACGACCCCGCTGCTGTCTCCCAGCACTGCTATTCCCCCCTGCCCAGAGATGAGGATCCACCTTGAGAGAGCCGTTGTGGGAACAAGATCCGTCCCCAGATGATCTCCTGGCCCCTCCTGAACGGGTGCTTCCCCACGACCAGGTGGTACAGCAGGAGGCCCAGGGACCAGATCGTTGCTGCCTCGCCGTGGTAGTGCTGGTGGTGGATCCACTCTGGTGGGCTGTAGGACAGGGTTCCTATGGAATACAGATGGAGTTCAGAAGGAGGATGCTGCTGCTCCCAGAGCCTCGCCCCAGCATCCCTGGGCATGCAGGGGCTGCCCCAGTGGCACACGGGGTGACTCGCTGCCCTCTCACCAGCACTTGGGACTTGTGTACAGACTCGGGGCTGGAAAAGAAGCCACTGGTGCTGGAAGAGGGCAGCAGAAGCCTTGATAAGGCCCAACCATGACACGCAAAAGAAAAACCCACCAGGGGTGGAGAAAACCCACTCTCCTCCCCGCCTGCACGGCCCTCAGAAAATGTTAGTAAGCCAAGGCAAACAAGGGGAGAGGTGCAGTTCGAGCCCTTCCTCGCCTGCACACCAAACCAGCCAGGGCACGCAGTCAGATCCCCCCCTCTGCTACCCCCATGGGGCTTTTGTCGGCCTGGCTGCCCCAGCTCCAACCCCAGACCAGGGCAGAGTGGGTGATGAAGGCTGTCAGCAGGGCTGGGAGCTGGCCCACCTCACACCCCCACCCAAATCAACTTGGCTCAAGCATTAATCCCATCCCCGCTCCAATAGGCAGAAGCCTCGGTGCTGCAGCCCGGCTGGGCCATAAGATGCCCAGGAGCATCCCCTGGGAGGGCTCACCTGCAAACTGGGTGTAGGCTGTGTCCTGGAGGAAGGCGCCACAGCCAAAGTCGATCAGTTTCAGCTGTCCGGTGGCCAGGTCGAGCACGATGTTCTCGGGCTTGATGTCCCTGTGCAGGACCCCGCAGCTGCTGCAGTGCCGCACGGCCTCCAGCACCTGGCGGAACAGCCCCCGCGCCTCCTCCTCCGGCAGGAACCTCCGCTCCGCCAGCAAACCCGACAGGTCCTGGCACCGCTCCGGACGCTCCAGCACCAACAAGAAGCTGTTGGGCAGCTCAACCCACTCCAGGAGCTGAATGACAGCAGCACACCCAGAGGACACCTTGTCCAGCAGCACGATCTCCAGGGGCGCACGGGCGCCGTGGGGCTGCACGAGGACCACGATGCCGTCAGTGGGGCTGAGGCCGTGCCAGGGCTCTGGGACCCCTCAGCCAGCCCGGGACGCTCTGTATCCCCCGCTCGCTCTCCCTGCAGGGCTCCCGGCGGCTCCCACCCTGCCGGGCGCCAGCTCCTCGCCGCCCGGCACGCCCCGGCTTCGGCCGCTGGCCCCGCTCACTCACCAGCTCGCCCCAGTGCCGGATGCGATCCCGTGGCACGCATTTGATTGCCACCTGCGAGCAAGGGGTAGAAGCGGGCTGAGCTTACCGCCCGCTCCGCCGCGCCCCGGCCTCCTCCTCCTCTTCCTCCTCTGCCTCTCTTCCTCCTCCCCCGCCCTCCTCCTCCTCGTCCTCTGCCCGCCGCCGGCCCCGCCACTCACCGGGGCGCCGTCCGCGAGGCGCGTCCCCGAGTAGACGCTGCCGAAGCCGCCGCTGCCCAGCAGCGAACCCAGCCGGTACCGCTCCTGCAAGGCCTCCTGCGCCTTCCCTGCGGGCGACACGCGGCCGTCAGCGCTCGGCCCGGCGCCAGACACGGCCCCCGAGCGCCCCCCGACCGTCCCGGGCCGGGCATCCCCACCCGCCCCGGGCCCCGGCGGCTCAGGGCCGGCGGCCGCGCTGCCGAGCGGCGGAGCTCGGGCCGGGGAACCCGCAGCGGAGGCGGCGGGAGCGGCCGCGCCGCGTGTGTCCTCCGCGGGCCCCGGGAGGAGCCGGCACCGGCGCCGAAGCCGCGACTGGACTCCGCGTCGGGGCCGGCACCGGGCTCGGGACAGGCGGAGCCAAAGAGCGGCGATGCCGCCCCCGGCCCAGGCACTGATGCCCGCCCAGCAGCGCCAGCGCCAATACCGCCAGAGCCGGGCGGAGGCGAGGCCGCGGCGGGACGGCCGGGGGCGGGGACGGGGCAGCCCCGCCCGGGGCCGGGAGTGGGGTGGGGGCATGGCCCGGCCTGGCACCGGGAGAGGAGGGGCCGGGACAGGGACACCGAGAGGGGAGGGGGAGACCGGGAAAGGGGTACTGGGAGAGGCTGCGGGACACCGCGACAGAGTGTGGGACAGCGGGAGAGTGAGACGAGGAACAAGAGAAGGGACGTCGAGGGTCTGCGGGATCGCTTCTTCTCTGCTGCTGCTGCTGCCGAAGCGCCGTGAGCGTTTGTCCGCGAGTCCGTTCCCCGTGTGCCCGTTCCCCGTGTGTCCGTTCCCCGTGTGTCCGTTCCCTGTGTGCCCGTTCCCCGTGTGCCCGTTCCCCGTGTGTCCGTTCCCCGTGTGCCCGTTCCCCGTGTGCCCATTCCCTGTGTGTCCATTCCCTGTGTGTCCATTCCCCGTGTGTCCGTTCCCCGTGTGTCCGTTCCCCGCGAGTCCGTTCCCTGTGTCTCCGTTCCCTGTGTGTCCGTTCCCCGTGTGCCCGTTCCCTGTGTGTCCGTTCCCTGTGTGCCCGTTCCCTGTGTGTCCGTTCCCTGTGTGTCCGTTCCCTGTGTGTCCGTTCCCTGTGTGTCCGTTCCGCCCCGTGCGCCCCGGGGCAGCACGGGCCTCTCCGCACCGGGGCCAAACTGAAGTCACAGAGCATCTCTTCCTCCTGCACCCACTCAAAACCACCGTCTTGTTTAGCTGCTTCTTCATTAGATTGGAACTGTGATAAATGTGATTCGTGACAATTAAATTGTAACTATATTAACAAAATTGTATTTAGATCAATAGAAGACAATTGCTACAGAGTGAGGGGGGAGATGGGTGAGACAGGGCAAAGGACATCTTCCAGATGTTGGGAGTCGAAGAAGGAGGTTGGAAGGGAATATTAGAAGGACGTAGGTCTGACAAGCAGCATCTAGAAATACAAAGTTTCCACCTTGAAATGGGCCAAAATGGGATGATTCCAGGCATGGGACTCAAAGTCTTGCTATGGAAAACATCTGCTCAGTCACATAGTGGCCATGTGCTCCCCGCAGGTTACACAGCAGACACTGAGGAAGACGATGAGCCTTCATCGGAAATAAGACCCTCAAAAGGATGAGAGAACCCCTAACCCATTAGTAGAGCATGTACCATACAACACAGTGACATAGATTTTAGGAATAGAAACTAGGAGGAGTTTTCTAGAAACTTCTATAGCCTACAGTACATAAGTGGGATTGTCAGCCTTGATGCTTTGGTACGTGAGGAAGGGCGAGCCCCTCCTCGTACCCCTGGTAGGGGGAGGGTCCCCTCCCCGGTCAGTTATGCTTATGCTTTATACAAACCTCAATTATACTAAATTGCTTACTCTCAAATTTTACTTTTCCTGAAATATATGTATTCAATATTCATTTTAATACTTTGATTGTATTAATTTCTAATACTTTGATATTTTTTGTAGTCCTCTCTAATACTTTAATTGTATCCATTTTTAATTGTTATTATTAAAAATTTGCTGCTACATTTAATCTCGTTGCTTGATAAATTGGAAAAATAGAATATCATTCACAACAGAACTTTTATTTCCTGCAGGCTTGCAACTTGTCCCCTGTGCTCGCATGCCCCGGGCCCTATCCCGCCCGCTCGCCCCGCGCTGCAGTCTGTTCCTCACAAGCAAGCAAAGCGCTGTCCGCACTTTCCTCTGGAGCAGAGCAAAGTGCCGAAGGAGGAGCCTGCCAGGGCCAGGCAGAGCCAGCCCCGTGGGAGGGCAGAGCAGCACATGAGGAGTGAGAAATGCAGCCCCTGCAGGGCAGCGCTGCTCTCCGGCCGCTCCGGGTGGGCAGCGGCAGCAGAGGGGCCACGCCCGGCGCGGTGCCCTCGTCCCCAGGGCTGTTCCTGTTTTCTTGTTCAGTTCCGGGTGAAAATCGCAGACTGCCGACAGGAGAATTAAAATAAAAGAATGAAACTGCTATTTCTGCCGAGTTTGGATCCCAGTCCAATACAGCAGCTCAGCTGCCTGCCTCCTCCCTGCCAATCCAGCCCTTTCAGCCTGGAGCAAAGGCCCTCTCTGCAAAGAAACTGCTGGCTGCTTTATTTGTCCTGCTGTTCATCGACACAGCTAGAAAAGCAAACTAGTTTGGATCCTCAGTCTGTCAAAACATGTGAACTTCGCCATGTTAAGCCAAGAGACGGAGTCTTGACCCCTGCACGATGTCCTAGGAATCACCTTTGTTGCTGCTGTGTATTGTCACTGCTGAGGGTGAAATACTGTGAGAGCACGTGTCCTGTCTCTAGAACCCATAACCAACCTAAATGCTGTGCTTTAAAATCTTGCATTTGCAGGTTTCTGATGTCTCCAGCATTGCTTTCAAAGCAAAACAGGGAGAAGGCAAACTGTGTAGCTAATGATACTGCAGAGTGCATCAAACTTGCTAAGTCCTAGGTCTTCAAGGTAACATCAGTTGATGTAGAACCAGTGCAACACAGAAAAGGGGAGCGTATAAGGAAAGGAATTAATAGTATATGTGAACATCTTGGGTTGTTTCCTTCCATTGTCATTTCACTTCTGGAAAGCTGCTCCGCTTTTCCAAGCATTTTCTCTACAGTGGTGTTTGCTCTTTTCACAAACTTTTCCTGGAGGACGAGCTCCTGTCACAAGACGTGCCACCAACTGCAGAGTCTCTTAGCTTTCCACACTGTGCGTGCTGCACTGTCCTTCAGCAAAGCAGGACAAAGGTTTTGAGAACTTGAAAACTTGTCCTTTCTTTTGCTGGTGGGCTGGGGAATTGTGCCGTGGGTAAGGTTTTCACTGTTAGTGTTCTGATCTAAGAAAACAGGAGGTGGTACCAGGACTTGCTAGGGAATACAAGCCTGGCTGAATTCAGAGAATCGCCAGGGCCTGCAGGCAGAAATGCAGAGTTGTGTGATAATCATTCCAACCTCTCAGTGGACGTCTTGAAAATTATCTGGAATGTGAAAATGGTCTGACAGAGGGAGTTTGTTTCTGAGTTCGGGGTAGACGATTCCACACCTGGTGCATTGGTGCATAAATCAAGAATACAATCTGCTCATGATAAGCACTAGAACAAGCTGGACCTCTCAAAGTAGCCAACTAAAAGAATCTGAACAGGGGAAATGTAGGGAATGACTTGGTTAACCTTGCCTATGTTATAGATAATAAAATGATTTAGCTGAATTGAATATAATCAGAAATAAGTGATAATTTATTTCGTGGCCAGGATACAGTCCACGACAGCCAAAATCACAAAGGGCAACGCTGAGCCCGGGATCAGCGCCGGGTAAACACACTGTGATCCAAACTCTACTGCTCCGGATTGCCCAATGTTCACAAAACCACTTTTCAGTCCAGTTTATATAGAGTTTTTCATAGCCTGGAGCAGAGGTCTTTGTCTCCTTTCCTTGCTTCGCTTATTCATGTATTTTATTCATGTAGTTTCCTTTCTCTGCATGGGGCTGGACAAAACCATATTCTGGGAGACCATGAATTCTGATGAAGGCAGGCCTTGGTTTAGGGAAGCTGGTATTGAGATGTATTTTTCCCGATTAATCCTGGGTGCTTGGCGCTCAGTGTCTGGGTGTTCTCTGGACTGTCTTTGAAGAGAGCCATCTCCTTGTGGCCACGTCCATTCACTTGTTAATTTGGGCTGTCCTGCTTTTGTTGGCTGTTACAATGTTGTGGTGAAGCAATCTGTGTTGTTTTTTTTTCCATTTGTGGTTTTCTTTTTGGTTTCTGAGTTTATTTTATTCATACAAACACTGTTTATTAATTTACAACTTTACACGAATTACATCAGATATTACACCTGGAAGAAGGGTAATTTTTTCTAATAATTACTAATCCATTCCCTTGGCTTTTGGCTTTCTTAGCAAGGCCATTTCCATCCCAGAAGCCATCACAATGTCACAAGGGCCCCTTGGTTCCATGAGGTTCATTGGTGTCACCATGGTCTCCTTGGTTCCAGGAGCCATCACAATGTCACAAGAGACCCTTGGTTCCATGAGGTTCATTGGTGTCACCATGGTCTCCTTGGTTCCAGGAGCCATCACAATGTCACAGCAGACCCTTGGTTCCATGAGGTTCCTGCAGCAGGACTTCCCCTATGGCCCAGCAGAGCTCATCTGTTCTGTCCATCAGCTGGGCCATCACTCAGGGCATCTTCCCCCTCTCAGGAATTGCTGAGATAACCCAGGCTGGACATCTGTCCTGTCCTGAGTTCTCTCTGGTGCCAGGGAGGTGGAATTCCCATCTGGCCATGAACGTCTGGCCTTGAGAGCAGCCTGAAGGGAGATGAGCCTTGAATTTCTGAATGACACACACTTCACTTTACAAACTATAAAAGCCACACAAAACTTTCACCAAGCAGAAATCTTCTGCACAGTCCCTGCAAATGGGTAGGGTTCCTCCCCCAAGTCTGGATGCATCTTGGTGGTTCCTTTTCTGGAAGCTGAGTGAAAGGGCTCCATGTGTATTCCCTCATCAATTCGGTCCTAAGTTCCATTGACTCCTGATCTCTGCTATTTCTTCACTAGCTGTAATATAGGAAACTTCATTGTGCACTGTGTTTGTATCTACCTGTACTCCTTTTGTTTATCCTGTGCAGTAAGTAGTCCGTTTAAAGTCTCTGGATAAATTTTGAGTCCATCCAGTAAATAATTTATTTTATATTAAATCTAATCAGGCATTCTAAGGAACTTGAGAGCAAGAGCAATTTGGAATTCAGGTCACCTGAAACAGAGCTACTGCCAGAAACGTGAGTATAAGGCAGGACTTGTCTAAGCTTTCACTCCATTCAAAATATATTTCAATTAAAAACAAAAACAGAGGAGCACTACTTTCCTATTTATTTTTTTTTCTGTTTATAGATTGGTATCAGCAATCTCCAGTTGATATTGATCCCAAGCACCTCCCAATTCAGTCTGAATAGAGATGAAAATCAAGACCCTTTATGGCTGACAATCAATCACACTCTGTCCCTACACCCACCCCGCCATTTCCCCCATCCAAGCCCTGGCACTCAGAGCAGCCTTGTGCAAATCTGAGCTCCCTCCCCTCCAGGCTGTGCCTGCAGCTTTCAGCTCCTTGGCTCCAACTCCCACCTGCTTTCCTTGGAGAAGGAGCTGCCTGAGACACAGAGTGATGTTCATTTATTGTCAGCAAACCAAAGGCAGGCACAGCTCCATAAAAAACAGAATTCCAGCCCAAGGAGTGCTGGGCAATGGAGCCACATCCAGGGGTGTCCCCAGGGCTCAGGATTGGGGCCAGGGCAGTGAAATCTCTTTCTTGCTGGTCTGGACGAGGGCATGGAGGGCACCCTGAGTCAGTGTCCAGGTGAGGCCAAGCTGGGTGGGAGTGTGGCTGTGCTGCAGGGCAGGAAGCTCTGCAGAGGGATCTGGACAGGCTGGAGCCATGGGCCCAGGACAATTGGATGAGGTTCACCAAGGCCAAGGGCTGGCTCCTGCCCTGGGCTCACAACCACCCCAAATCCCTGCCTGTGCCTGCCCCTGATCCCCACAGCCTGTCCTGTTTCCTTCATCCCTGCATTGCCAGGGACTTTGTGGGACAAGGCAGCTCTGCTGTGGGGATTGAGGGAGGTGCAAGTGCCAGCACTGCAATGGGAACCACAACTCATCAGGTTTGTGTCCTTTGGGGGTCAGCAACTGGTGAGACTCAGAGGCACAGAAGGTTTCACTTCGTGGCCAACATAAAAAAAGGTACCCATGATAAAATTCAATAAACTTCAAAATTCTTTCCTCAGCTCTGTGCAATGTCAGAGCAGTATCTGATGTATCCCCCAGGAACAAGGTATTTCCATACAGGAACAGTTTTAGACACAGACATTAGAGAGGGTGATTCTGTGATAGATGTAGACACAATTAAGATGTTGACTAATGTGGAATGACCAGAGAACAACAGGAGGAGGAAATCTGGGAGCAATGGCAAGGCCATAGGAGCTGGTCTAGGGAAGAAATGTCCTTAGACATGGCCATTTAAACAGGAGAGGTGGAAACACCCAAATGAAGAGGGACATGAAATAATAGACAGTGTAGTGATAACACAGGTACAGGGGAAGATCAGTATTTCTTGGCCTGCCATCAGTACACACCCAGGAAATTTCTATTCTTTTCTGGTGGGAAATTTTGGACATTTTGTAAAGTACTCAAATGCCCCAGCTAATGAGATGTGCTCGTGCACCTCACAAGCTGCAGGTCCCCTACAGCCCCAGAGGGCTCCTGTCCCATAAACATCTGCTCCAGCCCATTCCAAAATCGGGAACAGCATCATGCCGGGATCATCAGGGAGCTGAGGTTGGAAGGGACCTCAGCAAGTCTGCAGCCCAGCCTGTCAGAAACTGGGTCAGACCAAGGGGTTCAAGGCTTGATTTGGTGTGGATTGGAAAATCCCAAAGGCCAGGGATGGGGCAGCATCTCAGAACCTGTCTGAGCCCATGGGAACAAAGGTTTTCCACATGTCCTGTCTGATCTGCCCTCATTCCCCTTCCACCCATTGACTTTTGTCCCCTCCAGCCCCCCCAGTGCAGAGCCTGGCTCTGTGTTCTCCATCAGCTCCTGGCTGGCACTGCCAGGCTGCCATGAGGAGCCCCTCAGCCTTCCCTGCTCTGGGCTGGACAAGCCCAGCTCCCTCAGCCTCTCCTCACAGCCAAAGGGCTCCAGCCCCACCTTGGAGGCCCTTCCTTCACCCTGCTCCAGCTGCCAGACATCTTTCCTGCCCTGGGCAACCCAAACCAGGCCCCAGTGACCTGGATAATCCACGGCCTTGATGTCCTGGTCACACAGCCCTGGCCCCTTGTCCCCGTGTCAGGCTCTGGGGTTGATTTGTGGAACATCCTTGGGGGATGCTGTGGCTCCAGGTGGAGCAGGGGATCCCCGGGGACAGGGGACCCTGCTGGGCATGAACAGCATTGGACTTGTCTGGGGAAACTGTGAGGGGGGGCTGGGGCAGAGTGACCAACCCAGTGACCCCACACAGCCCTGCTGGGATGTCACACAGCCCCTCCTGTGATGTCACAGCCTGCCCTGTGATGTCACATCTCTGTCATGTGATGTCCCATCTCTGCCCTGTGATGTCACAGTCAGCTCTGTGATGCTCAATGGCCTCACATACCTCACTCTGTGATGTCACAGCCCACTCTGTGACCTCATGTTACCAGATGATAAATTGCCTACCCCAGCTGAGCTAACACAATTCCCGTTCTCCAAAACCACTGGCCTCTGGAACCTGCACAATGCCCGTTGTGTAAGAAGGAGAACTGGAAGTTCCCCAGCCTCAGTGTCCTGCCAGCTCAGCCAGGCTGAACTGGAACATTGGGGTCCACGACCACCAGGGACCACCAGAGAGACCCCAAGGACAGATGAACCAAGGGGTAAAGAGGAGGGAAAATATGTTAATGATTTTGGGGAAATGATTATCATATGTGTGTTTAGTCCAGGACAGTCAATGAATAAGTTTGCAAAGTACAGAATATAAACATGAACATAAACATAAACATAAACATATAAACTCATCATGCACGGCTTTGGGAGCAGCTGTCCCCCTGTGTATCCAGCCAAATAAAGAATGCTGCTTTTTAATGCTATATTGGTGTTTGGGAGTTTTTCATTTTACTGAATGTTTGGTAACACTCCCACTGCCCAGGAAAGCTCTGTCTCCAGTTGTTCACAAACAGAGAAGGGTTGGTGGGAGATGTGGTGGTAAGAGGCTGTTTGGGGTACAGTGATCATGAAATTATTGAGTTTTAAATATTCTGTGAAAGAAGGAGGGGCCTCAACAAAATTTCTATACTGGCCTTACAGAGAGCAGAATTCAGCCTATTCAGGATACAGATTTGGGGATAACTGACTTTTTTAAGGGAAACAGTCCTTAAAAACAAAGCATTCCAAGAAGGATGGAGACAGTTCAAGAAAGAAATTATGAATGAGAAGGAGGAGCATGTCCCAGTGTGCCAGAAGTGAGCTAGTGAGGAAAATGAGTCTCCTAGCTGGGTATGGAGTTTTTTCCAGGCACTCAGGGAAAAAAGAGGGTGCATCACCTTTGGACAGAGGTGCAGGCACCTCAGGAAGTGTTTAAGGATGTTATTAGGTCATGCAGAAAGAGAATGAGAGAAGTGAAAACTCAGTTAGGACTTAACCTGGCCACTTCTGTGAAAAATAATAGAAAATATTTCTATAAATATGTTATTAGCAAACCGTCGGACAATGAGAATCTCAGCTCTTTATTGGATGCTGTGGGGAATAGAGAAACTGAAGATGAGAAAAAGACTGAGCTACTTAACCCATTCATGTCCTCTGTTTGGAACAATAAGCCAGGTTGTCCTCAGGACAAGTGTTCTCCTGAGCTGGGAGATGGGGACAGGGAGCAGAACAGACCCCCTGTAATCCAGGAGGAAGCAGCTGGGGACCTGCTGAGCCACTCAGACACTCACAGGTGTCTCTGGGAGCAGATGGGATCCATCCTAGGGGGATGAGGGAGCTGCTGGATGAGCTCCCCAAGCTGCTCTCCATCATTTCTCATCAGTGCTGGCTCAGCAGGGAGGTGCCAGAGGACTGGAGGTGCCAATGGGAGCCCATGCCCAAGAAGGGCTGGAAGGAGGATGTGGGGAACTGCAGGCCTGTCAGCCTGACCTGGGTGCCTGGTGAGGTGATGGAACAGATCACCTTGAGTGCCATCACAGGGCACCTACAGGATGGCTGAGGGATCAGAGCCAGCCAGCGTGGATTTCAATATCTGCATTGATGATCTGGATGAGGACATTGAGTGCAGCATCAGCAAATGTGCAGATGGCACCAAGCTGGGTGTGAGTGTGGATGTGCTGGAGGGTAGGAGGGCTCTGCAGAGGGACTCAGACACCAGTGTGACACTGACACGGCAGGGTGTCATGGCACCAAGAATCCATTGTGACCCTGCAGGATCTTGTGTCACCAGGGGTCCGTTTTGACACCGTGCAAACGAGGAGTCCATTGTGTCACTGTGGAGCTTTATGGAATTCGGGGGCCCCTGTGACTCCATGGGGCCTCATGAAATCAAGAAGACAGTTGTGACACTTTTTGTCCTTGTGGAAACAAGGAGACCACTGTGACACTGCTGGACCTCGTATAACCAAGAGGCCATTGTGACAATGCAGGGCCTTGGGGTGACCAAGGTGCCATTGTGACACCTTGGGGCACAAGGATCTAAGAGACTTGGTGACACCCAGGGGTTCCATGGAACCAAAAGTAAATTGTGACACTGGGAGGCCTCATGAAATTGTGACACCCTAGGGTCTTATGGAACCGTGCTGACATTAAGCTGGGTGTGAGTGTGGATCTTCTGGAAGGTAGGAGGGCTCTGTACACAGGCCTGGACAGGCTGGATCCAGGGCCCAAATCCAAGAAGGAGAGGATTAACAAGACCAAGGGCTGGGTCCTGCACTTTGACCACAACAACCCCTGCAGTGCTACAGGCTGGGGACAGAGTGTCTGGACAGCAGCCAGGCAGAAAGGGACCTGGGGGCACTGATGGACAGCAGGCTGGACATGAGTCAGCAGTGTGCCCAGGTGGCCAAGAAGGCCAATGGCACCTGGCCTGGATCAGGAATGGTGTGGCCAGCAGGAGCAGGGCAGTGATTCTTCCCCTGTGCTCAGCACTGGTTGGGCAGCACGTCGAGTGCTGTGTCTGGTTCTGGGCCCCCCAATTTAGGAAGGACATGGAGGGTCTGGAGCGTGTCCAGAGAAGGGCAAGAAGGCTGGTGAGGAGTCTGGAACACAAGTCCTGGGAGGAGTGGCTGAGGGAGCTGAGGTTGTTGATCTTGGAGTAGAGGAGGCTCAGGGAGCCATGGTAGTGTCAGGGCACAGGTGTGACATGATGATCTCCAAGGACTTTTCCAGCTTTTCTAATTCTGTGATTCTCTGAAACCACCCCTGGAGCCTTTGCAGGATGAGCCCTGGGCCTCCTCTTCACAAGGTCCAGCAGACCAGGTTCCTCAGCTTCTCCACACAGCCCCAAAGCCCATCCTGTCAGTCCTGCAGAGCCTCTCCAGCCCCTCCTCATTGCCCACAACAGGGAGCCCCACACCCAGACACAGCAGCCCAGATGTGCCCTCCTGGCCTGTGGTGCCTCAGGCAAGGGAGCAGCCCGAGGCACTGCAGGACCCTGCAGACAATTCCTGAAGCACTTGGAGGATGATCCTGCTCCCCAAGGGATGATCCCATGGTGCCAACTCAAGAACAGAAAGGGAGAGTGTTGCCAGAGAGGAAAGGGCAAACAGGGATGGACAGTTGGCAGGAGAGGGGACAAGGGTGGGTAAGAGGAAGAAATCTAGAAAGATTTCTAGAAAGAGTAAGGAAAGCAAATGTGAAGCAAAAGGAATGCTCAGGGCAGTTTGGGAGTGGCTGCCAGGCAGCCCTGGATCTGAGCAACAACATCTGCAGTGGGACAGGAAACTCACAGCTCATGGGAAGAAAATTTCTGGCTGACTTCAGAGGCCACGACAAAGCTGAGTGGTTTCCCTGCCGTCCCCCAGCCCTTGCTGTCCCCAGGGGTTGATGGCATTTGTGCTCACTCAGCTCCATGTCCCCACAGCAGCACCATGGGGGTGCTGAGCCTGCTGTGTGCAATGCAAACAGGGGCTCCTGAGCCAGTGCTGCCGTGTGTGTGCCTGCAAGGATGGGGCTCCTGTGTGAGCTGGGGGAGAGGCCAGGGCTGCAGAGGGGGGATGTTGTTGGCAGGTGCATGAGGACGCTCTGGGACGCTGCCCTGGGGTGTCCAGCGCAGTGGGGATGGATCAGCTCCTGCTCTGCTGCTCCTTGCCAGGGTGTCCCCCTTGCAGGGACCTTGCAGAGCACCAGCCATGCTGTTTGCCACCAGCCTGCCCACGGCCAGCCTGGGGCTGCTCCCGGGTCTTTTCTGTGCTCAGCATTGGGCTGGCCAAGTGTTGTGGAGAGAGCCTGGCCAAGGAGCCTGGAGCCCCCAGGCCCTGCCCTGAGGTGTCAGTGCTGCCCCAGCAGTGCCCATGGCCTGTCCCTGCTGCAGCCCCGGCACTGCCACCCCCAGGGCTGTGCCCGGCCCCGAGAGCACTCAGGCCCTGCAGCAACACGAGGGCCAGGAGGGCAGCGGGGCAGTGGCACGGGAGCAGCACTGGCAGCACCAAGTGCTGCTACTGCTGCTGGGCACAGCTGCTGTGCCAGCACTGATCTGCCCCCAGCTCTGCACACAGACATTGCTGCTGCAGCTCCAGGGAACGAAACAAAAGGGGCATCTCTGCAGACAACTTTTCTGGGAGTGAGGTCCTTAGGTTCATTTAAAGCCACTGAGATTGCAGCCCCTCATTGACACAGTCTAGGGCCACAGGGAAGGAGGAGAGACAGAAAATGAGAAATGGCACAAAGAATGACATTTCTTTGTAGACAGTATGAAAAAATTATAACCAAGAACCTCCACAATGAAAACAACGAGAAGTGCTAGAGATTATTTTTATTACAAGTGATTTAAAGAAATTGGCCCACAATCTAATGTTTGCAAAACCATCCAGTCATCAGTGTCCACACTGCAGCCTTGAGCTCCTCGTTCCTCAGGCTGTAGATGAGGGGATTCAGGGCTGGAGGCACCACAGAGTACAGAACTGACACCGCCAGATCCAGGGATTGGGAGGAGACTGAGGTGGGCTTCATGTGAGAAAACACTGCAGTGCTTACAAACAGAGAGACCACGGCCAGGTGAGGGAGGCAGGTGGAAAAGGCTTTGTGCCGTCCCTGCTCAGAGGGGATCCTCAGCACAGCCCTGAAGATCTGCACATAGGAGAAAACAATGAATACAAAGCAAACAAGTGTTAAACAGACACTAACTGCAATAAGTCCAAGTTCTCTGAGTTTTGAGTGTGAGCAGGAGAGCTTGAGGATCTGGGGGATTTCACAGAAGAACTGGCCCAGGGCATTGCCCTTGCACAGGGGCAGGGAAAATGTATTGATCATGAGCAGCAGTGCATTGAGAAAGCCACTGGCCCAGGCAGCTGCTGCCATGTGGGCACAAGCTCTGCTGCCCAGGAGGGTCCCGTAGTGCAGGGGTTTGCAGATGGACACGTAGCGGTCGTAGCACATGATGGTCAAGAGATAAAACTCTGCACCAATGAAGAACAGGAAGAAAAAGAGCTGAGCAGCACATCCTTCATAGGAGATGTGTCTGGTGTCCCAGAGGGAATTGTGCATGGCTTTGGGGACAGTGGTGCAGATGGAGCCCAGGTCGCTGAGGGCCAGGTTGAGCAGGAAGAAGAACATGGGGGTGTGCAGGTGGTGGCCGCAGGCTACGGCGCTGATGATGAGGCCGTTGGCCAGGAGGGCAGCCAGGGAGATGGCCAGGAAGAGGCAGAAGTGCAGGAGCTGCAGCTGCTGCGTGTCTGCCAATGGCAGCAGGAGGAAGTGGCTGATGGAGCTGCTGTTGGACATGTCCTCACTCTGGGCATTGTGGGCTGTAAAAAGAACACATTGACAAGCTAGGAGACATTTCCTTGAGTCAATCCTGTACAATTAACTTAGGAATCCTCTCAAAACTACTTCTCTTTATGTGGGGGAACTTCACTAAAAACTTTTATTTTTGAACTTGAGGTTCTGCTGCTGAGTTACTGCCTCCTCATCAGCATTTTTCTCAGTATGAATGCTGAGGAGCCCAGAGGGAAAACAAGGCTACCATTGACACAGTGAAGTCTGACCTTCTGGCCCTATACAGCTACACTTTGCTTATAATATCTCCCTCTAATTCAAGGTGATCACACTTCAAATGTGCTGGAAAAATACAGCAGCCATTTTGAAGGCTCCAATTTCAAAACACTTTTCCCTAACCTCTTTTTTTTGCTCTATTCTGATTGAGAGAGAGAGGCATACTAAGTGTTGGTCTGGCTCTGCTGCCTGGAGCTGTTCCTACTGGGAGCTGTTCCTCTCTATCCAAGCCTTGTCCCTGCCAGTGCTGCCACAGCCCGGCCCAGCTTTGGGGGCTCAGCTCTGCCCTGCACACCCCTCCCAGCACAGGGCACTGCCCAGGGCCATCTCCCTGCCAGCAGGGCCTTAAGGGCAGCTCACACAAACAGAGATGCTGCAAGCAAAGGTGCTGCTGCTGCTGTCTGTAGACAGAGGAGGGTGAGGAGGCACTTTGTGAGGGAGATGGGAGGCAGATCTGCTGATGCCCAGTGGGACAGTGCAGGAGTGTCAGTGACACAGACACACCTGACAGCCCCTTTGCCTTGCCTTGAGGAGAAAGCTGAGAGCAGCCCTGGCCATGCAGCACCATCTCCACAGCAGGAGGAATCTGCCCTGATGGGGGTGGCTCCTTCCACCTCCAACTTTTCCCCACAGTCCATGAGGAACTGCCAGGCAGGCCGAGAGCTGTCCCTGGCAGGTGGCACATGGCCTGGGCTGGCCAAGAGCCCTGAGGGCTGCAGGAGCTGCTCTGCAGGCCAGCCCTGGGCAGCCCTGGCTGCAGCCCCAGCTTCAGCCCCTACAGCTGTCCCTAAATATGGGAGAGTCCTCCTGACACATCCCCCAGGCTGTGGGCTGTGCTGGCTCCAGGAGATCCCTCCAGGAGCACAGGGGACGTTGCCCTGCACCCACACACTCACCATGTCCCGGGCTGTGAAGATGTTTCCCCAAGTGCAGTCTCAGCTCAATGTCTTCCCAGTCCTGATTGCCTTGAGCCTGTCTGTGCCTGGCTCCTGTGCCCTCAGCACCTGCAGGCAGTGTCCTCAGCCCTGCTGGGCTGGCAGAGGAGCTGCTCCTCAGCAGAAATGTCTTTTTGAAGCTTCTCTTGGTTTACCTTGGGAGCTGCCTCTGTTCCAAGAGCCCAGCCCAGCTCACCAGCACAGACACAGCACAAGGACTTTAATGAATCTCTTGAGGATTGGTGCTGAGTCCCTGAACATCACTCCCTGAGAGGGAGCTGAAAGAAAATTTCTAAAGAACTCAAAATTAAATTGAAACTCCAAAGTTTCTTGAAGTTTTAATGGTTCCCACTGAGGGATATGACTCAGAAAATGTCCCCAGGTTCCAGTTAGAGCAGAACACTGGTGGCACTGATGACAGGTGGGGACAAACAAGGGAAAGGTGTCTGTGATGCTGAGCAAACCTGGATGTGTTTCAGGAATTCAAAGGGCCAAGGGCTGAGCCCCAGCCCCTGGCAAGGCAGATCCTGTCCCTCCCTCATTGCTCAGGGCTCTTCCCGGGCCACTGGGCTCTGGGCATGTGCAATGCCAAGGGCAGCACCATGGGGCGGCCCCTGCCAGGCTGCTGAGCAGGGACAAGGAGGCAATGAGGCCCCAGCACAGCAAGGCTCACTTGTCCCCTGCTGGCCTCAGGCCCAGGGCCAGCCTGCATGGCCCAAGTGCTGCAGGAGTTGGCTCTGTCAGGGCCTTTCAGCTGCTGCCCATCCCTGTGGCCTCTGCAGCCCAGGCTGTCCTACGGTGTCCATGCCCTGCGCCTCTGTCCCTGCAGGCTGTCGTCATCCCCCGGCTGCCCCACCTCGCTGGCCCCTTCCTTTGCTGACAGCTCTGCCTCCTGCCTGCCTCTGCCTGGACACACAGAGCCTTGGGCTTGACACCAAAAGGGTTCATTCAATTTTTACTGTGCCTGTGAACTTTGAGCAGAGAAACATGGCATGCAGGAGCTGCTTTCCCAGCAGAGACTGTCAAAAGAGAAGAGAAACACATCTGGCTCAAGGGTGCAGTGACAGAAAAAACAAGGACACAACCTGGTAACTTGTGGTGGGTTTTATAGAAATGGTAAATTGGAATACACATGTAGTGACTAAATATAAGCAACACACTGGTAGAATCAGGTGTCCACATAAGTTTAGGAGTTATCCCACATTGGACCTGAAGCCTGAAATAAAGGATGTCTTCTTTAACACGAAATTAGTGTTAAGGAGTCTTATTCTGATATTTTGGAGATTGGGTGACAGTGGGTCCTCACAGAAGCAAGGAGTCAGCTGTGACACTATGGAACCTGAAGGTGTACTGTGGAACCTCCTGCAACCATGGGTGCATTGTGACACTGCAGGGCCTCACAGAACCAAGGTGACCATGTTATAGCACAGAACCTCGTGGAACAAAGGGTCCATGGTGACACTGCAGAACTGCTGCTGAGAGTATGAAAGCTCATGGAACCTGAAGTCTATTGTGACCAAGGGGCCATTGGGACACTGCAGATCCACGGAGACCATTGTGACACTGAGAAATCTCATGGAACCAAGGGTCCATTGTTACCCCGTGAGGCCTCATTGAACCAAAGGTCCATTCTGACATTGCAGGTCCTCATGGAACAATGGAGACAATTATGAAACAGAATCACAGAGGTAATGAGTTTGGAAAAGATCATGAAGTCCAACCTATCACTTAACTTCACCTCATCAACTAAACCATGACTCTGAATGCCACGTCCAGTCTTTTTTTAAAGGCCTCCAGGGATGGTGACTCCACCACCTCCCTGGGCAGAAGATTCCAGTGCCCAATCACTCTCTCAGTGAAGAATTTTTATCCTGATGTCAAACCTATACTACCCCTGGCTCATGTTCAGACTGTGTCCTCTCATTCTGTCAGGTGCTGCCTGGGAGAAGAGACCGACCCCCACCTGACTACAGCCTCTGTTCAGGTGGTTGTAGAGAGTCTCACTGGAGACCATTGGGGCCATTGGGGCCATTGTAGCATGGCAGGGCCTCATGGAATCAAGGGGAGCACAGTGACAGTGTGGGGCTCCATGGGACAAAGGGGCCATTCTGACACCATGGAATCAAGGAGAACTTTGTTACAGTACCAGGCATCATGGAACAAAGGAGGCCATTGTGACACAGCAGGGCTTCATGGAAGCATGGAGACCATGATGACACTTTGAGGCATCGTGGAACCAAAGGACCATTGTGACACAGCAGGGACTCATGGAATCATGGAGACTGTTGTGACATTTTGTGGCCCCATGTAACCAAGGAGTCCATTGTGACACTACGGGGCCCCATGGAACTAAGGATTCATGGAATAATGCAGCATCCCATAGAAACAAAGGTTAAATGTGACATTGCAGGGCCTCATGGAAACCTTGTGACACTTTGAGGCCTCGTTGAATCAAGGGGCTCTGCAGGACCTTGTGGAACCAAGGAGACCCTTCTGCCATTGTGAGTCCCCATGGAACCAAGGGACCTTTGGAATACTGCAGCACCAAGGAGATCCCTGTGACATTGCAAGGCCTCATGGAAACAAGAGACCATTGTGACACTGTGGAACCCCTTGGAAACAAGAGGCCAGTGTGACACATCTGGGCCTCATGGCACCAAGGATCCAATATGACACAACCACTGTGACACTGCGGGGCCCCATGGATCTAAGGGAACAGGTAACAGGTCTGGTTGGCTTGGCCTGACTGGTCCAACTGCCTTTGGCCTTTCAAGAGTCTCTTCTAGTGTGTCCCTGAAACACTGAGGCTCTGGGCTTTCCTTCCAATGGAAAAGAACCGTCCTTCTCATTCAAGCATCCATGGCCAAAATGGGATTCCTCCTCCAAAATTTCCAATATCCAGGGACTGCTACTGGAAAAAAGCTGCCATTTCCAACAAGTTTTGCTGCACCTGTATTCCTGAGAGCTGGCTATCATCTGCCTTCAAACCCTGGGTCTCAGTGCATTCCTTCATATGGAACAGAATCATCCCTCCTCCAGAGGCACCCATGGACAAAAAATTGGTAATTTTCCTCCAAAATTCCTATCCGTAAGGTTTTCTCCCCGACAAAAGCTGTCAGGACAGACAGCTCTGGCTGGCCTTGGCCTCTGCTGGTCACCTCTATTCTGCCCTGAAACACTGGGGCTCCATGTCTTCCTTTGTATGGAAAAGAACCATCTTTCGTCCCAGGTGCCCATGGCCGAAATTGGGATTCCACCTCCAAAAGTCCTAGATCCAAGGATTACTCCTACACAAAAGCTGCCATTACAGACAGATCTGGCTGGCCTTGGCCTTTTGAGGGCCGGCTCTCACCTGCCTTCCAAACACTGGGGCTGTGTGCTTTCCTAACTATGGAAAAGAACTTGCCTTCTCTTCCAGGGAAAAATGGCGGAAATTTGGATTCAACATTCAAAATTTCGACTATCCAAGAGTTGCTCCCAGATAAACCTTCCAGGACAGAGATGTTTGTCTGACCTTGGCCTCTGGTGGCTGCAGTCCATCAGCCCCTGAAACACTGGGCTCTGTGATTTCCTTCCTGTGGAGACCATGGTGAGACTGTGGGGCCTTCTGAACTTAAGGGGCCATTGTGAAATTGTGTGGACCCTGTGGAACCAAGGACATCACTGTGGCCCTGCTGGGTCGCAGGGTGCCAAGGGGCCGGTGTGAAGCAGCAGAGCTTTGTGGAACCAAAAGGCCATTGCTGCATTACAGGGCCTGGTGCAGCCCAAGGGCCGTTGTGATCCTGCAGGGCACCGTGGATTCATGGAGATCATTGTGGCATTGCAAGGCCCCATGGAATCATGGAGTCCATTGTGACACTGTGGGGAACCAAAGGGCCATTGTGACCCTGCAGGGCCTCATGGCAGCAAGGGGCCATTGTGACACTGCAGAAACAAGGAGAACATTGTGAAACTCTGGGGCCTTGTGGAATCAAGGGGAGATGGAACAGGTCTGGCTGGCTTCACTTCCTGGGGGCCACCTCACCCGTCTGGCTAATCTTGGAATGTCATAGGGCTGCCTCTCATCATCCCCTGGAGCACGGGGGACCTGTGCTTTCCCTCCTACGGGAAAAGAACTGTCTGTCTTTCCAGGTACCCACAGTCAGAATTCATACTCCCCCTGAAAAATTCCCTATACGCAACGGTTTTCCCAGACAAAGGCTGCCAGGACAGGACAGAGAGCTCTGGAAGGGTTTGGCTCCTGGTGGTCACCTCTCATCTCAAAAAGCCCTGAGGAAAGTATTTGAACAGGTTTGACTACTGGAACTCAATGAGTCTCTCATCCTCTGAAAAACTCAGATGCTCTTCTGATCATATGTCTTTTACTTCTCATTATGTATTATGAATTAAATATTATTTTCATCTAAAAATTATTATTCTTATCACTCTAGCTGTGTTATCTGACACAGAACACCTCCCTCCTGTACCTATGGATCTAGGTCACCTGTAGAAGCAAACACACTAAAGAATCCAGCAGGAATCATTTATCTCTACTCCCATCTGTCACATCTCCTCTGGAGCTGCAGATGCAGCCCCAGCTCTTGGGAGGGCTCAAGGGGTCACAGGCTCAGCTCCCACACAGAGACCTTGCAGACCCTGGGGTGCCCCTTTCAGCCTCCCTGCCCAGAGCCTTTCTGCAACCTTCCCCCTGGAGCTGCTGCTTCCCTGCAGCCCCGGCCATGGAGAGCAGCAGAACCTGGTGTGTCCCGAGCAGCAGGGCCAGCTCAGGGCCCTGTGGGGAGCAGGGGCTGGGCCAGCAGGACAAGCCAGCCCGGCCAGGCAGGACACGCTCAGCTGGGGAAAGGGATGTGCAGGGAGAGGAGCAAGGGAGCGTTTCTGTGCCTGCAGGGAGGAATGCAGAGGAAGCTGCTGCTGCAGGCACCAGCTCTGGCCAGGCCCCTCTGTCCCCTGCCCAGGGCTGCTGTGTTGGCCTGGGGAGAGACAGGGGCTGGCACTGAGCAGGCAGAGGCAGCCTGTGCTGGGCATCTCCTGGAGCCAGGACCAGCAGTTCTGCACTGTCCCTGAGCTCCATTTCTCCTGCCATGGGGAGCTCCAGCCCTGGGGCTGCTGTGGAGGCTGAGCTCCCTCTCTGCCCCTCAGCAGCTGCTGAGCCCTTCAAGGGGGCCAGGGCTGTGGGGTGAGTGCCCCCAATGCTGCAGCACCCCAGAGCGGGCACTGCCATGGGGCTCACCCAGAATGGGCTGGGCTGGGGTGAGGGCAGGGGAGGTGGGCAGAGCTGGGCAGAAGCTGGGCTAGACTGGGAAGTGCCCAGGAGATAAAACCCACTGGTGTCGGCTGAGCTGTGTGACTCTGCAGGGCCAGGACACGTTCCAGCAGGTGTGTGCTGCTGTGCCAGTCCCCTGGCAGGGATCTCAGACAGGCAGGTGCAGCACTGAGAAGCTTGGTCTGTGGCCTTGGTGGCATGGGCAGTGTGAGAAGGTGCCCCACGGTTTTGAGCATCCCTCCAGCCTCTTCCATCAGCCACTTCCAGACCTGGGCACTGAACTGACTTTCTTGGTCTATTTGTTCTGTGCTTATCTCCTTCCTCCTGCCGATTTCAGCACTGCTCTAGGGGCAGCATCAGCCCTGCCCGGGCTCCCTCCTCACCCAGCCCTTGGCAGAGCCCAGAGCAGGGCTCTCTGTGATCCCTGGCACGGGATGTGGGTGCTGGAACTGGACACTGAGGTGTGGAGTGGACACTCTGGTGGGGAACATTTGCCCACCCAAAACACTCCCTGTGCTGTGCCGTGTCTGATGAGGGGATGTGGGGCCTGTGCTGGCCAGGGGGGCTGTGCTGCCTCAGGGACAAATGACAGGCATGAACCACAGCACAACGACCAGGAGGTGGAAGAGAGGACAAGTTACAGAGGAGGAATTCAGAAATCTGCCCTGAGCGTGGAAGGGAAATTTTAAAGCTGCAAGGCCAAGCGGGACATTGGGACACTGTGGGGCCTGATTGAACAGATGAGAATATCATGACACAGTGAGAATTTATGGAAACAAGGATCCATTGTGACACTTTGGAGTCTCATGTGACCAGGAGTCCAACCGTGACCCTGCATAGCCAAGGAGATCGTTATGACACTACAGGGTCTCATGGAACCAGGGGGTCATTGTGACACTGCAAGTGCCTATGGAGCCAAGGCGACAATTGTGACACAATGAAGCCCAAAGTTCCAAGGAAATTTGTGACACCAAGGGCTCCCATGGAACAAAAAGGACATTGTGACACTGGGAGGCCTCAAGTAATCATGGAGATAATGACGACATTCTAGGGCCTAATGGGACTGTGGTGACACCAAGTTGGTTTGCTATCACAAGTGTCAATGTCCTTCCTAAACTGGGAGCCCAGAACTGGACACATCACTTGTGGCGCAGCCTTAACAGTGCCAAGCACAGGGGAAGAATCACTGCCCGGGTTCTGCTGGCCACACCATTCCTGATCCAGGCCAGGTCCCTCTGCAGAGCCCTCCTACCCTCCAGCACATCCACACTCACACCCAGCTTGGTGCCATCTGCACATTTGCTGATGCTGCACTCAATGCCCTCATCCAGATCATCAGTGCAGATATTGAAATCCACGCTGGCTGGCTCTGATCCCTCAGCCATCCTGTAGGTGCCCTGTGATGGCACTCAAGGTGATCTGTTCCATCACCTCACCAGGCACCCAGGTCAGGCTGACAGGCCTGCAGTTCCCCACATCCTCCTTCCAGCCCTTCTTGGGGATGGGCTCCCATTGGCACCTCCAGTCCTCTGGCACCTCCCTGCTGAGCCAGCACTGATGAGAAATGATGGAGAGCAGCTTGGGGAGCTCATCCAGCAGCTCCCTCATCCCCCTAGGATGGATCCCATCTGGTGCCAGAGACACCTGTGAGCATCTGAGTGACTCCTCAGGTCCCCAGCTGCTTCCTCCTGGATTACAGGGGTCTGTTCTGCTCCCTGTCCCCATCTCCCAGCTCAGGAGAACACTTGTCCTCAAGACATCCTGGCTTATTGTTCGAAACTGAGGCAAAGAATGGGTTAAGTAGCTCAGCCTTTTTCTCATCTTCAGTTTCTCTATTCCCCACAGCATCCAATAAAGACCTGAGATTCTCCTTGTCCCATGGTTTGCTAATAACTTATTTATAGAAATATTTTCTATTATTTTTCACAAAAGTGTCCAGGTTAAGTCCTAACGGAGTTTTCACTTCTCTCATTTTCTTTCTTCATGACCTAATAACATCCTTAAACACTTCCTGAGTTGCCTGAACCTCTGTCCAAAGGTGATGCACTCTCTTTTCTCCCTGAGTGCCTGGAAAAAGCTCCATACCCAGCTAGGAGAGTAATTTTCCTCACTAGCTCACTTCTGGCACACTGAGACATGTTCCTCCTTCTCATTCATGATTTCTTTCTTCAAGTGTTTCCATCCTTCTTGGAATGCTTTGCTTTTAAGGACTGTTTCCCTTGAAAAAGTCAGTTATTCCCAAATCTGTATCCTGGATAGGCTGAATTCTGCTCTCTGTAAGGGCAGTGTAGAAATTGTGTTGATGCCCCTCCTTCTTTCACAGAATATTTAAGAACTCAGTAATTTCATGGTCACTGTACCCCAAACAGCCTCTGACCACCACATCTCCCACCAACCCTTCTCTGTTTGTGAACAGCAGGAGTCAGAGCTTTCCTGGGCAGTGGGAGTGTTACCAAAAATTCAGTAAAATAAAATACTCCCAAACACCAATATAGCATTAAAAGCAGCATTCTTTATTTGGCTGGATACACAGGGGACAGCTCCTCCCAAAGCCAAGTATAGGAGAGTTTCTGTTTATATTCTGTACTTTGCAAACTTATTCATTGACTGTCCTGGACTAAACACACATATGATAATCATTTCCCCAAAATCATGAACATATTTCCCCTCCCCTTTACCCATGGGTTCTTCTGTCCTGGGGGTCTCTCTGGTGGTCCCTGGTGGTCGTGGACCCCAATATTCCAGTTCAGCCTGGCTGAGCTGGCAGGACACTGAGGCTGGGAAACTTCCAGTTCCCCTTCTTACACAACGGGCATTGTGCAGGTTCCAGAGGCCAGTGGTTTTGGAGAACAAGAATTGTGTTAGCTCAGCTGGGGTAGGCAGTTTATCATCTGGTAACATGAGGTCACAGAGTGGGCTATGACATCACAGAGTGGGTTATGAGAGGTCATTGAGCAGCTATGACATCATATGCTGGCTGTGTGACATCATAAAGCTGACTGTTACATCACAGGACAGAGGCCTGACATCACAGAGCAGGCTGTGACATCACAGGAGGGGTTGTGTGACATTCCAGCAGGGCTGTGTGAGGTCACTGGGTTGGTCACTCTGCCCCAGCCCCCCCTCACAGTTCCCCAGACAAGTCCAAAGCTGTTCATGCCCAGCAGGGTCCCCTGTCCCCCGGGATCCCCCTGCTCCACCTGGAGCCACAGCCTCCCCCAAGGATGTTCCACAAATCAACCCCAGAGCCTGACACGGGGACAAGGGGCCAGGGCTGTGTGACCAGGACATCAAGGCCGTGGATTATCCAGGTCACTGGGGCCTGGTTTGGGTTGCCCAGGGCAGGAAAGATGTCTGGCAGCTGGAGCAGGGTGAGGGAAGGGCCTCCAAGGTGGGGCTGGAGCCCTTTGGCTGTGAGGAGAGGCTGAGGGAGCTGGGCTTGTCCAGCCTGGAGCAGGGAAGGCTGAGGGGCTCCTCATGCCAGCCTGGCAGTGCCAGCCAGGAGCTGATGGAGAACACAGAGCCAGGCTCTGCACTGGGGGGGCTGGAGGGGACAAAAGACAATGGGTGGAAGGGGAATGAGGGCAGATCAGACAGGACATGTGGAAAACCTTTGTTCCCATGGGCTCAGACAGGTTCTGAGGTGCTGCCCCATCCCTGGCCTTTGGGATTTTCCAATCCACACCAAATCTAGCCTTGAACCCCTTGGTCTGACCCAGTTTCTGACAGGTTTGGCTGCAGACTTGCTGAGGTCCATTCCAACCTCAGCTCCTGGATGATCTTGGAATGATGCTGCTCCCGATTTTGGAATGGGCTGGAGCAGATGTTTATGGGACAGGAGCCCTCTGGGGCTGTAGGGGACCTGCAGCTTGTGAGATGGACCAGCACATCTCATTAGCTGGGGCATTGAAGTACTTTACACAATGTCCAAAATTTCCCACCAGAAGAGAATAGAAATTTCCTGGGTGTGTACTGATGGCAGGTCAAGAAATACTGATCTTCCCCTGTACCTGTGTTACCACTACACTCTCTATTATTTCATGTCCCTCTTCATTTGGGTGTTTTCACCTCTCCTGTTTAAATGGCCATGTCTAAGGATATCTCTTCACTAGACCAGCTCCTATGGCCTTGCCATTGCTCCCAGATTTCCTCCTCCTGTTGTTCTCTGGTCATTCCACATTAGTCAACATCTTAATTGTGTCTACATCTATCACAGAATCACCCTCTCTAATGTCTGTGTCTAAAATTGTTCCTGTATGGAAATACCTTCTTCATGGTGGATACATCAGATACTGCTTTGACATTGCACAGAGCTGAGGAAAGAATTTGGAAGTTTATTGACTTTTATCATGGGTACTTTTTTTATGTTGGCCATGAAGTGAAACCTTCTGTGCCTCTGAGTCTCACAAGTTGCTGACCCCCAAAGGACACAAACCTGATGAGTTGTGGTTCCCACTGCAGTGCTGGCACTTGCACCTCCCTCAATCCCCACAGCAGAGCTCCCTTGTCCCAGAAAGTCCCTGGCAATGCAGGGATGAAGGAAACAGGACAGGCTGTGGGGATCAGGAACAGGGCACAGCCAGGGATTTGGGGTGGTTGTGAGCCCAGGGCAGGAGCCAGCCCTTGGCCTTGGTGAACCTCATCCAATTGTCCTGGGCCCATGGCTCCAGCCTGTCCAGATCCCTCTGCAGAGCTTCCTGCCCTGCAGCACAGCCACACTCCCACCCAGCTTGGCCTCACCTGGACATTGACTCAGGGTGCCCTCCATGCCCTCGTCCACATCAGCAAGAAAGAGATTTCACTGCCCTGGCCCCAATCCTGAGCCCTGGGGACACCCCTGGATGTGACTCCATTGCCCAGCACTCCTTGTGCTGGAATTCTGTTTTTTATGGAGCCGTGCCTGCCTTTGGTTTTGTTTGCTGACAATAAATGAACATCCCTCTGTGTCTGGGGCAGCTCCTTCTCCAAGGAAAGCAGGTGGGAGTTGGTGTCAAGGAGCTGAAAGCTGCAGGCACAGCCTGGAGGGGAGGGAGCTCAGATTTGCACAAGGCTGCTCTGAGTGCCAGGGGTTGGATGGGGGAAATGGTGGGGTGAGGGTAGGGACAGAGTGTGATTGATTGTCAGCCATAAAGGGTCTTGATTTTCATCTCTATTCAGACTGAATTAGGAGGTGCTGGGGATCAATATCAACTGGAGATTGCTGATATCAATCTATAAACAGGAAAACAAAACTAAATGTGACAAAAAAACCCCTGCATTAAAAAAAATATATATAGCATATTCTCTTTGAATACACTTCTGAAATCTGTATAATTAATCATAGAAGAATTTAATTCATTACAAAGAAAATATTCCCAGAGCCTTGTCTTGTTACAGTGTTTAGATATATTAATGAGTCTTTGTAACAGAATTCCTGAACTGAAGAGCTGAAGAATGAACAAGTCTCTGGAGAACTGAAATCCATCAGGGAACCTCCAAGTTGCTGAGGATCCATCCTCAGCAGAGCAGGAATGAACAGATTCCAGGGGTTTCCAGGCTGCTCAAGAGCTGTGAGCTCACGAGCAGGCACAGGGGCTCCATGGGGACATCTGAGGGGTCTCTGGGCTCCTGAAGATCTGTTTGGTCACACTCAGTCACAGAGGCTCCATGGGGACATCCCAGGGCTCCTTAATCTTCCTAAGGCTCATGAGGTGACAGTCACAGGGCTCCACAGTGACAACAGAGGTGTCTCTGCCCTGCCAAGGAGCCAATTTGTCACAGGCAGTGGCAGGAGTGCAGTGGGGACATCCCTGTGCTCCTAAAGAACAGTGAGGGCACAGACACTCCCAGGGGTTCCAGGGTGACACCCCAGGAGTGCCCAGGCTGCCAAAGAGCCGGGATGTCACAGACACTCCCAGGGGTTCCTGTCATGGGCACAGTGGGAGCTTCACACAAAGTTCATTAGAGAAGCTCCTGTTGGGTCACGAGTTGCAGAAAGGACCCCCAACACCCCAATTACACCCCCAACCTCCCCCAAACCAGGACCCCCAGGCTTTCTAAACTCCGGTGAGAGGAGCCTGGGAGTGCCTGGATCCAATCCCAGCCCCAGACTTTGTCAAGGATTCATATTAAAGTCTTATACAGGTGGAATTGCAACTTGTACAACTTTGTCCCTCAACATTAAGGATGGCAAACCAGAAGTAATTTTATACATAGAGATATGATTGATTGTGATCATGATTAGATATAAAGGTCTGAATCAGAATTATTTACTCCACAGTACAGGAGCTGTAACATCTATTTTAATGTAGTGCTCTAGGAAGCAATTTTGAAGCAATTGTATCAAAGCAGAACTAAGTAGAGATGGGTGTCACTCCCCCAGACCAACGACCCTGGGCTCAGTGTTCTTTAGCTCAGCCTCAAGCAGTGACCTGGAGGGGTGTCTCCACTTTCTGGAAAAGGGAAATGTCAGGAGAGGCTGCCACTAAAATTTGGGATGGGGCTTTTCCAGTCTGAAGTGCTGCCCTGTCAGTCAGATGTGCCCAGGCTGTGCCAGCTCAGCAGCTCTGCACAAGTTCTCAGTGGTGTCACTTGGTTGTTCCTTTCTCTGGGGATTTTACCAGCTCTGCCACAGCTCCAGCTCCCTCTCAGGATGTTGAACTTTGGGATGGAGGAGTCAGGCTGGTTTCAGCATTATTCACCCCAAAAGCAGCGTGAACCCCCCTCCTTCATTTCTCCCTGGGGCTTTGCAATCAGGGCATTGCTGGCGTTGTTTGAGCCCATTCCAGGCAGAGCCTCCTGCTAGAGCAGGAATTGCCTTTCCTGTGCCATGGCCAGCCCAGGTCCTGCTGCAGGAAAAGCCCCAGGCCAGCCCCAGCACAGGGAAGGGCTCGGGCACAAGAGCAGAGAGCCGTGGTGGGACCTGTGCCAGGCAGAGCCTGAGGCACCAAAGGCACCTTGGCAGCAGCAGCTCCCTGCAGGCCATGGCCAGAAGCCTCCCTGGGCAAGCCAACCTGGTGGCCACCACTGCAGAGCTGCTGGCTCAGGGGGGATTTCTGGCTGGGCTCTGCCCCAGCCCACAGAGTGTGACCTCAGCCCTGCCTCTGACACAGCCCTTTTGCCTGGGCCCTGCAAAGCCCAAAGGTCACCTGTACCACCCTGGTGCCCATCCCTGCCTCTGGCACTGTCAGTTCTGTACTCGGTGCCTCCAGCACTGCACCCCTCATCTACAGCCTGAGGGACCAGGAGCTTGAGGATGCCCTGAGGAATATGACCACTCTGTGCTTTTCAGAAACAATAAAGTGCCTGATTGTTCTGCATAGCATTCAGAATGGAACTCATTACAGACTGCCCAGACTGCTTTGGGCCATGTGTCTTATTTGTTATTCTATTTGGTGTATTCTATTTTTCCACTTGTTTTTCTTTTTTTTTAACTTCTGATTATATTTTCCACCAAGGGATGCCATTAGTCACAGTATTGCTCCATCAGTATCTACCTTGCTTGTGTTCAGCAGAGACAGTGAGGAGCCTGGGGCAGAGGGGCAGTGTGCAGGGGGCACGCAGCAGTGTCCTGGCACAGCCAGAGCTCCTGGGATGGACCTGAGGAGCAGCAGGGCAGGGCCTGGACTGTGTCTTTGTTCTGGAGACAGACTGGGAATGTGCCCCAGGGCAATTGTCCCACACTAGCCCCTGCAAACACCACACCCAGCAGTGGTGTCTCCCCCAGCTGCAGGAGGTTGTTTGACCCTGCATGGAGGGACACCAAGTGACCAGGCCAGAAGGCCATGTTTGGTGTGTACTGAGGAGATTTCATCAGTGCATCGTGTGTGTGTGGGGAGATGAACCCGAGTGAGCACAAACGCCATCATCAGCACATGGAGTGGGGGGGGCACAGTTCTGGTGGCACAAACAGTGCCTTGAGGCCACTACACTCTGGAAAACATCTGAATTCATTACTGAGTGTTGGTGAGAACTGCATAGAGAGAAACATTCTGGCAGGGAGGTTCCAGGAAAAAATGCTCAGGACAGCCATGGACTGCACAGAGAGACCATTGGAGTTCCTTGGTCTGTGGGGAGAAATCAGAGCTGCCTCCCTTCTGAACCATCCCAAGGACCTGGACAGGGCTGTGATATGTTCTGGGCACTGACCTGGAAATGAGGGATGTAGAAAAGGCCTTTGGAGTCGGGGATGTTGACAAGGCTGGGCAGTGTCATTGTGGGACCTCTCTCAAACCCCTTCTAAAGGGCGGAGCCGTCCCAGAGGATCCTGGGCACTTGGGAAGGGCAGACATGGAACCAGTCTGCAAACAGGGCAGGGAGGGGCACTGGGACAGTCACAGACTGGTCAGGCTCAGCAGGGAAGGGCATGTGGCAAATCCTCCTGCAGCCATTCCAGGCTCTGGCAGCACGAGGCAGGGATTGCAGAACCCCCGTGGGAAGGAAAAGAAGGGGATGTTGTGTGCCCAGACTTTAGCCAGGCCTGGGACATGGTCTGCTGTGCTCCCCTCAGAGCCAGATTGGAGAGAGCTGTGCTGCAGGAGAGGAACATGGGGTGGGTGAGGATTTGGCTGAACAATCAGGGTCAAATGTCATCCATGGCACAGAGTCCTCTTGGCAGCCACTCCCTGGTGACAACCCTGAGTGACCAGTCCTTGACCACCAGTGTGGAACATTTCTATTATCTCTACAATGGCATGAAATGCACTTTCAATTCCTTTGTGGATGCTTCCAAATTGCAGGGAGTCTGTGACCAAACTCATCTAGTTAATGGTGACTGGAAAATGAATTTGGGCAAAATGACTGAGTTGGGTAAATTTCTCTTGCCATCAGGGGCCAATCAAGCAACAAGAAAAGGTAAAACTTATGTCTCAGTTAGAAGGTAGTTCCATATTGAGAAATCAAACCCAACCAAAAAATAAAAACAAAACAAGACCCAGCCACAACAACAAAAAATCCCATGAACCAAGCAACCACAAAAAGCAAAGGCCATACACAGAAGCAAAGCACATCCACAGGAAATCTCCTAGCAGCAGAAAATATTTAACCATGCTGTGGCAGGAGTGGATTCTGTATGTGTAGCTGCTCTTTTGAATAAAAGTCTTAAAAAATGCATCACTTCCCTACGCCTCTTGCCCCCCACTTCTCTCAGTTTATTGCTGATCATGGTGTGACTTGGAATGAAACATCCCTTGGGTCAGTCCAGCCCAGCTGTCCCATCCCTGTTCCCTCAGGAACACTTGACCTCCCCAAGCCCATGGGTTGGAGGGGCTTGCAGACTCGCCTCATGTGGGGCGAGCACTGTGACAAGGAAAGGAGAACAGAACAACATTTACTCTTGTCAAGGACAGTAGAACAGAACAGAACAGCCTTGGAGAAATGGATAAAGGATGTAGCTGAGGCAAACAGAAGTCACAGAAAATGCAAGGAGGATGCCAGCTCAGCTCTGCAAGGCTGACAAAACAGAAGTTCTACAAAACAACAATATTGCCCTTACTCAAAAGTGGGGATAGAGGAACAGCCACCTAAAAAGGACACTGAAGGATATTGAAGACAGATCCCAAAGAACCATAGAAAGACTTTCAATAAGGGGTGGAACTATGTCAAATGAAGTCCAAGGAAGTGGGATAGCTAATAAATCACATAATCAATGTGTCTGATAAAAACTCTGTTCATTCAATGTTCTTTCGATGCTCTGGGCACTAAGATGGAGCAAGGATTGCCCAAGTGACCACTATGCTGTAATAAAGAATACCTGTTTTCAAATACTCAAAATTGTGTTCAAAAGTTTCTATCCTGTGGATTTCAACATCAGTGCTGTCCTTGACTCCATTATGGCTCTTGCACAGTTTCACAATTGCCCCTTGGTTCCATGAGGCCCTGCTATATAACACTGGACCCTTGGTTCCATTTGGGTCTTTGCTGTCAAAATGGCCTCCTTGGTTCTGCACTGCCACAATGCTCTCCTTGGTTCCACAAGGCCTTGGTGTGTCACAACAGCCCCTTGGTTCCATGAACTGCCATAGTGTCACCACGGTCTCTTGGATCTGCAGTATCACAATGGACAATTGGTTAAAGCAGCCCTGCAGTGTCACAATGAATATTTGGTTCCATGAGGCCCCACAGTGTCACCATGGCCCCTTGGTTCCACGAGGCCTCACTTTATACCAGTGGCCCCTCAATTCCATGAGGTTTTGTACTGTCAACAGTGCTCTCCTTGGTTCCACAGTGTGAAAATGGCTGCTTGGTTCCATGAGGCTCTGCAGTGTCACAGTGTCCCATAATTTCCATGAGCTTCTGTCCCATCAACCATGTCCTTTGCTCCAGTGAGGCCCCGCAATGTCACACTGGTCCCTTGGTTCCATGAGGTTTCTGTGGTATCACCATGGTCTCCCTGGATCTGCAGTATCACTATGGACCATTGGTCCCATGTGGCCCTGCTGAGTCACTGTGGCTCCTTGGTTCCATGAAGCCCCACTGTATAACAATGGAATCTTGGTCCCATGAGATTCTGTACTGTCACAATGGTCTCTTTGTTTCTGGACTGTAACAATGGTTCCATGAAGTTCTGTACTGTCACAATGGTCTCCTTGGTTCTGGACTCTAACAATGGACCCTTGGTTCCACGAGATTCTATACTGTCACAATGGTCTCTATGATACCACAAGGCCTTGCTGTGTCACACTGGATCCTTGGTTCCGTGAGCTTCCATGGTGCCACCATGGTCTCCTGGCATCTGCATTGTCACAATGGACAACTGGTTCCATGGGACCCTGCTGTGTCACGGTAAACCCTTAGTTCCATGAGGTTCTGGAGTGTTACAATGGTCTCCCTGGTTCAACGAGGTCCTGGAGTGTCACAATGGCTGCTTGGTTCCATGAGCTTCCATAGTGTCACAATGGTCTCCTTGTTTCTGCAGTGCCATAGTGGACCCTTGGTTCCATTAGGTTCCTAAATGTCACAGATTTCCTCGGTTCCATGTGGCCCTGCTGTGTCACCAGGGCCCCTTGGTTCCATGAGTTCCTGTGCTGTCAACAATGGTTCCTTTGTTCCAATGAGGGGCTGCAATGTCACACTGGACCCTGGGTTCCATGAAGTTCTTCAGTGTCACAGTGGCCCCTTGGATCCATGAGGTCCCACAGTGTCACCATGGTCTCCTTGGATCTGCATTGTCACAATGGACCATTGGTTCCATGTGATATTGAAGTGTCATCATGGTCTGCTGGGTTCCATGATTCCCCTCAGTGTCACAATGGAGCCTTGTTTCTGTGAGGCTCTGAACTGTCACAATTGTCTCCTTGCTTCCATGAACCCCTGCTGTGTCACAAGGGTCCCCTTGGTTCCATCAGGATACAAAAGCTATGCATAAACATTGAGCAACATCTGCTTAACACACCTGGAAACATCTGTCTGCATTCAAAAGAGGGGTTAAAGGTGAGGGTGGCACCAGCAGCTTCCATGTGCAACAGAGATCCAGGGAAAGGACAGAGAATTCAGCTGAAATATTCAGAGAATTCTGCTTACAGAGATCATTGCTGGTCACACTGTCCCTCGTAGGAAGGTGACATCATTCCAGGCAGCCTGGACTGAGCATGTGGTTCCTCAGTGGGGTTTGTTGTTCAGGAAACCTGCCCAGGGCTTTCCATTCTTTCCTCACAAACAGGAAAACTTCTACTGGGCTTGTGTGCAGGCAGAGCCCTGAGGAGAGCAGGTGGGACATGGTGCAATGTGCTGGGACAGCCAGCTGCAGAGCTCAGGGGACAAGGTTCTGCTGCAGGGCACAGGGATGTCAGTCCCAGGTGGGTGATGTCAGACATGGTGAGGCTGGGGATGAGGAGCAGGTTGTCCAAACAGGGTCAGCCTGCAAGGGGCTCATTCTTCTGTGTGACCAGACCTCCTAAGGAGACATTCAGCATCAAGATCACTTAAGGAATGCTTCAGTCACCTCTTCTCTGAAATGAAAAGTAAAAAAATGATTAATAAAAAAAAGAAACAGTCAAGAGGTGCACTTTGAAATCTTCATTCTCAAGAAAACTCCAAATTGACTGCAATCAGCTGCACAAGCCCTGGAGACTTGAAGACAATTGAAGAAAGACAAAGAGCTCCTGAGGATTTTCTCTATTTTAATCAGCCTCACAGTGGATTTGGGGCTGAGTCCAGGGCCCTCAGGCACTGAGAGAAGGTTGAAGAAGCTGCTCAAGGAGTCAGAAGCAAAACTCCAAGTCCCTTGGAGCATCAGTGGCCCCACTGAGGGCAGGGAGTGCCAAAGGCTCCCCAGGGACTGGTGAGAGCAGATCCTTGAGGGCAGGATTGCAGGAGCCCGAGGCTGTGAGCAGGGAACTGCAATGCTGAGCAAGGCCTGGGCTGGGTGGAGGAAGCAGAAAGGCCAAGGCCTGAGCCCAGGCCTGGCCCAGCAGGGCCTGTCCCTCATGGGTGGCTCGGGGCTGTTGCTGGGGCAGTGGGATGGCAGGGGCAGCAAGGACAAATGTCATCAAGCTGCAAGCCCTGCCAGCCTCCTGAGGGAGGGCCGAGGCAGAAGCAAAGTGCAGCCCCTGCCAGGAAAGTTCCTTCTGTGGGGCTGCAGAGGCCCTGCCCGAGCCCAGGGCACAAAGGCCTGGGTGCCTCTGGCCCTGCCAGCCCTGCCCAGCCCTTGGCCATCTCTCCTGCAGGCTGTGCCCCCTGTGCGTGCTGCTCCTGTGCCCTGGCCGGCTGCACACGCCCATCTCGCTGTCCCCCCCAGCATTTCTCAGCCCAGCATTGCTGTGCCCTCCCTGGGCTCCCTGCACCCAGCGCTGCCGGCTCCTGGCACACAGAGCCATGGCATGGCCCAGCCTCACGCTGGGACACCTCGGGCACCAACATTCTGCCCTGGCAGGGACTTTTCTGTCTCCTCACCTCCAGGCTGAACCTTCCAGGCTGCACTTTGGGGAGGTTTCCTTCTCTTCCCACTCTCAAGGAAAGCTCTGTGTCCTGCTGTTCACAAAGAGAGAATGGCTGGTGGGAGATGTGTTGTTGAGAAGCTGTTTGGGGTACAGTGACTATGAAATTATGGAGATTTTAAATATTCTCTGGAAGAAGGAGAGGCATCTACAAAACTTCTACATTGGACTTTCAGAGAATAGAATTTGGCCTATTCAGGATGCAGTTTTGGAGAGTACCAAATCAGTTACTGATTTTTTTTAAGGGAAACAGCCTTTAAAAAGCAAGGTTTCCCAGGAAGGATGGAGACAATCCAAGAAAGAAGTCTTGTAGGAGCTGCCTGTCCCTCTGTGCCAAAAAGTCAGATAGAAAGGAAAATGACTGGCCTAGTAGGGCATGGAGCTTTTCCAGGAACTCAGGGTTAAAAGCAGGTGAATCACCTTTGGACAGAGGGGTACAGGCAACTCAAGAAGTATTTCAGGATGTCACTAAGTCATGCAGAAATAAAACTAGAGAAGTGAAAGCTCTATTAGGATTTAACTTGGCTGCTTCTGTGAAGGATAATAAAAACGATTTTAGAAATACATTAATGGCAAAAGAAGGGAAAAGGAGAACCTCTATTGTGTATTAGGGGGGATATGGTTACCAAAGATGAAGAAAAGGCTGAGACAATTAACCCATTCTTTGCCTCAGTTTTCACCAGTAAGACAGGTTGTCCTCAGGACAAGTGTTCTCCTGAGCTGGGAGATGGGGACAGGGAGCAGAACAGACCCCTGTAATCCAGGAGGAAGCAGCTGGGGACCTGCTGAGCCACTCAGATGCTCACAGGTGTCTCTGGGAACAGATGGGATCCATCCTAGGGGGATGAGGGAGCTGCTGGATGAGCTCCCCAAGCTGCTCTCCATCATTTCTCATCAGTGCTGGCTCAGCAGGGAGGTGCCAGAGGACTGGAGGTGCCAATGTGAGCCCATGCCCAAGAAGGGCTGGAAGGAGGATGTGGGGAACTGCAGGCCTGTCAACCTGACCTGGGTGCCTGGTGAGGTGATGGAACAGATCACCTTGAGTGCCATCACAGGGCACCTACAGGATGGCTGAGGGATCAGAGCCAGCCAGCGTGGATTTCAATATCTGCACTGATGATCTGGATGAGGGCATTGAGTGCAGCATCAGCAAATGTGCAGATGGCACCAAGCTGGGTGTGAGTGTGGATGTCCAGGAGGGTAGGAGGGCTCTGCAAAGGGACTCAGACACCAATGTGACACTGACATTGCAGGGTGTCATGGCACCAAGAATCCATTGTGACACTGCACGTTCTTGTGTCACCAGGGGTCCATTGTGACACTGTGCAAACATGGAGTCCATTGTGGCACTGTGGAGCCTTATGGAATTCGGGGGTCCCTGTGACTCCATGGGGCCTCATGAAATCAAGAAGACACTTGTGACACTTTTTGTCATTTTGGAAACAGGGAGACCACTGTGACACTGCTGGATCTCGTATAACCAAGAGGCCATTGTGACACTAGAGGGACTCATGGACTGAAGGAAACAATTTTTCCACCATGGTGCCCCATGGGACCAAGAGGGCATTGTGACACTGCAGGGCCTTGGGGTGACCAAGGTGCCATTGTGACACTGTGGGGCACAAGGGTCTAAGAGCCTTTGTGACACCCAGGGACCCAATGGAACCAAAAGAAAATTGTGACACTGGGAGGCCTCATGAAACTGTGACATCCTAGGCCCATATGGAACCGTGTTGACATTAAGGTGGGTGTGAGTGTGGATCTGCTGGAAGGGAGGAGGGCTCTGTACACAGACTTAGACAGGCTGGATCCAGGGCCCAAATTCAATTAGGTTGAGTTTAACCAGTCCAAGTGCCGGGTTCGGCACTTTGACCACAACAGCCCCTGCAGTGCTACAGGCTGGGGAAAGAGTGGCTGGAAAGCAGCCAGGCAGAAAGGGACCTGAGGGCACTGATGGACAGCAGGCTGGACATGAGGCAGCAGTGTGCCCAGGTGGCCAAGAAGGCCAATGGCCCCTGGCCTGGATCAGGAATGGTGTGGCCAGCAGGAGCAGGGCAGTGATTCTTCCCCTGTGCTCAGCACTGCTTGGGCAGCACCTCGAGTGCTGTGTCCAGTTCTGGGCCCCCCACTTTAGGATGGACATGGAGGGTCTGGAGCGTGTCCAGAGAAGGGCAAGAAGGCTGGTGAGGGGTCTGGAACACAAGTCCTGTGAGGAGTGGCTGAGGGACCAGAGGTTGTTTATCCTGGAAAAGAGGAGGCTCAGGGAGTCGTGGTAGTGTCAGGGCACAGGTGTGACATGATGATCTCCAAGGACTTTTCCAGCTTTTCTGATTCCATGATTCTCTGAAACCACCCCTGCAGCTGGTCCAGGATGAGTCCTGGGCCTCCTCTTGACAAGGTCCAGCAGCCCAGGTCCCTCAGCTTCTCCACACTGGCCCCAAAGCCCATCCTGTCAGTCCTGCAGAGCCTCTCCAGCCCCTCCTCATTGCCCACAACAGGGAGCCCCACACCCAGACACAGCAGCCCAGATGTGCCCCCCTGGCCTGTGGTGCCTCAGGCAAGGGAGCAGCACGAGGCACTGCAGGACCCTGCAGACAATTCCTGAAGCACTTGGAGGATGATCCTGCTCCCCAAGGGACGTTCCCATGGTGCCAACTCAGGAATTGAAATGGGGAGTGGATTCAGAGAGGAAAGGGCAAACAGGGATGGGCTGTGTGCTGGGGATGGTACAGGGATGGGCAATAGGGAGAAATCTGGTGAAGGAAAGAGCAAAGAAAGCAAAGGTGAAGCCAAGGAAATGCTCAGGAGAGTTTGGGGGTGGCTGCAAGGCAGCCCTGGCTCTGAGCAACAACATCTGCAGTGGGACAGGAAACTCACAGCTCATGGGAACAAACTTCCTGGCTGACTTCAGAGGCCACAACAAAGCTGAGTGGTTTCCCTGCCGTCTCCCAGCCCTTGCTGGCCCCAGGGGCTGATGGCATTTGTGCTCACTCAGCTCCATGTCCCCACAGCAGCACCATGGTTGTGCTGACCCTGCTGTGTGCAATGCAAACAGGGGCTCCTGAGCCAGTGCTGCCGTGTGTGTGCCTGCAAGGATGCGGCTCCTGTGTGAGCTGGGGGAGAGGCCAGGGCTGCAGAGGGGGGATGTTGTTGGCAGGTGCATGAGGACGCTCTGGGACGCTGCCCTGGGGTGTCCAGCGCAGTGGGGATGGATCAGCCCCTGCTCTGCTGCTCCTTGCCAGGGTGTCCCCCTTGCAGGGACCTTGCAGAGCACCAGCCATGCTGTTTGCCCCCAGCCTGCCCACGGCCAGCCTGGGGCTGCTCCCGGGTCTTTTCTGTGCTCAGCATTGGGCTGGCCAAGTGTTGTGGAGAGAGCCTGGCCAAGGAGCCTGGAGCCCCCAGGCCCTGCCCTGAGGCATCAGCGCTGCCCCAGCAGTGCCCATGGCCTGTCCCTGCTGCAGCCCCGGCACTGCCACCCCCAGGGCTGTGCCCGGCCCCGAGAGCACTCAAGCCCTGCAGCAACACGAGGGCCAGGAGGGCAGCGGGGCAGTGGCACGGGAGCAGCACTGGCAGCAGCAAGTGCTGCTGCTGCTGCTGGGCACAGCTGCTGTGCCAGCACTGATCTGACTCAGCTCTGCACACAGACATTGCTGCTGCAGCTCCAGAGAAGGGAACAGAAGGGGCATCTCTGGAGAAATCTTTGCTGGGAGATCCTTTATTTAATTTAAATGACCAAGAGCATATCTCCTTTATGGTGCAGTCTGTGGCCACAGTAAAGTTGGAGAGAATTAAAATGAAAAATGGAACAAACAATTGGTTTACTTGAGGACAATGTGATAAAATTGAATCAAAAGAAAAATAACCTCACAACCACACCATCAAGAAGTATCAAAGATGACTTTTATTACAAGTGATTTGCAGAATTTCGCCAGCAGTTTAATGTTTCCGATATCATCCAGTCATGAGTCTCCACACTGCAGCCTTGAGCTCCTGATTCCTCAGGCTGTAGATAAGAGGGTTCAGGGTTGGAGGCATCACTGAGTACAGAACTGACAGTGACAAATCCAGGGATGGGGAGAAGATGGAGGGGGGCTTCATGTGAGCAAATGTTCCCGTGCTGATAAACAGGGAGACCACAGCCAGGTGAGGGAGGCAGGTGGAAAAGGCTTTGTGCCGTCCCTGCTCAGAGGGGATCCTCAGCACAGCCCTGAAGATCTGCACATAGGAGAAAACTATGAACACAAAACAGCCAAAACCTAAATAGGCACTAACAGCAATGATCCCAAGTTCCCTGAGATAGGATTTGGAGCAGGAGAGCTTGAGGATGTGTGGGATTTCACAGAAGAATCCCCCCATGGCATTGCCATGGCACAGGGGCAGGGAAAATGTATTGGCCGTGTGTAGCAGAGCATTGAGAAAGGCACTGGCCCAGGCAGCTGCTGCCATGTGGGCACAAGCTCTGCTGCCCAGGAGGGTCCCGTAGTGCAGGGGTTTGCAGATGGACACGTAGCGGTCGTAGCACATGATGGTCAGGAGGAAATACTCTGCTGTGATGAAGAACAGAAAGAAAAAGAGCTGAGAAGCACATCCTACATAGGAGATGTGTCTGGTGTTCCAGAGGGAATTGTGCATGGCTTTGGGGACAGTGGTGCAGATGCAGCCCAGGTCAGTGAGGGCCAGGTTGAGCAGGAAGAAGAACATGGGGGTGTGCAGGTGGTGGCCGCAGGATACGGCGCTGATGATGAGGCCGTTGGCCAGGAGGGCAGCCAGGGAGATGGCCAGGAAGAGGCAGAAGTGCAGGAGCTGCAGCTGCCGCGTGTCTGCCAATGGCAGCAGGAGGAAGTGGCTGATGGAGCTGCTGTTGGACATTTGCTGTGTCTTGGCGTGGGGATCTGTAAGAAAAGTAATCATGGAATAGTTCAGTTTGGAGAGGATTTTAAATATCCCAGCCCAGCTTGACGGCACTTTCCCCCCACTGCCTGCCCAGGGCTCTGCTGCCTGGAGCTGTCCCTGCCAGCAGCTGCTTCCCTGTGCCCAGGGCTGGGCCCTGCCAGTGCTGCCAGAGCCCAGCCCAGCCCTGGCTGCTCAGCTCTGCCCTGCACACCCCTCCCTGCACAGGGCACTGCCCAGGGCCAGCTCTGCCACTGCAAGCTCTGATGGCAACATCACAGTAACCCTGAGGAGGCTGGAAAAATGACACTGATGCTGCCTGTGAGGGACCCTGTGCTAGTTTCTGTCACTGACCACTTTATTAAGGTCTGAGAAATAAATTCCTTATTTCTCTCTACCTGAACTGAGAGATAAATATCTATGTGCAATTTCCCATCTAGGCAACCCAGAACAGAACGTTGAAAAAGCTGAATTTTTCCTTTTCTGTAGTTCTTGAGTTGCTGTGATCCCTCTATAATCTCCTTGGAAATGATCTAGATTTACATGTCATGCTGGGAACAGTCCTGAACAATGCAGCATCCTAATCACACAAGGAGAACACTTCCAAGCCTTACCAGCTGTCTCCTTCCCCCCAGACCTTGTCCCCCAGTGCTGGGAGCAGCTCCCAGGGCTGGCTGAGGGCTGTCCCTGGCAGGCAGCAGAGTCCCTGCCCCAGCACAGCGCCCTGGGCTGCAGGACCCTGCTCTGCACCACAGCCCTGGGCACCCCTGGCTGCTCTACACAAGAGATCATCAGAGAATGTACTCACACAGTCTGCAGGCATTGGGATGTTCCAGCTTGAGGAGATCACTGCAGGAGCTGCAGCTGCATTGTCCTGCAGCCAGAGGCTTCCTGTGTCAAGGGGCTGGGAGTGATTCTGCCCCAGGCACTTCTGAGCATCTTCCCAGCCCTGACTGATTGAAGCTCTCTGTGCCTCTGTGCTGTGCCTGGGGTAGCTGCAGGCAGTGGCCCAGCCCTGCTGGGCTGGAAGAAGAGCTGCTCATCAAGAGAAATGTGTTTTTGAAGCTCTTCTTGGTTACTAGGATAGCCTTCTGCGCAGGGAGCCCAGCCCAGCTCAGTAGTAGAGACTCAGCACAAGGACTTTAATGACCCTCTTGGGGATTGGGGCTCAGTCTCTGAGCATCAGTCCCTGAGTGGGAGCTGAAAAAACCTCTCAAGAACTCCAAGTCACAATCAAAGTCTAAAGTTTCTTGAAGTTTTAATGGGTCCCACTGAGGGACACAACTGAGAAAGTGTCCCCAGGTTCCAATTAGAGCAGGAAATTGGAGGCAGAGATGACAGGTGGGGACAAAGAGAAGCCAAATCTTGGTGCCCTGGGGCACAGCAGGGTCTGTGCCACCAAGGGCTGTGAGGAGACACCTTGTCCTGAGCCACTGGGGCCTCCTGGCACAGCCCCAGCAAGGCTGGCCACTCTCACCCCTTGTCCTGCCCTCAGCATCCCCCCACATCCCAGTGGCCTCAGGGATGTGCTGGGACGAGTCCCTGGGGAGCCTTGGTCAGGAATGGCCCTGGGGGCTCCTTCATGCTCCCAGGGACTGCAGGTTTTTCAGAGGACTTTGGGTTTTGCTTTTGCCTTGGAGTCTCTGAGAGTTTTGTGCAATCATGGCCTCCAATTATCTGCTTTAATTAATCTCTTGAGAGCCTTTGTCAGTAACAACACTCAGTGGGGCTCATTAATGCTTCAAGGTACTCAGTTTTTTTAAGGTACTCTGAGTTTCCCTTTTGACAGCAACTCTTCTAGTAGTTTATGCAATCATGGCCCCAATTATCTACTTTTATGAGTCCCTTGAGAGCTGTGTATTGACACTCAGTGGGTCTCAATAATACATTGAGATACTCAAGGTTTTAAAGGTAGTTTGGATTTTCCTTTCCTCTCTGACTCTCTGAGTGGTTTTTGGCGATCCTGGCATCCAGTTCTTTCCTCCATGGAGTCCATGAGGAGCCTGTGTTGGGGATGGACTTCAGTGAGACCCATCAATGCTTTGAGACACTTTGGGTTTTTCTTCTGCCTTGGACTCCTTCAAAGGTTTGTGCAATCTCCTCTCAGGCCCTGAGGTTCAAGGGCTCAGCTCCAAATGCATCACGTGGCTGATTGGGATCAAGCAAGTCCTGACAAACCATGGCTCTGCCTTGATTTCCCTCTGGTCCAGTTCATTCATTAGGAAGATTTTCAAATCCAGTTATGGAGAAATATTTCCAAGAGATTCTAAGAAATACACATTCCTATTTTGAAGAATGTATTTCATTGCTATTCTCATTAGAGCAGAGGTGATTCCAGCATTCTGTGATTGATATTGATGCAGGGTCTCTCCTCAGGTCTGGCCTGCTCACAGAAGCTGTGGCTTGAGGTCTGACCCAGTGTGGACAACCTTGCTGCACATTCCCCAACTCCATTCTGTCTGTCCTCACTCACCTGGGACCTGCTTTGCTTGGAGAACTGGCTGCACACAGGCCAAAAGGAGTGTTCCCCCCCTCCTTTTTTTTTTTTCTGTTTTGAAGCAATCTACAACTCCTTAATGTCCCCATTGAAAACAGACACCTTCTATTAGTGTGTGCTAAAGCCAAGGTGCCACCAAGCAGCTTCCCCTTCCCCAAGGCAGAACCCTGCAAGAAATGCTTGAGATCTTTGGACTCCTTGGTTCCCTGAGGCCTTGCAGTGTCACAAAGGCCCCTTGGTTCTGCACTGTCACAATGGAGATTTGGGTCCATGGTGTCCCACAGTGTCACAATGCTCTTTTTGTGTTCCATGAGGCCATGTTCTATCACAATGGACTTTTGGCTCCTCGAGGTTCCATACTCTCAACAATGGTCTCTGTAGTTTCAGAGTGTCACAATGGACTCTTGGTTCCAGGTGGCCCCACAGTGTCACCGTGGTCTCCTTGGTTCCACAAGGCCGTGCAGTGTCACAATGGCTCACAGGTTCCATGAGGCCCAACAATGTCACAGTGGACCCTTGGTCCCATGAGTTTCCCCAGTGTCACAATGGTTCCTTGGCTCCACGTGGCCCAGGTGTCTCACAATGGACTCTTGGTTCCGTGGGGCCCCGCAGTGTCACAGGGGTTTCCTTGGTTCTGTCGGGTCACAATGGACACTGCAGCGCCCCCTGCTGGCCGGGAGGACCTGGCACTGTGCGAGCACCTCCTGGTGGCCGACCCCTGCAACTGTGAGTGACTTGTACTGGTTTGTACTGGTTTGTAATGGTTTGTACTGGTTTGTACTGGTTTGTGCTGGGATGGGGTCCAGGGGGTGCTGGGTTAGGGCTGGGGTTACTGGGTTGTACTGGGTTATACTGGGAGTGAGTGTGTGAGTGTCCAGGAGGACCTAACACTGTGTGTACTGGTTGTACTGGGTTATACTGGTTTGTACTTGGATGGGGTGCTGGGGTGTTACTGGTTTGTACTGGTTTGCACTGGGATGGGGTGCTGGGGTGTTGCTGATTTGTACTGGGCTCTACTGGGAAAGAGAGCAGGGGTGTCTGAGTGCTCCCTTCTGACTGGGAGGACCTGGTGGCAACTGTGAATTATACTGGGTTATACTGGTTTATATTGAGATGGGGTGCTGGGGGCCGCTGGGTTATACTGGAATATGGTTCTGGGGGTGACTGGGTTGTAGTGGTTTATATTGGGTTATACTGGGATGTTCTGGATTTTACCAGGTTAAACTGGGGTGTCCTGGGTTATGCTGGGAGGGAGCTTGGGGATGCTTGGCACTCCACTGGGAGCAAATTCGGGGGATGCTGGTCTTGCTGATTTATACTGGGATGGGGCTTGGGACCTACTGGGAGTGACTTCACGTTGTGCTGGCCTTACTGGTTTATACTCGGAGCTGTCACCAAGGGCTCAGGGCCTCAGGGGTGACTCCCAGTGCTTACTGGTTTGTACTGGTACCATCCCAGTATAAACCTGGGAGTCCCAGGACCACACTAGGAGCCCCTAGCCTACAATGGGAATGGGTTTGGGTGCATGAGGCCTTACTGGTTTATACTGGGAGCTGCTGCCACAGGCCTCAGGAGCTCCTGAGTAGCTCACAGTGCTTACTGGTTTATACTGGTGCCTTCCCAGTCCACACCTGGGAACACTGGTGGGCACTTGTGGCCAGGCAGGACCTCCAGGCTGAGCTGGCCTTCACCAGGGCCTTGCTGAGCCACAGCTTCTCCAACTTCTCAGCCTGGCAACACTGCCTGGGGCTGCTGATGCCCACCAGGAACTATGGCAAGGGCACTGTCCCCTGGAAGGCTGAAGGAAGGTGAGGGATTCCCCAAAAAAATCTCCCCCCAATTTTGCGGGATCCCCAAAATTTTCCAGCTCCTCCCTCACCTAAAGTGGGAGCTGGTGGGTTCTGTTGCGTTGAATGGGTAGACCTGGTGTTCCTAAATCCCCAATGACTTTAATGCGTACACCTGAATTCCTGTATCCCTGGGTGTCCTCACTGAGATATTGGGGTTTTCCCCTCTGCCCCTCTGAGATTTTGGGGTGCCTCCTTTGCCCACACAGAGCTGGAGCTGCTGCAGAATACCATCTTCACCAACCCCATGCACCAAAGCACCTGGCTGTACCTGCACTGCATCCTCTCCCGAGGTAACTCAGGGCTCCCTCCTACCCCTGATGTCCTCACCTGGAATTTTGGGCACCCCCTGAAAGTTGGGGTGTCCCCCGACAGCCCCACAGCTGCCAAAGGTCACCTGTGTCCACATCGACTGGGAGGATGGTGGCCATCATTTTCTCCTGGCCTGTCAGGGTGAGTCAGGGCACTAGGGTGCCCAAAAATAACCTGGATATCCCTGAAAATTATCTGGGTACACCGGGATACTGCCCAAAATCACCTGGATCCCCCTCAACAATCACCTGGATACACCTGGGTACCCCTTGGACACCTGGATCACCAAAAACCCCTGGGCCCCCCAAAACTAGTGTCCCAAACATCCTCATTGCTTTGACAGTGTAGACCTGGTGACCCTAAGCTCCATTGCTTTTAAAGGATAAATCTGCTGTCCCCAAATTCCTATTGATTTCAGTGGGTTAGCTCTGGAGTCCTCTTTATCTCCATTTATCTCTACAAATCCCTCCCAGTGGTCCCACTTTTGCTTCAGTGCTCCCAGTCACCCCAGTGTCCCCCTTTAGCCCTTCCCAGTGGTCCCAGTTTAAAGAGTAACTCTTCCCAATCAAGCCCTATCAATGAGTAGACCTGGTGTCCCTAAATCCCTATTGACTTCACAGGGGTAGACCTGGTTTCATTCAGCCCCCTTTGACTTCAGTGGGCAGAGTTGATGTCCCAATATTTTTGGTGCTAAAAACACCAATTGTGGGCTCAAAATTCCCAGATTTCAGCTGAAAATGGAAATTTTTCAGCTTACCTGGAGGCACAGCTCCAGCATGGACCACAGGTGAGGGATCAGGGATTCGGGATTGACCTCCAGGAATTCATCCAGGACATCCAGAGCATTGGCACTGCGATCCTGGAGTGGAAATTCCCAGAATTCAGCCCAAGATTTCCTCCAAATTTACTCAAATTTCCCCATTTTAGGACCAAATTTCACTAAAATCCCCATTGACTACAATGGATAAACCAGGTGTCCTGAAATCCCTTTTGACTTTAATGAAATCAATAGGGACTTATGGACACCAGGTCTATCCCATTAGTCATGTCTGATGTCAAAAAAATGTGCATTGGGAGACTGATATTACAAGAGATGAGGCAACTGAGAGACGTTGTAAAAGATGGTTTATGGCCTCATGGTGTCAGTCTCATAGAAGGGTGAGACATTAAAGGTGTTACATCCAATGCCATAATATCAGAACCTGCCTCATTCTAAGTTACAATGCTTTATGTTAGTTTTTTAGCCAATCAAATACTTCTGTGAAGTTTCCCAGCATCCTTTTACACCAATCATTAATTGCTTTCCTTCCCATGGCTTTACCGCAATGTGTCATTTTTACAACCAATCCTAGAACACTTCATAAACTTACATTGATGCATCTTAAAATTGTAGTTAATTATATAACAGGTTCTACTGCTAAACTTTAAAATTTTTGATATATAACTTATCATACTACTTTTCTTACATAATACATATTTCTGTTTGCTTAAAACATATTTCTACTTCAAGTACAAACTTACATTCTTGTTTTATATAAATTTTCCTTTTAATGCCCTGATTCCCCAAGCCTTCTCCAAGGTCTTAGGTCAAACCTTGGATCCATCTCAATCTCTGAGCCTGTATGCACAAGGCCCTGAGAGCTCTCTGTGCCTGCATTTCCCACACCACCTGTCATCTCTGCCTCCAATTTCCTGCTCACACTGGAACCTGGGGACACTTTCTCAGTTGTGTCCCTCAGTGAGACCCATGAGCTGTATCAGACACTTTGGAGTTTGATTCTGTCCAAATCCTTCAGAGGTTTCCTAGAAAACAACGTTTCTGCCTTGATTTCCCTCTGGTCTGGTGCCATTCATTCGAAAGTTTTTCAACTCCAGTTATGGAGAAGTATGACAAAGACCTTCTTAGAAATATCCTTTCCAATTCTCAGGGGTGTATTTTATTACTGTTGTCTTCAGAGCAGAGGTGATTGCGGCATTCTGTGATTGATATTTGTGAGAAATGGATTTGTAAAGGATTCTCAAAGCCTGGCTGAAAGCTCACACAGTCTTGTACATCTCTATGCAAACTCTGAGATAAGGTGTGCTGACTTAGAAAGGCTGTGGAATAGACAAGACATGTTGAGAGAGAGATTGAACTAGAAACAAGTTTCAAACGATGGCCTTGCAAAAAGATCAGATATTTTGGAGAATTAGAACTGTGAAAGATGCATTGTGGCAATACTATGTGGAGTAAAATACAAGGTGCTTGGTGTTAGGATTATTTGCACCACAGCGCAGCAAAAGCTAATAGACTAAAAATCATTTATAAAGAATTGTAAACAGGAAATAAATTGGCTTTGAAGAGGATGGCATGGAGTTTTACATCTCTTATGTTTCACCCTTCAAGGAGACTGATAATGGAAGAAAATATTTTTAAAGCCCCTCTCAGTTGCCCCATCTCTGCAGAGCTGGGATTTTCCAACAGTGCTGAGTCCCTGGACATCATTCCCTGAGAGGGAGCTGAATGAAAACTTCTCGAGAACTCAAGGTCATACTCAAACCCCAAAGTTTCTAGAAATTTTAATGGATCCCAATGAGAGATATGACTGAGAAAGGTTAGAGTTAGGGCAGAACAATGGAGGCAGTGATGACAGGTGGGGACAAACAAGGGAAAGGTGTCTCTGATGCTGAGCACACCTGGATGTGTTTCAGGAATGCCAAGGGCCAAGGGCTGAGCCCCAGCCCCTGGCAAGGCAGATCCTGTCCCTCCCTCATTGCTCAGGGCTCTTCCCGGGCCACTGGGCTCTGGGCATGTGCAATGCCAAGGGCAGCACCATGGGGCGGCCCCTGCCAGGCTGCTGAGCAGGGACAAGGAGGCAATGAGGCCCCAGCACAGCAAGGCTCACTTGTCCCCTGCTGGCCTCAGGCCCAGGGCCAGCCTGCATGGCCCAAGTGCTGCAGGAGTTGGCTCTGTCAGGGCCTTTCAGCTGCTGCCCATCCCTGTGGCCTCTGCAGCCCAGGCTGTCCTACGGTGTCCATGCCCTGCGCCTCTGTCCCTGCAGGCTGTCGTCATCCCCCGGCTGCCCCACCTCGCTGGCCCCTTCCTTTGCTGACAGCTCTGCCTCCTGCCTGCCTCTGCCTGCACACACAAAGCCTTGGGCTGCTCCAGACTCCTTCTGGGGCATGTGTTGCACCACAGCCCTGCCCTGGGAGAGAAATTCCTTTCTCCTCGTGTCCAATCTGGGCTCTCCTCTGCTGTCCTCAGTCTCCACCCCACTCAGCACAGAGCTCCTTCATGTAGTGGTCATGTTCTTGCAGCCTCCAAACCCCACCTTGGGAGACATCTGGACCCTCTCCCAGGTGTGGGCAAATTAAAACATTCTTCTCATAATCTAAGAAAATCATCAGAGGACAAGGCAGCCAGACTTTTCTGTCCTGGATACTTTTGTCTGGGCGCAATCCTTGGATGGATGGAATTTTAGATGTAGAATCCCAGTTTTGGCCATTGACATTTAGGTGAGAAGGGCAGTTCTTTTCCACTGTAATGCAAGTACAGAGCCCCAGTGTTTGGTGGTAGATGAGAGACAGCCCTCAGGAGGCCAAGGCCAGCCAGAGCTGTCTGTCCTGGCAGTTTTTGTCTGGGAGAACCCTTGTATATCGGGAACTCTTTAGGGAGAGTACCAATTTCAGCCTCGGGCACTTGGAAAGAGGGATGGTTCTTTTCCATAGGAAGGAAAGCACAGAGCCCCAGTTCTCCAGGGGCTGATGAGCAGCAGCCCTCAACATGCCAGGAACAGCCAGACCTGAGTGGTGGCCCCCAGGAGGCCAAGCCAGCCAGATCTGTTCCATGTCCCCTTGGTTCCATGGGACCCTGTAGTGTCACAATGTTCTCCTTGCTTCTGCAGTGTCACAATGATGCCCTGCAGGGTCACAATGGCCCTTTGGTTCTGAGGGGCCCCACAGTGTCACAATGGTCTCCATAGGAAGAAAACAACTGAGCCCCAGTGCTGCAGGGGCAGATGTGGGGCAGTCACCAGAGGCCAAGGACAGACAGACTTGATGGTGTTTGCAGATTTTTTCTGGGAGTAATCCGCAGATATACAGAATTTTAGAGGTGGAATACCAATTTCAGAAATGGACATCTGGAGGAAAAGGACAGTTTTTTTGCAGGGAAGCACAGAATACCAGTGTTTCAGGGGCAGATGAAAGGTGACCATCAGAGGCCAAGGCCAGGCAGACCTTTCTGTTCTGTTTTCAGTTTTTGTCTGAAAGCAATCCTTCGATATAGGGAATTTCAGAGATAGAATCCAAATTTCGGCCATATCTGCACTGATAAAAGGGACACTTTTTTCCCCTAGGAAGGAAAGCACAGAGCCCCAGTGATTCAAAGGCAGGTGAGAGGCAGCCCCCCAGAGGCCAAGGGCATCCCAACCTGTCTGTCCTGGCACCTTTCACTTGGGAGCAGTCCTTGGATGTACGGAGTTTTTGAGGCAGGATCCAACTTTCAGCCATGGACGCCTGGTCAAGAAGGATGGTTTTTTCCTATAGGAAATAAAAATGTGAAGTCCAAATGTTCTGGAAGAAGATGAAAGGTGGCCACCCTTAGGCCAAGCCAGCCTGACCTGTCTCTCCTGAAACCTTTCTTCTGGTGTCCATCTTCAGACATAGGGATTTTTGAAGGTGGACTCTCAGTTTTGGTTGGAGGTGCTTGGAATGGAAGAAGAGTTCTTTTCTTTAGGAAATCACAGAGCCCCAGTGTTTCAAAGGCAGATGAGAGCCAGCCCTCAGGAAACCAAGGCCAGCCAGACTTGTCAGTCACGGCAGCTTTTGCCTGGGAGCTCTCCTTGGATATAGGGAATTCTGGAGGCAGATTCCCAATTTTGGCCACGGGCACCTGGAGAAGGACGGTTCTTTTCCACAGGAAGGAAAGCACAGAGCCCCAGTGTTTCAGGGGCAGATGAGCAGTGGTCCTCGACATGCCAAGGTCAGCCAGACCTGTCAGGTGGCCCCCGAGAGGCCCAGCCAGCCAGACCTGTTCCATGCTCCCTTGGTTCCATGGGGCCTCACAGTGTCACAATATTCTCCCTGATTCCATGAGTCCCTGTATTGTCACAATATTCTCCTTGTCACAATATTCTCCTTGCTTCTGTAGTGTCACAATGGCCCCTTGATCCATAAGGTCCTGCAGTGTCACCATGGCCCCTGGGCTCCATGTGGCCCCGCTGTGTCACAATGGCTCCTTGGTTCTCTGGGCCCCACAGCTTCATCACTGACCCTTGGTTCCATTTGGGTCCTGAGTTTCACAAGGGATTTCACCCCCTGATTCCATGAGGCACCAGAATGTCACAATGGTCTCTTTGGTTCCATGAGGTTCCATGGTGTCACCATGTTGTCCTTGGACCTGTATTGTCACAACAGCCCCTTGGTTCTGTACTGTCAGCAATGGTTCCTTTGTTCCACTGAGGCCTTGATGCGTCACAATGGCTCCTTGGTTCCATCACATTCCACAGTGTCACACACAGAAAATCACGCTATGAAAAGCCAGTGTCCATTAAGGAGACAGGGGATTCTGCAACTTTATTTCAGTAAAGGGAAAGAGTCCACCAGGGCACACGCTCATGCAGTTTTCTCTCCTGAGGTTCTGGACGTGGCAGCCTCCTTTATCCTAAACTCCCAGGTGCACATTGCCCTCTTCCTTTCCCCATTGGCTGAGGTACTAGGAAGGTACAGCCTTGCCAAATTGCCTACCCCATATCCCCTCTTGAACCTGTCATTTTACCCCAAAGTTCATAAACTCAAGCTCATGCAGACCCTTGTCTGTTTCCGGAGCCAAGCTGGCTGGGCTCTGTAATAAACCTGTTGCTTGTATTTAGTAGAGAAATTAAGACCCATTTCAAAGATATTAACACCCATACGTTCAGCCATTGAATTATCTTTAAAGACAACTTACTCATCAGTCACAATGGACTCCTCAGTTCCATGAGTCCCTACAGTGTCACAACTGACCCTTGGTTCCATGAGGTTCCGCAGTGTCACCATGGTCACTGTCAGAGGCTGGATGAGATCAATGTCCCAGGCACCTTGGGATGCTCGGAATGCCCGTGTGGGGCCAGGGCCGGGTCAGGCCTGGGATTGTGGTGGGACAGAGCCCCGCCCCCATCCATGGCCTGGCACAGCTGCCAATCACACAGCAGGGGCAATGCTAACCCAGCTCTGATTGGCCGAGTTGTCAATCAATCACACATCAGAGGTGATGTTAAGCCAGCTCTGATTGGCCAATCTGTCAATCACACAGTAGGGGCAGTGTTAACCCAGCTCTGATTGGCTGAGCTGTCAATCAATCACACAGCAGGGGCAATCCCTGTGTGGGCCATTCACTTAGGAGCTGGACTGGATGATCCTTGTGGGTCCCTTCCTATCAAGAATATTCTTTGCATCTGGCCATGTTGAGAATACCTGGCTGTGGTTTCTCCTGTGCATGAAACTCAAGTGAAGGAACCTTTGGTCAACCCCAGCATTTCAGTGTTCTGGGGTGTTATTGCCCTGCAGGCTCACCAAGGCCTCTTGTTTCTATGAGGCCCCAACAGTGCCACAGGGATCCCTTGGTTCCACAACTTCCCACAGTGTCCCTTGGTTCCATGAGCATCTGGAGTGTCACACAGCTTGATGACATTTGTCCTTGCTGCCCCTGCCATCCCACTGCCCCAGCAACAGCCCCGAGCCACCCGTGAAGAACGGGCCCTGCTGGGCCAGGCCTGGGCTCAGGCCTTGGCCTTTCTGCTTCCTCCAGCCAGCCCAGGCCTTGCTCAGCATTGCAGTTCCCTGCTCACAGCCTCGGGCTCCTGCAATCCTGCCCTCAAGGATCTGCTCTCACCAGTCCCTGGGGAGCCTTTGGCACTCCCTGACCTCAGTGGGGCCACTGATGCTCCAAGGGACTTGGAGTTTTGCTTCTGACTCCTTGAGCAGCTTCTTCAACCTTCTCTCAGTGCCTGAGGGCCCTGGACTCAGCCCCAAATCCACTGTGAGGCTGATTAAAATAGAGAAAATCCTCAGGAGCTCTTTGTCTTAGTTCAGGGCTTGTGCAGCTCCTTGGAGAAAATTTTGGAGTTCTGTTAAGAAGGAAGATTTCAAAGTGAGCCTCATCACTTTTTTCTTTAATGAAGTCAGTATTTTGTTTTAAATTACAGTTCAGAGAAGAGCTGATAGAGGCATTTCCCAAGTGATCTTGATGCTGAATGTTTCCTTAGGAGGTTTGGGCATGCAGAAGAATGAGCCCCTTGCAGGCTGACCCTGTTTGGACAACCTGCTCCTCATCCCCAGCCTCACCATGTCTGACATCGCCCACCTGGGACTGACATCCCTGTGCCCTGCAGCAGAACCTTGTCCCCTGAGCTCTGCAGCTGGCTGTCCCAGCCCATTGCACCATGTTCCACCTGCTCTCCTCAGGGCTCTGCCTGCACACAGGCCCAGGAGAAATTTTCCTATTTGTGAGGAAAGAATGGAAAAACCTGAGCAGTTTTCGTAAACAACAAACCCAATGAGGAACCACATGCTCAGTCCAGGCTGTCTGGAATGATGTCACCTTCCTTCGAGGGGCAGTGTGACCAGCAATGATCTCTCTAAGCAGAATTCTGAGTCTTTCAGCTGAATTCTCTGTCCCTGTCCTTTCCCTGGGTCTTTGTTGTAGATGGAAGCTGCTGGTGCCATTCTCAACTTTAATCTCACTTTTGAATGCAGACAGATGTTCCCAGGTGTGTTAAGCAGGATTTGCTCAATATTTATACAAAACCTTTGTGTTCTGTTGGAGCGAAGGGGCCATTTTGACACTGAGGAGGTGACATGGAAGCAAGGAGTCAGTTGTGACACTGGGGTCCCATGGAAGCAGGGGCCATTTTTGCTCTGCAGAACCAACACAGCTGCTGGACCTTTCCTGATTTCAGGAATCAGGACTTGATACTGAAATTGTAGAGAGTGTTTCATTGGCAGCACATGGGGGACACATGGGGGGATATTTCCTCCAAACCTCGTGTACCTGGTCAAGACAGGTTCCAGGTATAAATACACATTGATCCACAAGCCCACACCTCCCTGCCCATCCATCTCCACCTTCCCTCCCTTTGTATTAAAATTAGCTGCCACCCCTCCTGGTGGTTGTGTTTGGTGGTCTTTGGGATGAAGGCTGTGTGTCTTCCTCAGTAATCGCTGTTTGAGCTCTGCTTTTGGGCAGGTGCAGTGGAGGTTTGGCTCTCCCTCAGGTCAGCTTGTCCCTCTCAAAACCACCCGTCTGGTCCTGGCTGGTTTCTGGAACCACAGGTTTCTGCTTTGTTGGGTTTGTACAATAGCCAGGTCTTGCTTTGCTGAGTTTTTGCAATATATCTTAATGGTTTTTTCCTGGTAACTAAGTTCATATATGGTTCATTACATACTGTTTCTGCTATGTGTTCTATTTCCCCTCCACTTCCTTAAACATATTATATGCTTTTAAAATTCTGAATTTTCAAAACCATAGATGTTCCCCATCTCATTTCCCTCCTTTTCTTCTGAATGATGCAAATTCTTTTGCTTTCTAAGATACCTAACATACTCTCTATGACTGTCTTTACCTAGTTGATTTGATAACAGGATAGCCATGGTAGCCATTCTTTGTGACTGTTTCAAATTCCAGAAAATCATAACCAAGAACAAAACTTAAACTGATCAGAACTAACAAAACTACTATCAGATGACACAATCAGTGTAGAAACCCTGCTGCAGTAGGAGACCACACAAAAAATACATCCCACCAGTGGTGAAATGTGTCTCCCTCCAACCTTCTATGGTCTCCTTATAGTCTGTCTCATTGTGTGTTGTGATCAAGATCTTCTTTCCCAGACTTCTGATTTTTTTAAGAATTTCCTAAATATCTCTGTGTTTTAGTAGCTCTATAACTAGAGTGAGATTCATTCTTCTGGGCACAGACAATACATCCTGCACAGTTGTCATGTTTGCCTTTATATACTGATGTGATACAACAGGTGCCCAAGAGGAGAAATTGCACCCCTCAATTTTGACCAAGTTACAAATGCACAAATCAGATTGTGTTTCCTTTATAATGAGCTCGTCCACTCTTATGGTGGGGCATGCTGTTCTGAGGCATACACAGCCCTGATCTATATATACCAGCAAGGTTGTCTGGTTGACTGAATGGATTCTGAAGAGACAGATGCTTTGTTGTGTATCCAGGCAGATATCTCAGTCATTGTTGACATTTCCTTCACATACAAACCTCAGTTGTTTTCTTGTGGCACATAGCTCTATGTTAATAATCTGCCACTTCCCTTTAACCTCTTGTGCCCGCGTTCTGTGTTCAGATAGATGTGGCACAGTTCCCTAATGGTTTAATTCTAAAAGCCTTGGTTTCACATCCCTCTATTTTAAGCCTGAATTCAGAACAGTTAGTGAAGCATGTGTCACAACATTCAGTACCAATTTGAATGGGTTTTAGAAGTCCCTGATGGAATCCGTCCTGAACAAATGCAAATTTGCATCCCCAGACATCTTTCCCTGGCCAGACAGTTGTGTTTGATATTTGTAACACCTGCCACAGAGACTTAGGAGAGTCCAAGTCAGAAGCTTTCCCCTGACACACATAAATGCCAGTCCCATTGTATATAGGAGGTCTTGCACACGTGTCTGCCATAGCCATGGCTATGATCATCAGAGCCACAGCTTTCCAGGCTGCACCTGCCTGATTCTCCATGGTGACTGTGAAGCCTTAATTCCAGTGTGATGTCTCTATGCTGCTTGTTCTCTGATCTTGATGGCAGTGAAGGAGGTGAGGAGCACCTGGTATGGTCCTTCCTACTGTGGTTCCAAAGTCTTTTCTGTGAGAGACTTCACATACACACAATCTCCAGGTTGTACATTATGTACTGGTCCATCCAATCCCCTACACCAGCTTCTTTCTACATGTTTCCTGATATTGCTGAGTTGTTTCCCCAGGGCCACCATGTATTCTGTGATAGTTTCTTCCCCTATTTGTGCTGATGTTCCCTTCTGTATTGCATAAGGTCGCCCATACAGGATCTCAAAAGGACTCAGCCTTTCCTTTGCCCTTGGTTTAGTTGGGATGTGTAAAAGGGCTAAAGGAAGGGATTGAGGCCAAGGCAGATTGACCTCCTGTCCTAATTTAACAATTTGCTGTTTGATTAAATGATTCATCTTCTGCACTTGTCCACTTGACTGGGGATGATATGGGGTATGTCATTGCCAATCTATACCTAAGGTATTACCAACCTGATGTACCACATTTGCAATAAAATGGAGCCCTCTATCTGAAGAAATGGCAGCTGGAACCCCAAATCGTGATATTATCTCTTTTACTAATGCCTTGACCACTTTTCTGGCCTTAGCAGTTGTAGCAGGGAAAGCCTTAGGCCATCCTGAAAAGGTGTCAGTTAATACCAGTAAAGAACAAAACCCCCCTTTTCTTGGGAGTTCTGTGAAGTCTATTTGCCATAATTGGTCAGGTATATTTCCCTTCTCAATTTCACCCATTTCTGGCTTTGTTTTTAGGCTTAGTCTGGAGGCAGAGATCACATTGTTGAGTTACCTGCTTCACTGTAGTGTATCAATTTCTAGCCATGATGTTGTGATTTAAGTGTTCATACACAGTCTCTGGTCCCCAGTGTCTTTTCCTATGCTCCTCCCTTATTACAAACCATATTAGATGGCCAGGTATGATTACCCTTCCTTCTGGGGTAGGGGCCCACCCCTCTTTACTGTATGTCTCATCCAAATTTGTAATTAGCTTCAGATCCTCTTTGGCATAATTTGGTTTACCCTCAAGGGAGATTTTCCTGTCTGGGATTAGAGCTCCTTCCAATTGTACCTCTCTTTTTGCTGCTTCTTTTGCCTACCTGTCTGTCAGCTCATTTCCTTTTTCTGATTCCAAGTATGCCTTTTGATGTGCTCTGATATGCATAATTGTTATTTTCTTTGGGAGCTGTACTGCCTCCAGCAATTTCAGAATTTCTTCTGCATGTTCAGTGTTTTTCTTTTGAAAGTTCAGTAGCCCACTTTCCTTTCAGATTGCTCCATAAGCATGCACAGCCCCAAAAGTGTTCTTTGGATCCATGTCTATATTCACATTCTCACATTGGGTCAATTCCAAGGCTCGGGTGAAGGTGATTTTCACATTTTGTGCAGAGGTATTGACAGGCAATGGTTCTGACTCTGTTACCTCATGGCTGATGGAGATGCCATATCCTGCATGCCTTTTGCCATTCAGGACATTGCTGCTTCTGTCCATGAACCAGTCCCCTGCATCTTCCACAGGAACATCCTTCAAATCCAGGCGGCTTGAGGATGTTGCTTCAATGGTTTCCAAGCAGTCATGGTGTACTGGTTCTCCTGTGTTTCCACTGAGGAAAGAAGCTGGATTGACAATGTTAGTGATCACAATCTCCACAGCATCCTGTTCTACCAGTATGGATTGGTATTTCAGGAACCTCTGTGGAGAAAGCTACTCCCTGCCCTTCATTTCTAATACTGCAGACACTGTATGGGACACCAACACAGTCATTTTTTTGTCCCAAAGTGAATTTTCAAGCTTCCTGGATATTTATCACTACTGCTGCTACCACATCCAGGCATCCTGGCTATCCTTTTGTGGTCACATCCAATTGCTTGGAGATGTTGGTGACTGCTCTGTGATATCTAAATCTTGTGCCAATACTCCCAGGGCGATTCCCTGTTTCTCATGAGAAAACAAAAAGAAAGGCTTACACAGTTCAGGAAGTCCCAGAGCTGGAGCTGACATCAGGGCCTTTTTCAATTGTTCCAAGGCTCATGTGGCCTGTTTGTCCCATTGCAGATGCTTCTGTTCAGAGTTGATCAGTGCATACAGGGGTTGAACAAGCAACTCGTAATTATAGATCCAAAGGCGACACCTCTCAGTCCTTCTGAGGAAAGTTCTCAATTCTTTTACAGTCTGTGGTTTTGGTATTTGGCACAGAGCCTCTTTTCAGGTTTGCCCCACAATTCTTTGCCCCACATTAATTTCATGCCCCAAGTAAGTGACTTCCTGCTGCATTACCTGGGCTTCCTTCTTAGACACTCGGTGCCCTTGGAGCCCCAAAGAGTTTCAGAGACTCACCGTCCAAGGCATGCAAGTGTCTTCTGTCTCAGTGGTGATCAGGATGTCATCTCTGTATTGTAGCAGTCTCCCCTTCCCGGGTGGGGTTTCCCAAGACTCGAGATCCTTGGCCAGTTGGTTGCCAAATATGGTGGGGAAATTCTTGAATCCTTGAGGCAGTACAGTCCAAGTGAGCTGGGTCCTTTGTCCACTTTTCCATTCCAAGGCAAATATCTTTTGGCTGGCTTCATAGAGAGGGAGGCAAAAGAAAGCATCTTTCAAATCTGAACCAGTAAACCAGGTTAGTTAAGGTGTCAGTACTGTTAACAAAGTGTATGGGTTTGCTACTACAGGACATAAATCCTCTGCTATTCTATTGATTGCTCTTAAATCCTGGACTACTCTGTACGTTCCATCAGGTTTGTGAACTGGTAATATGGGAGTGTTCAAATCAGATTCACATTCCCTTAACAGACCCCATTGCAAGAATTTTTCTATTACCAGCTGGATTCCTTCCCTACCCTCTCTTTTTAAGGGATATTGTTTTATCCTTACTGGTCACTGTCCCTCTTTAAGCTTTACCTCTACTGGTGATGCATTCTTAGCTCTTCCTGGCTTCTCAGTGGCCCACACACCAGGTTACACCTGGGTGATGATATCTTCACCGATTTTTCCTTCTATGGGAACCTCATTATTTGAATATATTCTTGAGTATACACCTCCAGAGTAATCTCCCCTTTTCCAAATCGGATTGTTGCATTCAGTTGTTCAAGCAAATCTCTTCCAAGGAGTGCATGTGGTGAATTAGGCATGTATAAAAACTTATGCAAGCCTACTAGTTTTCCCAATTGATATTTTAGTGGTCCACAAAAATAAGCCTTTACAGCTTGGCCAGTGGCTCCCTTAACCATAATATAATCTTCTCCCACCTGAGTTAAAGCTGTGTTTAAAATCGAACACATTGCCCCTGTATCAATTAAAAATTTTATTTGCTTTTGATCTTTTCCTTCCCCTGGCTTCATTATAACCAAAGGATCAGCTAGGGAAGATCCCTTTGGTTCATGTCAGTCTTCATTTACATTTCCACTACCCGTGCCCCTTTGTTTCCCTTTTCTCAGGGTTCTGGGCATTCATTTTTTCAGTGGCCTAATTGCTCATATAGAGCACATTCTTTTATTCCTAGGCGCGGAGGGGGAAGCCCCTTTTTAAAATTTTCATCTTCCTTTTAACTATGCCATCACCATTCCTTGTTTCCCCTTATTCCCTTCTTCTTGATTGCTAAACACCCTCCTGGCTTCATCCAATAATATTTCTAAGTTTCTTCCTTCTGTGGGTCTGAATTTCTGGAGTTTACATCTTCGATCACCGGTGGATTGACCTAAAAATAATGACACTAACTGCTGTATCCCGATATCTGATCTGGGTCCAAAGGTGTGCTACGACGCATTGTGTCTCAGCCTGTCTGAGAACTCAGGTGGTGACTCAAAGGGACCTTGTTTAATAGCATATAAAGCTGAGCAGTTCATAGATTTGGGGATGGCTTTCTCTATTCCCTTTTCAATCCACTCCTGATATTCTTGTACCTTCTGTCTTCCTGCCATTCTATTCACATCCCACTTTGGGTCCTGGTGGGGGGGAAAGAATTCCTTTACATCCTCCCCCATGTCTTACAGTGCTCCTGGGCCAAATCCCAGGGTACCTTTGGGATCAGCTGTTTCTCTGGTTCTGTCATTGCATGGAACAGTAACTGTATAGCATTCCAATCCGGGTTATGTGATTTCACTATTAACCAAAAGTGTTCAGTTATACTTAGAGGGTCCTTTCTGTAATCCTTTACATTCCTTTTCCAAATTTCCAAATCACTGGTATTGAAGGCAACCTTTAGTAGCATCATTGTTCCGTCTGATCCCACTTCTTCTCTAAGAGGTGCCTGCAAAGGTGCTGGTTGTTCCCTAGCTTTGCCCTCGTATGGGAGGATGCTGGACTTCCCAGGGGTGCTGGAGTTTGATCTGGTGCCCTTCCTGGGCTCCCACCCAACTCTAGTGATTGAGGAGGGGAGATCATCCAGATCAGAGTCTTCTTCCTTATATACCTTGTCATTTTTAGTGCACTTCTGACCAAGACTACAGGCTGAGCAGCATCATTTTAATATACGTGAGACCCTTGTGTTTTCTCTTTCCATTGCTAGGATCAGTGGGTCTTGTGGAGGGTTAATACCACAATCCCTTTGCCATTCTGGGTGGTTCTGTAAGATGAAAAACATCTGCATATGATGCCTCATCCCATTTTCCTTCCCACCTTAAAAACAACATTAACTTCCACATGGTGTTCCAGTCCCATGTTCCATTTAATGGCCACTTTGCCTCATCTTCTGATTTCCAGAGAGGCCACCATTGATTCGAGTATTTGATGAAAACCCTTTTGTTCTCCGTTTCTCCTGTCCCCGCAACTTCCTTCCAGTGGGTTAGTATACATCCTAAAGGGCTCCTCCTAGGCACCTCTTTATTTTGCTGGGTCCCCATGATTTCTCTCCTTATTTCTCTTATCTCCTCTCCCAAACCTCTGCTGGCAATATTCTTTCACTTCCTCCCAGTGCTCATCGAAAACGTGCCAGTCCTTGGGAACTGAAAGACTCTTTGCACAGATCAAATTCACAATCTCACACTCAACCTGTATTAATTCCTGAATAGGATGCCATGGGTCCGGGGTACACCTGGGGCATGTAGGCGTCCACCTCCTAGATCTGCAGTGCCACTTCCTTTTGCACCAATGTCACTGTAGGAGGTCCCAGGCTGGATGCCACCTTGGTGTCCAAATTGCTGGTCCACACGCAAAGCAAGGAATTGGTCTAACCCTTCTAGGTTCCTTTTTCATTAGAGGTTGCTCCCAATCAAAACCCAGATAACTATCTATGGAATCTGAGAATATTCCTCCCAAGTGTACCTGCTCTATTCCCCCGTCCTCCCTTACCAAGTGTACAAGTTTCCCTTGATCCCTCAAGAAATCCGGGGGCTCAATCTGGAGCCACCTAGAAAGGGCTTCCTCTTTGCTTGGTCGAGCCCTCCGCACTCACTCCCAGCTTCCACCACCTTTTAAACTCTGACAGTTTCAAAAAAAAAATCACTGACCTGTCGTTGACAGTTACAGACACAAGAGGGCAGCATTACATCAGAAACAATAGAATCTCACGCCTCAGAAAAGAACAGAAATCTTAACTTGTTGCAATGACAGTTAATAACACAAGAGGGCAGTGTTACACCAGATATTGCACAGGTCCACTACAGAAAACAGAGCAGACATTCCCCAAAATCCAAAATCTCCACCACCAAAATGAGAGTGATGCAAACACAAAACACCATCCACCATATAAAATACTTCCTTCCACCACCCTACAACAAACAACAAGCACAATTTACACAGAATATTTATGGCAGTTAGGGTTATAGAAGTGAGTTATGCTGTTAACAATATTGAGAACACCTTGGTTCCTTCAAGTTACCCCCAAACTTGCTAGTGGCCACCCTAAGTGGTCAACAGAAACCCCTTTGCCACTTTCCAAATACCTTCCCCAAATCTGTCAGCTCTGTGTGTCGGATGTCTCTGACACACTGTTAGCCATGTGCAGGCATCCCTAGTGTCTTACAGGCTCACCTTACCTTGGGCCTCCCCCAAAACATTTTGGTCAAACGTTCCTCTAGGCCATATAGGAGGTTGGTTGCTCGTCCCTGCAGAGAGTGACCGGGGAGCAGAGGTCAGCTCTGGAAAAAGTCCGGGGTGCACTGGGATGTCAATGTCCCCTGTGCTCCAGCAGACAGACGAAGACCTTCTGGCTGGCTCAACAACTGATTTCGAGAATCAGCACTTGACACTGCAATTGTAGAGAGTGTTTCATTGGCAGCACATGGGGGACGCATGGGGGGATATTTCCTCCAAACCACGTGTACCTGGTCAAGACAGGTTCCAGGTATAAATACACATTGATCCCACAAGCCCAGCCCTCCCTGCCCGCCCATTTCCACCTTCTCTTCCTTTGTATTAAAATTAGCTGCCACCCTTCCTGGTGGTTGTGTTTCGTGGTTATTGGGATGAAGGCCATATGTCTTCCTCAGTAATCGCTGTTTGAACTCTGCTTTTGGGCAGCCACAGTGGAGGTTTGGCTCTCCCTCGGGTCAGCTTGTCCTACTCAAAACCACCTGTCTGGTCCTGGCTGGTTTCTGGAGCCACAGGTTTCTGTTTTGTTGGGTTTGTACAATAGCCAGGTCTTGCTTTGCTGAGTTTTTGCAATATTTGTTATCTTAAAGCTTTTCCTGGCAAATAACTTCCTATCTGGTTTGTTACATACCGTTTCTGCTATGTGCTCAATTTCCCCTCTACCTGTTTAAGCATATTATATGCTTTTAAAATTCTGAATTTTCAAAACCATTTATGCTCCCCATCTCACTAGATCACACTGGGAGCCTCTAGACCACACTGGGAGCAGGTTTGGGCACATCAACCCTTACTGGTTTATATTGGGAGTTGCTGCCACAGGTCTCAGAGACTCAGGAGTGGCTCCCAGTGCTTACTGGTTTATACTGGTGCCCTCTCAGTCTATGCCTAGGAACACCAGTGGGTGCTGGCTGGCAGGCGGGACCCTGAGGCCAAGCTATCCTTTGCTGGGGCACTGCTGAGATGTGACTTCTCCAACTTCTCAGCCTGGCACCACTGCCTGCATCTGCCAGGGACTCCAGAAAGGGCGAGGCTGGGGCACTGCCCCACGAAAGGCTGAAGGAATGTGAGCAATTGCCCAGTAAAATTCCCACAATTTCACACGATCCCCAAAATTTTCCAGCCCCTCCCTCACCTAAAGTGGGAGGTGATGCGTTCTGTTGAGTTGAATGAGTAGAACTGGTGTCTCTAAATCCCCTTTGACTTTAATGGGTACACCTGAACTCTGGTACACTTGAGTATTCAGATATTGGGGTTTCCCCTGCTGCACCCTTGAGACTTTGGGGTGCCCCCATTGCCCCCTCCCAGAGCTAGACCATGTTCAGAGCACTGTCTTCAGCAACTCCACTGACCAAAGCACGTGGCTGTACCTGTGCTGCATCCTCTCCTGAGGTAACTCAGGGCTCCCTCCCACCCCTGATGTCCTCACCTTGACTTTTGGGGTACTCCCTGAATGTTGGGGTGCCCCCAACAGCCCCTCGTCTGCCAAGGTTCATCTGTGTCCACGTCGACTGGGAGGACAGTGGCCATCATCTTCTCCTGGCCTGTTAGGGAGAGTCGGGACACTTGGGTGCCCCCAAAATAACCTAGAGATCCCCCAAAATTATCTGGGTACACCTGTGTACTCCCCCAAATCATCTGGATTACCTCAAAAATCACCTGGATACACCTGGGTACCCCTTGAACACCTAAATCACCCAAATCCCCTGAGAGCCCCCAAAATTGGTGTCCAAAAATCTTCATTGCTTTGACTGGGTGGACCTGGTGTCCCTGAATCCCCATCGACTTTAAAGGGTACATGTTGAGTCCTGTTTATACCCATTTATCTCCATAAATCTCTCCCAGTGGTCCCACTTATGCCCCAGTGCTCCCAGTAACCCCAGTGTCCCCCCTTAGCCCTTCCCAATGCTCCCAGTTGAAACACTAACCCTTCCCAATCAAGCCCTATTAATGGGTAGTCCTGGTATCCCTCAATTCCCTTTGACTTCAGTGGGTAAACCCAATGTCTGCATTTTTTTCTGCCAAAAATCCCAACTTTGGGCTCAGAATTTCCAGATTTGGGACTGAAAACAAAGATTTTGGGATTAAGTGGAGGCACAGCTCCAGCACGGGATGAAGGTGTGGGATCAAAAATTTGTGATTAGCTCCCAGGAATTATGCCAGGACTTCCAGAGTGTCAGCACCATGATCCTGAAATGGAAATTCCCAGAATTCAACCCAGTATTTCCCGCAGATTTCCCCATTTTGGCACCAAATTTCTGCAAAATCCCCATTGACTTTAATGGGCAGACCTGGTTTCCCTAAATCCCTATTGATTTCAAAAGGTAGACCTGATGTTCCTAAATCCCCTTTGATTTTTTAAAATAGGTCGACTTGCTATTCCTACGTTGCCATTGATTTCAAAGGGTAGACCTGATGTCCATAAGATCTCTATTGGGAGATTAATATTACAAGAGATGGAACAACTGAGAGACATTGTCAAAGATGGTTTATGGCTTTATTTCATCAGTCTCATAGAAGGGTGAGACATTAAAGGTGTTACATCCAGTACCATAATATCAGAAGCTTCTTCATTCTTGGTTACAAATGCCTTATGTTAGTTTTTAGGCAATCAAAAACTTCTATGAACTTTCCTGGTGTCTTTTTACACCAATCATTAATTGCTTTGCTTCCCATGGCTTTGGTGCAATGCATCATATTTCAGTATATCATATAACACTGCAGAAACCTACATTGATACATTTTAAACATCTAATTAACTTTATAACGAGTTATTTTTGCTAAACTTTAAAATCTTTTAGTATCTTACTTAACATACTGCTTTGCTTACATAATCCATATTTCTGTTTTCTTTAAACATATTTTTACTTAAACTACAAACTTATATTCTTGTTTTATGTCTGTTTCGCTTTAATGCTCTACTTCTCTAAGCCTTCTCCAAGGTCTTAGGTCAAACCCTGTACCCATCTCTATCTCTGAGCCTGTATGCCCAAGGCCCTGAGAGCTCTCCATGCCTGCATTTCCCACACTGCAGTATCCCAATGGACCCTTGGTTCTGTGGGGATTCACAATGGCAGAAGGGTCTCCTTGGTTCCACAAGGTCCTGCAGAGCCCCTTGATTCAACGAGGCCTCAAAGTGTCATCATGGCCTCCAGGATTCCATGAGGCCTCACAGTGTCACAAAGGACTCTCAGCTCCATGATGCCCCATAGTGTCACAATGGTCTCCTTGGTTCTGCAGTGTCAGAATGCCCCCTCGGTCCCTTGGAGCTCACAGTGTCACTCTTGTGCCCTTGTTTCCATGAGGCCCTGCAGTGCCACAATGGTCCTTTGGTTCCACGAGGCCTCAAAGTGTCCTCATGGCCTCCTTGGTTCCATGAGGCCCTGTAGTGTAACAATGATCTCCTTGGTTCCACAGTGTCAGAATGGCCCCTTTGTCCCATGGAACCCCACACTGTCACTGTGGTCCCCTTGATTCCATGAGGCCCTGCCGTGCTGCAATGGCCCCAATGGCTACAATGGTCTCCAGTGAGACTCTCTACAACCACCTGAACAGAGGCTGTAGTCAGGTGGGGGTCGGTCTCTTCTCCCAGGCAACACCTGACAGAATGAGAGAACACAGTCTGCAGATGAGCCAGGGGTAGTATAGGTTTGACATCAGGATAAAAATTCTTTACTGAGAGAGTGATTGGGCACTGGAATCTTCTGCCCAGTGATGTGGTGGAGTCACCATCCCTGGTGGCATTTAAAAAAGACTGGACGTGGCACTCAGAGTCATGGTTTAGTTGATGAGGTGAAGTTAGGTGATAGGTTGGACTTCATTATCTTTTCCAACCTCATTACCTCTGTGATCCTGTTTCATAATAGTCTCCATTGTTCCATGAGGTCCTGCAATGTCACACTGGACTTTTGGTTTCATGAATCCCTACAATGTAAAAATGGACCCTTGGTTCCATGAGGTTCCTCAGTGTCACAGTGGTCTCCTTGGATCTGCAGTGTCCCAATGGCCCCTTGGTCACAATAGACTTCAGGTTCCATGAGCTTTCGTACTCTCAGCAGCAGTTCTGCAGTGTCACCATGGAGCCTTTTTTCCACGAGGTTCTGTGCTATAACATGGTCACCTTGGTTCTGTAAGGCCCTGCAGTGTCACAATGCACCCATGGTTGCAGGCGGTTCCACAGTGCACCTTCAGGTTCCACAGTGTCACAGCTGACTCCTTGGTTCTGTGAGGACCCACTGTCACCAAATCTCCACAATATCAGAATAAGACTCCTTAACACAGATTCTGTGTTAAAGAGGACATCCTTTTTTTCAGGCTTCAGGTCCAATGTGGGATAACTCCTAAACTTATATGGACACGTGATTCTACCAGTGTGTTGCTTATATTTAGTCACTACATGTGTATTCAAATTTACCATTTCTATAAAACCCACCACAAGTTACCAAGTTGTGTCCTTGTTTTTTCTGTCACTTCACCCTTGAGCCAGATGTGTTTCTCTTCTCTTCTGACCGTCTCTACTGGGAAAGCAGCTCCTGCATGCCTTGTTTCTCTGCTGAAAGTTCACAGGCACAGTAAAAATTGAATTAACTATTTTGGTGTCAAGGCCAGGGCTCTGTGTGTGCAGGCAGAGGCAGGCAGGAGGCAGAGCTGTCAGCAAAGGAAGGGGCCAGCGAGGTGGGGCAGCCGGGGGATGACGACAGCCTGCAGGGACAGAGGCGCAGGGCATGGACACCGTAGGACAGCCTGGGCTGCAGAGGCCACAGGGATGGGCAGCAGCTGAAAGGCCCTGACAGAGCCAACTCCTGCAGCACTTGGGCCATGCAGGCTGGCCCTGGGCCTGAGGCCAGCAGGGGACAAGTGAGCCTTGCTGTGCTGGGGCCTCATTGCCTCCTTGTCCCTGCTCAGCAGCCTGGCAGGGGCCGCCCCATGGTGCTGCCCTTGGCATTGCACATGGCCAGAGCCCAGTGGCCCGGGAAGAGCCCTGAGCAATGAGGGAGGGACAGGATCTCCCTTGCCAGGGGCTGGGGCTCAGCCCTTGGCCCTTTGCATTCCTGAAACACATCCAGGTGTGCTCAGCATCAGAGACACCTTTCCCTTGTTTGTCCCCACCTGTCATCAGTGCCTCCAGTGTTTTCCTTTTACTGGAAACTGGGAACACTTTCTGAGTCATATCCCTCAGTGGGAACCATTAAAACTTCAAGAAACTTTGGAGTTTCAATTTAATTTTGAGTTCTTGAGAAGTTTTCCTTCAGCTCCCTCTCAGGGACTGATGTCCAGGGACTCAGCACTGTTGGAAAATCCCAGTTCTACAGAGATGAGGCAACTAAGAGGGGTTTTAAAAATATTTTATTCCATTCTTATACTCCGTGAAAGGTACAACCTAAGAGATGTAAAACTCAATGCCATTCTATCCGAAGCCAAGTTATTTCCTGGTTTCAATATTCAATATTTTATAAATGTTTTTCAGCCTATTAGCTTTTGCCACACAATGGTGGTAATAACTCTAACACCAATCACCTAGTATTTTACTCCACGTAGTCTTGCCAAAATGCATCTTTCACAGTTCTAATTCTCCTAAATATATGTTCTTTTTGCAAGGCCATTGTTTGAATCTTGTTTCTAGTTCGATCTCTCTCTCAGCAATGTCTTCTTTATTCCATGGCCTTTCTAACTCAGCACACTATTGCATACAGATGTACAAGTCTGTGTGAGCTTTCAGTCAGGATTTGAGAATCCTTTACAAATCCATTTCTCACAAATATCAATCACAGAATGCTGCAGTCACCTCTGCTCTAAAGAGAACACTAATAAAATACACCCTTGAAAATGGCAATGGATATTTCTAAGAAGGTCTTTGTCATATTTCTCCATAACCGGAGTTGAAAAACTTCCAAACTAATGGCACCAGACCAGAGAGAAATCAAGGCCGAACTGTTGTTTTCTAGGAAACCTCTGAAGAATTTGGACAGAATCGAACTCCAAAGTGTCTGATATTGCTCATGGGTCTCACTGAGGGCCACGACTGAGAAAGTGTCCCCAGGTTCCAGTGTGAGCAGGAAATTGGAGGCAGAGATGACAGGTGGTGTGGGAAATGCAGGCACAGAGAGCTCTCAGGGCCTTGTGCAAACAGGCTCAGAGATTGAGATGGATACAAGGCTTGACCTAAGACCTTGGAGAAATCTTGGACAATCCGAGCATTAAAAGGAAAATAGATCTAAAACAATAATATAAGTTTTTAGTTTAAGTAGAAATATGTTTTAAGGAAACATAAAGAAGTATTACGTAGGCAAAGCAGTATGTTAAGTAAGATAGTAAAAGATTGTAAAGCTTAGCAATAGAACCTGTTATAAAGTTAATTAGAAGTTTAAGATATATCAATGTAGGTTTATGAAGTGTTATAGGATTGGTTGAAAAATGATGCATTGCAGTAAAGCCATGAGAAGGAAAGCAATTAATGATTGGTGTAAAAGAATGCTGGCAAACTTCACAGAAGTATTTGGCTAAAAAATGAACTTAAGGCATTGTAACTAAGAATGAGGCAGGTTCTGATATTATGGTGTTGGATGTAACAACTTTAATGTCTCACCCTTCTATGAGACTGACACCATGAGGCCATAAACCATCTTTTACAACGTCTCTCAGTTGCCTCATCTCTTGTAATATCAATCTCCCAATGCACATTTTTTTGACATCAGACATGACTAATGAAATCAATAGGGACTTATGGACACAAGGTCTATCCCATTAAAGTCAATATGGATTTAGGGACACCTGGTCTATCCATTAAAATCAATGGGGTTTTGTGGAAATTTGGCCCGAAAATAAAGAAATTTGATAAAATTTGGAGGAAATCTTGGGCTGAATTCTGGGAATTTCCACTCCAGGACTACAGTGCCAATGCTCTGGATGTTCTGGATGAATTCCTGGAGGCCAATCCCGAATCCCTGATCCTTCACCTGCTGTCTATGCTGGAGCTGTGCCTCCAGGTAAGCCCAAAAATGTCGATTTTCATCCCAAAATCTGGGAATTCCAAGCTGAAAATTGGGATTTTTGGTGCCAAAAATTTTGGGACATCAGCTCTGCCCACTGAAGTCAAAGGGGATTGAAGGACACCAGATCTAACCCTGTGAAGTCAATAGGGATTTAGGGACACCAGGTCTACTCATTGATAGGGCTTGATTGGGAAGAGTTACTGTTTCAACTGGGAGCACTGGGAAGGGCTAAGGAGGGACACTGGGGTGACTGGGAGCACTGAAGCAAAAGTGGGACCACTGGGAGGGATTTGTAGAGATAAATGGAGATAAACAGGACTCCAGAGCTAACCCATTGAAATGAATAAGAATTTAGGGACAGTGGGTCTAGCCTTTAAAGGCAATGCAGTTTAGGGGAGCCAGGTCTACCCAGTGAAAGCAATGAGGATGTTTGAGACACTCGTTTTGTGGGGCCCCAGGGGTTTTTGGTGATCCAGGTGTGTAAGGGGTACTCAGGTGTATCCAGGTGATTTTTGGGGGTACCCAGGTGATTTTTGGAGATAGCCAGGTGTACCCAGGTGATTGCTGGGGGGAATCCAGTTGATTTTGGGCAGTTTCCATGTGTACTCAGATAATTTTTGGGGGATATCCAGGTTATTTTTGGGAGCCCAAGTTCCCTCCCTCACCCTGACAGGCCAGGAGAAGATGGTGGCCACAGTCCTCCTGGTCCACATGGACACAGATGGCCCTTGACAGCTGTGGGGTTGTCACAGGGGACTCCAACATTCGGGGGGTACCCCAAAATTCCAGGTGAGGACATCAAGGGTGGGAGGGAGCCCTGAGTTACCTCGGGAGAGGATGCAGGACAGGTACAGCCAGGTGCTTTGTTGCATGGGGTTGGTGAAGATGGTATTCTGCAGCAGCTCCAGCTCTGGGGTGGGCAAAGGGGGCACCTCAAAATCTCTAAGGGGACGCTGGGGGAAATCCCAATATCTCGACGGGGGCACCCAGGTATCCAGGAGTTGAGGTCTTCCCCTTAAAGTGAATGGGGATTTAGGAACACCAGATCTACCCATTCAATGCAACAGAACCAACCAGTTCCCACTTTAGGTGAGGGAGGGGCTGGAAAATTTTGGGAATCTCGCAAAATTGGGGGAGTTTTTTAAGGAAATCCCTCACCTTCCCTCAGCCTTCCAGGGGGCAGTGCCCTTGCCGTAGTTCCTGGTGGGCATCAGCAGCCCCAGGCAGTGCTGCCAGGCTGAGAAGTTGGAGAAGCTGTGGCTCAGCAAGGCCCTGGTGAAGGCCAGCTCGGCCTTGAGGTCCTGCCCGGCCACAAGTGCCTACCAGTGTTCCCAGGTGTGGACTGGAAAGGCACCAGTATAAACCAGTAAGCACTTTGAGCCACTCCCAAGCTCCTGAGGCCTGTGGCAGCAGCTCCCAGTATAAACCAGTAAGGCCTCATGCACCCAAACCCATTCCCAGTGTGGTCCTGGGGCTCCCAGGTTTATACTGCGATGGCACCAGTATAAACCAGTAAGCACTGCGAGCAACGCCTGAGCCCCTTGAGCCCATGGCGGCAGCACCCAGTAGTAGCCAGTAAGGCCAGCACAACCTGAAGTCACTCCCAGTAGGTCCCAGGCCCCATCCCAGTATAAATCAGTAAGGCCAGCATCCCCAGAAGTTGCTCCCAGTGGAGTGCCAAGCATGCCTAAGCCCCCTCCCAGTATAACCCAGTAAACCCCAGAAAACCCCAGTTTAACCCAGTAAAATCCAGAATATCTCCATATAACCCAATATAAACCACTACAATCCAGTCACTCCCAGGACCACATCCCAGTATAACCCAGTGACCCCCAGCACCCCATCCCAATATAAACCAGTATAAACCAGTATAACTCGAAGTTAGCCAATAGGTCCTCCAAGCTAGCAGGGGGCATTCACACACCCCTGTTCTCTTTCCCAGTATAACCCAGTACAAACCAGTAACACCCTCAGCACCTCATCCCAGTACAAAGCAGTATAACCCAGTACAACCAGTACACACAGTGCTAGATCCTCCCAGACACTCACACACTCTCTCCCAGTATAACCCAGTACAATCCAGTAACCCCAGCCCCATCCCAGTACGCCCTGGAACCTATCCCAGCACAAATCAGTACAAATCAGTACAAGCCACTCACAGTTCAGGGGTCGGCCACCAGGAGGTGCTCGCACATTGCCAGGTCCTCCCTGGCCAGCAGGGGGCGCTGCAGCGTTGCCCAGCACCCAGCCCTGGTGGTGCCACACCCCGTAGGATTTGGGGTTCACCCCCAGCCATTGCCCCATAAACGATAGCTTCGATGGCACCCTGAAATCTGTATAAACCAGTATGGACCTGTATGGACCAGTATAGACCAGTATGGGACAGTATAAGTGGTAAAAACCAGTATAAAAAAGTAATGCAAAAGTCTAATGCAAACTGCTAGTAACTAGTACAAACCAGTATCGACTAGAAAACACCAGTATGGACCACTACAAACCAGGAAAATAGGTAAAAAACAGTACAAACCCTGGTCTGTGTCAGGAGCCAAGCTGGCTGGGCCCGGTAACAAACCTGCTGCCCAAAGTCAGTAGAAATGTTACAACCCATTTCAAACACCTGAACACCCATCCCTTCACCCACCAAATGATTTGTAAAGACATGAGCACACATCTTTCCTCTCACATTGATGGTTCCTGTGCTGGTGACAGTCTGTTAAACCCAGCCTTCAGCCTGAGCTCTCTGCTGTTGCAGTTCCATGCACAGAGGTTGTTGTCTCTCAGCCCTTCCATGGGCAGGCCGGTGTTCAGCCATCTCCAGGACAGCAGGGCCCCAGCCCACGTCACTGTGCCCTGGGAAGACAAAAACCATCACTCCAAATGTCCCCTCCTCCTTCTTCCCAGGCATTTGGCCCTGCCAGTGGGGTTTGCTGCTGGGTGCCACAGGAAAAAGGAGACCCCTTTGACACTGTGGGGCACATGGAACCAAACATCCATTGTGACACCACAGAACCTCACAGAACCAAGGAAACCCCTGTGACACTGCGGGGCCCCATGGAACCAAGAGTCCATTGTGACACACGGGGCCAGGTGAAGCCAAGGAACCATTGTGACACTGGGGAAACTCATGGAACTGAGTCCATGGAACTCATGGACTGTGACATTGTGGCACCCCATGGAACCTGTGAGCCATTGTGACACTGCCTGGCCTTGTGGAACCAAGCAGACCATGGTGACACTGTGGGGCCCCATGGAACCAAGAATTCCATTTTGACACTGAAGAACCTCATGGAACCAAGAGTCCATCGTGACACTCTGGAACTACAGAGCCCATTGTTGAGAATATGGAAACCCAAGGAACCAAAAGTCCATGTGACAGAGCAAGACCTCATGGAACCCAAAAGAGCATTGTGACACTGTGGGGTCCCATGGACCCAAATCTCCACTGTGACAGTACAGAACCTCATGGAACCAAGAGTGCATAGTGACACAACAAGGCCTTGTGAAACCAAGGAATCCAAAGGTCTCAAACATTCGTTACATATCTCTGCCTTGGAGAAGGGAAACCTCTGTGGTGGGACCTTGGGCTGGCACACACTAATGGAAGGTGTCTGTTTGCAATGAGGAAATCCAGGAGTTTTAGATTGCTTAAAAAAAAAAAAAAAAAAAAAAAAAAAGCCAAGAAAAACAAAAAAGGGAAAAAACTCATTTTTGCCTGAGTGCAGCCAGTTCTCCAAACTGGGACAAAGCAGGTCCCAGGTGAGTGAGGACAGACAGGATGGGGTTGGGGAATGTGCAGCAAGGTTGTCCACACTGGGTCAGACCTTAAGGCACAGCTTCTGTGAGCAGGCCAGACCTCCGGAGAAGAGACGCTGGATCAATATCAATCACAGAATGCTGCAATGACCTCTACTCTAAAGAGAACAGTAATAAAATGCATCCACTGAAATAGGAACAGATATTTCCAAGAAGATCTTTGACATAATTTTCCATATCTGGAGTTGAAAACCTTCCTAATGAGCTGCCCCAGACCAGAGGGAAATGAAGGCAGAGCCATGGTTTGTCAGGACGAGCTTGATCCCAGTGAGCCCCGTGGTGCATTTGGTGCTGAGCCCTTGAACCTCAGGGCCTGAGAGGAGATTGCACAAACCTTTCCACAAGTCCAAGTCAGAAGAAAACCCAAAGTGTTTCAAAGCATTAATGGGTACCACTGAGGTCCATCCCCTACACAGGCTCCTCATGGACTCCTTGGAGGAGAGAATGGGAGGCCAGGATTGCCCAAAAACCACTCAGAGAGAAAGGAATAAGGAAAGTACTTTAAAAAACTGAAGTATCTTGAAACATTAATGAGCCTTATTGAGTGTTGTTACTTATAAAGGTTCTCAAGGGACTAATTAAAGTAGATAATTGGAGGCCATGATTGCACAAAGCTCTCACAAACTCCAAGGAAAAAGCAAAATCCAAAGTCCTCTGAAAAACCTGCAGTCCCTGGGAGCATGAAGGAGCCCCCAGGGCCATTCCTGACCAAGGCTCCCCAGGGACTCGTCCCAGCACATCCCTGAGGCCACTGGGATGTGGGAGGATGCTGAGGGCAGGACAAGGGGTGACAGTGGCCAGTCTTGCTGGGGCTGTGCCAGGAGGCCCCAGTGGCTCAGGACAAGGTGTCTCCTCCCAGCCCTTGGTGGCACAGACCCTGCTGTGCCCCAGGGCACCAAGACTTGGCTTCTCTTTGTCCCCACTTGTCATCACTGCCTCCAATTTCCTGCTCTAACTGGAACCTGGGGACACTTTCTCAGTTGTGTCCCTCAGTGGGACCCATTAAAACTTTAGGAAACTTTGGAGTTTGATTGTGACTTGGAGTTCTTGAGAAGTTTCTTCAGCTCCCACTCAGGGACTGATGTTCAGATACTCAGCCCCAATCCCAAGAGGGTCATTAAAGCCCTTGTGCAGTATCTGTGCTGCTGAGCTGGGCTGGGCTCCTGGCTCAGAAGGTGATCCTGGCAACCAAGAAGAGCTTCAAAAACACATTTCTCTTGATGAGCAGCTCTTCTCCCAGCTCAGCAGGGCTGGGGCACTGCCTGCAGCCACCCCGGGCACAGCACAGAGGCACAGAGAGCTTCAATCAGTCAGGGCTGGGAAGATGCTCAGAAGTGCCTGGGGCAGAATCACTCCCAGCCCTTGACACAGGAAGCCTCTGGCTGCAGGACAATGCAGCTGCAGCTCCTGCAGTGATCTCCTAAAGCTGCAACATCCCAATGCCTGCAGACTGTGTGAGTACATTCTCTGATGATCTCTTGTGTAGAGCAGCCAGGGGTGCCCAGGGCTGTGGTGCAGAGCAGGGTCCTGCAGCCCAAGGTGCTGTGCTGGGGCAGGGACTCTGCTGCCTGCCAGGGACAGCTCTCAGCCAGCCCTGGGAGCTGCTCCCAGCACTGGGGGACAAGGTCTGGGTGGAAGGAGACAGCTGGTGAGGTTTGGAAGGGTTGTCCTTGTGTGGTGAGGATGCTGCATAGTTCAGAACTGCTCCCAGCATGACATTTAACTCCAGAATGTTTCTAGGTAGATTACACAGGGAGCACAGTAAGGCAGGGCCTGCATAAAAAGGAAAATCCTGATTTTATAATCTACTGCTCTGCGTTGCGTAGAAGGGAAATTGCATATAGATATTAATCTCTAAGTTCAGTTTGGTAAAAATAGAATATTTTTTTCTTGGATTTTAATAAAGCAGGCACTGATAGAAATTAGCACAGGGTCCCTCACAGGCAGCATCAGTGTCACTTTTCCAGCCTCCTCAGGATAGCTATGACATTGCCATCAGAGCCTGCAGAGGCAGAGCTGACCCTGGGCAGTGTCCTGTGCTGGGAGGGGTCTGCAGGGCAGAGCTGAGCCCCCAGGGCTGGGCTGGACTCTGGCAGCACTGGCAGGGCCCAGCCCTGGGCACAGGGAAACAGCTGCTGGCAGGGACAGCTCCAGGCAGCAGAGCCCTGGGCAGGCAGTGGGGGGAAAGTGCCACCAAGCTGGGCTGGGGTATTTAAAATCTTCTCCAAACTGAATTATTCCATCATTACTTTTCTTACAGATCCCCACGCCAAGACACAGGAAATGTCCAACAGCAGCTCCATCAGCCACTTCCTCCTGCTGCCATTGGCAGACACGCGGCAGCTGCAGCTCCTGCACTTCTGCCTCTTCCTGGCCATCTCCCTGGCTGCCCTCCTGGCCAACGGCCTCATCATCAGTGCCGTAGCCTGCGGCCACCACCTGCACACCCCCATGTTCTTCTTCCTGCTCAACCTGGCCCTCAGCGACCTGGGCTGCATCTGTACCACTGTCCCCAAAGCCATGCACAATTCCCTCTGGAACACCAGGACCATCTCCTACTCAGGATGTGTGGCCCAGGTGATTATGGTTGTGTTCTTCCTTGGATCAGAGCTTGCCCTCCTGACCATCATGTGCTACGACCGCTACGTGTCCATCTGCAAACCCCTGCACTACGGGACCCTCCTGGGCAGCAGAGCTTGTGCCCACATGGCAGCAGCTGCCTGGGCCAGTGCCATTCTCAATGCTCTGCTGCACACAGCCAATACATTTTCCCTGCCCCTGTGCCATGGAAATGCCCTAAGCCAGTTCTACTGTGAAATCCCACCCATCCTCAAGCTCTCCTGCTCCAAATCCTATCTCAGGGAAATTGAGATCATTGCTGTTAGTGTCTGTTTGATATTTGGCTGTTTTGTGTTCATGGTTTTCTCCTATGTGCAGATCTTCAGGGCTGTGCTGAGGATCCCCTCTGAGCAGGGACGGCACAAAGCCTTTTCCACCTGCCTCCCTCACCTGGCTGTGGTCTCTCTGTTTATCAGCACTGCAGTGTTTGCCTACCTGAAGCCCGCCTCCATCTCCTCCCCATCTCTCGATCTCGCCCTGTCTGTTCTGTACTCAGTGGTGCCTCCAACCCTGAACCCTCTCATTTACAGCCTGAGGAACAAGGAGCTCAAGGCTGCAGTGTGGAGACTGAACACTAGGTGGTTTCAGAAACAGTAAACTGCTGGCCAATTTCTGAAAATCACTTGTAATAAAAGTCTCCTTTGATTCTTCTTGTTGGTTTGCTTGTTGGTTTGTTCTTTTCTTTCCTTTGTTTTAGCTTTTCAATATTGTACACTAAGAAATGTCATTATTTGTGCTCTATTTCCTTATGATTTTCTCCATCTTTCCTGTGACCCAGAGACTGTGTCAATGAGGGGCTGTGCTCTTGGTAATTTAAATAAAATAAAATAAAGGTTCTCCCAGCAAAGATTTCTCCAGAGATGCCCCTTTTCTTCCCTTCTCTGGAGCTGCAGCAGCAATGTCTGTGTGCAGAGCTGGGGGCAGATCAGTGCTGGCACAGCAGCAGCAGCAGCACTTGGTGCTGCCAGTGCTGCTCCCGTGCCACTGCCCCGCTGCCCTCCTGGCCCTCGTGTTGCTGCAGGGCCTGAGTGCTCTCGGGGCCGGGCACAGCCCTGGGGGTGGCAGTGCCGGGGCTGCAGCAGGGACAGGCCATGGGCACTGCTGGGGCAGCGCTGACGCCTCAGGCCAGGGCCTGGGGGCTCCAGGCTCCTTGGCCACGCTCTCTCCACAACACTTGGCCAGCCCAGTGCTGAGCACAGAAAAGCCCCGGGAGCAGCCCCAGGCTGGCTGTGGGCAGGCTGGGGGCAAACAGCATGGCTGGTGCTCTGCAAGGTCCCTGCAAGGGGGACACCCTGGCAAGGAGCAGCAGTGCAGGGGCTGATCCATCCCCACTGCGCTGGACACCCCAGGGCAGCGTCCCAGAGCGTCCTCATGCACCTGCCAACAACATCCCCCCTCTGCAGCCCTGGCCTCTCCCCCAGCTCACACAGGAGCCCCATCCTTGCAGGCACACACACGGCAGCACTGGCTCAGGAGCCCTTGTTTGCATTGCACACAGCAGGCTCAGCACCCCCATGGTGCTGCTGTGGGGACATGGAGCTGAGTGAGCACAAATGCCATCAGCCCCTGGGGCCAGCAAGGGCTGGGGGACGGCAGGGAAACCACTCAGCTTTGTCGTGGCCTCTGAATTCAGCCAGAAAGTTTGTACCCATGAGCTGTGAGTTTCCTGTCCCACTGCAGATGTTGCTCAGAGCCAGGGCTGCCTGGCAGCCATCCCCAAACTGCCCTGATCATTTCCTTGGCTTCACCTTTGCTTTCTTTACTCTTTCCTCATCTAGGTTTCTTCCTCTTGTCCATCCCCATCCCCTCCCCTACAAACAGCCCATCCCTGTTTACCCTTTCCTCTCAGGCCCCACTCCCTATTTCTGTTCCCAAATTGCTACCATGGGAACATTGCTTGGGGAGCAGGATCATCCTCCAAGTGCTTCAGGAATTGTCTGCAGGGTCCTGCAGTGCCTCGTGCTGCTCCCTTGCCAGAGGCACCACAGGCCAGGGGGTCACATCTGGGCTGCTGTGTCTGGGTGTGGGGCTCCCTGTTGTGGGCAATGAGGAGGGGCTGGAGAGGCTCTGCAGGACTGACAGGATGGGCTTTGGGGCCTGTGAGGAGAAGCTGAGGGACCTGGGCTGCTGGACCTTGTGAAGAGGAGGCCCAGGACTCATCCTGGAACAGTTCCAGGGGTGGTTTCAGAGAATCATGGATTCAGAAAAGCTGGAAAAGTCCTTGGAGATCATCATGTCTCACCTGTGCCCTGACACTACCATGACTCCCTGAGCCTCCTCTTTTCCAGGATAAACAACCCCTGGTCCCTCAGCCACTCCTCACAGGACTTGCTTCCACACCCCTCACCAGCCTTGTTGCCCTGCTCTGGACACGCTCCAGCCCCTCCATGTCCATCCTAAATTGGGGGGCCCAGAACTGGACACAGCACTCGAGGTGCTGCCCAACCAGTGCTGAGCACAGGGGAAGAATCACTGCCCTGCTCCTGCTGGCCACACCATTCCTGACCCCGGCCAGGTGCCATTGGCCTTCTTGGCCACCTGGGCACACTGCTGGCTCATGTCCACCCTGCTGTCCATCAGTGTCCCCAGGTCCCTTTCTGCCTGGCTGCTGTCCAGCCACTCTGTCCCCAGCCTGTAGCACTGCAGGGGTTGTTGTGGTCAAAGTGCAGGACCTGGCACTTGGACTGGTTAAACTCAACCTAATTGAATTTGGGCCCTGGATCCAGCCTGTCTAAGTCTGTGTACAGAGCCCTCCTCCCTTCCAGCAGATCCACACTCACACCCACCTTAATGTCAACACGGTTCCATATGGTCCTAGGATGTCACAGTTTCATGAGGCCTCCCAGTGTCACAATTTTCTTTTGGTTCCATTGAGTCCCTGGGTGTCACAAAGTCTCTTAGACCCTTGTGCCCCACAGTGTCACAATGGCACCTTGGTCACCCCAAGGCCCTGCAGTGTCACAATGGCCTCTTGGTTTTATGAGGTCCAGCAGTGTCACAGTGGTCTCCCTGTTTCCAAAATGACAAAAAGTGTCACAACTGTCTTCTTGATTTCATGAGGCCCCATGGAGTCACAGGTACCTTGAATTCCATAAGGCTCCACAGTGACACAATGGACTCCTCGTTTGCACGGTGTCACAATGGCCCCTGGTGACACAAGAACCTGCAGTGTCACAATGGATTCTTGGTGCCATGGCACCCTGCAGTGTCAGTGTCACAGTGGTGTCTGAGTCCCTCTGCAGAGCCCTCCTACCCTCCAGCACATCCACACTCACACCCAGCTTGGTGCCATCTGCACATTTGCTGATGCTGCACTCAATGCCCTCATCCAGATCATCAGTGCAGATATTGAAATCCACGCTGGCTGGCTCTGATCCCTCAGCCATCCTGTAGGTGCCCTGTGATGGCACTCAAGGTGATCTGTTCCATCACCTCACCAGGCACCCAGGTCAGGCTGACAGGCCTGCAGTTCCCCACATCCTCCTTCCAGCCCTTCTTGGGCATGGGCTCACATTGGCACCTCCAGTCCTCTGGCACCTCCCTGCTGAGCCAGCACTGATGAGAAATGATGGAGAGCAGCTTGGGGAGCTCATCCAGCAGCTCCCTCATCCCCCTAGGATGGATCCCATCTGTTCCCAGAGACACCTGTGAGCATCTGAGTGGCTCAGCAGGTCCCCAGCTGCATCCTCCTGGATTACAGGGGTCTGTTCTGCTCCCTGTCCCCATCTCCCAGCTCAGGAGAACACTTGTCCTGAGGGCAACCTGTCTTATTGTTGAAAACTGAGGCAACAAAGAGGTTGAATACTTCAGCCTTTTCCTCATCTTTGGTAGCCATATCCCCCCCCATCAGGAATGAAGATTTTCCTTGTCCCTCCTTTTGCCATTAATGAGTTTATAAAACCATTTTTGTTATCCTTCACAGAAGCAGCCAAGTTAACTCCTAATTTCAGCTTTCATGTCTGATTTTCTTTCTGCATGACCTAACAACTTCTTTAAACGTTTCCTGAGTTGCCTGCCCCTCTGTCCAAAGGTAATGCACCTTATTTTCTCCCTGAGTTCCTGGTAAAAGCTCCTTGCCTAGCCAGGCCAGTTATTTTCCTCGTTAGCTCACTTTCCTCTCTGAGGAAAATGAAAGACAGGCTGCTTCTGCTCCTTCAAGGTTCTTTTCTTGAAGTGCCTCCATTCTTCCTGGAATCCTTTAAGAGATGTTTCCTGTAAAAAAAATCAGTTAAATTATCCCCAAATCTGCATTCTGAATAGGCCAAAGTCTGCTCTCTGTAGGTCCAGTGTAGAAGTTTTGTTGATTCTTCACCTTCGTTCACAGAATATTAAAAACTGCATTATTTCATGGTCACTGTACCCCAAACAGCCTCTGAGCATCACATCTCCCTCCAGCCCTTCTCTGTTTGTGAACAGCAGGAGACAGAGCTTTCCTTGCGAATGATAAGGGAAGGAATTTAGGTTTTAATCAAGGGCATATTATTTTTATTTTTCAGTTGAGAGAAGGGCAAACTAAAGTATTCCTTAGGTGATCTTGATGCTGAATGTCTCCTTAGGAGGTCTGGGCATGCAGAAGATTGAGCCCCTTGCAGGCCAATGCTATTTGGACAACCTGCTTCTCACCCCAGCCTCACCGTGTCTGACATTGCCTATCTGGGATTGACATCTGTCCTAGGGTGATGTTATGGTGTTTCTATCTCCAATCATGTGTTCTGATTATGTTTGGTGTTATGTCCTGCCCTTTATTGACTGACTCTGAAAGTGAAGCTTTTTTGTCTTGTTATCAGCCGGCTCACCTCCCCCATGGTCTATGTTTAGGAGAGGTTTTAGCTCGGCTTGCTTGCTGGCTTGCTTGCCTGCTTGCTCGCTTCTGCCTCTTTTTCTTTCCTTCGCTTTGCCCTTGCTTTTTGCTTATTAGTTAGTTCAGCTAGGCAGTCCAACTTTTTCCCTGGACTGTTTTTTTTCCCACCCTGTCCCCTCCCTCTCCTGGATACCATCTGAACCTGTTCTGGACGGGGACCTGGGAAACCCCAAGAAACACCGGGTGTCTACATTCTGTCACCGGCAGCAGTCATTCCCCAGGGCCGGAGACTGACAACTGGGCGACCACTCGCCAGAGAGACTGAACTTGTCATCCCTTCAGAACGGTGAAAGAGTTTTTTTGTCAGCTGGTGTTGTTTGTTGCCCTGTGCTGGGGAGTGTCTTGCTTGTTAAATAAATAGGTTTTTTCTCCCACTCTTCTCTGAGGAAATTCATCCTGAACCTGGTGGTGGGGGGGAGGAGTCGTGGGGTTTGCTGTCTGGGGGCTCCTTATGGAGGTTTTCTCCCAAATTTGCCCAAAACCAGGACATATATTTTGGCGCAAATCTCAGGGCTTGAAAAAGTGGGAAAAAACCCCTGTTCTAATAATAATAATAATTTGGTTCAAATTATTTTGTGTTGGTATAGAGCCGTTATTGGCTATGTTGTTGGAATTCATGTCTTTTGGGATGGAGGCCTGCATGGGTTTTTGGTCCCTAGGGTTTTTTGAGGTCTTAATACCTCTGTGTTCCCTGGGTTTATTTTCTTATCCAGAAATAGCTCCGGTATTGTCCCTAATGCGTAGTTTCTGTAGCAGAGGGGCATTGACCAGAATATCCATCGGGCTGGGCTTGGTTTTAATGGCCTGCAGGAGATTTATAAAGGTGCTGGAGTCTGTTCCAGGAATGTATGGTTCTTGGTTGTGGTTGTGTACTCAGTTTGTTAGAGGAGAAGCAGGGGATGAGGCTTTTCAGCCTTTGTTTTCCTTCTTCTCCTCTGAATTTGTTACATCCTTATTAGAGAATGTTCAGTTCCCCCTGAGTGTTAAAGAGACCATCTTTCTGGTGTTTAATATGGTAAGCTTTCTCTATACAGTCTGCAGTTTCTCTAGAATGAGAGCTGAGATTTCTAGAGGGGCTGAGACCCCTGACCCCAGAGTAGAGCCAGGCGTGAGAAATCCTGAGTGGTGTGGGAAATGGGAGGATATGGGCCAAATCTTAAAGGAATTTTCTGACCCTACATCCTGGGATTTTCCATGTGAACAAATTCAGAACCCAGCTGAGGTGGCAAAGTACCTGAAAGAGAAGTGCCATGGTAATTCTAAGGAGAAGAAGATCATTGCAGTGAGCTGGGCCCTGGCATATGCTTACCGTACCCTGCTAGATACTGTAGGGCAGCAGACAGAGGAAGGGGGACAGGCAGATAAATCAGCCACTATCCCAGTCACTCAGGCTGCAGCCAACACCCCAGGCTCGAGGCCAACAACTACACCAGACAGTGAGCCTAAGCCAGCAGCTAAACCTGTCAGTAAGCCTCAACCAATGGCTGTTGCTACCAGCACGAGAAGTGGAAAGTGCACAGACAAGACTGATCGACCAGTGGATGATGATGATGATGATGATGCAGGAGAAGGACCCTCAACGCCTCCTGACATAAAACCAGGAGTCAAAGCAACTGGTACAAGATCAGAGGCCAATATTGAGTCTTTTTCCCTAAAGGACCTCCGTGGCCTAAGAAAGGATTACACCCGACGACCTGATGAGTCTATAATTAGTTGGTTGGTCCGTCTTTGGGATGCTGCAGGCGAGGCTACAATTCTGGATGGCACTGAAGCCAGGCATTTGGGATCCCTGTCACATGATCCTGTCATCGACCAAGGAATGATGAGAGGGCCTAACCCTCACAGCCTCTGGGCACGGGTCCTGGATAGAGTAGCACAAAGATACCTGTGTGCAGATGATCTTTATATGCAGCAGACCCACTGGAAGACGATAGAACAAGGGATCCAACGCCTGAGAGAAATGGCAGTGGCAGAGATTATCTTCTCAGATGACATAACAACCAGGAATCTGGACTTGGTACCGTGTACATCTGTGATGTGGCGAAAACTTGTACGGCTTGGGCCCCATGAATACGCTTCTGCTTTGGCAATAATGAAGCGGGACGAGAGGGATGAGACCGTGCTTGATATGGCAAAGAAGCTCCGAGCATATGCAGATACTGTGCATGGCCCAACACATGCCAGAATTACAGCTGTGGAAACACGTCTGCAGAAATTAGAAGACAAGATAGAGGAGAATCATAAAAGACTCAGATAAAAGATCTGCTGGGACGAGTCCCTGGGGAGCCTTGGTCAGGAATGGCCCTGGGGGGCTCTTTCATGCTCGCAGACTCGTCCCAGCACATTCCTGAGGCCACTGGGATATGGGGGGATGCTGAGGGCAGGACAAGGGGTGACAGTGGCCAGCCTTGCTGGGGCTGTGCCAGGAGGCCCCAGTGGCTCAGGACAAGGTGTCTCCTCCCAGCCCTTGGTGGCACAGACCCTGCTGTGCCCCAGGGCACCAACATTTGGCTCCTCTTTGTCTCCACTTTTCATCAATCTCTCCAGTTGTCTGGTCTAACTGGAACCTGGGGACACTTTCTCAGTTGTGTCCCTCGGTGGGAACCATTAAAACTTTAGGAAACTTTGGAGTTCAGTTCTGACTGAACTCTTGAGAGGTTTTCTAACAAACCATGGCTCTGCCTTGATTTCCCTCTGGTCTAATGCAGTTCATTAGGAAGTTTTCCTTCTCCAGTTATGGAGAAACATTTTAAAGAGACTCTTAATAATACACATTGCTATTTTAAAGAGTGCATTTTATTAGTGTTCTCTTTAGAGCAGAGGTGATTGCAGCATTTTGTGGCTGATATCGATCCATGGTCTCTCCTCAGGAGGTTTGGCCTGCTCACAGAAGATGTGCCTTGAGGTCTGACCCAGTGCTCCACATTTGCTCCACATTCCCCAACCCCATCCTCTCTGTCCTCACTCACCTGGCACCTGTTCTGCTTGGAAAACTGCCTGGACTCGGGCAAAGAGGAGTTTTGTTTTGTTTTCTCAAAGCAATCTAAAACTCCTATTTTTCCCCACTGCAGACACACTCCTCGGGTGTGTGCAATGCCCAAGGTGCCACCAAGGAGATTCAGCTCTCGGAATCGATTCTTTGGGAGCGGTGCCTGCAGTCGGCGCCATCTTTCCTTTCTGCCTCTAACTCCCGTCATGCCCCGCGGCCACATAGAGCCCCATTGGAGCCGGGACTACAACACCCATCATGCCCTGCGCCCCACAGAACCCCGGTATCCGCTCCCCATCTGCCCCATACCTGCTCAGGGCTCAATTCTAGACCCCCCCAAAACGTCCCCAGATCCCCTGAATGCTCCCCTTACAGGTATTTCTGGGAATTCATCTCCTGGCATCCCCCGCGAGCTCGCAGCACCTCATAACCCAGTCCCACGCGGAAACTCCTGCCCTGCCCCGCTCCCTAAAGAGCTCAGTTAGAGGTACCCAGGCTCCCCCAACGTTCACCCGACCCGTATATGTTCCCTGCTGAGGACCTGAAGCCGCCACTCAGAGGGAAAACTGTCCCTTAAGTGCCTTCCTAGACTCCCAAACTCGCTGTAAGAACCACTTCCGGGACTACAGCTCCCATCATGCTCCGCTGTGCCGGTAAAACGCCATTCTAACCATGAATTCATCTCCCATAATGCCTTGCACTCCACTGAGAGACATTGAAGCTGCGCCTACAACTCCCGTGATGCTTCACGGCTCCATTAAACCTCATTATACCCGCGCCTACAACTCCCATCACCCCCCGCGCCCCGCAGAGCCCCGTTAGAGCCCCCGAGTGCCCGTCCGGACCCCGAATGGCCCCAGATTCCCCTCCCTGACCGCCAAGGGCCTCCCTGAAACAGCCAGGTAACATCCGAAGCCCAGACTTTCCCTCAGCATCTCTAAGTTCTCTGTTAGGGCCCACTCGACGCTCCCAAGTGTCCTCCCGTCCTCAACTTCCTTCTAAATTCTTTCCCCAGACCCAAAATTGCCGCAAATGTGCCCCAGAAATGTCTCCCTGGACCCGAAGTGCCCCGCTGGAGCCTGTCGGAGAAAAAGATGATAATAAAGGTGACCAAATGACTGCAAATATTACAAATTGTCAAATACTACAAATTATCATAAAGAAGGAGAAATAAATAACCGATAGAGTTTATTTAATGAATGAATTGTGTTACTTAGAATCATTGGCCAGTAATTTCTTTGGTTGCTCATAATGAATAGAGTTTTATTATAAATATAAAAATGTGGTTATAAAAATAGAGAATAGTAATATTATAAATAAGAAAAATATATTTTAATATTTAAGAACATTTTAAATTGAAAAAGAAATTTATGAGGTTTTTTTTCTAATTTGGGTTGTCAGTCAAAGGTTGGTGATATCATGACACAGTTATGATGGGGGTGAGGAGCAGGTTGTCCAAACAGGGCCAGCCAGCAAGGGGCTCATTCTTCTCTGTGCCCAGAGCTCCTGAGGAGACATTCAGCATCAAGATCACTCTGGAAATGCTTCTCTCTGTCATGAATGTCATTCTATTTGTACAATTTATCAGACAACAAGGTTAATTTTTGAGGCAATTTTTTTAATAGCAACAATTGTATATAAGTGAATATAATCAAAATGTATTGGATACGTATATCTGAATATATACAAAATTTGGCAGTTAGTAATTTAGTATAATTGAGGTTCCTATAAAGCATAAGCAAAACCAACCGGGGGTACGGGGAGGGGCTCGCCCTTCCTCACGTACTGAACAATCAAGGCTAAAAATCCCACTTATATACTATATGCTAATGCATATTAATACAGAAGTTTCTAGAAAATTCCTCCTAGTTTCTGTTCCTAAAATCTACGTCACTATGTGTATGGGACATGCTCTACCAATGGGTTAGGGGGTCTCTCATCCTTTTGAGGGTCTTATTTCTGATGAAGGCTCATCATCTTCATCAATGACCGAGGTGTGACCTGCAGGTAGCACAGGTGCCCTGTGTGACTGAGCAGATGTTTTCCATAATAGGACTCTGATTAAATCCCATGCCTGAATCATCCCATTTTGGCCCATTCCAAGGTTGAGTCTTACTATTTCCAGATGCTGCTTATCAGACTTACGTCCTTCTACTATTCCCTTCCAACATCTGGAGATTCCATCTGCTTTGCCTCACTCATATCCTTTTTTTTTTGGCTTTATAGCAATTATTTTCTATTGACATGAGTACAATTTTGCTAATATAGTTACAATTTAGTTAACACGAATCACATTTATCACATACATACACATCTGTGAGACTTTCCTGTCAAATCATTATCCATCCCAACCCTGGCACATCCCAAGTCTGGCAATTTGCATGCACAGAAAGCCAAAACTCGGCAATTCCCCGGTTCCAGCACCAGCACTGCTCAGATCTGGTGATTTGTGGGTGCCAGCACTGCAGATCCAGCAGATTGTTGACGCTGGCAGTGCCCAGGTCTGGCGTTTGCCAGCATCGGTGCCGCCCAGAGCCGTCAGTTTCCTGCTGCTGGGGCACTCGGGGGTTGTGGCTGAGCAGGAAAGGTGAGCCTGTGCCGGGAGCTTTTCTTGGCTGGAGCAAAGGCTGGGCACGCAGAGACCTTCCTGGCACTGTGCCCTGGGCCAGCAGGGATTGTGCTGCTGGAGCCCACCCTCCATTTCTTCTGTCAGGCAGCTTTAGGACATGGAGGAGCCAGAGCAGACCCTCAGCTTTCTGGATTCATCCAGAAGAATCCTGTGTGTGAAGCAGCCTGGGAACAGGGTTTCCATGCCAGGGTGGGCAATTCAGAGCCCTTTTCTCCCCCATGGGCTGAGGGTGTGGCACTTGCCATTGGCAAGGGCCCTGCAGGTGTCAAAGGGGCCGTTTTCAAATGCTGAGAACAGTCGGAACTGAGAGCCTGTCCTAAACCTGCTTTTCCTGCAAATGTACTCAAGGAATTCTCTTTTTTTGCAGTCTCAGCCCCTGTGTGTGTGCAGGTGTACCGAGTGAAGGATGGAACGGGTCTATTGGGGGGGGATGTTCTCCTTCTCTAGTGGTTTTTGGTTTTGTTTTTGTTGATCTTGTTGGATTTGTTTGTTTTCTTGGATGGGTTTGATTATCGTGGTTTATAATTTTAAATTTTGTTTTAATTTTTTAATCAGCTCCTCCTGGCAGCTGTGGGCAGAGCTCTGTAGCTGTGTGTGACACTTGTGTGTGGCACAGGGAAGGTGTCCAGGGGGGCCTTGCCCGAGCTGTGTGCAGAGGAATCCCCATCAGGCCAGGCTGGGGGTGCTCCGTGGCCGGTGCCTTGCGTTGACTGGAAGCTGCCATGGAGCGTCTCCAGGGATGGAAGGTTGGGGCTGCCAGGGCTGTGGTGTCACAGACAGGGGAACGCTGGGGCTGCCACAGCTGCCGTGTCCCAGAGAGGGGAATGTTGGGGTGCCCTGCTCCTGGCCCGGCCCCAACAGCTCTGCCAGCTCCTCTAAAGGACACAAAGGCTGAGCCAAAGGGTGAGAATTGCGGGAGGGGCTGAGCTGGGAGGGACCCGGTGGGATCATGGAGTCCAGGGCCCTGCCCTGCACAGACAGCCCAACAAGGGGAGGCTGTGCATCCCTGGGAGAGGTGTCCAAAGGCTCCTGGAGCTGTGCCAGCCTTGCAGCTGGGAGCATTTTTTGTGATCCTGGTCAGTGATGGGGGATCATTCGGTAGTGGGAAGGAAGGAAGGGAGGGAGGGAGGGAGGGAGGAAGGAAGGAAGGAAGGAAGGAAGGAAGGAAGGAAGGAAGGAAGGAAGGAAGGAAGGAAGGAAGGAAGGAAGGAAGGAAGGAAGGAAGGAAGGAAGGAAGGAAGGAAGGAAGGAAGGAAGGAAGGAAGGAAGGAAGGAAGGAAGGAAGGAAGGAAGGAAGGAAGGAAGGAAGGAAGGAAGGAAGGAAGGAAGGAAGGAAGGAAGGAAGGAAGGAAGGAAGGGTTATGAATGTTATTCTATTTATCCAATTTATCAAACAACAAGATTAAAATTAGCAGCAAATTTTTGATAGTAATTTTTATAAATTTATACAATCAAAGTATATGAGATTAATGCAATCAAAGTATAGAATACATATATTTCAGGATATGTAATATTTAAGAGTAAGTAATTTAGTATAATTGAGGTTCCTATAAAGCATAAGCAAAACCGACCAGGGGTAGGGGGAGGGGCTCACCCTTCCTCTCATACAAAAGCATCAAGGCTAACAATCCCACTTATATACTGTAAGCTACAGAAGTTTCTAGAAAACTCCTCCTAGTTTCTATTTCTAAAAATCTACGTCACTATGTAGTTTGGTACATGCTCTACTAATGGTTAGGGGGTCTCTCATTCTTTTGAGGGTCTTATTTCTGATGAAGGCTCATCATCTTCATCAGTGTCTGCTGTGTAACCTTGCAGGTAGCACAAGCGCCCTAAGCTTGGGTTATATAACTAAACATAAGTTCCCACTATAAAATTAAGTTCCATGCCTGGAATCATCCCAATTTGGCCCATTTCAAGGTTGAAACTTTTATTTCTTGATGCTGCTTATCAAACCTACGTCCTTCTACTATTCCCTTCCAACATCCTTGTTTGACTCCCAACATCTGGAAGATGTCCTTTGCCCTGTGTCACCCATCTCCCGCCTCACTCTGTAACAATTGTCTTCTATTGATCTAAATACAATTTTGCTAATACAGTTACAATTTAATTAGCACAAATCATATTTATCACAATTCCCCCAGTTCTCTTTTTGATCATATTGATTCGTGCTCTAAAACATTGTTGCTTGGTATTCTCTATGTTCCTTCATACTAGCCTCCAATTTTTCTCATATTTCTCATGCTGCATTCAGCTTTTCACATTTCTTCTCAAATTTTATTAACATTTCTCGTGCCAGGGTATTCTCTTTGCATTAAGTCACCATTTTCTCAATCTCTTTCCCTCGAGTGTGAGTGGATCGTGCTTTCAGTACCATCAAGAAATTCAGTTTCCTTTTTGCTGTTGATTCTGGATCCATGGGCATGGCTGTAAGTTGCATTCCTGGAATTACTGAGTGGATTACTCTAATTAGATAGGGTATCATGCAAGGCAGAAACAATAGTCCCTAAACCAGAACATAATAGCATGAATCCCAATTTTTTCCATCACACACCCCCAAAGAGTTTATCCCACCAATCAGCTTTAAGGATAGAATTCCATTTTTGAACTTGTACATGTGCCACTCTTTGAATTTCATCAGCAATTTTTGTGATGGCTTCCCCATGATCATCTATTTGCACACAGCACTCAGATTCATTAAACCTCCCACAAACTCCTCCTTCTTCTGTCAGCAGATAATCTAGGGCAATTCTCTTTTGATGTACAAATGCTCACATTTGTGAATGCTGTTTGGCCAACAACTTTAAATCGTCTGCCCTATGGTTTGAGACGACTTCCACTACTGCCTGGAGCCTTATCAACCAATTTAATAGGTAAATTGGAGTTCTATATCCCCAAGACCCACCCTGAGCCCAAGTAGCAGGTTCATAATGTGCTATAATACTTTCTGCAGGCCATTCTTCATCTTTCCATTTTTGGTTTCCTCTTGCCATTGGAAAGTTGAGGTTTAGTTCTCTTTTCTTTCTTTCTAAGGTTTCATAAAGTGGTGTTCCTAGTATATTGCCCTTAGACCTTGGTCTGACAAAGAAGGAGGGTCGTAGAACTCCTAAGGTACAAGTTCCTTCCCACTTTTGGGATAGTTCACTGTATGCTCGTTGCCCACAAATCCAATATATTCCATCAGGGGCTTTCCATCTGTTTTCTGTGTTTTCTGGTTGTTCCCAATAAGATTTTAAGTCTTTTATAGATTGGTAGGGGTTAGCTCCAGGACTGTTATGCCAGCACAAATCAGTTTGGTTATTCCAGCACAAATCAGTTTGGTTATTCCACTGGCAGTCCATCTGTTTCGTTATTCCCCAATATCCAGTAGGACTCTTGGGTTGCCAGGTCTTTGTGTTATTGTCTGAATTTACTACTAATGTAGATAGGCAAGGAGTATATCCCACCACTTCAGTGTATTTTCTCCCTTCCTGAGTTATACAAACTGTTCCAATGACTTGATGACTCAGGACCCAACCCTCAGGCTGTTTTAATGTCTTAGAAATTTGAGTATGATTCCATTTTAAAAATTGGTCTGGAGCTAAACCCTCACCTCTCCATGGCCATCTTTCAACCATTCTAAGTTCTCCACAAACAAAACATTTAGATAATCCCAATTCTGTGACAATTTCTTTCATCAGATCTACGAACATATTTTTATTTGAAGTTGGCAAATCCCAGTGGTGCTTTAATTGTTTATACAGCTCATCCAGCTCCTCTAACTCTTTCCCTCTGATCTTTTTCTTATCCTTCATTGTTTCTTTTTGTTTTTCAATTAATTTTCTCTTTGGCCCTTTTCCTTTTTCATCCTTTTCAAAACACAAGAAATTTTCATATCTGGGACAAAGTTGATGGTTGTTAGGATAAGGAGCACGCCCACTGAATCCCAAATTCCTTCTCACACAATACAATTTTGGACTTTTCATACAAATTTCTAAGAAACTGCTACAATCATAACAGGCAGCACTAACGTGTCAATGTGCCACAAAAACTGATTCCATCTTATCCTTGACCCACATGGAGTGATTGTATTTGTCACAGGGATCAGGAATGGTTTGTTTCTTTCCTGCTGGCTCTTGTGCTGCTTGTTATCTTGGAATTTGTTCCTGCATGGCTTTTTCTTTCCTGCTCCATGCAGTCTTATGGTTTTGGCCAGTTGCCAGGGGTATTATTGTAAGCACCATGAAAAGAATCCTCAGGAATTTTAACTTTCTACCTGTCTCAAAGCCCCTTGGGTTGCAACCAAGGGCCGAGATGTCAATCTTCTCGGTAGCAAAGCTTTTATCCTGGGATTTGTCTCCTTTTGGTGTCCTTGGCCTCATAAAGCTCATATAAGCCATTTTAGCTTTTTCTTTTCCAAAGATGGCATCAATTATTTGTAGTTCTGCAGCACTGCCCTGTTTCTTTCCCTAGATTGATCAGCTATTTTTCCTAATCCACTAAAGCTCTGGAGATATGCCAACTATAACAAAATTTGTTTTCACACTGCTTCAGTTAAACAGTTCGTTTTACTGGTCTTTTTCTGCTATGAAATTGGGGTTGGTAGTTAAATATTTGTCACCACCAATAGATACACTCACGATGCCAATCAGCTGCTGAAATAAATCTATGACGTGGCACATCGATTTCTTCTCCACAACAATTGTCATTTATTATACACTGGTCTATAATATTATGAATTGTTTGTTCTTTAGCCTGTACAAAAGCTAATATGGTGAGGAGTAGTTGGTCTTGGTTCTCTATTAGTTGAATTACTGCAAAAAAGGTCCCACTTTCTTGTCTCAATGGTTTTCCATAAAAGTCACTAAAAAATCTTTCTATTGTTAGCTGTCCACGTACACAATCTAAACAACTTAAACAAATCAATTGCCTCTCTTTTTCTTTTGCCCTATTTACCCTCCAGCACGAATTAAAACAACAGGTACAAACAATACAAACCCAAGGGCAGCATTCTAAGCCATGATTATTACATTCCCAATGTGTTAATTGTTGTTGGGCCTCCTCAATAATAGGTGTTACCAATCTCTTTTTCTTGAGTTGCAGCTCCTCAAATAAATCAGTTAATGTTGGCAGTCAGAAGCTCCTGAGAAGCTTTTCAATCCATCTGGGCTTTTCCCACTCATCAAGGAGGCGTCTGATTCTTTCCCATGGGCGCTGTTCAGCCTCCAAACTCAATGAGGTTGCAGTTGGCAGCCAATGCAGGATGTCTAAATGACAACCATGTACTTCCCAAAACAATTAAATTGATAATTCTAGCAGTAACACCATACAATAATATCTTTCCCATATATATTATATCTCCCCCTTTTGTCCCAAGGTACAATGATTTTATGTCAATTTGTTATAGACTGTAGCTTTTTGGCACCAAGTACTCCTTTCCACCTAATCATGAATTTATTTCAATTTCTCTGTGTTTTTGAATCTGGATGGAAATTTAATCAACTTTTAAATTCCCTTTTTAATTTGATTTTTAGGTCTCCTGGTGCTGAACTAATTTTCCAATCTTTATTTTGTATTGGTTCTTTTACTTGCAAAGCATGAGTCCAGCCTTTTTCTGCCGTTTGGACTGCTGCCTCTGTGGTTAAAAGAACCAGAAATGGTCCCTCCCATCGAGGTTCTAAACTTCCTCCTCTCCAGCATTTTGTCAACACATACTGTCGTGGTCAGATAGAGTGTATTGGAAAATCGAGAGGAGTGGTTTGAGCTAAAATGCCTTTCTCTCTTAATTCCCTCAAATTGTTTGTGATGGTTGTAAGATACCCCTGAATGGTTTTGTCCCCGACTAGTGAGGGATCCATTGTCATGCCTTGGGGGTAAGGCAATCCATATAACATCTGATATGGTGAGATCCCAGTTTCAGAGTGGGGCTTAGTTCTTATATTTAACATGGCTAAGGGAATGCAGCTAGTCCGTGGTAATTTAGTTTCTATCATTAATTTAGTTAGTTGTTGTTTAATAGTTTGGTTCATCCTTTCAACTCGTCCCAAGCTTTTGGGATGCCATGGGGTATGATATTCCCAGCAAATTCCGAGTGCTTGGCCTAAATTGTTAATTATTCTCAAGGTAAAATGAGTGCCCAGATCTGAACCAATATCTTGCACTAATTCAATTCTTGGAATAATATGCTCCAATAAAATTTTAGCTTCTGTTTGAGCTGTGGCTCAAACGGCAAGAAATGCTTCTACACACTGAGACTCCAAGTCAGTAATACAATTTAATAGGAGAAAAGAGAAAAAATAAAATACATGCAATAATATAAAAGAAACAACCACCGACACAGTCAGAAATACAACCTGACACCCTGTCAGTCAGGGTGTTGGTAGCAGTCCGTATAAATGGTGGCTGCATCCTCCTGGATGACAGATGTGGTTCTGTTGAAGCAGTGCTCCTGTAGAAGGTGCAGTTTTCCAGCGATGATGTGGAAAAGGTCCGACTTTCCTCTGGGATCCAGTGGAAAGGTTTGCCTTCACATCCCAAACCCCAGTTTTTTATCTAGGTAGGAAAGGCTTGGCTCCTGCCCCTGGCTGGGGCATCTCCCAATGGGATGATGTAATCTTATCAGTCACACAATAGGACTTAATGGCCCATTAACAGAATATATCTTCTGGAGGGAGGATGGGTTGTGAAAAGATAACGATGATCATCCCCCGATCTTATCAGATGGCACATCAGCAGAGGATATCTCCCACAGAGATAAGGATCACCACCCCTCCCACATTTTAACAGATGGTGATAGAATACACATTTTTGCATTGTACCCCAGGACAATATTCCAACTCCAACATTTCTGATGCCGTTCATGGGTCTCACTGAGGGACACAACTGAGAAAGTGTCCCCAGGTTCCAGTGTGAGCAGGAAATTGGAGGCAGAGATGACAGGTGGTGTGGGAAATGCAGGCACAGAGAGCTCTTAGGGCCTTGTGCATACAGGCTCAGAGATTGAGATGGATCCAAGGTTTGACCTAAGACCTTGGCGAAGGCTTGGGGAATCAGAGCATTAAAAGGAAAATTGATATAAAACAAGAATATAAGTTTTCAGTTTTAGAAGAAATCTATTTTAAGCAAACAGAAATATGCATTCTGTAAGCAAAGCAGTATGTTAAGTAAGATAGTAGAAGTTTGTAAAGTTTAGCAATAGAACCTGTTATAAAGTTAGAAGTTTAAGATATATCAATGTAGGTTTGTGAAGTGTTCTAGGATTGGTTAAAAAATGATGCATTGCGGCAAAGCCATGAGAAGGAAAGCAATTAATGATTGGTGTAAAAGGATGCTGGCAAACTCCACAGATGTGTTTGATTGGATAAAATACTAACGTAAGACATTGTAACTAAGAATGAGGCAGGTTCTGATATTATGGCATTGGATGTAACACCTTTAATGTCTCACCCTTCTATGAGACTGACACCATGAGGCCATAAACCATCTTTGACAACGTCTCTCAATTGCCTCATCTCTTGCAATATCAATCTCCCAATGCACATTTTTTTGACATCAGACATGACTACTGAAATCAATAGGGTATTATGGACACCAGGTGTATCCCATTAAAGTCAATATTGATTTAGGGATACCTGGTCTATCCATTAAAATCAATGGGATTTTGAGGAAATTTGGCCCTAATATAGGGAAATTTGAGTAAATTTGGAGGAAATCTTGGGCTGAATTCTGGGAATTTCCACTCCAGGATCGCAGTGCCAATGCTCTGGATGTCCTGGATGAATTCCTGGAGGCCAATCCCGAATCCCTGATGCTTCACCTGCTGTCCATGCTGGAGCTGTGCTTCCAGGTAAGGCCAAAAATGTCCATTTTCAGCCCAAACCCTGGGAATTCCAAGCCCAAAATTGGGATTTTTAACGCCAAATTTTTGGGACATCAGCTCTGCCCACTGAAGTCAAAGGGGATTGAAGGACACCAGGTCTACCCCTGTGAAGGCACTAGGGGTTTTAGGGACACCAGGTCTACCCATTGAGAGGGCTTGATTGGGAAGAGTTACTGTTTAAACTGGGAGCACTGGGAAGGGCTAAGGGGGGACACTGGGGTTACTAAGAGCACTGAAAAAAGTGGGACAACCAGGAGGAATTTATAGAGATAAATGGAGATGAACAGGACTCTAGAGCTAACCCATTGAATTTAGGGACAGCAGGTCTACTCTTTAAAGGTAATAAAGTTTAGGCCCACCAGGTCTACCCAGTCAAAGCAATGAGGATGCTTGAGACACTAGTTTTGGGGGTCCCAAGGGGGTTTTGGTGATCCAGGTGTGCAAGGGGTACCCAGGTGTATCCAGGTGATTTCTGGGGGTACCCAGGTGATTTTTGGGGCACCCAAGTGGCCTGACTCACCCTGACAGGCCAGGAGAAGATGATGGCCACCGTCCTCCCAGTCAATGTGGACACAGGTGACCCTTGGCAGCTTTGGGGCTGTCGGGGGACACCCCAACATTCAGGGGTACTCCAAAAGTCCAGGTGAGGACATCAGGGGTGGGAGGGAGCCCTGAGTTACCTCGGGAGAGGATGCAGGGCAAGTACAGCCAGGTGCTTTGGTGCATGGGGTTGGTGAAGATGGTATTCTGCAGCAGCTCCAGCTCTGGGTGGGCAAAGGAAGCACCCCAAAATCTCAGTGGGGCAGTGGGGAAAACCCCAATATCTCAGTGAGGACACCCAGGTATACAGGAATTCAGGTCTACCCAATAAAGTCAAAGGGGATTTAGGAACACCAGGTCTACCCATTCAACCCAGCAGAAGCCACCAGCTCCCACTTTAGTTGAGGGAGGAGCTGGAAAATTTTGGGGATCCCGCAAAATTGGGGGGAGATTTTTTGGGGAATCCCTCACCTTCCTTCAGCCTTCCAGGGGACAGTGCCCTTGCCGTAGCTCCTGGTGTGCATCAGCAGCCACAGGCAGTGTTGCCAGGCTGAGAAGTTGGAGAAGCTGCAGCTCAGCAAGGCCCTGGTGAAGGCCAGCTTGGCCTTGAGGTCCTGCCCGGCCACAGGTGCCTACCAGTGTTCCCAGGTGTGGACTGGGAAGGCACCAGTATAAACCAGTAAGTACTGTGAGCTACTCCCGAGCTCCTGAGGCCTGTCGCAGCAGCTCCCAGTATAAACCAGTAAGGCCTCATGCACCCAAACCCATTCCCAGGGTAGTCTAGGGGTTCCTAATCTGGTCCTGGGGCTCCCAGGTTTATACTGGGATGGCACCAGTACAAACCAGTAAGCACTGGGAATCACCCCTGAGGCCCTGACCCCTTGGTGACAGCTCCCAGCATAAACCAGTAAGGCCAGCACAACCTGAAGTCACTCCCAGTAGGTCCCAAGCCCCATCTCAGTATAAATCAGTAAGGCCAGCATCCCCAGAATTTGCTCCCTGTGAAGTGCCAAGCATCCCCAAGCTCCCTCCCAGTATAACCCAGTACACCCCAGTTTAACCCAGTAAAATCCAGAATATCCCTGTATAACCCAATATAAACCACTACAATCCAGTGACTTCCAGCACCCCATCCCAATACAAACCAGTATAACCCAGTATAATTCACAGTCGCCACCAGGTCCTCCCAGTCAGCAGGAAGCACTCAGACACCCCTGCTCCCTTTCCCAGTATAACCCAGTACAAACCAGTAACACCCCAGCACCCCATCCCACTACAAACAAGTATAACCCAGTACAACCAGTACACAAAGTGTTAGGTCCTCCTGGACACTCACACACTCACTCCCAGTATAATCCAGTACTGCCCAGTAACCCCAGCCCCATCCAAGCACCCCCTGGACACCATCCCAGCACAAACCAGTACAAACCACTCACAGTTGCAGGGGTCGGCCACCAGGAGGTGCTCGCACAGTGCCAGGTCCTCCCGGCCAGCAGGGGGCGCTGCAGTGTCCATTGTGACCCGACAGAACCAAGGAAACCCCTGTGACACTGCGGGGCCCCACGGAACCAAGAGTCCATTGTGAGACACCTGGGCCACGTGGAGCCAAGGAACCATTGTGACACTGGGGAAACTCATGGGACCAAGGGTCCACTGTGACATTGTGGGGCCTCATGGAACCTGTGAGCCATTGTGACACTGCACAGCCTTGTGGAACCAAGGAGACCACGGTGACACTGTGGGGCCACCTGGAACCAAGAGTCCATTGTGACACTCGGGAACTACAGAGACCATTGCTGAGAGTATGGAACCTCAAGGAGCCAAAAGTCCATTGTGATAGAACATGGCCTCATGGAACCAAAAAGAGCATTGTGACACTGTGGGAAACCATGGACCCAAATCTCCATTGTGACAGTGCAGAACCAAGGGGCCTTTGTGACACTGCAAGGCCTTGTGAAACCAAGGAGTCCAAAGGACTCAAACATTTCTTGCAGGGTTCTGCCTTGGGGAAGGAGAAGCTGCTTGGTGGCACCTTGGCTTTAGCACACACTAATAGAAGGTGTCTGTTTTCAATGGGGACATTAAGGAGTTGTAGATTGCTTCAAAACAGAAAAAAAAAGGGGGGGAGGGGAACACTCCTTTTGGCCTGTGTACAGGCAGTTCTCCAAGTAAAGCAGGTCCCAGTTGAGTGAGGACAGACAGGATGGGGATGGGGAATGTGCAGCAAGGTTGTCCACACTGGGTCAGACCTCAAGGCACAGCTTCTGTGAGCAGGCCAGACCTGAGGAGAGACCCTGGATCAATATCAATCACAGAATGCTGGAATCACCTCTGCTCTAAAGAGAATAACAATGAAATACAGTCTTCAAAATAGGAATGTGTATTTCTTAGAATCTCTGGGAAATATTTCTCCATAACTGGATTTGAAAATCTTCCTAATGAATGGCACCAGACGAGAGGGAAATCAAGGCAGAGCCATGGTTTGTCAGGATTTGCTTGATCCCAAGCAGCCCCGTGGTGCATTTGGTGCTGCGCCCTTGAAGCTCAGGGCCTGAGAGGAGATTGCACAAACCTTTCCAGGAGTCCAAGGCAGAAGAAAAATCCAAAGTGTCTCAAAGCATTAATGGGTCCCACTGAGGTCCATCCCCAACACAGGATCCTCATGGACTCCTTGGAGGAAAGAACTGGATGCCAGGATCGCCCAAAACCCTCTCAGAGAATCAGAGAGGAAAGGAAAATCCAAACTACCTTTAAAACCTTGAGTATCTCAATGTATTAATGAGACCCACTGAGTGTCAATATAAAGCTCTCAAGGGACTAATTAAAATAGATAATTGGAGCCATGATTGCATAAACTACTAGAAGAGTTGGTGTCAAAAGGGAACCTCCAAGTACCTTAAAAAAACTGAAGTACCTTGAAGCATTAATCAGCCCAACTGAGTGTTGTTACTTACCAAGGCTCTCAAGGGACTAATTAAAGCAGATAATTGGAGGCCATGATTGCACAAAGCTCTCAGAGACTCCAAGGCAAAAGCAAAACCCAAAGTCCTCTGAAAAACCTGCAGTCCCTGGGAGCATGAAGGAGCCCCCAGGGCCATTCCTGACCAAGGCTCCCCAGGGACTCGTCCCAGCAGATCCCTGAGGCCACTGGGATGTGGGGGGATGCTGAGGGCAGGACAAGGGGTGACAGTAGCCAGCCTTGCTGGGGCTGTGCCAGGAGGCCCCAGTGGCTCAGGACAAGGTGTCTCCTCCCAGCCCTTGGTGGCACAGACCCTGCTGTGCCCCAGGGCACCGAGACTTGGCTTCTCTTTGTCCCCACCTGTCATCTCTGCCTCCAATTTCCTGCTCTAACTGGAACCTGAGGACACTTTCTCAGTTGTGTCCCTCAGAGGGACCCATTAAAACTTCAAGAAACTTTGGCGTTTGATTCAAACTTGGGAGTTCTTGAGAGGTTTCTTCTGCTCCCTCTCCGGGACTGATGTTCAGGGCCTCAGCCCCAAACCCCAAGAGGGTCATTAAAGTCCTTGTGCTGTGTCTGTGCTGCTGAGCTGGGCTGGGCTCCCTGCTCAGAAGGCGATCCTGGTAACTAAGAAGAGCTTCAAAAACACATTTCTCTTCATGAGCAGCTCTTCTCCCAGCCCAGCAGGGCTGGGGCGCTGCCTGCAGCCACCCAGGCACAGCACAGAGGCACAGAGAGCTTCAATCAGTCAGGGCTGGGAAGATGCTCAGAAGTGCCTGGGGCAGAATCACTCCCAGCCCTTGACACAGGAAGCCTCTGACTGCAGGACAATGCAGCTGCAGCTCCTGCAGTGATCTCCTAAAGCTGCAACATCCCAATGCCTGCAGACTGTGTGAGTACATTCTCTGATGATCTCTTGTGTAGAGCAGCCAGGGGTGCCCAGGGCTGTGGTGCAGAGCAGGGTCCTGCAGCCCAGGGCGCTGTGCTGGGGCAGGGACTCAGCTGCCTGCCACGGACAGCTCTCAGCCAGCCCTGGGAGCTGCTCCCAGCACTGGGGGACAAGGTCTGGGTGGAAGGAGACAGCTGGTGAGACTTGGAAGGGTTGTCCTTGTGTGATGATAATAGTGCAGGGATGCTCTCAGCATGACATTTAACTGCAGAACATTTCCAAGGAGATTACACAGGGAGCACAGTGAGGCAGGGGTTGCATAAAAGGGAAAGTCCTGCTATTTAATCTGCTGTACTGGGTTGCATTGCTGGGAGATTGCACATTGATATTCATCTCTCAGTTTAGGTTGAGAAAAATTTTTAAAAATTCTCTTAGATCTCAGTAAACCAGGCAAAGAAAGAAATCAGCACAGAGCCCCATACAAGAAGCATCAGTGTCGCTTTTCCAGCCTCCTCAGGGTTGTTGTGATGTTGCCATCAGAGCCTGCAGAGGCAGAGCTGGCCGTGGGCAGTGCCCTGTGCTGGGAGGGGTGTGCAGGGCAGAGCTGAGCCCCCAGGGCTGGGCTGGGCTCTGGCAGCACTGGCAGGGCCCAGCCCTGGGCACAGGGAAGCAGCTGCTGGCAGGGACAGCTCCAGGCAGCAGAGCCCTGGGCACGCAGTGGGGGGAAAGTGCCACCAAGCTGAGCTGGGGTATTTAAAATCTTCTCCAAACTGAACTATTCCATGATTACTTTTCTTACAGATTCCAATGCCAAGACACAGGAAATGTCCAACAGCAGCTCCATCAGCCACTTCCTCCTGCTGCCATTGGCAGACACGCGGCAGCTGCAGCTCCTGCACTTCTGCCTCTTCCTGGCCATCTCCCTGGCTGCCCTCCTGGCCAACGGCCTCATCATCAGCGCCGTAGCCTGCGGCCACCACCTGCACACCCCCATGTTCTTCTTCCTGCTCAACCTGGCCCTCACTGACCTGGGCTGCATCTGCACCACTGTCCCCAAAGCCATGCACAATTCCCTCTGGGACACCAGGAACATCTCCTACGCTGGATGTGCTGCTCAGGTGTTTATGCTTATCTTTTTCCTTGCATCAGAGTTTTCCCTCCTGACCATCATGTGCTACGACCGCTACGTGTCCATCTGCAAACCCCTGCACTACGGGACCCTCCTGGGCAGCAGAGCTTGTGCCCACATGGCAGCAGCTGCCTGGGCCAGTGCCTTTCTCAATGCTCTGCTGCACACAGCCAATACATTTTCCCTGCCCCTGTGCCATGGCAATGCCCTGGGCCAGTTCTTCTGTGAAATCCCCCAGATCCTCAAGATCTCCTGCTCCAACTCAAAGCTCAGGGAATTTCTGCTTCTGGCTGTCGGTGCCTATTTAACTTCTGGATGTTTTGTGTTCATTGTTTTCTCCTATGTGCAGATCTTCAGGGCTGTGTTGAGGATCCCCTCTGAGCAGGGACGGCACAAAGCCTTTTCCACCTGCCTCCCTCACCTGGCCGTGGTCTCCCTATTCTTCTGCACTGTCATGTTTGCCTACCTGAAACCCCCCTTCATCTCCTCCCCATCTTTGAATCTGGCCCTGTCAATTCTGTACTCAGTGGTGCCTCCAGCCCTGAACCCCCTCATTTACAGCCTGAGGAACCAGGAGCTCAAGGATGGCCTGAGGAAAATGATAATGAATGCTTTTCAGAAGCAATAAACTCTCATTCTCCTGTATAGCTATTATGATATTATTCATTAATGCTCACTCTGTGTTTTTTATGCTTGCACAGGTATAATATTTTTTCGAATTTGTTCACAGGAAAATCTTTGTCTGTACCATTTTTAATTCAGTACTTGCGTTTCTAGTGTGAACTACATTCTGTATAAACCAAGAGTTCTACTTTGAGTTTCTAGTGTGAACTACAGACTGTTTAAACCAAGAGTTCTACTACCTATGTGCTTATACAAAATAAAGAACTCTGTATTGCCCTGTTCTCCTGACATTTTTCCTCCTGACTTCTCTGGGGCTGCAGGGTCGGTGCCTCTGGGCAGAGCTGGAGTGGAAAAGGGAACCTCACTGTTCCTCACTGCCAGGCAGCCCCAGGGCGTCTGCTCCATAACCTCCCCATCCTTCATTTCCACAGTGCCCTTCAGAGCCCCTGTGTTGGTTTAAGGCCTCAGGGCTCTCTCATCTCAGTCCCTGTCCTGCTGTGTGACTGTCCAGGGACTGCAGGGAGGGACAGGCCATGGGCACTGGTGGGACAGAGCTGGGCTCTGCAACAGAATTTCCATCATGCAAGGGCATCTCCCCAGTGCAGGGCCTGAAAGCTTCAATCTCCTTCCCAGTTTGCTCTCAAGGATGTTCCCAACACAGCGCCCTGGAGAGGAGAACAGCAGTGACCAGCACAAGTGTGGCAGTGTTCAGGGTGGGGCTGTCCCAGCAGTGCCCTGGCAAAGCCAGTGCCGCTCCCAGCAGTGGCCTCTCACCCCAGGGCACAGAGATTGTTCTTCCCTCCCTGGAGAGACATCAAGTGACTGGGTCAGGAGTCTGTGTTTGCAGTGCAGGGACATTCCACAGCCCTGAACATCCTGTGTGTGTGTGAGGGGACATAAACCCAGTGAGCACAAACAGCTGCAGCTGTTCCTGGAGTTTCCAGAGAGTAACATCTCCTGGGAACCCCTGGATGCAGGGCTGGGATGAGCTCCTGTGCCCAGAGCTCCCCGTGTCCATCTCTCCAGCCGTGGGGCACCTCAGGCAGGGGCAGGGGCAGGGGCAGGGTGACACCCACAGGGCTCAGGTCCCTGCCAGGCTCTGGCAGTGGCAGCAGAGTCCAGGGAGCCCCTGCCCGTGCTGCAATGAACTGTGTGTGTGTGTGTGCCAGGGAAGGACTCATGTCCCTGGACACCCCTGGGGCTGTGAGCAGGGCATGAGCCCAGCTCAGGGCTGGGCACCTGACAGAGCCCTGACATTGCTGGGTGTGCCCCTAAGAGCAGAGTTGGGCAAGGTGACTGTGGTTAAATCCCTCAGGGGATCAAGTGACAGCCAAGTGTCTCTGTCACTGTCCTTCCTTACTCAGAAAACAGGAGAAAATATGGTGAAAAAATTGTGGGTCACCTTAAAAATAGATTAATGTTAGGAGGACTAAAAAACAAAGGTCAAATGCAGAAGCAAGGAAGATCAAGGGGATACAAGAATTCAGCACAAGAATTCAGCACATATAGTGGTTGCTTTGGAAGACAAATGTATTAATACAGAAAATCCAGAGACCCTCTTGTCCCCCTCATTTCCCTGCTGATCAGGACATCCCATGGAATGGAAGATCCCTTGGGTCAGTCCAGCCCAGCTGTCCCATCCCAACCCATCCCATCCCATCCCATCCCATCCCATCCCATCCCATCCCATCCCATCCCATCCCTCTGTCCCCAGGAACACTTGCCCACCCCCAGGACATTGGTTGGGGGGTTGCAGAGTTGCCTCATGTGGGGCCAGCCCTGCTCAGGAGCAGCCAAAGCCTCGGGCTGGGACCAAACCCACTCCAGCCATGAGAGCCAAGCACAGCTGGACAGGAGCTGCTCTGGGCAAAGGGAACTCTATCCCAGCCACACCGAGGCCAAGGGCGCTCAGGGGTCTCTTCCCACCTCTGTTATTCCACCATTCAATGAATCTTTTCCTTGGAGAGATCTTTGAAGACAGAATTGGCAGAGAGGCAGCAGCAGAGCTATAAAATGCAGCAGTACAAACACAGCAGCTCCAGTGAGGAATGAACCTTCCCAGGGCAGTGCTGTGGCAAGAGAAGCAGCCAGGAGGAGGAGGATGAGCTCAGTGCATGTGTGTGTGTCCCAAGGCACAGAGGGTGAGGGTGGGCAGAGGTCAGGGCAGGGCTGGCAATGGCAGGGCAGAGGCAGGGGCAGCGAGATGGGAGTGTGCAGCCTGCAGGGACACAGCAGCAGCTGTGGGACAGCACAGGACAAGCTGTGCTGGACATGGCCAAGGGCCCTGGCAGGGCTGGCAGTGCCCAGGAGAAGCCAAGTCTTGGTGCCCTGGGGCACAGCAGGGTCTGTGCCACCAAGGGCTGGGAGGAGACACCTTGTCCTGAGCCACTGGGGCCTCCTGGCACAGCCCCAGCAAGGCTGGCTACTGTCACCCCTTGTCCTGCCCTCAGCATCCTCCCACATCCCAGTGGCCTCAGGGATCTGCTGGGATGAGTCCCTGGGGAGCCTTGGTCAGGAATGGCCCTGGGGGGCTCCTTCATGCTCCCAGGGACTGCAGGTTTTTCCAAGGACTTTGGGTTTTGCTTTTGCCTTGGAGTCTCTGAGAGCTTTGTGCAATCAGGGCTTCCAATTTTCCCCTCCAAGAGTCCAAGAGGAGCCTGTGTTGGTGATGGACCTCAGTGGGACTGACACTGAAACTGCATGAAAAACAGGAACTCCCCAACAACATCTTCTTAGTGTTACAGAATTTAGGCATTACTTTATTCTGGCCAGGATGTTTTTGTGCCCAGCATGTGCAATAGAAATCATTCCATCCACACACATCTGGGTTGGGCAGTGAAAGTCATTCTATCACACATGGTTCTTTACTAGGCTTTTCACATATTTATACAGACAAAACCCAAAGAAATTCATGTTTCATTGAAGAAATTAATTGATCCTAAATTGCACTGTTCTTAGTATTCAATCTCCTATTGGTTATTGATCCCTTTCCCTTTGCTGTGAATTAGGCCCTCATTTGATTCTCTTACCAATCTTTTCCTAGACCAGGTGTCACCAACCACACTGGGGGTGATGTTCACTGATGTTTGTTTATCTCCTGTGTATCTTCTGACTACTCCCAGTCTGTAGATTGAAGAGAAACTTCCATTCCCCTCCTGTAGGGCAAAGGCAAACAAACCCCTGACTGAAGTTACATTAAAAAAATTAAAATGTGTATCATTTGCAGCAAGTCCCTTGTGTTCTGGAGCATCACAATGCTCTCCTTGGCTCCACAAGGTCAAGAAGTGTCACATCAACCTCTAGTTCCACAAAGTCCTGCAGTGTCACAGTTGCCTTTTTCTTCCACAAGGCTCCACAGTGTCACAACTGTCCCTTCATTCCAGGAAGTCCTGCATTGTCACAAAGGTCTCTATAATTCCATGAGGCCCCACAGTGTCACCATGGCCCCTTAGTTCCGTGTGTTCCACACTGTGACATGAATCCTGATCTCCATGGGGTCCTGTAGTGTCACAATGATCTCCTTGGCTCCATGGTGACGCAGTTGGCACAATTTCAATTTCCATGGTACAATAAGTGCTCCTTGGTCCACGAGGCCCCACAGTGTCACAATGGCCCCTTGATTTCATGACACTGTGTAGTGTCCCAGCGTTCTCCATGATTCCATACTGCCCTGCAGTGTCACAATGGACTGTTGGCTCAATAAAGCTCAACAGTGTCACCATGGCCCCTTGGTTCCATGGAGCCCCACAGTGTCACTGTGCTCACCTTGGTTCCACAGGGCCCTGAAGAGCCACAATGGCCCTTTGGTTCCAGCAGGCCTTGGTTTCAAAATGCTCTCCACGGTTTCATGAGTACCCTGTGTCACAATAGACTCTTGGTTCTGTGAAGCTCCTCAGAGCCACAAAGGCCCCTTGCTTCCATGAGGTTTGGTAGAGAAAATTCACTCCTTGGTTCCACGAGGCCCTGCTGTGTCACAATGCCCAGGGTTCCATCAGTTTCCACAGTGCCACCATGGTCTCCTTGGATCTACAGTATCCCAATGGTCTCCTTGGTACCATCCAGTCCCAATGTCACAATGGATGTTTGGTACCATGAGGTTCCATAGTGTCACAAGGGTCACCTTGGTTCCATGAGGATACAAAGTTTTGCATAAACATTGAGCAACACCAGCTTAACACACCTGGGAACATCTGTCTGTATTCAGATAATGGGAAAAAAAGTGAGAAAGGCACCAGCAGCTTCCATCTGCAACAGAGATCCAGGGAAGGGACAGGAATAGAGAATTCAGCTGAAAGACTCCAAGAATTCACAGAATCACAGAATCACTGGGTTGGAAGAATCCTTCAAGATCATAAAGGCTAACCTCTGCCTTAACACCTCAACTAGACCATGGCACTGAGTGCCATATCCAGTCTGTTTTTAATCACATCCAGATGGTGACTCCATCAGGCCCTCTGGGCAGATCATTCCAGTACTTCATCACCCTTTCTGTAAAAAATACTTTCCCAGTATTCAACCTATATTTCCCTTAGAACAGCTTAAGACTGTGTCCTCTCATTCTGTCAGATGTTGCCTGAAGAAGAAGACCAATCCCCACCTGACTACAACCACTTTTCAGGGAGGTGTAGTCATAAGGTCACCCAGATTCCTGCTTTTCTCCAGGATAAACAACTCCAGCTCCCACAGCCACTCCTCACAGGACTTGTGTTCCAGACTCCTCACCAGCCTTGTTGCCCTTCTCTGGAGATGCTCCAGACCCTCCATGTCCTTCCTAAATTGGGGGCCCAGAACTGGACACAGCACTCGAGGTGCTGCCCAACCAGTGCTGAGAACAGGGGAAGAATCACTGCCCTGCTCCTGCTGGCCACACCATTCCTGATCCAGGCCACAACCATTGGCTTTCTTGGCCACCTGGGCACACTGCTGCCTCATGTCCAGCCTGCTGTCCATCAGTGCCCCCAGGTCCCTTTCTGCCTGGCTGCTGTCCAGCCACTCTGTCCCCAGCCTGTAGCACCGCAGGGGTGGTTGTGGCCCAAGTGCAGGACCCAGCACTTGGTCTTGTTAAACCTCACCTTGTTGGATTTGGGCCCTGGATCCAGCCTGTCCAGGTCCCTCTGCAGAACCCTCCTACCCTCCAGCACATCCACACTCACACCCAGCTTGGTGCCATCTGCACATTTGGTGATGCTGCACTCAGTGCCCTCCTCCAGATCATCAATGCAGATATTGAAATCCACGCTGGCTGGCTCTGATCCCTCAGCCATCCTGTAGGTGCCCTGTGATGGCACTCAAGGTGATCTGTTCCATCACCTCACCAGGCACCCAGGTCAGGCTGACAGGCCTGCACTTCCCCACATCCTCCTTCCAGCCCTTCTTGGGGATGGGCTCACATTGGCACCTCCAGTCCTCTGGCACCTCCCTGCTGAGCCAGCACTGATGAGAAATGATGGAGAGCAGCTTGGGGAGCTCATCCAGCAGCTCCCTCATCCCCCTAGGATGGATCCCATCTGTTCCCAGAGACACCTGTGAGCATCTGAGTGGCTCAGCAGCTCCCCAGCTGCTTCCTCCTGGATTACAGGGGGTCTGTTCTGCTCCCTGTCCCCATCTCCCAGCTCAGGAGAACACTGGTACTGAGGACATCCTGGCTTACTGTTCCAAACTGAGGCAAAGAATGGGTTAAGTATCTCAGCCTTTTTCTCATCTTCAGTTTCTCTATTCCCCACAGCATCCAATAATGAGCTGAGATTCTCCTTGTCTGCCGGTTTGCTAATAACTTCTTTATAGAAATATTTTCTATTATTTTTCACAGAAGTGGCCAGGTTAAGTCCTAATTGAGTTCTCACTTTTCTCATTTTTTCTGCATGACCTAACAACATCCTTAAACACTTCCTGAGTTTCCTGCACCTCTGTCCAAAGGTGATGCACCCTCTTTTTTCCCTGAGTGCCTGGAAAAAGCTCCATACCCAGCCAGGCCAGTCATTTTCCTCACTAGCTCACTTCTGGCACATTGGGACAGGCTCCTCCTTCTCATTCATGATTTCTTTCTTGAACTGTCTCCCTCCTTCTTGGAATGCTTTGTTTTTACGGACTGTTTCCCTATAAAAAGTCAGTTATGCCCAAATCTGTATCCTGAATAGGCTGAATTCTGCTCTCTGTAAGGGCAGTGTAGAAATTTTGTTGATGCTTCTCCTTCTTTCACAGAATATTTAAAAACTCAATAATTTCATGGTCACTGTACCCCAAACAGCCTCTGAGCACCACATCTCCCACCAACCCTTCTCTGTTTATGAACAGCAGGAGACAGAGCTTTCCTGGGCAGTGGGAGTGTTACCAAACATTCAGTAAAATAAAAAACTCCCAAACACCAATATAGCATTAAAAAGCAGCATTCTTTATTTGGCTGGATACACAGGGGGACAGCTCCTCTCAAAGCCGTGCATGCTGAGTACTGGAAATTTTTGTTTATATTCTGTATTTTGCAAACTTATTCAGTGATTGTCCTGGACTAAACACACATATGATAATCATTTCCCCAAAATCATGAACATATTTCCCCTCCCCTTTACCCATGGGTTCTTCTGTCCTGGGGGTCTCTCTGGTGGTCCCTGGTAGTTGTGGACCCCAATGTTCCAGTTCAGCCTGGCTGAGCTGGCAGGACACTGAGGCTGGGGAACTTCCAGTTCCCCTTCTTACACAACGGACACTGTGCAGGTTCCAGAGGCCAGTGGTTTTGGAGAACAGGAATTGTGTTAGCTCAGCTGGGGTAGGCAGTTTATCATCTGGTAACATGAGGTCACAGAGTGGGCTGTGACATCACAGAGTGGGGTATGTGAGGCCATTGAGCATCACAGGCTGTCCCTGTGACATCACAGGGCAGGCTGTGACATCACAGGAGGGGCTGTGTGACATCCCAGCAGGGCTGTGTGAGGTCACTGGGTTGGTCACTCTGCCCCAGCCCCCCCTCACAGTTTCCCCAGACAAGTCCAATGCTGTTCATGCCCAGCAGGGTCCCCTGTCCCCCGGGATCCCCCTGGTCCACCTGGAGCCACAGCATCCCCCAAGGATGTTCCACAAATCAACCCCAGAGCCTGACACGGGGACAAGGGGCCAGGGCTGTGTGACCAGGACATCAAGGACGTGGATTATCCAGGTCACTGGGGCCTGGTTTGGGTTGCCCAGGGCAGGAAAGATGTCTGGCAGCTGGAGCAGGGTGAGGGAAGGGCTTCCAAGGTGGGGCTGGAGCCCTTTGGCTGTGAGGAGAGGCTGAGGGAGCTGGGCTTGTCCAGCCTGGAGCAGGGAAGGCTGAGGGGCTCCTCATGCCAGCCTGGCAGTGCCAGCCAGGAGCTGATGGAGAACACAGAGCCAGGCTCTGCACTGGGAGGGGCTGGAGGGGACAAAAGTCAATGGGTGGAAAGGGGCAGGAAAGGAGATCAGCCAGGACAGGAGGAGTTAAAATGAGTCAGGTTGGTTTCAGCATTTCCTCAACATCAAAATTAGCTTGACTCCTCCATCTACCAATGACAGCCTTGAAAACAGGGCATTGTTGGAGGTGTTTAACCCCCACTCCAAGCAGAGCATCCTGATACAACACTTGACCAGCGTTTATATCTGTCACAGAATCATCTTTGTCTAAAATTGGTTTTGTACACAAATCCCTTGTGGGTGATAGACTCATCAGACACTGCTGGGACATTGCACACAGCTGAGGGAAGAGTTGTGATGGTTATTAAATTGTATCCTGTTCAACTTTTGTTTGTTGACAGAGAAGAGAAACCTTCCTGTGCCTCTGAGTCTCACCAGTTGCTGACCCCCAAAGGACACAAACCTGATGAGTTGTGGTTCCCACTGCAGTGCTGGCACTTGCACCTCCCTCCATCCCCACAGCAGAGCTCCCTTGTCCCAGAAAGTCCCTGGCAATGCAGGGATGAAGGAAACAGGACAGGCTGTGGGGATCAGGGGCAGGACACAGGCAGGGATTTGGGGTGGTTGTGAGCCCAGGGCAGGAGCCAGCCCTTGGCCTTGGTGAACCTCATCCAATTGTCCTGGGCCCATGGCTCCAGCCTGTCCAGATCCCTCTGCAGAGCTTCCTGCCCTGCAGCACAGCCACACTCCCACCCAGCTTGGCCTCACCTGGACACTGACTCAGGGTGCCCTCCATGGCCTCGTCCAGATCAGCAAGAAAGAGATTTCACTGCCCTGGCCCCAATCCTGAGCCCTGGGGACACCCCTGGATGTGGCTCCATTGCCCAGCACTCCTTGGGCTGGAATTCTGTTTTTTATGGAGCTGTGCCTGCCTTTGGTTTTGTTTGCTGACAATAAATGAACATCCCTCTGTGTCTCGGGCAGCTCCTTCTCCAAGGAAAGCAGGTGGGAGTTGGTGCCAAGGAGCTGAAAGCTGCAGGCACAGCCTGGAGGGGAGGGAGCTCAGATTTGCACAAGACTGCTCTGAGTGCCAGGGGTTGGATGGGGGAAATGGTGGGGTGGGGGTAGGGACAGAGTCTGACTGATTGTCAGCCATAAAGGGTCTTGATTTTCATATCTATTCAGACTGCATTAGGAGGTGCTTGGAATCAATGTCAACTGGAGATTGCTGATACCAATCTATAAACACAAAAACATAAATAGGAAAGAAGTGCTCCTCTCTTTTTGTTTTTAATTGAAATATTTTTTGACTGGAGTGAAAGCTTAGACAAGTCCTGCCTTATGCTCACGTTTCTGGCAGTAGCTCTCTTTCAGGTGACCTGAATTCCAAATTGCTCTTGCTCTCAAGTTCCTTAGAATGCCTGATTAGATTTAATATAAAATAAATTATTTACTGGATGGAATCAAAATTAATCAAGAGACTTTAAACGGACTACTTACTGCACAGGATAAACAAAAGAAGTACAGGTAGATACAAGCACAGTGCACAATAAAGTTTCCTATATTACAGCTAGTGAAGAAATAGCAGAGATCAGGAGTCAATGGAACTTAGCACCGAATTGATGAGGGAGTACACATGGAGCCCTTTCACTCAGCTTCCACAAAAGGAACCACAAAGATGCATCCAGACTTGGGGGACGAGCCCTACCCATTTGCAGGGACTGTGCAGAAGATTTCTGTTTGGTGAAAGTTTTGTGTGGCTTTTATAGTTTGTAAAGTGAAGTGTGTGTCACTCAGAAATTCAAGGCTCATCTCCCTTCAGGCTGCTCTCAAGGCCAGATGTTCATGGCCAGCTGGGAATTCCACCTCCCTGGCACCAGAGAGAACTGAGGACAGGACAGATGTCCAGCCTGGGTTATCTCAGCAATTCCTGAGAGGGAGAAGATGCCCTGAGTGATGGCCCAGCTGATGGACAGAACAGATGAGCTCTGTTGGGCCATAGGGGAAGTCCTGCTGCAGGAACCTCATGGAACCAAGGGTCTGTTGTGACACTTTGGAACTATAGAGACCATTGTTGAGTACAGAACCTCATGGAAACATAAGTCCATTGTGACAGATCAAGGACTCATGGAAATAACATTGTGACACCGTGGGTCCCCATGGACCCAAATCTCCACTGTGACAGTGCAGAACCTCATGGAACCAAGGGGCCTTGGTGACACTGCAAGGCCTCAGGGAACCAAGGAGTCCTAAGATCTCAAACATTCCTTGCAGGGTTCTGCCTTGGATGAAGTGGAACATCCTGGGTGGCACCTTAAGCTTTGCACACTCCTGAGGAGTGTGACTGTTTTCAAAGGGGAAAGTTTGGAGTTTTAGATTGCTTCAAAAATAGAAAAAAGGAAAACTCCTGTTTACCTGATTGCAGTCAGTTCTGCAAGCAAAGCAGGTGCCAGGTCAGAGAGGACAGACAGGATGGGTTTGGGGAATGTGGAGCAAGGTTGTCCACACTGGGTCAGATCTCAAGGCACAGTTTCTGTGAGCAGGCCAGACCTCCTGAGGAGAGACCCTGGACCAATATCAACCACAAAATGCTTCCATAAAGAGAATAGAAATAAAATATACACTTGAAAATACGAATGTGTATTTCTAAGAATCTATTTGAATTATTTCTCCATAATTGCAGTAGAATGAACTGCCCCAGACCAGAGGGAAATCAAAGCAGAGCCATGGTTTGTCAGGACTTGCTTGATCCCAATCAGCCCTGTGGTGCATTTGAGGCTGAGCCTTCGAACCTCAGGGCCTGAGAGGAGATTGCACAAACCCTTCCAAGAATCAAAGTCAAAAGAGAAGCCCAAAGTGTCTTGAGGTATTAATGGGTCCATCCCCAACACAGGCTCGTCATGGACTCCTTGGAGGAGAGAATAGGAGGCTATGATTGCCAAAAAACCACTCAGAGAGTCAGAGAAGAAAGGAAAAAGGAAAGTACCTTGGAAAAACTCAAGTACCTTGAATCATTAATGAGCCCTACTGAGTGTTGTTACTTATAAAGGTTCTCAAGGGACTCATTAAAGCAGCTAATTGGAGGCCATGATTGCACAAAGCTCTCAGAAACTCCAAGGCAAAAGCAAAACCCAAAGTCCTCTGAAAAACCTGCAGTCCCTGGGAGCATGAAGGAGCCCCCAGGGCCATTCCTGACCAAGGCTCCCCAGGGACTCGTCCCAGCACATCCCTGAGGCCACTGGGATGTGGGGGGATGCTGAGGGCAGGACAAGGGGTGACAGTGGCCAGCCTTGCTGGGGCTGTGCCAGGAGGCCCCAGTGGCTCAGGACAAGGTGTCACCTCCCAGCCCTTGGTGGCACAGACCCTGCTGTGCCCCAGGGCACCAAGACTTGGCTTCTCTTTGTCCCCACCTGTCATCACTGCCTCCAATTTCCTGCTCTGACTGGAACCTGGGGACACTTTCTCAGTCGTGTCCCTCAGTGGGACCCATTAAAACTACAGGAAAATTTGGAGTTTGATTGTGACTTGGAGTTCTTGAGAGGTTTCTTCAGCTCCCACACAGGGACTGATTTTCAGATACTCAGCCTCAATTCCTGAGAGGGTCATTAAAGTGCTTGTGCTGTATCTGTGCTGCTGAGCTGGGCTGGGCTCCTGGCTCAGAAGACGATCCTGGCAACCAAGAAGAGCTTCAAAAACACATTTCACTTGATGAGCAGCTCTTCTCCCAGCCCAGCAGGGTTGGGGCACTGCCTGCAGCCATCCCGGGCACAGCAGAGAGGCACAGAGAGCTTCAATCAGTCAGGGCTGGGAAGATGCTCAGAAGTGCCTGGGGCAGAATCACTCCCAGCCCTTGACACAGGAAGCCTCTGGCTGCAGAACAATGCAGCCACAGCTCCTGCAGTGATCTCCTAAAGCTGCAACATCCCAATGCCTGCAGACTCTGTGAGTGCATTCTCTGATGATCTCTTGTGTAGAGCAGCCAGGGCGGCCAAGGGCTGTGGTGCAGAGCAGGGTCCTGCAGCCCAGGGCGCTGTGCTGGGGCAGGGACTCTGCTGCCTGCCAGGGACAGCTCTCAGCCAGCCCTGGGAGCTGCTCCCAGCACTGGGGGACAAGGTCTGGGTGGAAGGAGACAGCTGGTGAGGCTTGGAAGGGTTGTCCTTGTGTGCTGAGGATAGTGCAGGGCTGCTCTCAGCATGACATTTGACTGCAGAACATTTCCAAGGAGATTATATGGGGAGCACAGTGAGGCAGGGGCTGCATAAAGGGGCAAGTCCTGCTTTTTTAATCTGCTGCACTGGGTTGCATTGCTGGGAGATTGCACATTGATATTCATCTCTCAGTTTAGGTTGAGAAAAATTTTTAAAAATTCTCTTAGATCTCAGTAAACCAGGCAAAGAAATGAATCAGCACAGGGCCCCATAGAGGAAGCATCCGTGTCGCTTTTCCAGCCTCCTCAGGGTTGTTGTGATGTTGCCATCAGAGCCTGCAGAGGCAGAGCTGACCCTGGGCAGTGCCCTGTGCTGGGAGGGGTCTGCAGGGCAGAGCTGAGCCCCCAGGGCTGGGCTGGGCTCTGGCAGCCCTGGCAGGGCCCAGCCCTGGGCACAGGGAAGCAGCTGCTGGCAGGGACAGCTCCAGGCAGCAGAGCCCTGGCCAGGCAGTGGGGGGAAAGTGCCACCAAGCTGGGCTGGGATATTTCAAGTCCTCTCCAAACTGAACTATTCCACAATTACTTTTCTTACAGATCCCCACGCCAAGACACAGCAAATGTCCAACAGCAGCTCCATCAGCCACTTCCTCCTGCTGCCATTGGCAGACACGCGGCAGCTGCAGCTCCTGCACTTCTGCCTCTTCCTGGCCATCTCCCTGGCTGCCCTCCTGGCCAACGGCCTCATCATCAGCGCCGTAGCCTGCGGCCACCACCTGCACACCCCCATGTTCTTCTTCCTGCTCAACCTGGCCCTCACTGACCTGGGCTGCATCTGCACCACTGTCCCCAAAGCCATGCACAATTCCCTCTGGGACACCAGACACATCTCCTATGCTGGATGTGCTGCACAGGTGTTTTTCTTTATGTACTTCGTCTCAGCAGAGTTTTCCCTCCTGACCATCATGTGCTACGACCGCTACGTGTCCATCTGCAAACCCCTGCACTACGGGACCCTCCTGGACAGCAGAGCTTGTGCCCACATGGCAGCAGCTGCCTGGGCCAGTGGCTTTCTCAATGCTCTCATGCACACGGCCAATACATTTTCCCTGCCCCTGTGCCAAGGCAATGCCCTAAGCCAGTTCTTCTGTGAAATCCCCCAGATCCTCAAGCTCTCCTGCTCACACTCCTATCTCAGGGAACTTGGGCTCCTTGCTGTTAGTATTTGTTTAGCTTTTGGTTGTTTTGTGTTCATTGTTTGTTCCTATGTCCACATCTTGAGGGCTGTGCTGAGGATCCCCTCTGAGCAGGGACAGCACAAAGCCTTTTCCACCTGCTTCCCTCACCTGGCCGTGGTCTCCCTGTTTGTTACCACTGGGTTTTTTGCCTACTTGAAGCCCCCCTCCATCTCCTCCCCATCCCTGGATCTGGCATTGTCAGTTCTGTATTCAGTGGTGCCTCCAGTCCTGATTCCCCTCATCTACAGCCTGAGGAACCAGGAGCTCAAGGCTGCAGTGTGGACACTGATGACTGGAGGATTTAAGAAACTGTAAACTGCTGCTCAATTTCTGCAAATCATTTGTAATAAAAGCCATTTTGCTAATTCTTGTTGGTTTCATTTTGGAGGTTACTGTCTTTGTTTTACTTTTTTACTATAATCCTTAAAGAAATTTCATTGTTCATGCCATTTCTCATTTTCTTTCTCTCCACCTTCCCAATGGCCACAGACTGCAAATAAGGTGCTATGCTCTTTGTGGTTTTAAACAACCTGAAGGATCTCTCTCCCAGCAGGGTTTTCTCCAGAGATGCCCCTTCTGTTCCCTTCTCTGCAGCTGCAGCAGCAATGTGTGTGTGCATACCTGGGAGCAGATCAGTGCTGGCACAGCAGTTGTGCCCAGCAGCAGCAGCAGCACTTGGTGTTGCCAGTGCTGCTCCCGTGCCACTGCCCCGCTGCCCTCCTGGCCCTCGTGTTGCTGCAGGGCCTGAGTGCTCTCGGGGCCGGGCACAGCCCTGGGGGTGGCAGTGCCGGGGCTGCAGCAGGGACAGGCCATGGGTGCTCTGCAAGCTCCCTGCAAGGGGGACACCCTGGCAAGGAGCAGCAGAGCAGGGGCTGATCCATCCCCACTGCCCTGGACACCCCAGGGCAGCGTCCCAGAGCGTCCTCATGCACCTGCCAACAACATCCCCCCTCTGCAGCCCTGGCCTCTCCCCCAGCTCACACAGGAGCCGCATCCTTGCAGGCACACACACGGCAGCACTGGCTCAGGAGCCCCTGTTTGCATTGCACACAGCAGGCTCAGCACCCCCATGGTGCTGCTGTGGGGACATGGAGCTGAGTGTGCACAAATGCCATCAGCCCCTGGGGCCAGCAAGGGCTGGGGGACAGCAGGGAAACCACTCAGCTTTCTTTTGGCCTCTGAAGTCAGCCAGGAAGTTTGTTCCCATGAGCTGTGAGTTTCCTGTCCCACTGCAGATGCTGTTGCTCAGATCCAGGGCTGCCTGGCAACCACTCCCAAACTGCCCTGAGCATTTCCTTGGCTTCACCGTTGCTCTCTATCCACTTTCTTGCTCCTGATGTCTTCCTATTGCCCACCCTACTTCCCTACCATTCAAACAGCCCATCCTTGTTTGCCCTTTCCTCTCTGGCTCCACTCCCTATTTCAGTTCCTGAGCTGGCAGCAGGAGAAAAAAAAACAAACCATCCTTTGGGAAGCAGGATCATCCTCCAAGTGCTCCAGGAATTGTCCGCAGGATCCTGCAGTGCCTCTTGCTGCTCCCTTGCCAGAGGCACCACAGGCCGGGGGGCACATCTGGGCTGCTGTGTCTGGGTGTGGGGCTCCCTGTTGTGGGCAATGAGGAGGGGCTGGAGAGGCTCTGCAGGACTGACAGGATGGGTTTTGGGGCTGTGTGGAAAAGCTGAGGGACTGGACACAGCACTCGAGGTGCTGCCCAACCAGTGCTGAGCAGGAGGGAAGAATCACTGCCCTGCTCCTGCTGGCCACACCATTCCTGATCCAGGCCAGGAGCCATTGGTCTTCTTGGCCACCTGGGCACACTGCTGGCTCATGTCCAGCCTGCTGTCCATCAGTGCCCCCAGGTCCCTTTCTGCCTGGCCCCAGTCCAGCCACTCTGTCCCCAGCCTGGAGCGCTGCAGGGGTTGTTGTGGCCAAAGTGCAGGACACAGTACTTGGTCTTGTTAAACCTCACTTTGTTGGATTAGGGCCCTGGATCCAGCCTGTCCAGGTCCCTCTGCAGAGCCCTCCTACCCTCCAGTACATCCACACTCACACCCAGCTTGGTGCCATCTGCACATTTGCTGATGCTGCACTCAATGCCCTCATCCAGATCATCAGTGCAGATATTGAAATCCACGCTGGCTGGCTCTGATCCCTCAGCCATCCTGTAGGTGCCCTGTGATGGCACTCAGGGTGATCTGTTCCATCACCTCACCAGGCACCCAGGTCAGGCTGACAGGCCTGCAGTTCCCCACATCCTCCTTCCAGCCCTTCTTGGGGATGGGCTCACATTGGCACCTCCAGTCCTCTGGCACCTCCCTGCTGAGCCAGCACTGATGAGAAATGATGGAGAGCAGCTTGGGAAGCTCATCCAGCAGCTCCCTCATCCCCCTAGGATGGATCCCATCTGGTGCCAGAGACACCTGTGAGCATCTGAATGGCTCAGCAGGTCCCCAGCTGCTTCCTCCTGGATTACAGGGGTTTGTTCTGCTCCCTGTCCCCATCTACCAGCTCAGGAGAACACTGGTACTGAGGACATCCTGGCTTATTGTTCGAAACTGAGGCAAAGAATGGGTTAAGTAGCTCAGTAGATCCATGGAGAATATTGGGACATTGCAAGGCCCCATGGAATCATGGAGACCATTGTGACACTGTGGGGAACCAAAGGGCCATTGTGACCCTGCAGGGCCTCATGGAAACAAGTGGCCATTGTGACACTGAAGAAGCAAGGAGAGCATTGGGACACTACAGGAACCCATGGAAAAAAGGGGAGATGGAACTGATCTGGCTGGATTGGCCTTCTGGGGGACACCTGGCAAGTCTGGCTGATCCTGGCATGTCAAGGGCTGCCTCTCATCAGCTCCTGGAGCACAGGGGCTCTGTGCTTTCCTTCCTAGGGAAAAGAACTCTCTGTATTTCCTGGTGCCCATTGCTGAAAGTGGTACTCTCTGTTAAAACTTTCCTATATACAAGGGTTCTCCCAGCCAAAATCTGCCAGGACAGACAGCTCTGGCTGGCCTTGGCCTCCTGAGGGCTGTCTCTCATCTTCCACTGAACAATGGGGCTCTGTGCTTTCCCTCCAATGGAAACGGACTGCCCTTCTCACCTAGGTATCAATGGCCAAAATTAGGATTCTATCTCCAAGATTGGCTCTATCCAAGGATTGCACCCAAAAATAAGTAGCCAGGACAGGTCCATCTGCCTTGTCCTCTGGTGATTTTCTAAGATTATGATCAGAATATTTTCATTTGCCAGCACCTTGGAGTGGGCCCAGAGATCTCTCAAGTTGGGGTTTAAAGGCCTCAAGCAAAAGACACCTATATGGAGCACAGGTCCTCTGTGCTCAGTGGACTGGAGACTGAGGAGAAGAGAGGAGAGCCTTGTGAGGGATTGAAGGGCAGCATCAGAGATGGTGGATCCTTTAGACATAGTAAAGAAAAGCTGGAGAAAGAAAGAATTAATGCAACGTGCAGATGGGGAGGCCTGGACTGGACATGAGGAGAAAGGAATTGCTCTACCAGGGCAGGGTTGTGATGCAACAAGTCCCCCAGAAAGAGTCTGGAGCAGCCCAAGGCTTTGTGTGTGCAGGCAGAGGCAGGCAGGAGGCAGAGCTGTCAGCAAAGGAAGGGGCCAGCGAGGTGGGGCAGCCGGGGGATGACGACAGCCTGCAGGGACAGAGGCGCAGGGCATGGACACCGTAGGACAGCCTGGGCTGCAGAGGCCACAGGGATGGGCAGCAGCTGAAAGGCCCTGACAGAGCCAACTCCTGCAGCACTTGGGCCATGCAGGCTGGCCCTGGGCCTGAGGCCAGCAGGGGACAAGTGAGCCTTGCTGTGCTGGGGCCTCATTGCCTCCTTGTCCCTGCTCAGCAGCCTGGCAGGGGCCGCCCCATGGTGCTGCCCTTGGCATTGCACATGGCCAGAGCCCAGTGGCCCGGGAAGAGCCCTGAGCAATGAGGGAGGGACAGGATCTGCCTTGCCAGGGGCTGGGGCTCAGCCCTTGGCCCTTTGCATTCCTGAAACACATCCAGGTGTGCTCAGCATCAGAGACACCTTTCCCTTGTTCGTCCCCACCTGTCATCAGTGCCTCCAGTGTTCTACTCTAACTGGAACCTGGGTGTTGAAATTCAAAATGCAAGGAATTCTCAGAACACTGGGTCTGTAAGCTGAAGCTTAGAACTATGCATAGTTAAGTAGGGATAGGTTTAGCTTTAGAATTTAAGACATAGAAAAAAAAAAGGTAGTTACAAAGGGAACAAGAAGTTTTAGAGTGCAGCAATCAAAGTTCGTGTGTTTTGATATAATTGGCTAAGAAAGTTCACACTGTAGCATGAGTCAGTAAGACAAAATAACTTAGTATTGAATTAGAAATTTCAATATCTCTATTGACAGTGTTTTATTGCTTAATAAATACTTAAAAGACCTTGTAACCATAAGTCCTGTGACTTCTACGCCATGCAGTGAACATCTGTAAGACAAATTTACCCTTTCTTACTGGATAGAAAATAAAAAAAATTAAACCAAACTTTCTAAAGCAACTCAGAAGTCCCATCTCTCTGCTTCATTCAGAAAAAGAAAAAATCCAGACCAAAAAAGGTAATATAAAAACAGTAAGCCCACTTAAGAATTATATCATAAAATGAAAAAATTGATACTTTAAAAATGTAACATAAAAACAATAAAACCTGCACCTGGGGACACTTTCTTTGTCATGTCCCTCAGTGGGACCCATTAGAACTTCAGGAAACTTTGGACTTCGAATCTGACTTTGAATTCTTGAGAGGTTTCTCTTCCTCCTTTATCCTATTTTTTCCAACCTGACATTATTGTCACCAATTTTCTGCTCTAATTCAACCCTTGGGAAACCTTCTTCTTCATGTTTATCTGTGGGACTCACTAAAAGTAAGAAAAACTTTGGAGTTTGTGTCTGACTTTGAATTCTTAAGAGGTTTCTTCAACTCCCTCTCAGGGACTGATGTTCAGGGACTCAGCCCCAACCCCGAGAGGGTCATTAAAGTCCTTGTGCTGTGTCTGTGCTGCTGAGCTGGGCCGGGCTCCTGTCAAAGGCAGCACTGCAGAGAGAGAGAAAATATTTCCAAAATATTATTTGGAGCTGCTTGGCAGCACCAAATGCACCACGGGGCTCATTGGGATCAAGCAAGTCCTGACAAACCATGGCTCTGCCTTGATTTCCATCTGGTCTGGTGCAGTTCATTTTAGGAAGGTTTTCAACTCCAGTTATGGAGAAATATCTGAAAGAGCTTCTTAGAAACATCCATTCCTATTTTCAAGGGTGTATTTTATTACTGCTCTCTTTAGAGCAGAGGTGATTGCAGCATTCTGTGATTGATGTTGATCCAGGGTCTCTCAGGAGGTCTGGCAAAGAGGAGTTTTCTTTTTTCGTCAGAGCCACTTCCGGGACTACAGCTCCCATGATGCTTCGCAGTTCCCATAGAGTGCTATTCCAGCCTTGACTTCATCTCCCATCATGCCCCGCGCCCTGCCGAGAGCCATTGTAGCTGTGCCCAGAACTCCCATGATGCTCCGCGGCCCTATTGAACCGTATTATACCTGTGCCTACAACTCCCATCACCCCCCGCGCCCCGGAGAGCCCCGTTAGAGCCCCCCAAGTGCCCCCCTGGACCCCGAATGGCCCCAGATTCCCCTCCCTGACCCCCAGATGCTCTCCTGGACCTCCAAGAGTTCCCCCAGGCCCCGAAGTGTCCATCACAATCCCTCAGTGCCCCTCCTAGTGCCCAGTCATGTCCCCCAAGTTTACTCCAGACTCTGAAGTTCTGTCTAAATTCCCTCTCCAGACCCAAAACGGCCTCAAATATACTCCAGAATTGTCCCCATGAACCCCAAATGGGTCCCTTTTCATACAGTCTGAGAAAATGATTAAAAAGATAAGAATGGTACTAAAAGTAGGACTAATAATCATAAAGCTGGAGAAATCCATAGCCAATAGTGGTCACTTATTAAGGAAGGGAATTGTGTTACTTAGAAGCAATGACCAAAAAATTTTTGGTTGCCAAAAATGTATGGATTTTTTAACATAAATAGAAAATTAAGGTAATAAAAGTATGGAATAGTATTATTATGAAAAATATATTATTTTAATTTTATAAATTAATAATCTTTTTTTGGCATGTCAGTCTGAGGTGGGTGATTTGAGACACGCTGATGTTGGGGGTGAGGAGCAGGTTGTCCAAACAGGGTCATCCCTTAAGGGGCTCGTACTTCTGAGTGCCCAGACCTCCTAAGGAAACATCCAGCATCAAGATCACCTGGGGAATAGTTCTATCACCTCTCCTCTAAAATGAAAAATAAAAAAATACTCATGTGATTAAAAACACAAAAGTCATGAGGTGCACATCAAATCCTTCCTCATTAACAAACCTCCAAATTGACTCCAAGCAGCTGCACAATCTCTCATAATTTGAAGACAACTGGAAGAAGACAAGGTGTTCCTGAGGACTTTCTCTATTTTTATGATTCCCAGGGTGGATTTGGGGCTGAATGCAGGACCCTCAGGCACTGAGAGAAGGTTGAAGAAGCTGCTCACGGAGGCAGAAGCAAAACTCCAAGTCCCTTGGAGCATCAGTGGCCCCACTGAGGGCAGGGAGTGCCAAAGGCTCCCCAGGGACTGGTGAGAGCAGATCCTTGAGGGCAGGATTGCAGGAGCCCGAGGCTGTGAGCAGGGAACTGCAATGCTGAGCAAGGCCTGGGCTGGCTGGAGGAAGCAGAAAGGCCAAGGCCTGAGCCCAGGCCTGGCCCAGCAGGGCCTGTCCCTCACGGGGGGCTCGGGGCTGTTGCTGGGGCAGTGGGATGGCAGGGGCAGCAAGGACAAATGTCATCAAGCTGTGTGACACTCCAGATGCTCATGGAACCAAGGGCCAGTGTGACACAGCAGGGCCTGATGGAAACAAGAGGCCATGGTGAGCCTGCAGGGCTGGAACACCCCAGAACACTGAAATGCTGAGGGTGAGCAAAGGTTCCTTTACTCGAGCTTGCTACACAGGAGAAACCCCAGCCAGATATTCTCAAGAGGTCAAAATGACACATAATTTGACTGGTGAAATATAGAAAATCAAGGAACTTTGGAAAAGGATTTAATACATAATAGAAATTAACACGAAACATTTTTAATAGTAGGAACTTCCTTAACCTTTCCCATTTAACCTCGAAATCTTTAAACACTTAATTTGTTGCAGTGCCCAAAATTGTTCCATATAAAGAGCATTAGAAGGAGAGGAAAGAGAGAGAGACAGAAAGACAGAAGCTCTGAAGATGGACACACACATGGCTCCCAACCCCTGGGGTTCCAGTGTGGGTGAGACACAGACCCCAGGAGAAGGCAGGGTATGGACCATGGGCTGAGCGCCTGCTCCGTGTTTTAAGCCCCTGGGCCTTCGTGGGCCTCCCCCAGGTGGGACTTGTGATTGCTGGGGCAATCAGAGCCTGGGTCAGCACCACCCCACTGTGTGACTGATTGACAGCTCATGCCCAGGTGTCTGGGACATTGATCTCATCCAGCCTCTGACAGCGACCATGGTGACCATGGAACCATGGGTCAGTTGTGACAAGGAATGCAGCAGATCCAAGGATGCCATGGAGACACTCTGGAACCTCATGGAACCAAAGAGACCATTGTGACACTCTGGTGACTCATGGAATCAGGGGGACTTGTGTGAAACTCAGGACCCCTGTGGAACCAAGGGTCAAGGATGAAGCTGTGGGGCCTGTAGAACCAAGGAGCCATTGTGACACTGAAACGGGGAATTCAAATGAAAATTAGAGTTAAGGGTAAAAATACAGGAGGATGCTTTAACTAGAAGAAGGCTGACATCATTCTATGAGTACTTAAAATTCTCTGTCTTTGCAAGAATAGGAGGACAGAGCAAGGCTGCAAAAAGATAGAGGGGTAAGAATTCACAAACAGGATGGAAGAGCAAGGCCCCTTCCGGATAAGACAGATTCCTTAGATACCTGAGCCAGCAAAATCTGGTATTAAGATAGAAAGTGACCAAAGATGCATGCATAGAGAAGCTGAGGTGAATAGTTCAACTGAGAGGAAGACTGTTTACTGCATCCCAAGGACCCCCAGATGACCAGCAGAGTGACCAACATGGAGCAGTGTGCAGTGGCAAAGAGATGTGGAGCTAATTTTAATATGAAGCAGGGGGGGTTAGGAAATGAATATGTATTAGGTTTATTGTGTATTCCTAGTTTGTAAAGAATAAAAAGAGAGGCTCAGGTTACTGAAGGTGTGCATGTTTTTGGAGGAGCTATCCCCCATGCATCTCACTGCTGAGTAAAATACACACCTATGACTTTGTGGGTTATAAAGATTTTCTGCCTGTCAATTTGGGTGACCCCGCTGCCCCCCTGAGATTTTGGGTGCCTCCTTTGCTCTCCCCAGAGCTGGAGCTTGTGCAGAACGCCGTCTTCACTGACCCCACAGACCAAGGTGCCTGGGTGTACCTGCACTGCATCCTCTCCCAAGGTAACTCGGGGCTCCCTCCCACCCCTGGGGCCCTCACCTGGAGTTTTGGGGCACGCCCTGAATGTTGGGGTGCCCTCTGACAGCCCTGCCCCACAGAGGGTCATCTGTGTCCATGTTGACCAGGAGGATCAAGGATGGCCATCATTTTCTCCTGGCCTGTCAAGGTAAGTTGGGACACTTGGGTGCCCCAAACATAACCCGGATATCCCCAAAAATCAGCTGGGTACACCTGGGTACCCCTGAAAATCACCTGGTTACCCTTCAGAATCACCTGGATACATCTGGGTACTCCCAAAATCACCTGGGTACCAACAAAAAATGACCTGAACACGCCTGGATCACCCCAAAAATCACTTGGATACACCTAGGTACCTCTTGGACACCTTGATCACCCAAAACCCCTAGGTCCCCCCCCAAACTGGTGTCCCTAAGTCATCATTGCCCTGACAAGGCTGAGCCCCAGCCCCTGGCAAGGCAGATCCTGTCCCTCCCTCATTGCTCAGGGCTCTTCCCGGGCCACTGGGCTCTGGCCATGTGCAATGCCAAGGGCAGCACCATGGGGCGGTCCCTGCCAGGCTGCTGAGCAGGGACAAGGAGGCAATGAGGCCCCAGCACAGCAAGGCTCACTTGTCCCCTGCTGGCCTCAGGCCCAGGGCCAGCCTGCATGGCCCAAGTGCTGCAGGAGTTGGCTCTGTCAGGGCCTTTCAGCTGCTGCCCATCCCTGTGGCCTCTGCAGCCCAGGCTGTCCTACGGTGTCCATGCCCTGCGCCTCTGTCCCTGCAGGCTGTCGTCATCCCCCGGCTGCCCCACCTCGCTGGCCCCTTCCTTTGCTGACAGCTCTGCCTCCTGCCTGCCTCTGCCTGGACACACAAAGCTTTGGGCTTGACTCCAAAAGGGTTCATTCAATTTTTACTGTGCCTGTGAACTTTCAGCAGAGAAACGTGGCAAGCAGGAGCTGCTTTCCCAGCAGAGACTGTCAGAAGAGAAGAGAAACACATCTGGCTCAAGGGTGCAGTGACAGAAAAAACAAGGACACAACTGGGTAACTTGTGGTGGGTTTTATAGAAATGGTAAATTGGAATACACATGTAGTGACTAAATACAAGCAACACACTTGTAGAATCACGTGTCCACATAAGTTTAGGAGTTATCCCACATTGGACCTGAAGCCTGAAATAAAGGATGTCCTCTTTAACACAGAATTAATGTTAAGGAGTCTTATTCTGATATTTTGGAGATTTGGTGACAGCGGGGCCTCACAGAACCAAGGAGTCAGCTGTGACACTGTGGAACCTGAAGGTGCACTGTGGAACCTCCTGCAACCATGGGTGCACTGTGACACTGCAGGGCCTCACAGAACCAAGGTGACCATGTTATAGCACAGAACCTCGTGGAAAAAAGGGTCCATGGTCACACTGCAGAACTGTTGCTGAGAGTTTGAAAGCTCATGGAACCAGAAGTTCATTGTGACCAAGGGGCCATTGGGACACTGCAGATCCAAGGAGACCATTGTGACTGAGAAATCTCATGGAACCAAGGGTCCATTGTTACACTGTGGGGCCTCATTGGACCAAAGGTCCATTGTGACATTGCAGGGCCTCATGGAACAATGGAGACAATTATAAAACAGAATCACAGAGGTAATGAGGTTGGAAAAGATCATGAAGTCCAACCTATCACTTAACTTCACCTCATCAACTAAACCATGACTCTGAATGCCAAGTTCAAGCTTTGTTTAAATGCCACCAGGGATGGTGATTCCACGACCTCACTGTGCAGAAGATTCCAGTGCCCAATCATTCTCTCAGTGAAGAATTTTTTCCTGATGTCAAACCTATACTACCCCTGGCTCATCTGCAGACTGTGTCCTCTCATTCTGTCAGGTGCTGCCTGGGAGAAGAGACCGACCCCCACCTGACTACAGCCTCTGTTCAGGTGGTTGTAGAGAGTCTCACTGGAGACCATTGTAGCCATTGGGGCCATTGCAGCACGGCAGGGCTTCATGGAATCAAGGGGACCACAGTGACAGTGTGGGGCTCCATGGGACAAAGGAGCCATTCTGACACTGTGGAACCAAGGAGATCATTGTTACACTACAGGGCCTCATGGAACCAAGGAGGCCATGAGGACACTTTGAGGCCACGTGGAACCAAAGGACCATTGTGGAACTGCAGGGCCTCATGGAAACAAGGGCACAAGAGTGACCCTGTGAGCTCCAAGGGACCGAGGGGGCATTCTGACACTGCAGAACCAAGGAGACCATTGTGACACTATGAGGCATCGTGGAGCCGAGAGTCCTTTGTGACACAACAGGGCCTCATGAAACCATGGAGGCCATTTTTACAATTTGAGGTTTTGTGAAACAAAAAGGCCATTGTGGCATTTCAGGACCTTATGAAATCAAAGGGCCATTGTGACACTGTGGGGCCTCATGGAGTCATGGAGTCCATTGTGATACTACAAGACCTCATGTAAGCAAGGAACCATTGTGACACTATGGAGTCCTGGCAGGCCAAGGGGCAATTGTCACAATGTGTGACACCATTGAACCAAGGAGTCCGTTGTGACACTACAGGGCCCCATGGAACTGAGGATTCATGGAACAGTGCTGGACCCCATGGAAACAAAGGTCCATTGTGACACTGTGGGGCCTCATGGAATCCTGGAGGCCATGATGACACTTTGAGGCCTTCTTGAATCAAGGGGCTCTGCAGGACCTTGTGGAACCAAGGAGACCCTTCTGCCACTGTGAGTCCCCACGGAACCAAGGGTCCATTGGGATACTGCAGTGTGGGAAATTCAGGCATGGAGAGCTCTCAGGGCCTTGGGCATACAGGCTCAGAGATAGAGATGGGTACAGGGTTTGACCTGAGACCTTGGAGAAGGCTTAGAGAATTAGAGCATAAAAGTGAAACAGACAAAAAACAAGAATATAAGTTTGTAGTTTAAGTAGAAATATGTTTCAAGAAAACAGAAATATGGATTATGTAAGCAAAGCACTATGTTAAGTAAGATAGTAAAAGATTTTGAAGTTTAGCAAAAATGACTTATTGTAAAGTTAATTAGATGTTAAGATTTATCAATGTAGGTTTGTGCAGTGTTATATGATATACTGAAAAATGATGAATTGCACCAAAGCCATGGGAAGAAAAGCAATTAATGATTGGTGTAAAAAGACACCAGCAAAGTTCATAGAAGTTTTGATTGGCTAAAAAACTAATATAAGGCATTTGTAACTAACAATGAGAAAGCTTCTGATATTATGGCAGTGGATGTAACACCTTTAATGTCTCACCCTTCTATGAGACTGATGAAATAAAGCAATAAACCATCTTTGACAATGTCTCTCAGTTGTTCCATCTCTTGTAATATTCATCTCCCAATAGAGATCTTATGGACATCAGGTCTACCCTTTGAAATCAATGGCAATGTAGGAATAGCAAGTCGACTTATTTTAAAAAATCAAAGGGGATTTAGGAACATCAGGTCTACCTTTTGAAATCAATAGGGATTTAGGGAAACCAGGTTTAGGCATTAAAGTCAATGGGGATTTTGCAGAAATTTGGTGCTAAAATGGGGAAATTTGGGGGAAATACTGGGCTGAATTCCGGGAACTTCCAATTTCAGGATCATGGTGCTGACACTCTGGAAGTCCTGGCGTAATTCCTGGGAGCTAATCACAAATTCTTGATCCCACACCTTCAGCCTGTTCTGGAGCTGTGCCTCCACTTAAGCCCGAATCTTTGTTTTCAGCCCCAAATCTGGAATTCCGAGTCCAAAGTTGGGATTTTGGGTAGCAAAAATTTTCAGACATTGGGTTTACCCATTGAAGTCAATGGGGATTCAGGGACACCAGGTCCACCCAGTCAATGCAATGAAGATTTTTGGGACACCAGTTTTAGGAGTCCTTAGGGGTTTTGGATGATTTAGGTGTTCAAGGGATACCCAGGTGTATCCAGGTGATTTTTGGGGCAATCCAGCTCATTTTCAGGAGTACTCAAGTCCACTGAGGTGATTTTTTGGGATACCCAGGTGTACCAAATTGATTTTTGGGGAGATCCAGGTGATTTGGGGGAGTACACAGGTGTACACAGATAATTCTGGGGGATCTCCAGGTTATTTTGGGGCACCCAAGTGTCCCGACACACCTGGATGGGCCAGGAGAAGATGATGGCCACCGTACTCCCAGTCGATGTGGACACAGATGAGTCTTGGCAACCGAGGGGCTGTTGGGGGGCACCCCAACATTCAGGGAGTACCCCAAAACTCCAGGTGAGGGCCTCAAGGGTGGGAGGGAGCCCTGAGTTACCTCAGGAGAGGATGCAGTGCAGGTACACCCAGGTGCTTTGATCCGTGGAGTTGCTGAAGACAGTGTTCTGCACCAGCTCTAGCTCTGGGAGGGGGCAAAGGGGGCACCCCAAAATCTGTAGGGGGCAGTAGGGAACACCCCAATATCTGAATACTCAAGTGTACTAGAGTTCAGGTGTACCCATTAAAGTCAAAGGGGATTTAGAGACACCAGTTCTACTCATTCAACTCAACAGGACACATCACCTCCCACTTTAGGTGAGGGAGGGGCTGGAAAATTTTGGGGATCCTGTGAAATTGTTGGAATTTTTCTGGGGAATTGCTCACATTCCTAGAGCCTTTCGTGGGGCAGTGCCCCAGCCTCGCCCGTTCTGGAGTCCCTGGCAGCTGCAGGCAGTGGTGCCAGGCTGAGAAGTTGGAGAAGTCACAGCTCAGCAGTGCCCCAGCAAAGGATAGCTTGGCCTCAGGGTCCTGCCTGCCCGCCAGCACCCACTGGTGTTCCTAGGCACAGACTGAGAGGGCACCAGTAGAAACCACTAAGCACTGGGAGCCACTCCTGAGCCCCGGAGACCTGTAGAGGCAGCTCCCAGTATAAACCAGTAAGGGTTGATGCACCCAAACCTGCTCCCAGTGTGGTCTAGAGGCTCCCAGTGCGATCTAGTGAGATGGGGAACATAAATGGTTTTGAAAATTCAGCACCTTAGAAGTCTATGATGTGTTTAAGCAGGTAGAGGGGAAATTGAACACATGGCAGAAATGGTATGTAACAAACCATATAGGAACTTATTTCCCAGGAAAAAGCTTTAAGATAACATATATTGCAAAAACTCAGCAAAGCAAGACCTGGCTATTGTACAAACCCAACAAAGCAGAAACCTGTGGCTCCAGAATCCCGCCAGGACCAGACAGGTGGTTTTGAGTGGGACAAGCTGACCTGAGGGAGAGCCAAACCTCCACTGCACCTGCCCAAAAGCAGAGGTCAAACAGTGATTACTGAGGAAGACATACAGCCTTCATCCCAAAAACCACCAAACACAACCACCAGGAGGGGTGGCAGCTAATTATAATACAAAGGGAGAGAAGGTGGAGATGGGTGGGCAGGGAGGTGTGGGCTTGTGGGATCAATGTGTATTTATACCTGGAACCTGTCTTGACCAGGTACACGTGGTTTGGAGGAAATATCCCCCCAGGTGTCCCAGCTGGCAATGAAACACTCTCTACAATTTTGGTGTCAAGTCCTGATTCCTGAAATCAGGAAAGGTCCAGCAGCTGTGTTGGCTCTGCAGAACAAAAATGGCCCCTGGTTCCATGGGACCCCAGTGTTACAACTGACGCCTTGCTTCCATGTCACCTCCTCAGTGTCAAAATGGCCCCTTCGCTCCAACAGAACACAAAGGTTTTACATAAATATTGAGCAAATCCTGCTTAACACACCTGGGAACATCTGTCTGCATTCAAAAGTGAGATTAAAGGTGAGGGTGGCACCAGCAGCTTCCATCTACAACAAAGACCCAGGGAAAGGACAGGGACAGAGAATTCAGCTGAAAGACTCAGAATTCTGCTTACAGAGATCATTGCTGGTCACACTGTCCCTCGTAGGAAGGTGACATCATTCCAGACAGCCTGCACTGAGCATGTGGTTCCTCAGTGGGGTTTGTTGTTGAGGAAACCTGCTCAGGCTTTTCCATTCTTTCCTCACAAACAGGAAAATTTCTCCTGGGCCTGTGTGCAGGCAGAGCCCTGAGGAGAGCAGGTGGGACATGGTGCAATGGGCTGGGACAGCCAGCTGCAGAGCTCAGGGGACAAGGTTCTGCTGCAGGGCACAGGGATGTCAGTCCCAGGTGGGCAATGTCAGACATGGTGAGGCTGGGGATGAGGAGCAGGTTGTCCAAACAGGGGCAGCCAAAAAGGGACTCATTCTTCCCTGTGCCCAGACCTCTTAAGGAAACATCCAGCATCAACATCACCTGGGGAATGTTTCTATCCTCTCTTTTCTGAAATTAAAAATTAAAAAAATACTCACTTTATTAAAGAAAAAAAAGTAACAAGGTGCACTTTGAAATCCTTCCACCTTAACAAAACTCCAAATTGACTCCAAGCAGCTCCACAACCCCTGATAACTTGAAGACAACTGGAAGAAGACAAGGTGCTCCTGAGGACTTTGTGTATTTTTATGATCCCCACAATGGATTGGGGCTGAGTCCAGGACCCCCAGGCACTGAGAGAAGGTTGAAGAAGCTGCTCAAGGAGTCAGAAGCAAAACTCCAAGTCCCTTGGAGCATCACTGGCCCCACTGAGGGCAGGGAGTGCCAAAGGCTCCCCAGGGACTGGTGAGAGCAGATCCTTGAGGGCAGGATTGCAGGAGCCCGAGGCTGTGAGCAGGGAACTGCAATGCTGAGCAAGGCCTGGGCTGGCTGGAGGAAGCAGAAAGGCCAAGGCCTGAGCCCAGGCCTGGCCCAGCAGGGCCTGTCCCTCACGGGTGGCTCGGGGCTGTTGCTGGGGCAGTGGGATGGCAGGGGCAGCAAGGACAAATGTCATCAAGCTGCAAGCCCTGCCAGCCTCCTGAGGGAGGGCCGAGGCAGAAGCAAAGTGCAGCCCCTGCCAGGAAAGTTCCTTCTGTGGGGCTGCAGAGGCCCTGCCCGAGCCCAGGGCACAAAGGCCTGGGTGTCTCTGGCCCTGCCAGCCCTGCCCAGCCCTTGGCCATCTCTCCTGCAGGCTGTGCCCCCTGTGCGTGCTGCTCCTGTGCCCTGGCCGGCTGCACACGCCCATCTCGCTGTCCCCCCCAGCATTTCTCAGCCCAGCATTGCTGTGCCCTCCCTGGGCTCCCTGCACCCAGCGCTGCCGGCTCCTGGCACACAGAGCCATGGCCTGGCCCAGCCTCACGCTGGGACACCTCGGGCACCAACATCCTGGAAAAAGCTCCATGCCCAGCCAGGCTAGTCATTTTTCATCGCTAGCTCACTTTTGGCACAGAGGGACAGGCTGCTCCTGCTCCTTCAAAATTTATTTTTTGAAGTGTGTCCATCCTTGGATCCCGTCCTTCCCTTTGTTTTTAAGGGCAGCTTCCCTTAAAAAAATCAGTACCTGATTCAGTTATCCCCAAATCTTCATCCTGAAAAGGTCAGTCTACTCTCCATAATCCCAGTGTAGAAGCTTTGTTGATGCCCCTCTTTCTCTCACACAATATTGAAAACTCACTTATTTCATGGTCACTGTACCCCAGGCAGCCTCTGAGCACCACATCTCCCACCAACCCTTCTCTGTTTTTGAACAGCACGAGACAGAGCTTTCCTTGGGAGTGACAATGTTACCAAAAATTCAGTAAAATAAACAACTCCTTAACACCAATGTAGCATTAAAAAGAAGCATTCTTGATTTGGCTGGATACATAGGGGGACAGCTCCTCCCAAAGCCGTGCATGCAGAGTACAGGAAAGTTTCTCTTTATATTCTGTATTTTGCAAACTTATTCATTGACTATCCTGGACTAAACACACATATGATAATCATTTCCCCCAAATCATTAACATCTTTTCCTTCCCCTTTACCCCATGGGTTCTTCTATCCTGGGGGAAAACCTTTGTTCCCATGGGCTCAGACAGGTTCTGAGATGCTGCCCCATCCCTGGCCTTTGGGATTTTCCAATTCACACCAAATCAAGCCTTGAACCCCTTGGTCTGACCCAGTTTCTGACAGGTTTGGCTGCAGACTTGCTGAGGTCCCTTCCAACCTCAACTCCCTGATGCTCCCGGGACGATGCTGTTCCCGATTTTGGAATGGGCTGGAGCAGATGTTTATGGGACAGGAGCCCTCTGGGGCTGTAGGGGACCTGCAGCTTGTGAGGACCCATGAGCACATCTCATTAGCTGGGGCATTTGAGTACTTTAAGAAATGTCAAAGTTTTCCCACCAGGAGGGAGCAGGAATTTCCTGGAATTGTACAATGGTGGGAGAAGAAATATTGATCTTTCCCTCTATTTGTGTCACCAATATTCTGTCTATTATTTCAGGTCCTTCTTCATTCATGAGTTTCCACCTCTCCTGTTTAAATGGCCATGTCTAAGGACATCTCTTAACTAGAGCAGCTGGATCTATGTCCTCCCCATTGCTCCCAGATTTCATCCTCTAGCTTTGCTCTGGGCATTCCAAAGCCTCTCAATTGAGTGTCTTCACACTTTGAGCTTCAGGGAGTTGCCCAGTCTTTCATAACTTTAAATAACTCAATAGTCAATATCTTGTGTTTATGTCTTTTACAATTACCTTTGTCTTTATGCAAAAATGTTGATGTATGGATATCCCTTGTGGATTATGGGCATGTCAGATGCTGCTGAGTCATCTCACATGGCTGAGGGAGGACTTTTGATGTTTTAAAAATTTTATGGTGTTTACAATTCTTTATGTTGGCCATGAAGAGAAGCCTTTCTGTGCCTGTGAGTCTCACCAGTTCCTGATCCCCAAAGAACACAAACTGCAGAATTTCTAAAGTCCCTTCCAATCTCAGCTCCCTGATGATCCCGGGACGATGCTGTTCCCGATTTTGGAATGGGCTGGAGCAGATGTTTATGGGACAGGAGCCCTCTGGGGCTGTAGGGGACCTGCAGCTTGTGAAGTGCACGAGCACATCTCATTAGCTGGGGCATTTGAGTACTTTAAGAAATGTAAAAATGTTCCGCCAGAAGAGAATAGAAATTTCCTGGGTGTGTACTGATGGCAGGACAAGAAATACTGATCTTCCCCTGTACCTGTGTTACCACTACACTGTCTATTATTTCATGTCACTCTTCATTTGGGTGTTTCCACCTCTCCTGTTTAAATGGCCATGTCTAAGGACATTTTTTCCCTAGACCAGCTCCTATGGCCTTGCCATTGCTCCCAGATTTCCTCCTCCTGTTGCTCTCTGGACATTCCACATTAGTCACCGTAATAATTGTGTTTAAATCTATCATAGAATCACCCTTTCTAATGTCTGTGTCTAAAACTGTTCCTGTATGGAAATACCTTGTTCATGGTGGATACATCAGATACTGCTTTGACATTGACAGAGCTGAGGAAAGAATTTTGAAGTTTATTGAATTTTATCATGGGTACCTTTTTTTATGTTGGCCACGAAGAGAAACCTTGTGTGCCTCTGAGTCTCACCAGTTGCTGACCCCCAAAGGACACAAACCTGATGAGTTTTGGCTCTCACTGCAGTGCTGGAACTTGCACCTCCCTCCATCCCCACAGCAGAGCTGCCTTGTCCCACAAAGTCCCTGGCAATGCAGGGATGAAGGAAACAGGACAGGCTGTGGGGATCAGGGGCAGGGCATGGCCAGGGATTTGGGGTGGTTGTGAGCCCAGGGCAGGAGCCAGCCCTTGGCCTTGCTGAACCTCATCCAATTGTCCTGGGCCCATGGCTCCAGCCTGTCCAGATCCCTCTGCAGAGCTTCCTGCCCTGCAGCACAGCCACACTCCCACCCAGCTTGGCCTCACCTGGACACTGACTGAGGGTGCCCTCCATGCCCTCGTCCACATCAGCAAGAAAGAGATTTCACTGCCCTGGCCCCAATCCTGAGCCCTGGGGACACCCCTGGATGTGGCTCCATTGCCCAGCACTCCTTGGGCTGGAATTCTGTTTTTTATGGAGCTGTGCCTGCCTTTGGTTTTGTTTGCTGACAATAAATGAACATCCCTCTGTGTCTCAGGCAGCTCCTTCTCCAAGGAAAGCAGGTGGGAGTTGGTGCCAAGGAGCTGAAAGCTGCAGGCACAGCCTGGAGGGGAGGGAGCTCAGATTTGAACAAGGCTGCTCTGAGTGCCAGGGGTTGGATGGGGCAAATGGTGGAGTGGGGGTAGGGACAAAGTCAGCCATAAAGAGTCTTGATTTTCATATTTCTTCAGACTGCATTAGGAGGTGCTTGGGATCAATATCAACTGGAGATTGCTGATAATAGTGTATAGACTGGAAAAGAATAAACAGGAAAAAATATTCTGTCATTACTTTTTAAATGTAATGCATTCATTTTCAGTACAATTCTGAAATCTGTCTAATTAACCAGAATGGAATTAAAACTCAAATTATTCCCATGGGCTTCCCTTGTTAGGGTGATTTGAAATGTTCATGAGCCCTGGGGCACTGAATTCCTGAACTGAAGAGCTGAAGGCTGAACAAGCCTCTGGAGCAGTAAAATTCAGCAGCAGCCTCCAAGTTGCTGAGGATGTCAGCAGCCCCCACTGAGGCCATCCCTGCCCAGAGACCGTGGGGGAATGGGCAGACAAGGAGAGCGTCCCTGGGGCTGGGGAAGACGAACTCAGAGGCACCAGTGGCTCCAGGTGGAAATGGACTCTGGAATGTGGCTGTGAAAGCCCTGCCTGGGCTGTGCCAAGCAGGACACACAAGCCCTGACCCCATCCCCTGGCACTGGTGACCTCACAGGATGCTCGTGGCTGTCCCTGAGCAGTGGGATGTGGGGTGGGAATGGTGAGGGCAGGAGAGCAGCAGGAGCCCTCCAAAGCTCTGTGGGATTGGAGAGGAGGCCACCAGCCCTGGGGCTGCAATAAACTGGTGTCTTCTCATGGGCCTTGGTGGGAGGGACAGCAGCCACAGCCAGGGGACACAAATGTCATTGCTGCTGGCAGGGGGGGTCCCAGCCCCCCAAGGCCTTTGGTCACCCCCACTGCAGCTCTCCTAGCCTGGCCTAGGTCTGTGCTGGTTCCCTGGCAGACTTTACCCAGTACCCCATTTCCCCAGCTCCCTCTGACCCTGGGAGCTCCCAGAGCTTTACTGATGTCCCTCTGGCCTCCCTCGCTGTTGCTTCAAATAAAAAAAAGCAGTGTTTGGCTGAGGAATGGCCAATTCCTGTGGGATTCCCAACACCTGCCTTCTTCCCACACCCTGCTAAAGCTCCCGTGGCACTCAACCAGTCCCAGGCACAGCCTTGCTTCAATCTGCTCCTTCTCTCCCTCTGCCAGCACTGAAATCCATGTCCCATCCCCAGCCCTGCAGAGCAGCCCAGTCCTGTCTGGCCCTGCAGCAGGAACTGGAGGCACGGCAGGTCAGGGACAGCCACTCTGTGTCTGGAATGCTCAGCAGATCCTCAGATCCTCAGCTCAGCTCAGGCAGCTCCTGCAGCCCCAGGGCCAGCCCCTCTGCCTAGCAACTGTTAATTTAGGATTCCTTCCTAAGTGTGGTGCCACAGCAAGCAAGGCTTGAACCACTTGTGATGCTCAGTTTCCATGGAAACCAGCAATAGGACCCCATTGCTATGGGCCTGTGCCATGGAATTCCAGAGCTGTGATGTCACCATGACAAGCATCAGCCAAACGCGCTGCTGGTGCCCAACACCACGGAAACCAGACATGGAAATGCTAAGCCAGGGACTGTTTCCATGGTAACCACCACTTGGGATGGCTGTCATGGCAACCATCATGGATACACTGCCATGTTGCCATGGACATTTCACTGAGACCTGTTGCTGTGGTTGGCTGCCACCACAACCATTTCAGGTCCTGTTGACAAGGCTGGTTGCCATGACAACCATCGGGGCAGTTGCCATGACAACCTACACAGACACCCTCCATTGGTGCTGTTTCCATGGCAACCATCAATTAACCAGATTCCAGGGACTTTGTACAACATTTGCACAACTCATTTGCCATGGAAACGATCCCACAGTACTGTGGAAAGGTCAGTGCCATGGCAACCATCATAAAACTCCATTGCTACAGTTGGTTGCTGTCTTGGCTTGCAAAGCAGGATGTAACCAAAAGTGTGCATTCTATCACCACCTGTTAAAACCAGGTGGGGCAGTGTTCTTTATCTTTCCCACAACCCATCCTTCCTCCAGGAGATATCTCCTGTTAATGGGCCATGGAGTCCCAGTGCATGGCTGATAAAATTCCATCATCCCATTGGGAGATGCTCCAGCCAGGGGGAGGAGCCAAGACTTTCCTACCTAGACAAAATCTGAGCTTTAGAACATCACAGCAGCCTTTTTCCACTGGATTCCAGAGAAAAACCAGACCCTTCTGCATCATCACTGGACCTTCAGAGGAAAACTGCACCTTCTACAGGAGCACTGCTCCAACTGAACCACACCTGTCACTGCAGGAGGATGCAGCCACCATTTAATGGGACTGCACCAACACCCTGACTGACTGATGGGGTGTCAGGTTGGATTCTGACTCTGTCAATGTTTTGTGGTTTTTTGTATTACTGTATTTTCTATTTTTTTTTCCTAGTAAAGAACTGTTATTCCTATTCCCATATCTTTGTCTGAGAGCTCCTTAATTTCAAAATTATAATAATTTGGCAGGAGAAGATTTACATTTTTCCATTTCAAGAGAGGCTTCTGCCTTTCTTAGCAAACACCTGTCTTTCAAACCAAGACAGTGGCCATGGTAACTATCCTGATGCCTCATTGCCAGGGCTGGGTGCACAGCACTGACAGTGCTGGCCCCTGGTGCTGGGGACTGGTTTGGGCTGGGAGGAGTTAACTTCCTTCCCGGGGGCTTCTCTGGGGCTGGGCTTGGATTTGGGCCAGGAAGAGTCGAGGAGGTTTTTGGTCCTGCCCAGAGCCAAGGCCTTTCCTGTGCCTCATCCTGCCCTGACAGTGAGAGGGTTGGGGGAGCACCAGAAAGGGGGAGAGACACAGCTGGGACAGGTGACCCTGACCTGGCTCCAGGGGACTCCCAGGCCATGTAGAAGAAGAATCAGTCTGGGAAGAAGGGACAGAAGCAGGAAGGGGGGGATGCTGGAAGTGATGGAGTTTGTGTCAAGTGCCTGGAATGGAGCCCTGCTTACCTGGGGAGAGATGAACACCCACCAGCCTGGGGGAAGCAGGGAGTGAATTCCTGGCTCTGCTTCCTTGCACAGCTTTTCCTTCCCCCATGGACCTGTCTGTGTCTGAGCCCTGGAGTTGTTTGGTCTCTTTCACCCTCTGGATTCTCCCCCAGTGGGTGCTGCAGTGAACTGGGAATGAGGGGCAGGTGCCAGAGAAAGGGACACAGAGATGCAGCTGTGGACTTGTCATGGCACAAGCACAGGGACCCTGAGGCACAGAAACAGGCAGGTATCATTTCACACCCTTCCCTGCTCTTTGCATTTCCTGCAAGCTTTCTGGAGCATTGCTGGAAATACTTTTGTAATTTCTGAGGTGATTTACACAACACCTCACAGGACACACTCATGGTATCAGGAGAATTATGTGATATACTATGGATTCATGTCCCTAGAAAATACCAAGGTTCTGATTGATTAGTTACAGTTTGAGTCTAGAAGTGGGCAGTACAAACTTCCATTTTTCACTTTCAACTGCTCATGTGGAAAGCACAGTATATTCTTCCAGATCTTTGCACAATATTTGTTAGTTACATACAAAAAAAAAAATTGTATTTACATCCCTACTCAACATAAGGAACCCAAACTACTGGCCTATCCATAAGACTACACAAAAAGAAGGCAATAAAAATGTTTTGCTTTCCACTTCAGACAAATCTTGGATTTTTGATTTTTGATTCTATTTGAAGATTTTTCATTCTATTTGAAGATTTTTCATTCTATTGGAAGTTTGAAGAAACTTGTAGGTTTTTTGTTATCTCTAGGCTCTGAACTGGGAGTTGTCATTGTTGTGAAACCAAGATTAATCAGGATTAATACAGAATAGATGTTCTAATCTATCCTTACACTTCTGTGGCAGAAGCTGCTGATCCCTAGGAAGGCTAGCTGGTGATTTCTGCCTGTGTTCAAATTTTTAAAGCAACAACATTTAGTCCCACACTTTATATTTCAGAAAAACAATTTAATGGCATCTTAACATTGCTTTAATATCTTATAACATGCATATTTTACTCTTTATGAAGATGAAATATCTTTTAATGCAAGTAACTCTATTGAAACTTCCATTTTAGAAATTCCAAAACCGTTTTAACATAGTGAAAACAAAACAGTCTAAAAAGACAGGTCTACCAGCCAGTGAAATGGAAAAAACCAGAAGACTTCAGGCAAAAGTGCATACATTTAACACCTACATTTCTTTCACTGTGTTATCTATTCAGAAAAACAGTAAATTTAAAAGACCAGAAGTTCTTTAAAACCAGAATTTCTAATGACAGAAGCAGCTTTGAAACAACTTTCTATGCAGTTATATTTTTTTCAAAATTTTAAATTGGCTGATTTGTGTCCCAACATTTTGAAGCACAAGGGAGGAAAGGTGGAAAATGCTCTGCAGGGGGATGCAGTTATAGATCTATGAAGTTTATATGTGTAAAGGAAATGAAAATAATATTAAACACACTGAGCACGACAGAAAAATGCAACAAAGTACTAACTCAGAGAATAACAACGCTGTGGAGGCACCAGGGAGCAATGCCAGGGCACTGGGCATTTCTGCATTTTAAGCAAAGAGCTTTACAGCTTCTTGAATTTTTCTTTTCCTGTCCATTTTGGAAACCGCCGCCCACCCCGCCTGGCGCATTCTCCTCATGGTTTGGAGTTTCAGTGCAGAGCCTGGAGATTTCCCATGGCATGGAGCTGGTGTCTAGGAAGGGAAATAAAGCCATCCATCAGTTTCTGTAAACAATCTCATTAACTGTTTGGCTTAATCTTATGAAAGGATAACATACCTTTTTTGGTGCTGTGGAATGTAATTGTGAAGCTTGTGCATAATCTTTGTACAATTTTTTAAACATTTCCTCTTCTGAGACTATGCTCTAATAAATTAAAAAGTTATTTAATCACAATATATTAAAAAATACTTTTTCTTTCCCCCTCAGGATATTAAACTATTAAAAAAAAAAGATGTTGTTATGAGCCATAACAGTTGAATAAAAAGAATGCAAATTATGTACATATAACCACAATTCCAGAAAGAGCCAATTAAGTAAAAATATACACATAAATACTGGCTTGAATGTAGAAGCCCCAAACCCTTTATCTTCACTCTTAGACACAGCAGTGAGCACAAAGAACTGTTCAGCACAGGATTTGCTCTCTGGCTCTTACCAGGAGGTCAGTGTGCTCAGAGCTGTCTGACTGAGAATCCAGCTGGACAAGCACTTTTTGCTTTTTCCTTGTGCTCTGCTCCGAGGACAGGTTTGTGCTTCTTCCACTTGGCAGTTTATCTGTTGGAGGAGTCTTTATAATATATGTCTGGGAAGGAAAATGTTTGTAGTTTTAAATTCTATTTTATGGGGTAAATATAGAGTCTAAACCCAATCTCATGACCCACTTTACAGTCTGAGTGTCCAAGAAGACACCTGAGAGACGTGGTGGAATTATTTTCTTTCCATCCAAACACGAAGCAAAGACCCAAACAAAGTGGGGTGGGGTAGAAATACCCTTTTTATGGTTGCCAAACTAGGAGAATGAACAGGAAGCTGTGGAAGAGTTGAGTTTCATGGCACATTGTTCTTTTTGTTTATCTGCAGAAATTCTGGTTATTCTCAATTGCAGCCACTACACGTGGACTGTATCAAACATCTCAGAAAATGGAAACTAACAAAACTGCAGGAAGAGGCTTTCAGAGAAAGATTGACAGCAATATCAAGATTGGTGTTACTTGAAACAGCCCTTTCACTAGAAGTTAAACTGAGAAACATTGCAATAGTCCAGTGCAGTCCTTTTTTAGAAAGGTAACACCAAAACGATGGTGGATTCTGTTGTTCCAAGATGAAAACCACAAGCAAACTCCTGACAGGGAAGAAGGGCAAGTTCTGCAGTATTCAGTATTCAGGAATACTTTGATACTTCAATAATTTTTACAGCTATATAAACTTTTTTCCCTTCCATAGAGAAAAAAGTGCTTTTATAAATGGACACTTTTGAAGACTAAGTAAAACAATTCTAGAGATATAAAGCAACAACTGAGAAAGAAAAATGACACACTGGGAGCCCTTCCATAAACTGCTGTCTAATGTCTCCATGGAATGGGATCACCATTTAAAATCCCTGTTTATCTCAGGAAAAAAAAATTAAGCATCTACAGAGAAGTAAGAAATACAGAGAAGTAAGAACACAAAATGTGTTTTGCTGAACACAAATAATTTATCATGGCACTTCAATTGATTCTACACATATAAATACTTCCAAACTCTAAAACCAATTAAAAAGTTAAAGTTACCTTGTGTTTCTTTTCACTTTCAGGAATCATATTTCGAGAGTGCTCTTTTACAAGATTCTCCTAAAACAGAGTTATGTGATAGGAAGGAAATATTTATTTGAATTCAGTTGTTAAGAATCTTCTTGGTGTAATTACAGAACACAGTTTATAATCACAGACTGTTGCAAACTTCACACAAATATATGACCAGACACGGTTTTTCTATTCAATTTCATTCCTTACACAACTTCTAGAGCACAAGCCCAGGCCACACCTCACCCACACTGCTCAGTTAGTGAAAAACTCCACCTTTTCTTCAATTTCTGCTTTCAGCTGTTCCTTAAGGGATGACAGTTCACGTTTCAAACATGACAGCTCATTTTCCTAAAAACAATTAAATAAAGGCTAGGGTTAACTATGCCCAATCCAGAAAAAAGAAAACAGTCCAAAATACTTAATAGGGATATTCATTAGATACAAAAGATAATTCTATTTGTTTTTCAACCCTATACTTGAAGCTTTGCTTTACCTTGTTTAAAATTAAAGACTGAAGTACTATAGGAAACAGGTAGTTGATCATAAGTGTTCAAGGTAAGACCTTAAAACACTTGGGAGAAGGGGGTGAGAGGGCAGAATCGAACTATTTAAAACAAAAATTTCCTATTCAAACTGTGAAGTCAGAACATGACACACTGGCTGGAAGAGTAGACACAAACACACTGCTACTCCCATTTAGTTTTAGAAGCATTTGGAGTTTTTAGTGCCCAGAATAAGATCTGTAAGACAATAAAAGGAAATAAATTAGTGGGCTGATTTTTACTGTTCAGTCCCACTAAAGCAGATAGTTAACCCCTCCCCAAATATTCAATAGGAAGAAGTAAAACATGACATTTATAATTCTATTACACTCAAGGTGTGTGGGTTTAACACAGCTTGGCTCTCAGTGGGGGTGGAGTGTTATAAGAACATCTTCTATTATTGGCTTTTCACAAATATTAAAATGAATGCTGTATGTATAATGTTGGAAAACTCTGCTGTATGAATACAGTTTCTTTTAGTTCTGCTATTAACAGAACTTAGAAATAGTAGTATGATAAATACATATATTTTTCTTGGAGTATAAAATGATGATGTAAAAAGGTTTTGTTCATGTATGAGAACGATAAAAATGAGAGAATGGTAAAAAAAAAAGATAATCAGGAAATTGTTCACATTCTTGGATTACTGGACACCAGAACCCCAGGGAAGAAGAAAAAAATTGATTTACAGGTTGGGGGGTTGATTTTGAATAATGCTTGAAGATCTATGAATATACAACATGTTGATGCATTTAAAGAAGTGTTGTCTGAGTTAGTGGGTGGTCTTGGCTGAATGTCAAGCACCAAGACTTTATAACCTTTTGCTTTATTTTTTGTCTGTTTTTTATTCAACCTTTTAAATTTTACCAGGAAAGGGAACCTCGTTTTTCACAGGAGGAAGCCACAGAAGTGGCTTCTGAGAGAGAAAGATTCTTCTGTGTCCAGCAGAGCCAATTTCTGAAGGTCCTGATGATGGACACATTGCTGGTCTGATTTTAAAAGTTGGTAATGCCTCTGTGATGACAGATTTAAGGAAGAAAAAACCTGTGTGCACTTCTTCTTCTTTTGAGGGGTGGAAATGTGCGGCAGTAACGGCGTTGCAGTGTTCTCATCCCTCATGGTTTGAGGGAGATGTTGCAGTGTGTTCTCATCCCCTGTGGTTTGAGGGAGATGTTGAAGTGTGTTCTCATCCCCCATGGTTTGAGGGAGATGTTGAAGTGTGTTCTCATCCCTCATGGTTTGAGGGAGATGTTGCAGTGTGTTCTCATCCCCTGTGGTTTGAGGGAGATGTTGTGGTGTGCTCTCTTCTCAATAATTTGTTCCATTCCCCCCTGCATTGTTAAACTGTACCTTCCCACCTAGTTGTCCATCTTGCCCTAAACCTGCCCCTTGATCCAGAATGTTCCCTGTTCCTCCTCCCATTAAGTTGTCAATCCCACTTTTTACCTACCCTTTAGTTTGGAAACTTCCCTGTCAATTCCCTGTTCTTTGAAGCCCCATTGATCTGTTTCAATTGTTCCCTCCCCGTGTTTCCTTGGGTTATGTATTGTAAACCTCACCTTGTGCTCCTCCCCAGCCTTCCCCTATTGGTAAAGAATTTGTGCCCTCCCCGAGAACCTCCCCTGTATAAATGTCCCTGCACACCCAGTTTCTTGGTCTGTCATCCCTGGAAAACTGAGATCAACCTTTCAGAGCTGCAAAACCCTGTAAGAACTTTACAATTGACAGAACTTGAGTAAAAATGAACCTGCAGACAACAATTTTCTCCTGAATCACAGAAGAGGAAAAAGTGAAGACACGTGAAAAGAACGTGGTGACACTAAAGTCAGTGAGGGGAAGGAAGGAAAAGAAGTGCTCCAAACATCAGAGCTGAGATTCTTCTGCAAGCCATAGTGAGGACTATAACACACAAACTGTGTCCCTGGAATTCACAAAGCACATGGGGGAATGCACAGATCCACTCACAGCCCATGAGAAGAGGTGCCCATGCTGGAGTGAGTGGATGTTAAAAAGCTGTCATCTAGTGGGAAATTCAAACAAAGAGAGAAGATAAAGAGGATCCTTGTTTCCAAACTAGAACAGCTCATCCTCAAAAGACTTCACCCCATGAACTAATGACCCATGCACGACAGTTGTGGGAATTCTGTTTGCCTGTGGGAGGGACTCATGTTGCAGCAGGTCAGGCAGGACTGCTACTCCTAAAAAATAAAACCACACTGGAAAAGTTCAGAGAGAACTGTCTCCATTGGGAAAGACCCCACAGCACAGCAAGAAACTCCCTAAGCAAACTGAAAAAAAGATTTTTACAAGTGACAAACTGACTAGAGATCACGTTTTGTCTCCCTGTGCTGTTGGTGGGCAACAGGGAGGGACTGGGATAAAAGGTGTTCTAAAGGTTTATTTTAATTCTCATTACCCACTTTTAAATCTATTTATAATACATTTTCTTGATATTGTTGAAGTTCGAACTTGTTTTACCCCTAAAGTGTTTTTCTCCTAATCCTTATCTCAATTCATGAACCCTTCAATTTTTCTTTCCCCTCCTCGACTCAACTACAGAAGAGAAAAATGAGTGAATGGTTTTTTTGTGCGTGCCTGAAGCTTAGCCAGTATCAAACCACTACACAAGAACATCAGCCCCTCCACTGAATTATTTAACATTGGAAAGTACTCCTTACCAGTGCTCTTGCTGATGATAACTGCTTTTGCTGTTTAATTTTATATACTCTTAATTCTGCATCTTTTTCTTCAACCATTTTATCATATTCGTTCTGTGTTAAAAAAACCAAACCAACAACAAACTCAAAACATGTGACTTGTAACATGGAAATGTTACAATTATAGATCTATCCAGTCTTAAAACATCATTTTTTCAAACCAGGCTCCTCAGAAGATTCAGAAAGCACCATGAACAAGCACTGATGCTTCTGCAGAAACTGCAGAAATCAAATGCTCAATGCAGTATTATTTTGTGGACTGGCAGAGAGTGCTTTATTTCTATGCAATATGTGTTCAGCACCTAAGAGCCAGCCATGCTATTTTTATTAATGGGATCTGCTAAAGATACTGCAAAAGAGAGTAATAGAAAGGTAAACTAAAATGTGTCAAAATAAACTGCTGACAGGCACTAAGTAATTTCCCCAGAGAAGGAGGCCAAACTGATACTGAAAAATACTGCATTCAAGGGTATTAAAGGAAGCCTAACTTTAAAACAAAAAATTAAATCCTAGAAGTTTAGAGAAATGAAATTTATCTGCCCATAGGCATGTTTTCAAAATCTTCAAATGAATTTGATTTTAGGTGATGAAAATCAAGCATGTGTTCAGCTTCCTCTTCCCAGACTCAGGCCTCTTTGTGGGTTTGAAGGGTTATTAACACATTACAAATGCCAGCAATCAGTAAAATCTCTTACCTTGTGCTTTTCCATAAGTGCCACCATTTCAGTTATCTTGTGCTGACAGTGGATATCAGTTTCTCTCTGTATCACTGCTGCTTCCTCATAAAGCAACCTCAGCTTTTCTACCTGGGAGCAGTAAATTGCATTTCATTCACAAACATAACAATATATATTTTAAAAATATTACTTTAATTTCTTCTTCCCCCTGTGGGTGCAATGTAGTCTTGGACTTCATTTGCTTCTGAAATCCTTTTCAAATCTGACATCTTTTATGCAGATTGTTAAAATGGGCAAGATTAAAGGTACAAGTTCACTTTGAACCTAAAGACCATTTCAAGCACTCTGCCCTAACATTTCTCAGCATTACCATCAAAAAATGTGTGGGCAAAAAAATACTAATATGGGAGAAGTTATAATCTCATTTAGCTATGCTGACTTTACACCAAGGGTAGAATTTATTTGAACTATATCTAGAAAGAAAGAATTTTTAACTGGGTTCTTATTTTCAAAGACATATTCAAATACGTCAACTTAAGCACCTGATGTACTAAAGCTTTGCTCACAGGCATACACAACAACCATTTCTGTTGGTAAGACTGAAATGTAAAAGCAAGGGCTCTGGCCAATAAAGCTTCATAAAAACCTTTTAAATAAAAAAAAAAATTAATTGCAGTAAAAAATAACACCTCTCACCTGTTCATTAAGTTTCTTTTCATTCACTTTTCTTGTTTCTATCTCTTTTTGATAGATGTCAACTGCTTTCTTATGTTGCTTGTTCATATTTTCCATCTCTAACTGCAATTTATTCACCTTTTGAGAATGCAGAATTGCTGCTGTTATTTGTTTAGGAATTAATATGTTAATAATTTTTTTAACCTCTTATTTTTGAGCAGAAGCACACTGTTACTTCTCAGGTATATGATTAAAGTGTTTCCTATTTAAAAGTCCAGCTTTTTTTTATGAAGAACTGAACTTTGTCCTGAAGTGAGTTAGAAAATACTCAAAGAAACAATGGCAACAGCACAATGGGAAAGACAACCCTAAATGCTGTGAATTCCTTGAAAAAAAACAAATACAGATGGAGATTTTATTCTCTCTCTTGTAAATCTATGTAAGATTTTCACAGGTTTTATGGGACATTTTCCTCCCAGCTGTGCATTCTGATTACAGTTTTTCCTTTTAAGTTTCTCATATGAATATCCTCCCAAAAGTCCACTTCTTTCTCTAAGTGCAGTACCCAAAGCTGGACACAATGTTCCCATCAGAGGGGTTTCCACTGCAGAACACATTTAAAGAACAGCCTGAAGTGAGTAATGTATGTAAGTCTTTTAAATGCTTTTCTGTCACAATGGGGTTACTGTTCAGTCCACTACCAATAAAAGGGAAAAAAAGAAAGGTACTGATTGGAAACATAATTAATTGTGATGTGAAGTCCATCTCTTTTAAATGTCCAATAGTCAGTGCCCAATGATTAAAAATGGAAGCATCTTCTAAAAACTATGAGCTCATTCCTGCACAATCTGTATCCTAAATCCATAAACCAGCTCACAAAGTATTTAACAAGTACTGTCATTAGTTACACTGGGAATTAAAAACACTCACTTCATCTTCTATGTGATGTCATTTAAACCTACCTCCCCTTCATGAATACTGGTTTTCTTGCTTTCTGCAGTAATTTTCTTTTTCAGCACCTGATTCTGTTGAAATAAAACAAAACAAGCACTGCACTTTAATAAGTTAACAGAATTATGTAATGGTTTAACTGTGTCAAGAATGTCAGAATCTTCAAAATTCCAGCTTTCATCAAGTTCCTGTTATTGAATGGAGTTCATTCCATAAATCTCTCTTGTGCAGTTCAGGTTCCAGAACAATTCTCCAAACAAAAGAATGCTCAGATAATTACTGTGAAAATCCTGTTTCTTCATGACCTTAAGAAAGGCTCCCCCTGAGCAACAACAGGGAATAACAAATCAGGGGCAGAATGGGAATTAAAACTAAGATGCTGCTGACAGAAGGTGTGAAGATGTCATGACCAAGAATACAAGTTATATATATTTCACAGTGAAGTTTCTACAATTTGTGCTAGTGCAGAATTCTTTTCTACAAGTGGTAACTGTGATGGGTCCTTATTACAAGTACATAAATAATACTATATAGTAAATGAAAAAAGCATAAGTTTGTTAAAGATATTATTTTTGTAATTGCTTTTTTCAAATTAAGGCTAATTTAACAGATCAAGTGATTCCAAAGACGACTCCTTAATTTGATCAGTTAGGATAAGAAAGGAACATTTTTAACTTACATAGGTGTATCTAAAGATATCACAGCAGATGAAAAATGCTGAAAAGTCACACCAAAATACCATGTGTTGATGTATTTGTGACTCTCAAAATCTCTACACACCTCCTGCTGCAACTCTTCAAAGCATTTGGCTTTATTTTCCATCTGTTTCTTTAAATTATTAACCTGAAAGAGATATTTCAAACATTAATTAGTTAAGTCCTAAACATTACACCCTGTGTTAGCAATTTCTGTCAACATTCCCAAACATGCACTTGCACCAGTCTGGTTTATTCTGATGGGACTGAAACACAAGCTGATGTTTTAGAATGACTGGAGTTTGAGCCATAAAGTATTACAAGATGTTAATTAATTTAATTAATAGCAGTGAACCAGTTCCTTAGTGGTTACAGAGTTAAGAAAGAAGAAGGAAAAAACCTCCAGTATCTTCACAATTTCAAAAATACATTTGTATGAAGTTCCCTACAATCTATGAAAAAATTAATTTTCCCAATTATTTTCTAGACTCTTCAACTGCTTTTCCTTTCTTGAAATTTCATTTTCAATACTCTTAATCTGAAATTAGAATTGTAAATCTTTGACTTTTACAATGAAATTATGAAATCTGTTTTAATGCTAAAAACCCCAGGTTGCTTTGAAACTACAGAAAGTAAAAATATTTGAATCTATTTAAGCTAGAACTCACACTACATATAAAAACTAATCTAGAGCCCATCCATCACCCAGTGGGTATATGAAAAAAATAAAGAAAAACAGGTTCCCTGTTTGCCTGAAATCAAACAAATCTTTAATATTCAATTTCCCAGCAAGGAATAAACATCCCTGTGACTGTGCTTGTCTTTCAAAATACCAGGGCTCAGCATGTGGACACACAATGTCACAGCTGGCAGCAGCTGTGACAGGAGAAAGCCCCTGGCAGAGACCACATCCCCCAGGCAGAGCTTTGCACAAAAAATCCCAACAAACATTTTACATTTCAATTCTGTCCTGCAGGTTATGTAACATATTTCCATACGTACGTTTTCTTCTTTTTCATCCAGTTTACTTTGAATCTCTTCACCTGTCTTTGCCATTTTCTCCTTCAGAGACTCCAGTTCATTTCTAAGGGCCAAACTAACAAGCATTAGTAAATATTTACTTCTTACCTTCAACTTCCTTTCAGTACTAATAAACTCCTGTTTTATTTTCTACAAAGAGCTGCTGATGTTGATGGGAATTTCATAAGCTGCTCAATGAAAATGTTCTTAAAATGAAGCAACATGCCTAGTAAGTCAAGATGTGAACTGTCCATACTTTTTACTTTAAGTAGGAGAAGATGTTCCAGCTAACCTAAGGAAAAGACATCCTAACCTGGACTATTGTAATGCAGCTCTGAAACATGGGAGGCTGCCTGTCTATTGAACTGATGGTACAGAGATTTCTGCAGAGTAACACTCAGCCAGTTTTGCCTTGTCACATTTCATCCATAACCTTGAACTTCCATTTTCATTTCCTTCACACCTAACATGTCTAATGCACAACAGGACAGCTCTTTCTATGTAAAGCAAAATGATGGCAAACATTGTTCCTGTAGCAACAGGTATTTCTAATCTGATAAAATTTGTACTTGCCAACAGCAGAACTGAATAGTTTCTGTTTAGCTGTATTATCTAGAAAAATGTTATTCAAAAAAATCCCAGAAAACAACATATGAACACAACTAACTATCTGAATCTACTTCCTTAAACAATATCAGATATTAATATTTGTTTTTACTTGCCTTAGCTGGCCATTTGCCTCTTCTAGGTTTACAACTAACTGCTTTGTATTTTCTTCCTTTTTCTCACTCTCCTAAATAAAGACCAATGTCAGCAAAGAAATAAAATTCAAAGCGACTTCTTAAAAAATTCAAAGACATCCAAAGCACACTGACTGCCTTATTCACAAGTGTAAATACACTTCTTGCCCAATTCAAGCACAAAAAACAGTTTAGGTACTCTACAGAACCATGTCATGTTGCAGTTTATCATCTGATTTGTAAAACTGAGCACTGTCCTTTAAAAAAATCTGGAATTTTACAACTTGCCTCTTGTTTTTCTTGCAGTTTCTTGAGTTCTGCAGCCACATAATTTCTCTCCTGTGCTATTTGTTCTTTCTCTAGTGAAAGCTTATTGAGACACACTGTTAGTTGTTCATTCTTTAACCTAATTTAAAACAAATGGCCAAGAGGAATAAGAACATGCATTTTGAAATCTCCTTTGAAGTTAAATATACCCATTATCAAGTGTTACTCCATGCTGAAAAAAGTCCAGGCCTTTATCTACCCATACAGGATTTGCAGCAGTCACAGTGATATAAAAAGGAGATAGAAGAAGTAAAGAAAACCAGAGTCAACTTTTATATAAATATAATGGTCCGTGAAGATGATGTAGTTCAAAGCAGGATTAACAATGAATTCAGAAACTTTCTCTTCTTGTTAACAAAGTCAGAGATATGGAAGAACTACATATTCCATAGAATAATACAAATAGAGAAAATGTAATTTACAACTGTAAGTATATAATTTATGTTATATTGTGTGATTCAAAACTTCCACTAGAAAACAATCACAGCTCATTTCACTGTGGATTAACGTAACTTCTATATAACACGAAAAAGAATTAAATACTATATTTCAAAATGGTCATACTTCTCTTGTTGAAGATCTGTTTTCAGAGCCAAAAGCTGGTTTAAATGATCTTGCTCCTTTTCAGCTGTACTAGTCAGCTGTGCTTTCAAACCATGCATTTCTTTCTGCAGAAGGAAAAAGGAGTTTTGAGCACACATGTGTAAACTACAACTCATGGTGGTTGTCAGACACGAGCTAACAGCACAAGGCTTTCAGAAGAACCAAACAACATCCACACCATGGGTTATCCAGACTGTACCTTTACATATCTCTGCTGGGATATGAAGTGGTGTGAGATGAGAGCTCTGACACCAGTGCTGTACCTGGTCCCTGCTGTGAGTTTCATTACCCAGTCTGCAAAACTATTAAATTAGAGTCCTTGGACATAACTTTAAATAAAGAGAATTGCTTCAGACTTTACAAGCTTTTGCATTCATCTAAATAAAAAAGACTAAAGAAACATCAGAGAATTCCAGTTCTATAGGATAGAGCAGAAAGGCAATCAACAGGGCTGTGCCTCCATCCTCAGTACAGGCACTGGAGGAGTGCAAGGGGCAGTAGCCAGGCCCCTGTGCACAGGAGGACAGAGATCTCCTGCTGTCACTGCTGTGAGCAGAGCAGCTCAGGGTGGGACACTGCTCTGTGTGCTACTTCCATGTACCTGTGTTCAAGTTAGGATGTGTAACTTGACTATTTATAAAAACATGTTATTATTGCCCTATTTCACACCTCTCTGATTTCTCTCTCCAAATTCTTCTCTCTCTGCAATTTTTTTGCAGTAGCCTCAAGATCCTTCTTCAGCAAGAATCCTCCAATTTGCCCATTTTAGAAAATTAGTGAAACTCAGTTCAGAACACACAATGCACAGATTGTACAAAAAGCAGAGGTAGTAAAATGCACACCTGATTTCACACTACCTTAACTTTAGTTGACATGGTTTCTTGTTAGACTTGTAAATATAAAATCATCATGAAAATAAACCTCTGTTAATAGTGTAATTCATATAGCTTAGACTTCTGTGACAGAAAATGGGCCTGTGCCACAGTACAGCAGGGTGCACAGAGGCCAGAGCTAATTACCTTCCTGTAAGTAAGAAAAAAATGGAAAAACTTTCTATCCAGAGGGATATAAAGGCATTTGAATGGGCATGAATGAAGAAGGAAATAACCAAAAACCTGACAAGGAAAAGCAAAACACAGGAGACAAGAAAAAACAAAAACATAGGAGACAAGAAAACCCAAAACACAGGAGACAAGAAAAACAGTGGTAATAAACAAGATCTTCAAAGAAAATACTGAAATTGTGGATGAGAAAGTTTAGTAGAAATGTTAAGGTAGACTAGACTGTATTTATTTATGGCATTTAAGGCACTTACAAAGCAAGAGGAATTTCATATGAAAAGCAAATGCCATGAGATTAATAAAATGAACATTTACCAGAGTTTCTGACAGCTCTTCAAGTTGCACTTCTTTGTCACATTTTAACTTAGTCATCTCTTCTACAGCACATGTAATGCAAAATTAATGGAACAGAAATAATTTTTCATACTTAGCAGGCAGTATAAAACACTTACCCTTTTGCAATAGCCAGTTCTCAAAACTTAATGGATTAAGTTCAGAAACTGTAAAGCTCATTTATGACTCAATCTAAATGTAGACTTTGAAAAATGATTAAGAAAGACATGAGCAAATCTATAGCTGAACAGAAACTAATTATTTATCTTAAATAAAATTCAGAGCCTATTATGTTTTCCACAATTATGGCTTCAAATAAACCATGAACTGTAAGACCAGAGTATTCTCCAAGTATTGATGCATCTGCATTGTTCCAGAAAAAAAAAAAAATCTGAACTGCTGAAAGTTCAGATCACATGGATAGGCTGAAAAAGGAAACCAGTTATTACTAACTTCCACATGTTTTCTATGTGCATATTCACAATACTGGTATTTTTTGCAAGTACTCCACACCAAGGTCGTGTTTGGTGTGGAATTCTCACAGGTCTCATCCTGCCTTGCTCTAGACAAGTATTAGCAGTTCACTTTGGAACATTTCTCTTTAGATGCCCTCAAGGTATACAGGGACATCCAATTCTATTTCTCATCTGTCAGATGAGATCCAGCCCCATGTGCTGCACAGCAGGAAACAGTGCTGAAGGCACAACTCTTACTCTGGGGGTTAAGGAGCACATCCCCAGAAACCACACGATATCAAAGCAGGATTTAAAGATAAGCCCGGCCACATCCAGCATGGGGAGGGTCTGCAGAAACCTTAATGGGAGAGTTTTATCTCTGCTACAAGCTACAGAAATCCTGTCTGCTACTCCTGGCACCTGCAGTGCTACTGGTCTTAGCTGGAAACCAAAACTGCTTCCATGAGAACTCATGCATGGATGGCCTTGCCATTGGAGCTCTGCACAGCACTGCCCTTTGGCTGTGCAAGGACCAATGACCACCAAAGAAAGGGGAGTCAGGTGAGTCCAAATAAATGCAGGCATTCCCGACAGGTACAGGTAACATCATTCCTCCAAGTACTACAGACAGTCCATTTCCAGAAAGCAGCAGAAAACATTTTTATTACTGCCTAGCTCATTTTCTGCCTTTCTCCAAGCCTTACCCAGTTCAGCAGACTTCTTTTGGAGCTCCAAGGTAACCAGCTTTGATTCGTCTTCATATTTCTTTGATCTAAGAAAATGATAATTTAAAACCTCCAAATGTACAGTACAAAGCACTGCATTTGAAACTTGAAGGACAACAGGACAGTGTCTTACCACAAGCACTTGAAGAACATTTACCTTTCAACAGGCAGACAATATATCAGCTGCAACACCTACCAAATTTCACTTTTACAACTTCAGAACAGCAGACATTCAAGTCAACAAATAAATACTTACAGAAATTTGTATTTCTTGAAGACAAAATTATCGAAGTTGGAGGGGGAAAAATTTTACTTTTTATAGACCAGTATCAACCAGCACAAATATAAAAAAATTACATTAAATTCCCTGCATTTAGACCACTGTATCAAAAAACCTCCAAATTTCAGCTTCATTTCCAGTTGTTCTTGATTTTGTCATAGACTGCAACCTGTAAGATGACTCTGAATGGAAACTCTTTAATTTACCTATTTTGCTCCTTTTGCAGCAAGCTTTTCAAATTGGCAGTAGAAATCTCAAACTCCTTTGTCACAGCTGCAAGCAAAGCCTTCACTTTTTTACATTCTTCCTCCTGTGCTTCCTTTTCTCTGGTGACCTCAATTAATGTTTTCACTGTAGTTTGGAATTCAGCTTCTAAGTTCTTCTGAGTAGCCTTCAAAACATGATCTAATTTCTAACCATGTTTTGCAACAAACAGCTACAGTTGTTTCATATCTAAAGTATCCATAATTATTTATGCAAATACTCATCTAGTTTATTTAAACTGTAAAACTGTAAGCAAGGTGTACCTCTGCCTTTTGCAATGAAATGTCAGCCTCTCCCAGCTTTGCCCTCAAATGTTCTTGACTGACCTGGGATTCCTTTAACATTTCTTCTCCATGTACTAGGCAAAAAAGATGTATGTTTATATTTTTAAAAATAGGATATTTACTAAAAAATGCTGTTAGAAATTCGAAAATACATACATTTATAGAATTTAACAAAGGCCAATGGTACTGACATCATATACTATAAAAACTTTGAATATAGATGGCTTAAAAATATTGAAAATCAAGGTCTGAAAAGTAAATGTCCTCAGTGGCACCTGCCTGACTGTAAATTTGCAAAACTGAAGCAATGTGTTTTCCCCTTGCAATTTTCAAAACTTCTCACTGCTTGACTCACCCTAAAAATTGCCCTGCCAGTTCTCATCCCACATAAGCAGCTTCTGTTTCAAAGATAAGCCCCAAAATTCTGCTGCCAACCAGCAACAGAACAACTATGACAACCCTGTTTCCTATGCTTCTAAAAACAATTACATTTAAACACAGCAGACAGAACTCTTACATTTTGCTTCTAGCAAGTCAGCAATCTTATTTTGTGATATCTGCAGCTGAGCCTGGATGTCTTTTATTACACCATCTTTTTCATCTCTCTGTATGGCAAGAGCTGAAATCTAGCAAAATTAAAGAAATATCATAATGAAGTGTGGAAAAGGGACAGAGACTCATTTCCATTTGGACCCCAGGTATGATAAGCTGCTGTCATTCAAGTTACATAAGGTTGTTGATTTTAGCCAAATATTGATCAAGTCACATTACTCCAAATGAAAAAGTCCTCCAGTTCAAAATCAAACTGTGAATTCCAGTAGACTAAAGGTCTGAAACATCACTAAACTTAGCAGAATCTGACTTAAATGCAGCTTCAGCTATTATTTTGTCTTTTCTACTAATACCCAGAAAGATTTCTTGGCTCTTGCATTGCCCTTTTAGTCACAAATAAAGCTGTTACCACATATTAAATGGTAAAACTGAGCAAACCTGCTTCTCCTTCTGACTCACTTGCAGTTTGCATTCTTTTTCAAACTTGTCCACTTTTTCTGCTTCTTCTTTCACTTTTGAGATACGGTAATATCCACAGTTAATATTCTAGCTGAAATATACTCCAATTTCAATACAACTTCCAGTTTAACATTGCTTGCAATTGTACAGCTGTACATTTTGTTTCCCAAGAGTAACTGCTGAGGCAATATTTGATTTTATAAGCAAAATATCTTTTTTTGCCAGCTTTCCACAGAATTAGTCCATTACTCCATGTTTGTTATAAGAAACTAACAGAAAAGAGCATGTGAAAATGAAACAGGAGCACAAACAGGAACACAGCAGCCTGTACATATAGAGAGAGCATTTACCTGAAGTTTGTGTAGCTATACACTAGTGCATTACCATTTAAGTAAACCAACTACAGGAAATAAATATTAATCTCTAGGCTGTACTTCACACACAAAACTTGAACTTTGAGTGACTATTTGAAAAATAAAGTTCCAAATTTGGCCCAGAGGAACAACAGCAGAAGGGGCCAGGCAGTGAATACAGGCAGCAGGAATAAAAGAGGGTCCCAGTGTCCCAGTGTGACCTGCTCACCATTCACATCTGTCTGCCCTGACACTGCACATTTTTTATGTGTAATAAATGCTATGAAATACAAAATTGTTGAGCCAGCAACATGAACACAATAAACAGAATTCTCACGTTTGAAACTCATTTCCAATCTGTCCTGCTCTGCTTGCACACGAAGCTCTTCAAATGCCACTGTCAGTCTCTAAAAAGAAAATTTCATATTTGAAGCTCAATATTGGAAACCCTGGAAGTTCCCAAGGGGCTGCTGCCAACCCCAGCCATTCTGAGAAATCATCAGGTAAGTGAAACAGAGTCCAAAAAGAAGACAGAAGTTCTGGCAGTCACCCAGCACTAAGCACATATCACACACATCACATGGATCTACATCCCACATATCACACCCATCACATGGATCCACATCCCACATATCACACCCATCACATGGATCTACATCCCACAAATCACACCCATCACATGGATCCACATCCCACATATCACACCCATCACATGGATCCACATCCCACATATCACACACATCACATGGATCCACATCCCACATATCACACCCATCACATGGATCCACATCCCACATATCACACCCATCACATGGATCTACATCCCTCATGCTGCTGCACTTTCTCCATTGAATGTGCTTTATGTAATACAAAAATAATTCTTGAAGAGGGACTGAAAACCTGACTTCCTGCATCACACATGACATGATATGGACACAGAAAGTATCCCAACATAAACATGTAATCAGCTCAGCATGTGCACACTCACATTCCTTTTAGCCAGCTTATGTCACTTACTTCCATGTTGCCATGAAGTTCCTCATACAATTGTCTTGTTTCTTCTCTTTCCTGTTCATCTATCAAAGCAAGAATTTTTTTAATGTTTTCTTTTGAAATTTTTTCTTTTGAAAAAGAATGCCAGCTGTCCAAGTCATTTTCCTTAATCAGCATAATGAATTTAAAAAGGAATTATCAGCTCATTTCTTATTAAATGAGGCATTATGAAATACAGTGCCAAAAGCCATACAATCTAGGGAAAATGTGTATTTCATTGAAATATTAAGCAAGCTCAGCTTTTAAATTTCCTTCCCAATATATATTTTTGACAAGTGTAATTCTGGATCAATTTATGTAACCATATTAATTAACCATATTAATTCTTATAGTATTAATGTTGAATAATCATGTATCAAAACTGCAATGCAGAGTTTAGCACTGAATTTCTTCCTATCAGCAGATACCTATGACCACAGAACTGTCATTATAAAATTACAACAACACTCCATGTCCATATTTTCTTTCTTTCCTTTTACTTTTGTAATTGATACTATTTTTCCCTAAGAAAACAATTATAGAAGAGAACAGTAAGAACCAGAGCTATCAAAAAAGAACAATACATCTATACATAAGTGTTTCTAGAATTAAGGCTAAAAAGAAATAGACACTTCTTAAATATCCAGGATCAAGTTAGTAAAATTTTAATGATTACAATAACAATTCTACATTGCATATAAAGCAGAATTACCAATCAAGAACATGGGAATTTAGAGTAGATTCCACTGCCTCAAAACGGGCTTGAAGTGCCACTTCATATCTCTCAGTATCTTCACAGTCCCTGGATGGGACTGAAAACCCTCAGGGGGCTGAGCAGACTCGAGGGGAGCTGCACTGCTCTGCAGTGGCTGTCACTGCTCAGCAGGGTCTGGCACTGCCTCAAACCTGGCTCAGTGTTCAGGCACCCAAACGGCTCCCAGGCTTGGAAACTTTCAGCAAACGATTTGACTGGCTCCAAAAATCCTCTGGATTTAGCATCACAAACCTGATGTGTGTTAGTCCTGTGGCTTCACTTCTAGTTTTGTGAGCCACTTAAATTTCACTCCTCATTTTAAGAGTCACATCCAGCCAATCTCAGCTGGAGAGCACATCTGGAACAGCATGAGAAACTTTCTGTGAATTTAGAGCAAGCTAGAAGCACTCTCATACATCTCATTTACTCTCATAAATCAAAAATAAAAAAGTATTTACATTTGCTGGTCTTCTCTGTGAAGAGACTGCAGGTTTCCTTGAGCAGAGTACACAGATGCATCGAAGCAGTGGCTCTAAAGGAGGGAAAAATACCATGTTTTCATAGGAGTGCACAGTATTTTATACTAAGTATAAATATATATATATATTTAATGGACAAATTTTATACCAAGTACCTAAGGAGTAACAATGTAAATGACCTTCACAATTTAACTGCTATATGAAACTGCCCATATGAAAACTGATTATTTTCACCAGAAAAACATCTATTTGGTTACATTACTCACTCTTTCTGGAGATCTTCTTTTTCCCATATTTCATCTTCCAGTTTCAAATGGAGTTTATCATTTTTTAACTAATTTCATAGGGAATAAATGCAAAAAGATGCTGTTATTGAAAAATACATTAGAAATACACTTTGACTTCTCAAATCCCACATGAAAATGTAATTTTGGGTATCAGCAGACAGAAGTCTATTTAACTGGTATTGCATGCTGAGTCATCTTTTGCATGAAAGGCAGAATAATTAATGAGCAATGACTTACCAGCAACTGAGACACTTACAGGTAAATTCTTCATGCACACACTCATACAGGACAGGTGCACACACCTGCTCAAAACAATCATTTGCTCAAGGCACAAACCAAACTGCAACATTTTTTAATATTTAATTGGATCAATAATATTTTCATACTAAATCAGGAAGCACTTAACTTCATCTATTCAATGTATATTGTACAATACTGGCCTGCAGCTCTTGAATGGTTTTATTCTGTGCTTCAATAATCTCTCTACTTTCTTGGAGTTTTCTTTCTTTCTGGTTTAGTTCTGATTCCATAGTCAGCTTCCACTGCTTGATCTTCTCAGCCTCATTGTAGAGTTTTGAGAACAAGTCATTCCTTGTTTCTGTATTCTATTAAAACAGGTTCCACAATTTAATCTCAAATACTATCTAATTAATACTGTTGTAGATAAAATATTTTGTCTCTTAGAAACATCACAAGAGTAATATTTTTCCACAGATGGTGATATAAACTTATATACGATCAGGAAGCAAAGTTTAAATCTTTGTGCATCCACTATGTAGGTATCAAAAGGCATTACAGACCACACAGGAGACACAAATACAACGAAAATCTTTAAATCTTACTCTAATTAAAATTCACAGACTTCACAGGACTTCAAATAAAGAAAAAACAACAACAGCAACAACCAACATTGCAATCACCCTAATTGTTAAGGATTTGTCTCCAGGCATGTTCACTGAATCACAAATATCTCCTCTAAGTGATTCAGCTTTAAGCAGGAGACAGAAAACAATTCCCTTTTGACTTCTTCCTTCAGCCCTGAAATATCTACTCAATAATGCTTTAAGCACTGTTTGGGAACAAATTTCAAAGATCCCAAGAAATTAGATATGCAGAGTTGATACTTAGCTGACCTCTTCATCTACTTCAGAGCAAAACTTGACCTGCTGTGAAATTATATCTGAAACATGAAGAGATTTGGATTAATGTATTCCTAAAAAATACTAACAGTGAAACTGTATTTAACAGTGTTATCAGATATGAAACTCTAAGACTACTCAAAAAAAAATTAGAACTCGACAATATAAAAAAATTTAAAGAACGTGCATGGCCAATATTTTAGTCTTACCTGAATCAGTGATTTTGCCAGGGTTGGACACATCGAATGGCAATTTAAAATCATCGTCCAAGCATTTGTTAAAACCCTGCACAAATTAAAAAATTAGTTCATTGGGGTAGATTTGTAAAAAAGGATTATAAAATCCTGAAAAAAAACCCCAAAAATCCTACAGATGATGTGAAAATAGAATTTTTCATTAATAAATCAGCTGCCTACAATTTCAAAGCCCAAGGTTTTGGTGAAGGCTTTGGAACTTGCTTGCTTCTTATTTCACAGTGGTTTATCAAACTTGGTTTTTTTCAGTTTTCTTTATTATTATTTTTGACTGTGGCCAAAGGGGAAGCTTTCAATGCAGGGAACTCAGCAGCTCCTGCCTGTCTGTGCACTGGTGCATGGTAAAGGACTCAAGAAGCCAAATTACTTTTTTCAAGACCAGTACCTGATATTTCTTTTTTGCTTTACTTCCAAGGGCACTTCTAAACCATATCTGATTATGTTTCAGCATGAAAATACCAGTTTACAAGGTTTTTAAGTCATAGAAGTTCATCCTGTAAACAGCATAACTCATCAGCTGTCAGAATATCCCGTTTGAATCCCAACACATTTCATAAGGAGCTTCAACATGAAAAAATAACTCGTTGAGTTCCCATAACTCAGAGTGGGGACGGAACATTTTCACTGCACACCTGATCTGGTGAGAGCAAAACATCAACGGCAGTGGGAGCATCTGAGGGGGTCACTGCTCGCTCTGGGTGCTGAATGAGCCACCCCAAACACGGATTTATCATCACTGAGCTACAGCTACAACACACAGCACAGGCTGACAAGAGGAGTCCCTTCAGCTGTGTTATAAGCACATATTACATTATTGGCTTTTTGCAAACATTAAAATGAATGCTGCATGTATGATGTTGGAAAATGTTGCTGTATGAATATAGTTTCTTTTAGTTCTGCTATTAACAAGACTTAAAAATAGCAGTGTGATATATATTTTTTTAGACTATAACATGGTAATGTAAAAAGCTTTTGTTCATGCAATTAAATCAGAGAATTGTAAAAAGATAATCAGGAAATTCTTCACACTCTTGGATTAACCTGTCTGGATGAAGACAGGGGTGATGAACACCAGAATTCCAGGGAAGGAATTTATTCATCTCCGTTATCAGGGAGTGCGCTGACGAGGAGCCACAAGAAAAAAAAAATAAAAAAGGTAAAAAAATGTTGATTTACAGGTTGGGGGGGGTGATTTTGAAGAATGCATGAGAGGTCTATAAATATGCAACAGGTTGATGCATTTAAGGAAGCGTTTTCTGAGTTAGTGTGTGCTCTTGGCGGAATGCCAAGCACCCGGCTGTTGTAACCTTTTGCTTTATTGTCTCTTACAGTCTTCTACTGAACATTTTCAAATCTACCAGGAAACTGAACCTCGTTTTTCACAGCTGTGACAGAAAGTAACAGCAGAAGTCTTTGAAATTCCAACCGAAGATGTTCCCCCGGCACCAGTCTAGGCATGTGCACAGAAATGAGTCCAGGGCAGGAGACAGCCCGAGGGGCGGCCCGGGGTAGGGGGGGCTGCCCTCAGCTGCCCCGCGGCCGAGCGCTCACCTGGGATCTGCCCACAGACCACTGCCCAGCGCTCAGGCGGGGCGGAACGAACAATTTAAACCGCTTTTCCTTCTCCACGGCGCCGCTGGAAGGGCGGCCGGGCGCCATCGCCGGCAGCTCTCGGCCAAGGGCGGGAAGCGGCGGCGGCCCCTCAGCGCCGGGCGGGGGGCGCCGCCTAGCGGAGCTGCTGTGGCGCAGGCGCTGTGCGGCGGGAGCTGCGCCCGCCTCAGGCCCGGCCCGGCCCGGCCGGGGGGAGCGGCGGCCCCGGGGGGCGATGGCGGCGGCCCCGGGGGGCGATGGCGGCGGATCCGGGGGGCGATGGCGGTGGCTTCGCTGCTTCGTCGTTGTCCGTGACCATCAAAGAGGTCTCGGGGCTGCCCGAGGGGCCCGGCGGGTTGGGGACGTCGCCGTGGTCGCCGGCCAAGGGGGCACAGAGGGACCTTGGCAGTCGCTGGGAAAGCGGGAGAGGTCTGAGGGGAAAGGGAGTCTGTAGCCGTGGAAAGGAGTTTTAAACCTTTAAGTGCGGCGGAAATAAGATGCACAGCTACATGATCATCTTTCATGATATCAAGGAAAGAGACAAGTTTATTCAGAAACACACTTGGTTTTATAGCATGACTCGTAGAGTAGAGAAAAGGTGATTGGTTCAGAGAGAAAATACCCCATTCCCGGGGTCTGGTCATGCACCACAACAGGTGTTCTATCTTGTTATTAATTCCTTTTTATTTTGACCAAATTACACCTGTGAGAAATTCTCCCTAGCCTTGAGCTGGACCAGCTTATCGGCTGGGAACAGAGCTGAGAAGCTGCAGCCTGGAATATTTTTCAGGCTGCAATTTTCTTACTTTCTCAATATGTGTCCCTACAAAAAAAAAAAAAATACTATTCTTACCACTCTACCAGGGTTATCTGACACAAAACACCTCCTCTACGTATGGATCTAGGTCACCTGTAGAAGCAAACACACTAAAGAATCCAGCAGGAATTATTTATCTCTGCTCCCATCTGTCACATCTCCTCTGGAGCTGCAGGTGCAGCCCCAGCTCTTGGGAGGGCTCAAGGGGTCACAGGCTCAGCTCCCACACAGAGACCTTGCAGACCCTGGGGTGCCCCTTTCAGCCTCCCTGCCCAGAGCCTTTCTGCAACCTTCCCCCTGGAGCTGCTGCTTCCCTGCAGCCCCGGCCATGGACAGCAGCAGAACCTGGTGTGTCCCGAGCAGCAGGGCCAGCTCAGGGCCCTGTGGGGAGCAGGGGCTGGGCCAGCAGGACAAGCCAGCCCGGCCAGGCAGGACACGCTCAGCTGGGGAAAGGGATGTGCAGGGAGAGGAGCAAGGGAGCATTTCTGTGCCTGCAGGGAGGAATGCAGAGGAAGCTGCTGCTGCAGGCACCAGCTCTGGCCAGGCCTCTCTGTCCCCTGCCCAGGGCTGCTGTGCTGGCCTGGGGAGAGACAGGGGCTGGCACTGAGTAGGCAGAGGCAGCCTGTGCTGGGCATCTCCTGGAGCCAGGACCAGCAGTTCTGCACTGTCCCTGAGCTCCATTTCCCCTGCCATGGGGAGCTCCAGCCCTGGGGCTGCTGTGGAGGCTGAGCTCCCTCTCTGCCCCTCAGCAGCTGCCGAGCCCTTCAAGGGGGCCAGGGCTGTGGGGTGAATGCCCCCAGTGCTGGAGCACCTCAGAGCGGGCACTGCCATGGGGCTCACCCAGAATGGGCTGGGCTGGGCTGGGCTGGGGTGAGGGCAGGGGAGGTGGGCAGAGCTGGGCAGAAGCTGGGCTAGACTGGGAAGTGCCCAGGAGATAAAACCCACTGGTGTCAGCTGAGCTGTGTGACTCTGCAGGGCCAGGACACGTTCCAGCAGGTGTGTGCTGCTGTGCCAGTCCCCTGGCAGGGATCTCAGACAGGCAGGGGCAGCACTGAGGAGCTTGGTCTGTGGCCTTGGTGGCATGGCCAGTGTGAGAAGGTGCCCCAGGGCTTTGAGCATCCCTCCAGCCTCTTCCATCAGCCACTTCCACCCCTGGGCACTGAACTGACTTTCTTGGTCTATTTGTTCTGTGCTTATCTCCTTCCTCCTGCCCATTTCAGCACTGCTCTAGGGGCAGCATCAGCCCTGCCCGGGCTCCCTCCTCACCCAGTCCTTGGCAGAGCCCAGAGCAGGGCTCTCTGTGATCCCTGGCACGGGATGTGGGTGCTGGGACTGGACACTGAGGTGTGGAGTGGACACTCTGGTGGGGAACATTTGCCCACCCAAAACACTCCTTGTGCTTGTGATGAGGGGATGTGCGGCCTGTGCTGGCCAGGGGGGCTGTGCTGCCTCAGGGACAAATGACAGACATGAGCCACAGCACAACGACCAGGAGGTGGAAGTGAGGACAAGTTACAGAGGAGGAAATCAAAAATCTGACCTGACCATATGTTCGTGTGTTTAGGAAAGCCAAAGCCCAGCTGGAGCTGATGGAGGCTGCAGACAACATCCAGAGCAAAGTCAATTCAGTCACTGTGTTTGCAGTAAATGGCTGCAAAAGGAACACGTCAACCTGCTGGTAAAGGAGGCAGGGACAGACAAATTTAGGATCATGGAATGGCTTGGGTTGGAATCTTAAAGATTATTATTCAGTTCCAATCTCCTGCCATGGACAAGGACACCTTCCACTGAACCAGATTGCTCCATCCAACCTGGCCTTGAACACCTCCAGAGGTGGGGAGTCTGCAGCCTCTCTGGTTAACCTGTGCCAGGGCCTCACCACCCTCGCTGGGAAAATTTTTTCTTAATTTCCCATCTAAACCTGCCCTGCTTCACCTCATGGCCATTCCCCCCTGTCCTGTCACTCCAGGCCTTTTTCCAAAGTCCCTCTCCAGCTCTCTCAAAGCCCCTTTAGGTGCTGGAATGGGCTCTAATGTCTCCCTGAGCCTTCTCATGCCCAGGCTGAACAGCTCCAGCTCTTTCAGCCTGGCTGCAGAGCAGAGGGGTTCCAGCCCTGCAAATGTCCATTGTGACACTGCAGGGCTTCATGGAACCAAGGATTCATTGTCACACTGTGGAACCACGGAGACTCTTGTGACACTGGGGTGCCCCATGGAAACAAGGGCCCTTGTGGCACAGTGGAGCCATATGGAACCAAGGAGAGCATTGTGACACTGGGAAAACAAGGAGAGCTTTGTGACACTGTGGGGCCACATGGAATCAAGGGGCCACTGTGACACTGAGGGGCCTCAAGGAACCTAGGACACCATTTTAATACTGCAGAACCAAGGAGAACATTGCTACACTGAGGAGCCTCATGGAGCCATGGAATCCATGGTACCACTAAGGGGCCTCATGGAACCAAGTGTCCTTTGTGATGCTGCGGAACCAAGGGGCCATTGGGACACTCTGGGGCCCCATAGAACCAAGGGGTCATTTTGACACTTCTGGGCCTCCTGAAAACAGGGGATCATTGTGGAACTGTGGGGTCTTGTAAGACAAAGGGCCAGTGTGGCACTGCAGGGCCTCAAGGAACCAAGGGCCGTTTTAAAGCTGCAGAGCTGAGCTGACCTTTGGGACACTGTGGGGCCTGATTGAACAGATGAGAATATCATGACACAGTGAGACCTTATGGAAACAAGGATCTATTGTAACACTTTGGGGTCTCATGTACCCAGGAGTCCAACTGTGACCCTGCAGAGTCAAGGAGATCATTATTGTTATAAATGAGAGACAAAAGTCTCGATATTCAGCAAAATTTAGATTGTTTTATTTGATATAGAAAGAGCAAGCAGCATGCTGGGGAACGTGAGGGGTCACCGCCCACTCCACGCTCCACCGAACCTTGGTTTGCAGCCTCTTCTTATACTGTGGTTTCTCATTGTAATCAACAATTTTTGGATTTTTGTTGTCATAAGCGGTGGTGGTTGAATAAACATCCTTACACAAATTCACAAAGCCTTTGGGTGATAATCAGTCACAGATAGCCATCTGGTCCTTGTAGATAGCCACCAGAGAAGTTCTGGAAGTCTGGTCTTTGAGATAAGCAGCATTGATCAGACAAAGGCAGGAAGGGCTATTGAGAAGTCTGATTTTGCAAGCTGGTAGCTGATACAACTTATTTGGAAAACATAACGTAACATATTATAATGTAACATAATACAACATAATATAACATAACAAGGTGATTTTAAACAGAATGATTTTATCATATAATATCCTTTATCTAGTGTCCATGCTTCACTTCAGAGGTCAGTATTCTGGTTTATACAAACCCTAATGCTTTTGTGATTAACACGAATCTTTTATCAATTGTCACAGGTCTGAGCCAGTGTGGACAACCTTGCTGCACATTGCCCGACCTCATCCTGTCTGTCCTCACTCACCTGGGACCGTGCTTTGCTTGGAGAACTGGCTGCAGTCAGGCAAACATGGGATTTATTCCTTTTCTTTTTCTGAAGTAATCTAAAACTCTTGAGTTTCCCCATTACAAAGAGACACTCTCCTTAATTGTGTGCCAAGCCCAAGCTGCCACCAAGGAGGTTTCTTTTCCCAAGGTAGAGCCATGCAAGAACTGTTTTAGACATTTGGACACCCTTGGTTCCCTGAGGCCTTGTTGTGTCACCATGGACTCTTGGTTCTGTGAGGTTCTGTGGTGTCACAATGGATGTTTGGTTCCATGTGCCCCACAGTGTCACAGGGGTCTCCTTTTCCTTGTGGCAACCAGCACTAAACCCCACTGGCAGGGCCAAATGCCTGGGAAGAAGGAGAAGGGGACATTTGGAGTGATGGTTTTTGTCTTCCCAGGGCACAGTGACGTGGGCTGGGGCCCTGCTGTCCTGGAGATGGCTGAACACCGGCCTGCCCATGGAAGGGCTGAGAGACAACAACCTCTGTGCATGGAACTGCAACAGCAGAGAGCTCAGGCTGAAGGCTGGGTTTAACAGACTGTCACCAGCACAGGAACCATCAATGTGAGAGGAAAGATGTGTGCTCATGTCTTTACAAATCATTTGGTGGGTGAAGGGATGGGTGTTAAGGTGTTTGAAATGGGTCATAACATTTCTACTGACTTTGGGCAGCAGGTTTGTTACCGGGCCCAGCCAGCTTGGCTCCTGACACAGACAAGGGTTTTCACTGGTTTGTACTGGTTTTTACCTATTTTCCTGGTTTGTACTGGTTCATACTGGTGTTTTCTGGTCCATACTGGTTTGTACTAGTTACTAGCAGTTTGCATTACACTGTTGTTTACTTTTTTATACTGGTTTTTACCACTTATACTGGCCCATACTGGTCTATACTGGTCCATACAGGTCCATACTGGTTTATACAGATTTCAGGGTGCCATCGAAGCTATCGTTTATGGGGCAGTGACTGGAGCTGAACCCCAACTCCTACAGGGTGTGGCACCACCAGGGCTGGGTGCTGGGCCGCTCTGCAGCGCCCCCTGCTGGCCAGGGAGGACCTGGCACTGTGCAAGCACCTCCTGGTGGCCAACCCCTGCAACTGTGAGTGGCTTGTACTGGTTTGTACTGGCTTGTGCTGGGATAGGATCCAGGGCGTACTGGGATGGGGCTGGGGTTACTGGATTGTACTGGGTTATACTGGGAGAGAGTGTGTGAGTGTCCGGGAGGATCTAGCACTGTGTATACTGGTTGTAGTGGGTTATGCTGGTTTGTACTGGGATGAGGTGCTGGGGTGTTACTGGTTTGTACTGGGTTATCCTGGGAAAGGGAGCAGGGGTGTGTGAGTGCCCCCTGCTAGCTTGGAGGACCTACTGGCCAGCTGCGAGTTGTACTGGTTTATACTGATTTATATTGGGATGGGGTGCTGGGGGTCACTGGGTTATACTGGGATGTGGTCCTGGCAGTAACTGGATTGTAGTGGTTTATATTGGGTTATACAGGGATATTCTGCATTTTACAGGGTTAAACAGGGATCTACTGGGTTATACTGGGAGGGGTCTTAGGGATGCTTGGCACTCCACTGGGAGCAGCTTCTGGGGATGCTGGCCTTACTGATTTATACTGGGATGGAGCTTGGGACCTACTGGGAGTGACTTCAGGTTGTGCTTACTGGTTTCTACAAGGAGCTGCTGCTATGGGCTCAGGGGCTCAGGCGTGGCTCCCAGTGCTTACTGGGTTATACTGGTGCCCTCCAAGTATAAACCTGGGAGCCCCAGGACCACACTGGGAATGGGTTTGGGTGCATGAGACCTTACTGGTTTATACTGGGATATGCTGCCATGGTTTGTCAGGACTTGCTTGATCCCAATCAGCCCCGTGGTGCATTTGGTGCTGAGCCCTTGAACCTCAGAGCCTGAGAGGAGATTGCACAAACCTTTCCAGGAGTCCAAGGCAGAAGAAAAACCCAAAGTGTCTCAAAGCATTAATGGGTCTCACTGAAGTCCATCCCCAACACAGGCTCCTCATGGACTCCTTGGAGGAAAGAACTGGATGCCAGGATCGCCAAAAACCCTCTCAGAGAGTCAGAGAGGAAAGGAAAATCCAAACTACCTTTAAAAACTTGAGTATCTCAATGTATTATTGAGACACACTGAGTGTCAATATAAAGCTCTCAAGGGACTAATTAAAGAAGATAATTGGAGCCATGATTGCATAAACTACTAGAAGAGTTGGTGTAAAAAGGGAACCTCCAAGTACCTTAAAAAAAATGAAGTATCTTGAAGCATTAATCAGCCCGACTGAGTGTTGTTACTGACAAAGGCTCTCAAGGGACTAATTAAAGCAGATAATTGGAGGCCATGATTGCACAAAGCTCTCAGAGACTCCAAGGCAAAAGCAAAACCCAAAGTGCTCTGAAAAACCTGCAGTCCCTGGGAGCATGAAGGAGCCCCCAGGGCCATTCCTGACCAAGGCTCCCCAGGGACTGGTCCCAGCACATCCCTGAGGCCACTAGGATGTGGGGGGATTCTGAGGGCATCCTCAGTGGGCAGCCTTGCTGGGGCTGTGCCAGGAGGCCCCAGTGGCTCAGGACAAGTTGTCTCCTCGCAGCCCTTGGTGGCACAGACCCTGCTGTGCCCCAGGGCACCAAGATTTGGCTTCTCTTTGTCTCCACCTGTCATCACTGCCTCCAATTTCCTGCTGTGACTGGAACCTGGGGACACTTTCTCAGTTGTGTCCCTCAGAAGGACCCATTAAAACTTTAGGAAACTTTGGAGTTTGATTGTGACTTGGAGTTCTTGAGAGGTTTCTTCAGCTCCCTGTCAGGGACTGATGCTCAGAGACTCAGCCCCAAACCCCAAGAGGGTCATTAAAGTCCTTGTGCTGTGTCTGTGCTGCTGAGCTGGGCTGGGCTCCTGCCTCAGAATGTGATCCTGACAAGCAAGAAGAGCTTCAAAAACACATTTCTCTTCATGATTAGCTCCTGTGCACAGCTCAGCAGGGCTGGGGCACTGCCTGCAGCCACCCCGGGCACAGCAGAGAGGCACAGAGAGCTTCAATCAGTCAGGGCTGGGAAGATGCTGAGAAGTGCCTGGGGCAGAATCACTCCCAGCCCTTGACACAGGAAGCCTCTGGCTGCAGGACAATGCAGCTGCAGCTCCTGGAGCCATCTCCTAAAGCTGGAACATCCCAATGCCTGCAGACTGTGTGAGTACATTCTCTGATGATCTCTTGTGTAGAGCAGCCAGGGGTGCCCAGGGCTGTGGTGCAGAGCAGGGTCCTGCAGCCCAGGGTGCTGTGCTGGGGCAGGGACTCTGCTGCCTGCCAGGGACAGCTCTCAGCCAGCCCTGGGAGCTGCTCCCAGCACTGGGGGACAAGGTCTGGGTGGAAGGAGACAGCTGGTAAGGCTTGGAAGTGTTCTCCTTGTGTGGTGAGTATGCTGCATTGTTCAGAACTGCTCCCAGCATAACATTGAACTCCAGAATGTTTATATGTAGATTACACAGGGAGCACAGTGAGGCAGGGCCTGCATAAAAAGGAAAATCCTGATTTTATAATTTACTGCTCTGCATTGCATAGAAGGGAAATTGTACATAGATATTAATCTCTAAATTCAGTTTGGAAAAAATAGAATATTTTTTTCTTGGATTTTAATAAAGCAGGCACTGACAGAAATTAGCCCAGGGTCCCTCACAGGCAGCATCAGTGACACTTTTCCAGCCTCCTCAGGATAGCTATGACATTGCCATCAGAGCCTGCAGAAGCAGAGCTGGCCCTGGGCAGTGCCCTGTGCTGGGAGGGGTGTGCAGGCAGAGCTGAGCCCCCAGGGCTGGGCTGGGCTCTGGCAGCACTGGCAGGGCCCAGCCCTGGGCACAGGGAAGCAGCTGCTGGCAGGGACAGCTCCAGGCAGCAGAGCCCTGGGCACGCAGTGGGGGGAAAGTGCCACCAAGCTGGGCTGGGTATTTAAAATCTTCTCCAAACTGAACTATTCCATCATTACTTTTCTTACAGATCCCCATGCCAAGACACAGCAAATGTCCAACAGCAGCTCCATCAGCCACTTCCTCCTGCTGCCATTGGCAGACACGAGGCAGCTGCAGCTCCTGCACTTCTGCCTCTTCCTGGCCATCTCCCTGGCTGCCCTCCTGGCCAACGGCCTCATCATCAGCGCCGTAGCCTGCGGCCACCACCTGCACACCCCCATGTTCTTCTTCCTGCTCAACCTGGCCCTCACTGACCTGGGCTCCATCTGCACCACTGTCCCCAAAGCCATGCACAATTCCCTCTGGGACACCAGACACATCTCCTATGCTGGATGTGCTGCTCAGCTCTTTTTCTTTGTGTTCTTCCTTGGATCAGAGCTTGCCCTCCTGACCATCATGTGCTACGACCGCTACGTGTCCATCTGCAAACCCCTGCACTACGGGACCCTCCTGGGCAGCAGAGCTTGTGCCCACATGGCAGCAGCTGCCTGGGCCAGTGGCTTTCTCTATGCTCTGCTGCACACAGCCAATACATTTTCCCTGCCCCTGTGCCATGGCAATGCCCTGGGCCAGTTCTTCTGTGAAATTCCCCAGATCCTCAAACTCTCCTGCTCACACTCCTACATCCAGGAACTTGGGCTCCTTGCTGTTAGTGTTTGTTTAGGTTCTGGTTGTTTAGTGTTCATTGTTTGTTCCTATGTGCACATCTTGAGGGCTGTGCTAAGGATCCCCTCTGAGCAGGGATGGCACAAAGCCTTTTCCACCTGCCTCCCTCACCTGACTGTGGTCTCCCTGTTTGTTACCACTGGGTTTTTTGCCTACTTGAAGCCCCCCTCCATCTCTTCCCCATCCCTGGATCTGGCGCTATCAGTTCTGTACTCAGTGGTACCTCCAACTCTGAACCCTCTCATCTACAGCCTGAGGAACCAGGAACTCAGGGCTGAAGTGTGGACATTGATGACTGGATGGTTTAAGAAACATTAAACTGCGGGCCAATTTCTGCAATTCACTTGTAATAAAAGTCAACTTTGATCCTTCTTGTTAGTTTGGTTGTTAGTCTGTTCTTTTCTTTCCTTTCTTTTAGTCTTTTACTATCATCTGGAAAGAAATGCCATTGCCTGTGCCATTTCTCATTTTGTTTTCTTCCACCACTATTGCGAACAGAGACTGTGTCAATTAGGGGCTGCATTATTCGTGGCTTTAAACGAACTAAAGGATCTACCTGCAAAGTTTTCTCCAGAGATGTCCCATTTGTTCCCTTCTCTGGAGCTGCAGTAGCAATGTCTGTGTGCAGAGCTGGGGCAGATCAGTGCTGGCACAGCAGCTGTGCCCAGCAGCAGCAGCACTTGGTGTTGCCAGTGCTGCTCCCGTGCCTCTGCCCCACTGCCCTCCTGGCCCTCGTGTTGCTGCAGGGCCTGAGTGCTCTCGGGGCCGGGCACAGCCCTGGGGGTGGCAGTGCCGGGGCTGCAGCAGGGACAGGCCATGGGCACTGCTGGGGCAGCGCTGATGCCTCAGGGCAGGGCCTGGGGGCTCCAGGCTCCTTGGCCACGCTCTCTCCACAACACTTGGCCATCCCGATGCTGAGCAGAGAAAAGCCCCATGAGCAGCCCCAGGCTGGCCGTGGGCAGGCTGGGGGCAAACAGCATGGCTGGTGTTCTGCAAGGTCCCTGCAAGGGGGACACCCTGGCAAGGAGCAGCAGAGCAGGGGCTGATCCATCCCCACTGCGCTGGACACCCCAGGGCAGCGTCCCAGAGCGTCCTCATGCACCTGCCAACAACATCCCCCCTCTGCAGCCCTGGCCTCTCCCCCAGCTCACACAGGAGCCGCGTCCTTGCAGGCACACACACGGCAGCACTGGCTCAGGAGCCCCTGTTTGCATTGCACACAGCAGGGTCAGCACCCCCATGGTGCTGCTGTGGGGACATGGAGCTGAGTGAGCACAAATGCCATCAGGCCCTGGGGCCAGCAAGGGCTGGGGGACGGCAGGGAAACCACTCAGCTTTGTTGTGGCCTCTGAAGTCAGCCAGAAAGTTTGTTCCCATGAGCTGTGAGTTTCCTGTCCCACTGCAGATGTTGTTGCTCAGAGCCAGGGCTGCCTGGCAGCCACCCCCAAACTGCCCTGAGCATTTCCTTGGCTTCACCTTTGCTTTCTTTACTCTTTCTTCATCCAAATTTCTTCCTATTGCCCAGCCCTGTCCCCTCCCTTGCAAACAGCCCATCCCTGTTTACCCCTTCCTCTCTGGCCTCACTCCCCATTTCAATTCCTGAGTAGGCACCATGGGAACATCCCTTGGGGAGCAGGATCATCTTCCAAGTGCTGCAGGAATTGTCTGCAGGGTCCTGCAGTGCCTCGTGCTGCTCCCTTGCCAGAGGCACCACAGGCCAGGGGGGCACATCTGGGCTGCTGTGTCTGGGTGTGGGGCTCCCTGTTGTGGGCAATGAGGAGGGGCTTGAGAGGCTCTTCAGGACTGACAGGATGGGCTTTGGGGCTAGTGTGGAGAAGCTGAGGGACCTGGGCTGCTGGACCTTGTGAAGAGGAGGCCCAGGGCTCATCCTGCAACTGCTCCAGGTGTGGTTTCAGAGAATCACAGAATCAGCAAGGTTGGATAAGACCCTGGAGATCATCACGTCTATCCTGTCCCTGACACCACCTTGTCTATCCTGAGCCCTTTCTTCTCCAGGATCAACAACCCCAGCTCCCTAAACCACTCCTCACAGCACTTCTCTTCTAGACCCCTCACCAGGATTTTTGCCCTTCTCTGGACACATTCCACCCCCTCCATGTCCTTCCTAAACTGGGGAGGCCAGGAACTGGACACAGGACTCAAGGTCCAGCGTCAGCAGTGCTGAGCACAGATGAAGAATCACTGCCCTGCTTCTGCTGGCTACACCATTCCTGATCCAAGCCAGCTGCCATTGGCCACCTGGGCACACTGCTGGCTCATGTCCAGTCTGCTGTCCATCAGTGCCCCCAGGTCCCTTTCTGCCTGGCCCCAGTCCAGCCACTCTGTCCCCAGCCTGTAGCCCTGTAGGGGTTCTTGTGGCCAAAGTGCAGGTCTCAACATTTTATCTTGTAAAACCTCACCTTGTTGGATTTGGGCTTTGGATCCAGCCTGTCCAGGTCCCTGTGCAGATCCCTTCTACCCTCCAGCAGATCAACACTCCCAGCCTACTTGGTGTCACCACCGTTCCATGAGGCCCTAGAGTGTCACAATGGTCTCCATGATTCCATGAGGCCTCCCAGTGTCACAGTGTCCCTCTGGTTCCATGGGAGCCCTTGGTGTCACAAAGTCCCTTGGATCCTTGGGCCTCAGAGTTTCACAATGGCACCTTGATCCCCCAAGCCCCTGTAGTGTCACAGTGGATCCTTGGTTCCATGAGGTCTCTCAATGCAGCAATGCTCTCCTTCTTCCACAGTGTCACAATGGTCTCTTGGTCCCAAGAGGCACCCCAGTGCCAAATATGTTTCCTTCATTCCAGGAGTCCCTGAGGAGCAGCACTGGCCCCTTGGTTCCATGGGCCCTGCAGTGTCACAATGGCCCCATCATTACACGAGGTCCTGCTCTGTCACAATGCTCTGCATGGTTCCACAAGGCCCTGCAGTGTCACAGTGACCTCTTGGTTCCATGAGGGCTCTGAGTGCGACCATGAATTCCTTGGTGCTGCAGGGTCACAATAGAGCCCTGGTTACACAAGATCCTGCAGTGTCACCAGGGACCCTTGGTTCCATGGGGCACCACAGTGTCACAATTGTTCCCTTAGTTCCAAGAGTCCTTGCAATGGAAAATTGGCCCCTTGATCCCATTGGGCCTCAGGCTCTCATAAGGCTCTCCTTGGTTCTGCAGTGGTACAATGGCCCCTAGGTTCCACAAGGCCCTGCTGTCTCACAGTGGCCTCTGTGGTTCCACCAGGACCCAGACTGTCACAATGGATTCCTTGCTTCCATGTAGCCCCACAGTGTCACAGTGGCCCCTTGGCTCTGTGGTGCCATATCATACACAGTGTCACTATGGTCCTCTCAGTCCCACGAGGCCCCGCAGTGTCACACTGGCCCCTTTCTGCCCAGGGCCCTGCAGTGTCACAATCATCACAGAATCACCCAGGCTGGAAAAGAGCTTTGAGAGCATCAAGTCCAACCTGTGACCCAACACCACCTTTTCACTCAGACCATTGCACTCAGTGACATCTGCAGTCTTTCCTTAAACACTTCCAGGGCCAATGACACACTCACGTCCCTTGGCAGCTCATTCTAATGCCCAATCACCCTTTTTGTGAAGCATATTTCCTAATGTCCAGCCTAAACATCCCTTGGTGCAGCTTTAAGGCTGTGTCCTCTTGTCCTGTTGCTGTTCCCTGGGAAAAGGGCCCCATCCCAGCCTGGGTCGTCAAGAGCGCTCCTTTGTAGAGATGTTGCAAAGTCTTCAGGACTCGTCCAAGTTGGTAGCATATCCCGGAAAACAGAGACAGAGTCAGACAAAGTAGAAAAGTATGAAAGAATAAGGGAGAGGAAAAGGAAAAGGAGAGAGAAAGAGATAAAACAAAACAAATAATAAATTCTCAATTAAAATATACATTCAATTTTGATTACAAAGAAATAAACAATTTTGCAATTTTTCGATTACAAAAGAATAAGTAACTGGTTTTGATTGCAAAAATAGCACACAATCAAAAAATAAGCAATTTCAGTCAATAGTTCATCTTGTGTCAATAACTTTAGGGATGTCAACAAGTGACCAATTTGGGTATATCTGTCACAAATGCCAATTGTGCTAACTGTTTCATCATTCTCCAATTCATAATGTATAGGATTGCTGATAAAACAAAACCAATTAAAACCAAAATCAGTAGAACAATGATGGGATGAGACAATTTGTTCAGGACACCTGTAGCAGTGGGTGACCACCCAAATAGAGTATCCCACCACCTGTGTTCAGCATCTGTCTTTACTCTTTCCAAAACACGATGTATTTTTTCCACGTTATGATGAACAGCTATTAAGGTTTCCTATCTGTTTTTCTTGATCCTCTCCAAAATTTCGATCAGATCTTGGTGGAGCAACAATTGCTTCACCAGAGAGATGTTAATTCCAATTGGAGTGGGCATTAGACGGTGGATCAGTGTGTAATTTGACTGCAAAAGGTGGTAAGAAGTAACTGGAGCTACATAGGAAAAATCACATCCTGCAATTCTAGTAAAGTTGCAAACACAAAGATTAGAATGATTTTTAGTATTCAGTACCAAATTTTCTATAAAAACACTATCACAAGCAGTTCTAAAGCATGCACATCCATTGCCTACATATGCCAGTACTGATTCAGGAATCTCGTTTGGATGAATTTCAAAATTACAAACATTGTGTTCTGTGTCCAAGCAGATATCCTCAGCTCTAATTGCATTACTTTCACAGATAGACCCTTGTTGTTCCTGGACAATGCAAGTTTCCAAATTGACAGTTTGCCACTTCTCACCAATTTGACGGGCCCATTCCCTATGCTCAAAAGGATAGAGAATAGCTCTGTCATGGTTCAACCCTAATGCAATGATGGGGAATATTGAATGCACTGAAGCATTGTGTATCGTCAGTACAAAGGCTGTGGCTGTGTTTGTGCTGGGATCATAGGTAAAATTCACTAAGTTCCACCAGGACTGGAATTTTCTTTCAAAATCGGTGGCACTGTCCTAGACTATTTTTTGAATTTCAGTGGGAAAAGTGCCTTCCTCAGCTTCTCTTATAATGAAAGCAGCAACCAACTGCATCCACAACTGGGCCTGGATACAACTGAGAGCCAAAGAGATGTTATTTTGTGTAGCACCAAGTGCATCGATTATCCATTTGTGGTCATTTACATTTACCTTTTCCCAACTTGGTAATATGTTTGATAACAACCACTGTTGGGTTCCCAAAGATGTTAAGGCTGTTTGCAGGGGCCATTGTAATTTGGTTACATCTCCAACTGTGGTAGCAAATTTATTCATTAGTACTTCTGAATTGATGCTATTCAAAATTCCCAATCCTGTTCCCACAACACCAGTTATGTCTCTTGCCATTTGTTTTTTAGAAGGATTCCATTTTTGTAGCCAGGTAGTCCATCCCTCAAAAGAAGTCTGCAGAAAGGGTGAACAAGCTGGCTGAACTTCTGAGACATTATTTTGCATCAATAATTTGATTTGTTTGAGAGACCATGCCGGATTAAACTATATTTGTTGTTGGCCAGTTTTTCTAATTACGTATGGTCCAAATTAAAAAATCGTAGGACTCAACACAACTGGTGGTTGGGTGGTAGGTGTTACAACATTAACATCAAGTTCCCCCCAGTATTTTGTATTGTTTTTACCACACATGATTTTATAGGAAAATTGTATAGCGGTTAAGTTTAGCCAACAGTCCTAATTATGAATTTCACAATATAAAACATGGCCATGAAGTCCTGTGCCATAACTGTATGCAGATTCGGTGAGGGATTCAGCAATTAATCATGACATCATCACCTGGTGTTACTATAAAGGGAGGAAAAATCATTGTTCTTGTTATCCAACACTAAGGGGGTGCTTCTTCATGTCCCTCGGTGTTCTTCTGTGAAAAGTAAACACAAACAGAGTCTGCCTCCAGGAGGCAGGAGATTAAAATGATGGAACCATCCAGCGTGTAGTGCGGACTGGAATTCTGTTAACTTGCCAATCATTTTGCTGCTGAAAAGGAGGCCACTCTGTACCTCCTTTAAACACAGCATGAGAGTCAGTGTAGATGTAAACAAGAGAGATATTCTGTACCTCAAGTTGGAAAACACTCCAAACAACTGACAGCTCACCGGTCTGAGAGCTGCCTTCTCCCTCAGTAATAATTCGTTCACCAGCAGAAGTGGGGAGGGCTACTGCCCTGTATTTCCCCACCTTTCCCTCTCGTTTGGCAGAAGCATCAGTGAACCAAGAATTTGCTGATTGTTCAGGGGAGAAAGGAGTGGCTATTTTAATTACCAAGGCAGGTTTGTCATGGCTGCTAGCCAAGCTCTCAGTTTCTTGCATTGCCAGATTTTTTTCAGCTCTTTCTATCACTGAGACGTTGCAGTAATGTTTTATCTGGGCATACCACTTCCTAACTGAGGATCTTTGGGCCACTCCGTGAGGTGGAGGGGTCTCAATAATGACTGTGATGTGCTTTCTCCAGAACACTAATAATTCTAGAGCCTGTTGGAGCTCTTTCCTGGATTCAGGCAATTTAATTTGATCTCCAAGGAGGTTAGAGTGTCAGGTGGAATACATGTCATACTTCCTCTCCACCAAATTCCCAACAACTTCACTTCCTGAGAAGATTTTTGAATTTTCTCTGGGGGAATTTGTAAGTCAAGGTTTTCCAATGGAAGATTATTTTTTGTTGGGTATCCCCCACTACTTCTATTTCATCTCCCCCCACCAGAATATCATCAATGTATTGATAGACAGCTACATTGTCAGGTTTGGGTATCTTTTCTAATTCCTGGGCTAAAGTGTGGTGGGCCGAAGTGGGGGAATGTTCATACCCTTGGGAAAGCCCAGTGCAGGTGTACTGCTTTGGCTCAACTCCCAGGGCCTGTGGAGGAGATTGATTTGGTTCATTGTTCCGAACTTGTGGAGAAGTTTGCTCTGGTACACTGCCCAGAACCTGTGGAGAAGGTTTCTTGGGGGGTGCATCACTGATATAATCATATTCTATTTTAATCACAGGTTTCAAGATGGGGCAGTAGTTCCCCACAATTTTTCATCAAAATTGGGTCTTTTGGAGAGTACATTGGATTAATGTGAATAGCTTCCTTCTCCTGTGTTCCTTTTGGTGAATCAGCACGCTTTGAATTTTCATCCCATTCTTCTCTTAAGGCAGCTTTTAACAAATTATTTTCATTTCGCAACAAATGGTTCTCATTCCTTTCTTGATCTAATTGTTTTTGCAAAATTTGAACAAGATTTTGTAGAGAGTCTATAATTGTTCTTTCCTCATTTCTGCGCTCGGAGCGAGTTTCTATAGCTGCCGTAAGACAAGTTCTTAAAACCGAGCAGAGTATGGTTTTATCTTTGCCCAGTTTGAACCTTGACTCATGTTGCAAAGAATATATTCTATCAATCACATTCTCCAGATTAAACCAATTATTGTTCGCCCATTCCTCCCCACCTTGGGACGGTCTGGCGTTATACTTAGCTAATAGAGCATAAAATGCAGCTTTATCTGTTGCAGTGGAATTCTCAGTCATTTTGTGAAGGGATAAGTAAAAACCACAACAGGGAGGTCTATTGCTTAAGCTACCACACACAACGAAACAGCTTTTGCTGTGTGCCCCCCTTCGCTTCCCTGTGTGGGTGAAGAGACCAAACTACTTGGGAGGCACTCCTTAGTTACAAAACACCAGGTTGTCTCTTCACTGCACCAAGTAGTCAAACATCATAAACAACAACAACAACAACAACAACAACAACAACAGTGTCCCGCCTTTTGCACCAGTAGATCTTTTGTGAAATTCTGACGACAGAACCCTCAAGCGAGTCTGGGGATGCTCCACACCAAGGTGTCTGCAGTCTGCGGGAAATCAGAAAAACCCCCCTTGCTTTCTAGACAGGCTCACCCATCCAAGGCGGCCAGCTAGGTGCGGCTGGAGTAAGACTTCCTTCCCCTGATACAGACTACAGACAACCTTGCATCCCTTCTGTCTGCCAGAAAATCCTGTCCGTGACGCCAATTTAATGTCACGATCCGCTATTAATGCAGAGCGGGGGTCGTGATGGTTCTTTTGATCTCAAAGGTGCAAACAGGCAAAATGCAGGGGACAAAATCAGTTTATTCAACAACAGAAAATCAGTTTAGTCAACAACAGCAATGCATTTCATCAAATGCCAACAATTCAGTTACGGTAAAGGGGAGAGGTACAGGATAAGGAAAGGGGAAGGAAAGGAAGGGATGGGAGAATAGCTACCAACAGACGAGACGGGCGTCCTCGCGGGTCATCCGATAGACGAGTCCTCGTCCGTGGGGAGATCTCAGGGGTCTTCATCAGTGGAGAGATCTCAAAGGGTCTTTTCCAGAGGGTCGCTCTTTTATAGTCCTTCTCCAAAGCGAGTGGCCTCTAGCCAAAAGGTGGGAAGATTTATGGACCATTGTGTGGTGCTGCAGGAGACAGGTACGGTCAAGCAGTCCTCAGTTGGTACAACACAGTCTCTGGTTGGTGCCACGACAGCACAGTCCAGTGAACACAATACACCAGCACACAGTCACGAGCATCCACCTGGCCCGGCCAGGAAACCATTGTTGGGAGTCAGTCTGGGTGGGGGTCCTCGAGGTCTCCTTGCGACGGTCGGGAGGCAAAGTCGAGGGGAACTTCGGACCGACCCTTACAAAGGGTCATTAAAATCCTTGTGCTGTGTCTGTGCTGCTGAGCTGGGCCAGGCTCCTGGCAAAGGCAGCGCTGTAGAGAGAGAGCCAATATTTCCAAAATATTATTTGGAGCTGCTTGGCAGCACCAAATGCACCACGGGGCTCATTGGGATCAAGCAAGTCCTGACAAACCATGGCTCTGCCTTGATTTCCCTCTGGTCTGGGGCAGTTCATTAGGAAGGTTTTCAACTCCAGATATGGGGAAATATTTCAAAGAGCTTCTTAGAAATATCCATTCCTATTTTCAGGGGTGTATTTTATTACTGTTCTCTTTAGAGCAGAGGTGATTGCAGCATTCTGTGATTGATATTGATCCAGGGTCTCTCCTTAGGCGGTCTGGCAAAGAGGGGTTTCTTCTTTTTCTTTTTTTCTTTTTTTTTTTTTTTTTTAAGCAATCTAAGACTCCTAATGTTCCCCACTGCAAACAGACACACTCCTCAGCTGCATGCCAGCTCAAGGTAACACCAAAACCACTGCAGAGCTGCCCTGGGCCAGCTGTGAGGGTGGATCATCATCCCAACCTGCCCTGGGCCACTGCCAGGGGCTGTGGCCATGGACACTGCACCGACCCCACTGCTGGGTTTGGGTGCCACGAAAACTGGGAGAAGTTCAAGTTTCCTTGGGAGCACTGGGGAGCACTGGGACATACTGGAGAACACTGGGAATTGTGTGGTAGACAATGGGACATACTCAGAGTGATACTGGGGAGGACTGGGACATACTGGGGAACACTGGGAATGCTGAGAGGGAATCTGGGTGGGCTGGGATGGAATGTGGGGATACACAGAGACACACTGGGATATACTGGGGAACACTGGGACAAGATGGGAAGTACTGAGGGGGAATCTGGATGGACTGGGATGGACTCTGAGCTGCACTTAAAAATACAGGGACATCCTGGTATTGACAGAGCTTGATTGGAGCTGGGACTACAACGCCTCTCATGCCCCACGCCCCACAGAACCCCGGTGTCCTGACACCACATGTCCCTTAAGTGTCCCCCAGACCCTCCAGGATTCCGAATTGCCTCCTCAGCACCCATTTGGGACCCCATAAAAGTGTCCCCAGATCCCCTGAATGCTCCCAACCCCACAGATACCCGTTACAGTCACTTCTGGGAGTTCATCTCCTGTCATCCCCCACGGCCTCAGAGTCCCTCATAACACAGTTCCGTACCTAAAACTCCTGCTCATCCCTGTGCCCTAAAGAGCCCGGTGAGAGCTCCCCAAGCTCCCCCCAAGTGCTCCCAAACCGTTCACGTTCCCTCCTGAGGATCTCAAGTCGCTGCTCGGACACAAAAGTGTCCCCCAGGTGCCCTCCCGGACCCCCAAACGCCTCAGCTGAGCCACTTCCGTGACTACAGCTCCCATCATGCTCCGTGGTTCCCATAGAGTGCTATTGTAGCCATGACTTCATCTCCCATCATGCACCGCGCACAACAGAGAGACATTGTAGCTGCACCTACAACTCCCATGATGCTCTGCGTCCCCATCGAACCACATTATACCTGTGCCTACAACTCCCATCACCCCCCGCGCCCCAGAGAGCCCCGTTAGAGCCCCCCAAGTGCCCGCCCGGACCCCGAATGGCCCCAGATTCTCCTCCTTGACCCTCAAGTGCCCCCCTGGACCCCCAAGAGCTCCCCCGGACTCTGAAGTTTCTCTCAGAATCCTTAAGTGACCACTCGGCTCCCTGAAGTGTCTCAAGTTCTCTCTAAATTCCCTCCCCAGACCCAAAATTTCCTGAAATGTACCCCAGAAATGTCTTCATGGATCCCAAAGAGGCCCCGCTTTATCCTGTCTGTGAAAATTATTAAAAAGATGAGAAAGGGATTAAAATAGAAGTAATTATCATAAACAGGGAGAAATTAATGGCCGATAGTGGTCAATTAATTCATGAAGGGAATCGTGTTACTTAGAACCAATGACCATTAATTTTTCTGGTTGCTAAAAATGTATTGATTTTTTCATATAAATATAAAAATCACGTATAAAAAAGAATAATAGCATTATAAAAATAAAAGCATCATTATATTTTATTATTTAATTAAATTACAATATTAATAATAAATTTATAGGGGTTTTTTATGTTTTAGGATGTCAATCCCAGATAGGCAATGTCAGACATGGTGAGGCTGGGGGTGAGGAGCAGGTTGTCCAAATAGCATTGGCCTGCAAGGGGCTCATTCTTCTGCATGGCCAGACCTCCTAAGGAGACATTCAGCATCAAGATCACTTAAGGAATGCTTCAGTCAGCCCTTCTCTCAACTGAAAAATAAAAATCATATGCCCTTGATTAAAACCTAAATTCCTTCTCGTCTTACTTGGAAGGAAAGCTGAGTCTCCTGCTGTTCACAAACAGAGAAGGGCTGGAGGGAGATGTGATGCTCAGACTTGGAAGGAAAGCTGAGTCTCCTGCTGTTCACAAACAGAGAAGGGCTGGAGGGAGATGTGATGCTCAGAGGCTGTTTGGGGTAGAGTGACCATGAAATAATGCAGTTTTTTAATATTCTATGAACGAAGGTGGAGAATCAAAAATGGAAAACAAAACTTCTACACTGGACCTACAGAGAGCAGACTTTGGCCTATTCAGAATGCAGATTTGGGGATAATTGACGTGATTTTTTTACAGGAAACAGCTCTTAAAGGATTCCACGAAGAATGGAGACACTTCAAGAAAAGAATCTTGAAGGAGCAGAGGCAGTCTGTCTCTTACTTTACTCACAGAGGAAAGTGAGCTAGCGAGGAAAATAACTGGCCTGGCTAGGCAGGAAGCTTTTACCAGGAACTCAGGGAGAAAATAAGGTGCATTACCTTTGGACAGAGGGGCAGGCAACTCAGGAAACGTTTAAAGAAGTTGTTAGGTCATGCAGAAAGAAAATCAGACATGAAAGCTGAAATTAGGAGTTAACTTGGCTGCTTCTGTGAAGGATAACAAAAATGATTTTATAAACTCATTAATGGCAAAAGGAGGGACAAGGAAAATCTCCATTTCTTATGGGGGGAGATATGGTTACCAAAGATGAGGAAAAGGCTGAAGTATTCAACCTTAGTTGCCTCAGTTTTCAACAATAAGACAGGATGTCCTCAGTACCAGTGTTCTCCTGAGCTGGGAGATGGGGACATGGAACAGAACAGACCCCTGTAATCCAGGAGGAAGCAGCTGGGGACCTGCTGAGCCACTCAGATGCTCACAGGTGTCTCTGGGAACAGATGGGATCCATCCTAGGGGGATGAGGGAGCTGCTGGATGAGCTCCCCAAGCTGCTCTCCATCATTTCTCATCAGTGCTGGCTCAGCAGGGAGGTGCCAGAGGACTGGAGGTGCCAATGTGAGCCCATGCCCAAGAAGGGCAGGAAGGAGGATGTGGGGAAGTGCAGGCCTGTCAGCCTGACCTGGGTGCCTGGTGAGGTGATGGAACAGATCACCTTGAGTGCCATCACAGGGCACCTACAGGATGGCTGAGGGATCAGAGCCAGCCAGCGTGGATTTCAATATCTGCATTGATGATCTGGATGAGGGCATTGAGTGCAGCATCAGCAAATGTACAGATGGCACCAAGCTGGGTGTGAGTGTGGATGTGCTGGAGGGTAGGAGAGCTCTGCAGAGGGACCTGGACAGGCTGGATGCAGGGCCCAAATCCAACAAGGTGAGGTTTAACAAGATCAAGTGTTGGGTCCTGCACTTTGGCCACAACAACCCCTGCAGTGCTATAGGCTGGGGACAGAGTGGCTGGACAATAGCCAGGCAGAAAGGGACCTGGGAATGTGGAAGGGGGCTTACAGCTGGTCTGTGAGCCAGAGAGAGTTAATAGCTAATGTTTACTTCTGAAAGGAATTTTAAGAAAACCTGTAGTATGGAGACTGAGAAGAGAGGAAGGGGAGGGATATAAGCAAGAAGAAACCTGCATCTGAAAAAGTATTATTAGAAAAGTTTTCTGAAAAAACAGAGGCGGAGATGGTTTTATACCAATGAAGGTTATGTTGATTTATTGTAACCAATGAATAAAATGTAAAGTTTTTAGAGGGTACAACAGCTAGCTGTTGTAATTAACAGATATTTGCCTTCTGAAATGTAGTGAGTCCTTTTGTATATCATGTCCACTCCAAGAGTGACATGGGGGCACTGATGGACAGCAGGCTGCACATGAGCCAGCAGTGTGCCCAGGTGGCCAAGAAGGCCAATGACTCCTGGCCTGGATCAGGAATGGTGTGGCCAGCAGGAGCAGGGCAGTGATTCTTCCCCTGTGCTCAGCACTGGTTGCACAGCACCTCGAGTGCTGTGTCCAGTTCTGGGTCCCCAATTGAGGAAGGACATGGAGGGGCTGGAGCATGTCCAGAGAAGGGCAACAAGGCTGGTGAGGGGTCTGGAACACAAGTCCTGTGAGGAGTGGCTGAGGGAGCTGGGGATGTTTATCCTGAAGAAGAGGAGGCTCAGGGGAGACCTCATCACTCTACAACTCCCTGAATGGTGGTTGTAGTCAGGTTGGGGTTGGTCTCCTTCTCAAGGCAGCAGCCGGCAGAATGAGAGGACACAGTCTTAAACTGCATCAGGGGAAATATAGGTTGGATATTAGGAAAAAGCTTTTTACAGAAAGGTTGATAAAGTACTGGAATGATCTACCTGGGGAGTTGGTGGAGACACCATCCCTGGATGTGTTTAAAAAAGCCTGGATATGGCACTCAGTGCCATGGTCTAGTTGAGGTGTTAGGGCATGAGATGGACTAGATGATCTTGAAGGTCTCTTCAGACCTAGGGATTCTGTGATTCTGTGAATCCTCTGAGTCTTTCAGCTGAATTCTCCGTCCTTGTCCTTTCCCTGGATCTCTGTTGCAAATGGAAGCTGCTGGTGCCATTCTCACCTTCAATCCCTCTTTTGAATGCAGACAGATGTTCCCAGGTGTGTTAAGCTGGTGTTGCTCAGCATTTATGCAAAGCCCTTGTATCCTAATGGAACCAAGGAGACCCTTGTGACACTGTGGAACCTCATGGAACCAAAAGGCCTTTGAGATATTGGGACAGGAAGGTACCAAGGAGACCATTGAGATCCTGTGGATCCAAGGAGACCGAGATGACACTGTGGAAACTGATTGAACCATGGGCATTGTGACACAGCAGGGCCTCATGGAACCAAGGAGTGAATTGTGACTCTACCAAACCTCATGGAACCAAGGGGCCTTTGTGACACTGAAGAACTTCACAGAACCAAGAGTCTATTGTGACACAGGGTGCTCATGCAATCATGGAGAGCATTTTGAAACATCAAGACCTGCTGGAACCAAAGGGTCTTGTGGAGCCAAGGGGACCACAGTGACACCGTGGGGTTCCATGTAACCAAGGGGCCATGGTGACACTGTGGAGCCTCAGTGACAAAAGTTTTATTGTGACACTGCAGGACTGTATGGAATCATGGAGATCATTGTGACACTACACGGTGTCATGGAAACAAGGGGCCATTGTGACACTGTGGGGCCTCGTGGGACAAAGGGGCAGTTGTGGTACCATAGACATTTGGGCAACTGTGTCACCATGGAACTGAGGAGACCATTGTGACACTACAGGACCCCCTGGAGCTCAGGATTCATGTAACAGTGCAGGACACATGGAACCGAGGGGACCTTGTGACACTGTGGGGCCTCATGGAATTATAGAGACCTTTGTGACACTGCAGGGCTTCATGGAATGAAGGGGCTGTTGTGACACTGTGTGCCCTCATGGAACCAAGGACAGAATTGGGACAGTAAGGAACATAATGGAGTTGCTGCAAACGATACAAATTTAAAGTTTTTAATGGAACTTCAGTCAGGATTTTGTTCGCATTTGCCCAGGAGGAGGGGAATTGAAGTTTCTCTTCAAAAGATTCGGTTCACCAAGGTTGGGTGAGGCCTGATGAGTTTAACATCTACAGATTGGGAGTAGCCAGAAGATACAGAGGAGGTAAATGAACATTAATGAACATCACCCTGGTCCCAGCAGATCCCTGAGGCCACTGGGATGTGGGGGGATGCTGAGGGCAGGACAAGGGGTGACAGTGGCCAGCCTTGCTGGGGCTGTGCCAGGAGGCCCCAGTGGCTCAGGACAAGGTGTCTCCTCCCAGCCCTTGGTGGCACAGACCCTGCTGTGCCCCAGGGCACCAAGACTTGCCTTCTCCTGGGCACTGCCAGGGCCCTTGGCCATGTCCAGCACAGCTTGTCCTGCGCTGTCCCACAGCTGCTGCTGTGTCCCTGCAGGCTGCACACTCCCATCTGGCTGCCCCTGCCTCTGCCCTGCCATTGCCAGCCCTGCCCTGACCTCTGCCCACCCTCACCCTCTGTGCCTTGGGACACACACACATGCACTGAGCTCATCCTCCTCCTCCTGGCTGCTTCTCCTGCCACAGCACTGCCCTGGGAGGGTTCACTCCTCATTGGAGCTGCTGTGTTTGTACTGGTGCATTTTATAGCTCTGCTGCTGCCTTTCTGTTAATTCTGCCTTCAAAGATCTCTCCAAGGAAAAGATTTATTGAATGGTGGAATAAGAGAGGTGGGAAGAGCCCCTTGATCCCCCTTGGTCTGGGTGTGGCTGGGATGGAGTTCCCTTTGCCCAGAGCAGCCCCTGTCCTGCTGTGCTTGGCTCTCGTGGCTGGAGTGGGTTTGGTCTCATCCCGAGGCTTTGGCTGCTCCTGAGCAGGGCTGGCCCCACATGAGACATCTCTGCAACCCCCAACCAATGTCCTGGGGGTGAGCAAGTGTTCCTGGGGACATGGGGATGGGACAGCTGGGCTGGACTGACCCAAGGGATCTTCCATTCCATGAGATGTCCTGATCAGCGGGGAAATGAGGGGGACAAGAGGGTGTCTGGATTTTCTGTATTAATACATTTGTCTTCCAAAGCAACCACTACATGTGCTGAATTCTTGTCTCTCCATGATCTTCCTTGCTTCTGCATTTGGCCTTTGCTTTTCAGTCCCCCAAGTATTAATCTCTTTTTATGCTGACCCACAATTTTTTCACCTTATTTTCTTCTGTTTTCTGAGTAAGGAGGGACAGTGACAGAGACACTTGGCTGTCACTTGATCCCCAGAGGGGTTTAATCACAGTCACCTTGCCCAACTCTGCTCTTATAGGCACACCCAGCAATGTCAGGGCTCTGTCAGGTGCCCAGCCCTGAGCTGGGCTCATGCCCTGCTCACAGCCCCTGGGGTGTCCAGGGACACGAGTCCTTCCCTGGCACACACACACACAGTTCATTGCAGCACGGGCAGGGGCTCCCTGGGCTCTGCTGCCACTGCCAGAGCCTGGCAGGGACCTCAGCCCTGCGGGTGTCACCCTGCCCCTGCCCCTACTGGAGGTGCCCCACGGCCGGAGGGATGGACACGGGGAGCTCTGGGCACAGGAGCTCATCCCAGCCCTGCATCCAGGGGTTCCCAGGGGATGTTACTCTCTGGAAACTCCAGGAACAGCTGCAGCTGTTTGTGCTCACTGGGTTTATGTCCCCTCACACACACACAGGATGTTCAGGGCTGTGGAATGTCCTTGCACTGCAAACACAGACCCTGACCCGGTCACCTGATGTCTCTCCAGGGAGGGAAGAACAACCTCTGTGCCCTGGGGTGAGAGGCCACTGCTGGGAGCGACACTGGCTTTGCCAGGGCACTGCTGGGACAGCCCCACCCTGAACACTGCCACACTTCTGCTGGTCACTGCTGTTCTCGTCTCCAGGGCACTGTGTTGGGAACATCCTTGAGAGCAAACTGGGAAGGAGATTGAAGCTTTCAGGCCCTGCACTGGGGAGATGCCCTTGCATGATTGTCCTAGGGTGATGTTACGGTGTTTGCATCTCCAATCGTGTGTTCTGATTATGTTTGGTATTATGTCCTGTGCTTCCAGGACTGACTCTGAAAGTGAAGCTTTGTTTTGTCTTGTTATCAGCCGGCTCACCTCCCCCATGGTCTATGTTTAGGAGAGGTTTTAGCTCTGTTTGCTTGCTTGCTTGCTTGCCTGCTTGCTTGCCTGCTTGCTCTCTTCTGCCTCTTTTTCTTTCCTTCACTTTGCCCTGGCTTTTGCTTATTAGTTAGTTCAGCTAGGCAGTCCAACTTTTTCCCTGGACTGTTTTCTCTTCCACCCCGTCCCCTCCCTCTCCTGGATACCATCTGAACCTCTTCTGGACGGGGACCTGGGAAACACCAAGAAACACTGGTAGTCTGCATTCTGTCACCTGCAGCAGTCATTCCCCCGCGCCAGAGACTGATAACTGGGCGACCACTCGCCGGAGAGACTCTCTGAGTTTGTCATCCCTTCAGAACGGTGAAAGAATTCTTTTGTCAGCTGATGTTGTTTTTTTCCTGTGCTGGGGAGTGTTTTGCTTGTTAAATAAACAAGGTTTTTTTCCCACTCTTCTCTGAGGAAATTCTTCCCGAAGCCAGTGGTGGGGGGGAGGAGTTGTGGGGTTTGCTGTCTGGGGGCTCCTTCCGGAGGCTTTTCCCCCAAACTTGCCCTAAACCAGGACAATGATGGAAATGCTGTTGGAGAGCTCAGCTCTGTCCCAGCAGTGCCCATGGCCTGTCCCTGCCTGCAGTCCCTGGACAGTCACACAGCAGGACAGGGACTGAGCTGAGAGAGCCCTGAGGCCTTAAACCAGCCCAGGGGCTCTGAAGGGGAGTGTGGAAGTGAAGGAAGGGAAGGTTATGGAGCAGAAGCCCTGGGGCTGCCTGGCAGTGAGGAGCACTGGGGTTTACTTTTCTCTGCAGCTCTGCCCAGAGGCACCGACCCTGCAGCTCCAGAGAAGTCAGGAAGAAAAATGTCAGGGGAACACAGCAATACAGAGTTCTTTATTTTGTGTAAAAACATATGTAGTACAACTCCTGGGTTATACAGTCTATGGCTTACAATAGAAATGCAAATACCGAATTAAAAATGGCACAGACAAAGATTTTCCTGTGAACAAATTCTCAAAAATAGAATACCTGTGCCAGCACAAAAAAACACAGGACACAGAGTGGGCATTAATGAGTAACATCTTAAGAGCTCTACAGGAGAATGAGTTTATTGCTTCTGAAAAGCATTCATGATTATTTTCCTCAGGCTATCCTTGAGCTCCTGGTTCCTCAGGCTGTAGATGAGGGGATTCAGGGCTGGAGGCACCACTGAGTACAGAACTGACACTGCCAGATCCAGGGATGGGGAGGAGATGGAGGGGGGCTTCAGGTAGGCAAATAGGCCAGTGGTAACAAACAGGGAGACCACGGCCAGGTGAGGGAGGCAGGTGGAAAAGGCTTTGTGCCGTCCCTGCTCAGAGGGGATCCTCAGCACAGCCCTGAAGATCTGCACATAGGAGAAAACAATGAACACAAAACAGCCAAAAGCTAAACAGGCACTAACAGCAAGAAGCCCAAGTTCCCTAAGGTTTGAGTGTGAGCAGGAGAGCTTGAGGATCTGGGGCATTTCACAGAAGAACTGGCCCAGGGCATTGCCCTTGCACAGGGGCAGGGAAAATGTATTGGCCGTGTGCAGCAGAGCATAGAGAAAGGCACTGGCCCAGGCAGCTGCTGCCATGTGGGCACAAGCTCTGCTGCCCAGGAGGGTCCCATAGTGCAGGGGTTTGCAGATGGACACGTAGCGGTCGTAGCACATGATGGTCAGGAGGGAAAACTCTGCTGAGATGAAGAACAGGAAGAAAAAGAGCTGAGCAGCACATCCTGAGTAGGAGATGTTCCTGGTGTCCCAGAGGGAATTGTGCATGGCTTTGGGGACAGTGGTGCAGATGCAGCCCAGGTCGCTGAGGGCCAGGTTGAGCAGGAAGAAGAACATGGGGGTGTGCAGGTGGTGGCCACAGGCTACGGCGCTGATGATGAGGCCGTTGGCCAGGAGGGCAGCCAGGGAGATGGCCAGGAAGAGGCAGAAGTGCAGGAGCTGCAGCTGCTGCGTGTCTGCCAATGGCAGCAGGAGGAAGTGGCTGATGGAGCTGCTGTTGGACATGTCCTCACTCTGGGCATTGTGGGCTGTAAAAAGAACACATTGACAAGCTAGGAGACATTTCCTTGAGTCAATCCTGTACAATTAACTTAGGAATCCTCTCAAAACTACTTCTCTTCATGTGGGGGAACTTCACTAAAAACTTTTATTTTTGAATTTGAGGTTCTGCTGCTGAGTTACTTCCTCCTCATCAGCATTTTTCTCAGTATGAATGCGGAGGAGTCCAGAAGGAAAACAAGGCTACCATTGACACAGTGAAGTCTGACCTTCTGGTCCTATACAGCTGCACTTTGCTTATAATATCTCCCTCTAATTCAACGTGATCACACTTCAAATGTGCTGGAAAAGTACAGTAGCCGTTTTGAAGGCTCCAATTTTAAAATACTTTTCCTTAAACTCTTTTTTTTGCTTTATTCTGATTGAGAGAGAGAGGCATACTAAGTGTTGGTCTGGCTCTGCTGCCTGGAGTTGTTCCTACTTGGAGCTGTTCCTCTCTATCCCAGCCTTGTCCCTGCCAGTGCTCCCAGAGCCCATCCCAGTCCTCGGGGCTCAGCTCTGCCCTGCACACCCCTCCCAGCACAGGGCACTGCCCAGGGCCATCTCCCTGCCAGCAGGGCCTTAAGGGCAGCTCACACAAACTGAGATGCTGCAAGCCAAGGTGCTGCTGCTGCTGTCTGTAGACAGAGGAGGGTGAGGAGGCACTTTGTGAGGGAGATGTGAGGCAGATCTGCTGATGCCCAGTGGGACAGTGCAGGAGTGTCAGTGACACAGACACACCTGACAGCCCCTTTGCCTTGCCTTGGGGAGAAAGCTGAGAGCAGCCCTGGCCATGCAGCACCATCTCCACAGCAGGAGGAATCTGCCCTGATGGGGGTGGCTCCTTCCACCTCCAACTTCTCCCCACAGTCCATGGGGAGCTGCCAGGCAGGCTGAGAGCTGTCCCTGGCAGGTGGCACATGGCCTGGGCTGTTCAAGAGCCCTGAGGGCTGCAGGAGCTGCTCTGCAGGACAGCCCTGGGCAGCCCTGGCTGCAGCCCCAGCTTCAGCCCCTGCAGCCGTCCCTGAATATGGGAGAGTCCTCCTGACACATCCCCCAGGCTGTGGGCTGTGCTGGCTCCAGGAGATCCCTCCAGGAGCACAGAGGACATTGCCCTGCACCCACACACTCACCATGTCCAGGGCTGTGAAGATGTTTCCCCAAGTGCAGTCTCAGCTCAATGTCTTCCCAGTCCTGAGTGCCTTGAGCCTGTCTGTGCCTGGCTCCTGTGCCCTCAGTGCCTGCAGGCAGTGCCCTCAGCCCTGCTGGGCTGGCAGAGGAGCTGCTCCTCAGCAGAAATGTCTTTTTGAAGCTTCTCTTGGTTTACCTTGGGAGCTGCCTCTGTGCCAGGAGCCTGGCCCAGCTCAGCAGCACAGACACAGCACAAGGACTTTAATGATCCTCTTGGTTCATTAAATATTTACATCATAATCATTCCCTGAGAGAGTGTTCCAAAACCTTCTCAAGAACTCAAATTAAAATGCTGAAGTTTCTTGAAGTTTTAATGGGTCCCACTGAGGGACACAACTGAGAAAATGTCCCCAGGTTCCAGTTGGAGCAGGAAATTCGAGGCAGAGATGACAGGTGGGGACAAAGAGAAGTCAAGTCTTTCCCTTTTGACACCAACTCTTTTAGTAGTTTATAGAATCATGCCCCCAGTTATCTACTTTAATTAGTCCTTTGAGAGCTTTGTATTAACATTCAGTGGGGCTCATTAATACTTTGAGATACTCAAGGTTTGGGTTTTGCTTTTGCCTTGGAGTCTCTGAGAGCTTTGTGCAATCATGGCCTCCAATTATCTGCTTTAATTAGTCCCTTGAGAGCCTTTGTAAGTAACAACACTCAGTGGGGTTCATTAATGCTTCAAGACACTCAGGGTTGATTTTAAGTTCTACTTTTTGACACTGAGTCTCTGAGAGGTTTGTGCAGTGATGGCCTCCAATTATCTGCTTTAATTAGTCCCTTGAGAGGCTTTGTCAGTAATGATATTTAGTGGGGTTCATTAATGCTTCAAGGTACTCAGTTTTTCTAAGGTACTTGGAGTTTCCCTTTTGACATCAACTCTTTTAGTAGTTTTATGCAATCGTGGTTCCAATTATCTGCTTTAACGAGTCCCTTGAGAGCTTTGTATTGACACTCAGTGGGGCTCATTAATGCTTCAAGTTACTTCAGTTTTTTAAGGTACTTTCCTTTTTCCTTTCCTCCCTTATTCTATGAGTGGTTTTTGGGCAATTCTGGCCTCCAGTTCTCTCCTCCAAGGAGTCCATGAGGAGCCTGTGTTGGGGATGGACCTCAGTGGGACCCATTAATGCTTTGAGACACTTTGGGTTTTTCTTCTGACTTGGACTCCTGGAAAGGTTTGTGCAATCTCCTCTCAGGCCCTGAGGTTCAAGGGCTCAGCTCCAAATGCACCACGGGGCTCATTGGGATCAAGCAAGTCCTGACAAACCATGGCTCTGCTTTGGTTTCCCTCTGGTCAAGAACATATCCAGCAATTAGTTACACTGAGTATTTCAGCTACATTGATCTTTCCATTTTCATCACAATTTTCATGACTAATCCTTGGTAAAACTAGAGGTGTTTCTGGCAAACAAAGATTCTGGCCGCCTATCAAGGTACAATTTACAGACTTCAGTTGTACTTTACTGACACGGCTCTTCATTCTTTTTCCTCAATCTCATTTGCGTTAGGAACAATAATTCTGTTGTCCATGGAGCTGACACCTTTTAAATTCCAGAATAATGTCCCCAAGGTCCTTTGCTGTTCAGCTCTACTGTGCTGTCTGTGGGTGACAAGGCTTGGTGGGGTCCTTACCCCTCTGGCTGGAGAGGTGCCAGGTCCCAGTCCCTGAGGGTACCCAGGCTCCTGGCTGGAATTCAGGTGGAATTCCACATCCTCAGTGTCACATCAGCCTTCACATGGAGCTCCGTGGATCAGAGCATTTTCCAAAGAGTTGTTGGGGCAAACAGGGAGATTTGGTCTGGCAGGATCTGTAAAACAATATCCCATAATATCCACTTGTTCTGGCACAGAACACTTGGCTGCTTGGACATATTCCCATTGTTCTCAGCCAGGTTTCAGGATTCAAACAGTGTTGTCTTTCCCCAGAATTGTTCCTTCAGCTGGCCTGGGAGGGCCATTTGGCCTCTGCACCCACACTCTGGCTCCATTATTAGGACTGGTGCATCCAAACCCTTTATCTCCATGAACAGCAGTGATTTGAGGTGGATACCCTTTTCTCACAGTTTTAAAAACTGCAATATCAATAATTGTGCTACCCTTCCACAACTGAATATGGGGTTGAATAATCCTGTTTAACAGAATTACTTCAATTTCTCCTTGATAATCTGCACCAATTCCTCCTCCCATGACATGAACACTTTTCAAGGCCAAGCTCCAGTGAGCAGTCATCAAACCAAAGTGTCCTGGAGGAATCTGAATTCCTATTCTGGTATTGATAACTCTCATTTGCTTCTGATTTATCCTAATTAATTCCAGTGCATGAAGGCCCAGCCCTGCAGCCTCTGGGGGCCCTGTCAGGGGCCATCACACCCGGAATAATTTCCCAGGCAGTCACAGTGTCACTGTCCTTGGCTGTATTTGCAAATTGGGTGCAGCCATGCACATTCAGGGGGTTCCCATTTCCCAGTGGGGCCATTGTTAAGGGTAGGGAGCACATCTGGGAGATGGGTTCTCCATCGGGACAGGTTCCCATCTCCTCGTTTTTTCAACTGCTCTTTTAACAACTCCTTCATCTGTTCAATCAATGCTGCAGCTTGTGGGTAGTCTGGTATATGAAAAACCCAGCAGTCTTACTCACTGTATTTTTTACAGAAATAAAGCATTCCACATCCTAGTGTCAGCAAACCCTGTAAAAACTGCCAATTTCATCCTTTCCTCTTTCATTCATTGTATCCAATCTCACCGTTTACCAGTGATATTTGGATCCTGGTCAATCATTTCTTTAGAGTATTCAGTGTTAAATCCCTGAGTAGGCAAAGCTAAAAAAATCAGTATTTGGAACATTATTTTACAATGTTATTATATACATATAAATATATACATAAAAATAATTATTTTGTACATATGTATATAATTATTTATTATATTATTATTATTTCTCTTGCACAAACAAATCCAAGCTCAAGACTGAGAACCTTTACTGTTCCTCCATGTGGGAGAGTGCCAACAACAATTGATCCTTCTGTTGGTTCTGTTTCTGGGATTCTGTTTACAAAATTCACCCTCGTCTTCCTACATCCATAATTTCTTTTCCTTTTTCCAAGTGCAACTTTTGGATGCATTTTAATACATCCATTGGTTCAGTTTCTTTCAGCTGCCTTCCCCATTGCTATCACAGTGCTCCAACCTCAGCCCACTCCAGAGCCAGCAAACTCTAGGGAAGGTTTTCCCTATACCTGGGAATTCCAGACAAGACTGATCCCTTACATTTACATTTAAAAAGCAATATTCTGTGGTGATCTAGCCAGACTACACCTGCTTTGTTTAACCAGTGGGCAGGGGCAGCAGCAGAGACACAGACACAAGTTCAGCAATCAGTGTCATTTACTGTAGTTCAAAGCAGCAAAGAATCACAAAAGGAGAAGCTCAGCAATGCAGCCAACCATCAGCACCAAAGATTGCCTGCAGGGATTGAGAGACAGCACCAGTCACCCTCAGACTTTGCCATCAGCCAGGTGCACACATCAGCTGGGGAAGCTGTGACAGCCAAGGACTGCAGAGCCACTCCTGGACACTGGGAATTCCTGCAGGTGCCTCCAGCCATAGGTGAGGCTTCCAACCCTGCTGTGAGAGGGCCCAGCTCTGATAGTGCTGAATAAACAAACTGACAGCACTTCTAGTGAAGGAACAGCTGCTTTCATTCTCCTCTTGGGCTCCTCCCAAAGCCTGGCCAGGGCTCAAGGAGGAACCAAGGGAGGTGACTTTGACCATACAGCCCCAAACAAGGCCAGATGTCAGATTTCATGGCCTTTTCTGGTTTCTAAATACAGAAAGGTCAATCCATGTTTCACTCGAGTGGATACATTTATCACAGCACTAATGACCATGTATATTTTGCTAATACAAGGATAACCTTTGTTTAGAAGGCTCATCCAGAAGTCACCTTTGGCTCAGGGCCTGTTGCCCAGGCCTCGGCACTTCAGGGACTGGGTTTAGTGCTGGGCTTGACAGTGCTGGGTGAACAGCTGGACTGGATGAGCTCAGAGGTCTTTCCCAACACAAAGGATTCTATAATTCCAGGATTCCATCTGCTGCATTCAGTTAGGCCCATGTTGGCAGAATTACTTTGGTCAAAAGTTCCCTCTTGGTCAGCTCTTGTGGCCTAAGGCTTCAGCTCCTTTAGCTCCTGGTGCTGAGCTGCTCATGCTGAACGAGATGACTCAGAGAGAAGAACACAGTTCATCCAATTCCTTCTGGGACACTGAGAGGGGAGGCTGTGGAAACAGGAGCATTGTTTGCTGTGCTCTCCTCTCTGCCCTTCACACCTTTCAGCACTTTGAACCAGCCAAGAGCTTTCTCCAAGGGTGCAATGGAGCAGCTGTTCCTGCTCCCAGCTCTGGCTCTTCCCAGTCTCTCTGACGTTGACTGGTTTTGTCCCTCTTGCTGTGTCCTCTGTTCCCCCTGTGCTTGGTGGCTGCTGCCCAGGATTGTGGAACTGGCACAGATCAGGGGCTCCAGCCCCTCCTTTCTGTGCCCTTGGAGCTGCCTGCTCACAGCAGCCTTTTCCATCTGGAAGCTCCACATGGAGAGCGAGTCCTCACCTCTGTTCCTTGCACAACCTCCAGGAGCCCAGGGCTGCCATCTCCAGTCCCTGCTGGCCCTGGGGGCTCCCAGGTGGCCCAGGCTGCTGTGACACCACTGCACATGGGAGGGAAGAGTGGCAGGGGCTGTGCTGAAAGTCAGGTCCATGTGCTGCTGCTGCTGTGGGGGTCATTTGTCCAGCCCTGCCCCAGAGTCAGGGATCAGATCCAGGCCCTGCTGCTGCTCCCTCGGGATCAGCCACAATTTGGGTGTTGTTGTCAGTGCCAGCAGAGACGGTGGCTGGAGCAGCTGGTGCTGACAGTGTCCAAAGCCCTGGGGTCAGAGGGGAAGCTGCCCCTTGTTCTCCCTCTGCCCCACACAGAGCTGGGCCGGGCACAAGTGGGGCAGCACAGCAAACAGGGAGCCTGTCAGTCCCTTCCAGCCCTGTCTGCTCAGAGTTTGGGCCTTGGAGCTCCAGGTCTACAAAGGCAGCTGCTCCTGGTCTCTCTGTGTGTCCCCGTGCTCAGCAGTGCTGCTCCATCAGTCTGTGCCCAGCAATGGGGAAAAGCCTCAGCCCTGCAGGGCCAGGAGCTGCCGGGCTCTGCCTGAGCAGCTCAGCCAGCGGGAAGGAGATGCTCAACACGGGAACCAGGAGCAGAGGACGCTGCTATTTTATGGTATATTTTCTGTTTTAAGGAAAAAGAAAAGAAAAAAACCTCTATAAAATGTGAAAGATAAAAGCAAAACCCAAGTGTGCAGTGAAAAATCTTCTGTAACTTTAAGAGGTAACTAATCTTTTGTAACAGAAAACTCAGTTATTCACTTTGCAAATGAGTCGATGGCATTGATGCATCTTACTGGCCTCTGTAACCTTTTTAAAACAGATTTTGGGATTTGTTTCCAATACTGTTCTTTTAAATTGTGGTGAAATTGGTGCGAAGCAAGAAGAAATTGCTTTGTGCCTTGCCAGATCCTGGCAGGACTGGCAATCTCAACTCTGTCACCGCCCAAATCTTTTAGAAGATGCCCTTCCTTCTCAGCCTGTGAATGAGCTGCACATTCCCTTTGAAACTGTCAGAGGCTTCTTAAAGACACAAAGTCCCACTTACGGCTTTTTGCTTGGTTTGGAAGTGCAGAAGGGCAATTCTCCATCCATCAGCTCCAGACTGCACTGCCTTAGGAACACGGCCCCCTCGCCAGGTTTTCCCCACTCGTGGCACTTCTAGAGGAGGAAGAAAGTGCAATTGCACAATTCTAACCAAAAAGGAATGACAAGTGGGACAGAATAAACATCTTCTGGAGATCCAGGCGTTCAGCTGGGACTGTGGAGAGTTTGGGTTCTTGCCAACTGGACGTGTGTCCCTAACTGCAATGTCTTGGCCTGCAGGAGAATCTCACTCACCTACAAAAGCAGAAAGCTCAGGCGCTGTGCTCGGAACGGGCTCGTCTGATGCAAAGCTGTCAGAGCCATGTGAGGGCAGAGCGGGCCCAGCCGTGCCCAGGGCTGAGCCCAGCAGAGCCCTGGCAGAGCCCAGAGCAGCCTCAGCATCTGCAGAGCCCGGCTGCAAGGAGAGAAACCAGAAACCGCCCGTCAGCTGAAGGCTCCTGTCCCCCTTGTCCCAGCTCCCACCGTGCCCAGGCCATGCTGGCCGTGCCCAGAGCTGGGCACAAACCTCCCAATCACTGCTGCCTCTGGGAGCAGAGCAGGAGGGCAGGACTGTGCCCAGCCTGCAGCCAGCCATGGCACATCCAGCCCCTCAGCAGCTGCCCAGAGCCAAAAAGCAGCTTGGCAGCCAACTGAAGAATTCATGGCATCTGCCCCAGCAATTGGGGAAATCTTTGGTGCCCAGCCAGGCTATGCTGTGCCCAGATCTGGGAGCATCCCCTTGGCTGTGGACTCACCCACAAACTGGGTGTGGAGTGTGTCTGTGAAGAAGGTGCCAGAATCAAAGTCGATCATCTTCAGCTGGCCAGGTCAAGGAAGAGATTCTTGTCATTGAGGGTGTCCTTGGTGTCTCTGGCAGCAGCCCCACCTGGAACAGCTTCTCCAGGGGCTCCTTCTCCTTCCCTGGGGGCCAGACCAGGCTGTCAGTGTTCTGCCCAGGGCCCCAGCCATCAGTGAAACAAACAAGCAAACCTAGGGGGATGGTGGCCACCAGTGCTTGCCACACCAGGTCTCCAGCTCAGCTCCAGCCCAAGAGCTGCATGCTCCCTTCTAATGATCCCTGCTCAGAGCTACAGGCACTCTGGTTTGCTTTGCCACTGATTGCCAAGAGATGTGTGCAGCTGTTACCTGCCAGGCTCCTGAATCCAGCTGTGCCAGTGGATCTCTCCCATCTTCTAGGGCAGATGAACACCCTGAATCCAAGGATCGTGGAAAAGGTCTTCTAAGGATGGCCTGTCCAACGGTTGCATGGACAAACACCTCTTAATAACATCTTGGCACTCTGAAGAGAGAAACCAGAAATCACCAGTACGTTGCAGAAGTTGCCTCCCCCCCTTTCCCCCTTTCCCATGCCCAGGCCATGCTGGGTGTACCCAGGGTTGTGCCTAAACTTCCCCATGGATTTACTGTTTAGAGGAGAGCAGGAGAGCAGGACTTGTGCCACCTCCTCAGCAGCTGCCAGAGCAGGATGCTCACGACCCCGCTGCTGTCTCCCAGCACTGCTATTCCCCCCTGCCCAGGGATGAGGATCCACCTTGAGAGAGCCGTTGTGGGAACAAGATCCGTCCCCAGATGATCTCCTGGCCCCTCCTGAACGGGTGCTTCCCCACGACCAGGTGGTACAGCAGGAGGCCCAGGGACCAGATCGTTGCTGCCTCGCCATGGTAGTGCTGGTGGTGGATCCACTCTGGTGGGCTGTAGGACAGGGTTCCTATGGAATACAGATGGAGTTCAGAAGGAGGATGCTGCTGCTCCCAGAACCTCACCCGAGCGGCACACAGGGTGACTCGCTGCCCTCTCACCAGCACTTGGGACTTGTGTACAGACTCGGGGCTGGAAAAGAAGCCACCGGTGCTGGAAGAGGGCAGCCGAAGCCTTGAGAAGGCCCAACCATGGCATGCAAAAGAAAAACCCACCCAGGGGTGGAGAAAACCCACTCTCCTCCCTGCCTGCACGGCCCTCAGAAAATGTTAGTAAGCCAAGGCAAACGAGGGGAGAGGTGCAGTTCGAGCCCTTCCTCGCCTGCACACCAAACCAGCCAGGGCACGGAGTCAGAGCCCCCCCCTCTGCTACTCCCATGGGGTTTTTGTCGGCCTGGCTGCCCCAGCTCCAACCCCAGCCCAGGGCACAGTGGGTGATGAAGGCTGTGAGCAGGGCTGGGAGCTGGCCCCCCTCACACCCCCACCCAAATCAACTTGGCTCAAGCATTGATCCCATCCCCGCTCCAATAGGAAGAAGCCTCAGTGCTGCAGCCCGGCTGGGCCATAAGATGCCCAGGAGCATCCCCTGGGAGGGCTTGTTACCGTATGGACTAGAAATCCTGAATATTAGAATATAAAGTGTATAAACCATAATAGTAGTAGTAATGCTAAGGCTTGAAGACTGCAGTCCCCAGAGTAGGCCCTGGGAAACTAACTTAGGAATGTGCTGTGCTAAGAGCATGCAGAACCGTTAGTGATAAGGTTAAAGTATAAACATAAAGTACTGGTGGTGGGCAGTGGCGTAAGAGAGAGATTGAGGGGGAGAACACTATAGTCCTAAGATAAGCAACCATGTAAGATTTATGACGCAAAATGCTATCTTCAAGGTGAATGTATCTATAGAAGAATGTGTACTTCTGCACATAAACCATTTGTAAAAAGGGTATAAAAAACCCTCTAAAAAGGGAACCAGTGGGATCCTGACTTGGGACGTGAGTCCGCAGGTCCCCAGGCCCTGAATAAAGCACCGCATAAACTGACACTCTGTTAGTTTGTGTTTTACTTGGGGTTTCGGGCAGCAGTTTTGGCGACCGCGGCAGGACTCCGGAGGCGGCAGGGGCGGTTCGCGAGCTGATCTACTCCACGCCGGCACCAGGTGATTTCTGGGGAGACATCAACCCGTGCCCGACCCCGCGCCTGACGGACAACTGTGAGGTAAGCCCGCAAGGTGCTTTATTCTTTATTGAAAGGGAAAGCCCGCCGATTAAGACGGGACAGTGATCCCGCACCGGGGGCAAGGGACGTCTTAAAGGTTGTGGAAAAGGAAGCCTAGGCGCTGGTCGTCAGACGCAACAGTGATTGCGCACATCCAGCACTTGCCACTCACGGCGACGAGAAAGGCAAGAATTGTGGTAAAGGGTGTGTGAGTGTGGAAATAATAGTAAAGTGTGTGAGTGTGAGTGTTATGATGCCTTTTAAAACCTTTAAAGCTCTGGCTAGTTCGGGGGTGGAAATTCCGAATGATTCACCCTTGGGCTGTTTGTTGCAACATTGGAAGGTGGGGAATTTTGGTCAAGAACTGAGTAAAAAGAAATTGATTGATTTTTGTAATCATGTGTGGCCCCAATACGAACCTGAGGGTATGCAATGGCCCCGAAATGGTACTTTAAATCCTGATATTATAACTCCTCTTATGCATTTCTTACAAAATAATGAGAAATGGGAAGAAATCCCGTATCTTGATTTGTTTTATTATTTGAAAAATAAGCCAGAGTGGCAGAAGGAGTGTGGCATCATGGTCTTAAAAACAGCAACAGATGGTTGTGCGGGCTGCAAAGGGTGGCAGAAAGGGAAGGAGTATTCTGTTAAGTTGTCAGACCCTGAGGAAGATGTTTCTCTGTTGGTAGCACCTAGTGCACCCCCCCCGGAAGAGAGTGAATCGAGTGAGTCGGACGAAGAGGTGAATGAGGAAGAAAAGGGGGGGGATTTAGAGAAAGGAAAAGTCGTTGATAAGCCGCGTACTCCTCTATGTGAAAGGACCCGTAGCGGGCGGGAGAAGAAGGGAAAAAGGGATGCACAATTGATGGCTCCATTGCGGGAAGCGGTCGGACCCCACGGGGAACGAGTAATGGTGAAAGTTCCTTTTTCTCCTAATGATTTGTTAATTTGGAAGCAGTCTGTGGGGGCTTATCGGGAGGATCCTGAACGGGCGGCAAGGGTAGTGAAAATGGTGATTAAAACACAGAATCCAGACTGGAATGATTTACAGGTTTTACTGGATACAATAATGGACTCTACTGAGAAAGAGATGGTGTTTAGAGCTATGAGGGAAAAGGCACGAGAAATGATTAGGTTGCAAATAGCGGATGGTACACTAAACGATTTGGTGCCGCGGGAGGATCCAGAGTGGAATGTTAATTCAACGGGGGGTTACCATAGACTTAAGGCTTATCAAGAATTGTTGGTAGAAGGAATACGGAGCGGGATACCTAAGACGTTAAACTGGTCCAAGCTGTATTCAGTAAAGCAGGAGAAAAATGAGTCTCCGTCAGCTTTCTTAGAAAGGCTTAAGGAAACTGCTCGAAAATATACCAGTTTGGAAATTGAAGGGGAATCAGGGAAATTGCAGCTAGCTCTAATTTTTATGGGACAATCCCAAGAGGATATTCGGAAAAAGTTGCAGAAATTAGAAGGGGAAGATACACGGAATTTGGATAAACTTTTAGAAGTTGCGTGGAAGGTATATAATAATAGGGAAAAAGAGACTGCTAAGAAGCAACAAGCTAGTATGTTGGCAGTACTGCAGCAGATAACTGGGAATGGTATGTGGGGAGGTGGCCGGGGGCGCGGACGGGGGCGAGGAATGGCTAGGGGAGGAATTTCGATGGGTGGAAGGGGATTCCCAAACCAATTCCAAATGGGACAAGGAAGAATGAGATTGGGATTGGATCAGTGTGCCTTGTGCAAGAACAGAGGACACTGGAAAAACGAATGTCCACTTAATCAAGGTATGGGATTCGGGCTGAATAGCGGGGAGGGGTTGATAAATAATTCAAGTGCAGTTCGGGGAGGGCCACAAGGTGTCGCCCAAGCCTTTATGATGGGAAGCTACCAGAATCAAAGCTGACTAGATCGGGATCTGAAGGTAGTCTTAGAAGTAGACGGGGAACCATTGGAATTTAGAGTAGATACGGGGGCTACATATTCTGCAATTAACACCAAATTAGGACCTCTAAGTGATTCTACCATTCGGGTGGTAGGGGTTACAGGACAGGTGGAAGAAAGGGCATTTTTACGTCCGTTGGATATAAAGTTTGGGGGGAAAGAATTTGATCATCAATTTTTATATATGCCAAATAGCCCAGAATCATTAATGGGGAGGGATTTGTTATCAATGTTAGAGGCAAAAATAATCTTTGAAAAAGGAAGAGTAAAATTAGAAATTCCAGAAGATAATATAGCCAAATTATTTACAGTGAAAGAAGTAGAGGCAACAGAAATCCCCACAGAAATAGAACAGGCTGTGGTACCATGGGTATGGGAAATAGGGATTCCTGGAAAATCAAAAGCAGCACAACCGGTAGTTGTGGAATTGAAGGAAGGAGCACAACCCGTACGGATAAGGCAGTACCCTCTGAAACTGGAGGCTCAGAAAGGAGTAGCACCCTTAATAGATCAGTTTGTCAGTTTAGGGATATTACAGGAATGTGAATCAGAATTCAATACCCCCATATTTCCGGTAAAGAAGTCCAATGGTAAGTACAGGTTAGTTCAAGATCTGAGGGCAATTAATAATATAACAAAGGATATTCATCCAGTAGTAGCAAATCCATATACATTGCTAACAGCTGTCTCGGAGATATTTAAATGGTTCACAGTAATTGACTTGAAAGATGCATTCTTCTGTATCCCTTTGGCATTTGAAAGTAGGAAAATTTTTGCTTTCGAATGGGAAAACCCTGCTACAGGACGGAAAAGACAGCTCACCTGGACACGCTTACCACAAGGATTCAAGAATTCTCCAACCATCTTTGGAAACCAACTAGCCCGGGAACTAGAAGAATGGAGACTAACTCAGGTAAAGGAGTCACCTTCCTCATTTATTCTTTTACAGTACGTAGATGATATTTTTCTAGCCTCAACAGAAGAAGACATCTGTCGAAGACTCAGCATTGAACTCCTCAACATGCTCGGACAAGCTGGATACCGAGTGTCAAAAGAAAAGGCCCAGCTGGTAAGAACACAAGTCATTTATTTGGGATGCGAGATATCACAAGGAGTTCGGAAATTAGGGGTGAACCGGATCCAGGCCATATGTGCTATACCAACACCTCGAAATCCACAAGAGTTAAGGTCCTTTTTAGGAATGGCAGGGTGGTGTCGGTTGTGGATTCCAGAATTTGGACTAAAAGCAAAACCTCTGTATGAGGCAGTCAAGAATCCTGAATTTAAATGGAATAAAATACAAGAAAAGGCATTTCAGAACTTGAAGCAAGCCCTAAAAGAGGCACCTGCATTAGGGTTGCCAGATCTCACAAAACCCTTTCAGCTATATGTAAATGAGAGGCAAAGACTGGGGATTGGGGTGTTGACACAGAAATTGGGAACATGGAAGCGCCCGGTGGGATACTTCTCAAAACAACTGGATCCAGTAAGCGCTGGATGGCCTGGCTGCCTTAGAGCTGTTGCTGCAACAGTGCTTCTGATACAAGAAGCTAGAAAACTAACTATGGGGCAGAAAATGGAAGTGTTTGTCCCACATATGGTAATAGCAGTGTTGGAACAAAAAGGGGGGCATTGGCTCTCCTCCAGCCATATGCTGCAATACCAGGCAATCCTTAGAGAACATGATGATGTTGAAATGAAGGTAACTAACCATCTCAATCCAGCCGAATTTCTTAGAGCCACCCAAGAAGAAGGCAACCTGGTACACGACTGTGTGGAGACCATCGAACAGGTATACGCTACCCGCAAGGATCTAAAGGATGAGCCCTTAGACGAACCTGAATGGGAGCTGTATACCGATGGATCTAGTTTCGTGGAGAATGGAACCAGGTACGCCGGGTATGCAGTGGTAACTCTAAGACAGGTTATAGAAGCCAGAGCCTTGGCTCCCGGAACATCAGCACAACAAGCTGAAATCCAAGCCCTCATCCGAGCTTTGGAATTAAGTCAAGGGAAAAGAGTAAATATTTGGACTGATTCTAAATATGCATTTGGGGTAATACATGTACATGGGGCATTATGGAAGGAGAGAGGACTATTAAATTCACAGGGTTCGTCAATTAAACACAGAGAACAAATTGTGCAACTACTGGAAGCAGTACATAAGCCCCAGGCGGTAGCAGTAATGCATGTAAAAGGACACCAGCAGGGAGAAGAAAGAGCATTCCAGGGAAATCGTCTGGCTGACAGAGCAGCCGGACAGGCTGCTCGCGAGGTATGGACCCAAATGGCGTTGCTACCAGCACGTACCAACCCTGCGGAAGCTTTCATGGATGAAGTACCAGTATACCTACCAGAAGACGAAAAATTAGCACGGCTAGTACAAGCTAAGAAGAATGCGACCGGATGGTATGTAACTGCCGTAGGACAAGTGATATTGCCGACAAAAATAATGAGAATGATATTAGAAATTGAACATAACAAATGCCATTGGGGAGCAGAAGCTTTAGTGCAATTTCTAAAACAAGAAATAATCTCCAATCAGATGTTAACAATGGCCAAAAGGATCAATGCAATGTGTCCAGTTTGTATTAAGAACAACCCAATGACACGTAGGCAAGTGCAAATGGGAAAATTGCAAATAGGCCCACAACCAGGAGATTATTGGCAGATAGATTTTTCAGAATTACCAAAAGCACAGGGGTATAAGTATGTTTTAGTCTATGTATGTACCTTCTCAGGCTGGCCAGAGGCATTCCCATGTAGAACAAACCAAGCAAAAGAAGTGATTAAAACTTTACTTCGAGAAATCATCCCTAGGTTTGGAATCCCACTAGGGATGTCCTCTGATAGGGGACCTCATTTTGTGGCAGGAATAGTGCAAGAAGTGGCTAAGGTACTTGGGATAACATGGAATCTCCATACACCTTGGAGACCTCAGTCTAGTGGACAAGTAGAAAAAATGAATCAGACACTAAAAGGCCAAATTAAGAAAATCTGCCAAGAAGCAAAGATACAATGGCCTCAAGCATTACCTTTAGCTCTGTTAAGGGTCAGAATCAAACCTAGAGACAAGGTAGGAGTAAGTCCGTATGAAATTTTATACGGCAAACCCTATCATGCTGCAACTTACAAAGGGGACCCTAATGTGGTGGGAGATCAGGTACTGGTAAATTACATTTTGTCTCTCAATAAGACTCTTACAGCACTACGGGGGGCGTTGCAGTGGAATCGACCTTTGCCTCTGGAGAATCCCGTCCACGATATACAGCCTGGAGACCAAGTCTACATAAAGAACTGGAATGTGGAACCGCTAAAAGAAACATGGGACGGTCCCCGACAAGTGATTATGACTACATACACAGCCGTAAAGGTCCAAGGGATCGACAATTGGATACACTACATCCGAATCAAGAAAGTCCCGTCACAATGGGAAGTCCAACCTTTAACCGACACAAAACTGGTGTTCAGGGCAAGGCCTTGATTGCGATGTTAATGTTGAGCATTGCTCGTATCGGAGATGCCTTTGTTAAAGTTACTGTTCCTAAACCAACAGTAATTGTACCACAAGGGGCAAATGTAAATCTAACCTGTTTGTTTTCTGATGACCAGGGAGCTGGATTCGATGAAGTAAAGACAAAATGGAAATTGATCACTACAAATAAAGTATTTTCAGAAGGGATTGTGACAATTTGGGATATAAAACAGCAGAAAGGTAATACTACCCTAATGATCTCACACCTGCAAAAAGCCCAGGTTGGTCAATTTTCATGCATGGTATGGATCAGGGAAAGCTTCAATTATGGAAACTTAGATGTAAAAATTTTGGCGGAGGGTTTTAAGACAAAAGGGTATTCTTATCCAATACAAGTAACACCCACAAGTATGAGAATTGACATGTGGGATGGTCCTTCATTGAGAATCAATTGCACTCTCAAATTAGGGAATCTTTGTAGGATGAGAGAAACTAGAATGGTCCAACAAGCAAAAGAAATGGAAAATGTGAAACAGGAATTGGGGCAAGAGAATTTGGTAGTGGGATTAATTAGGGATTTTGGGAAAATGCAAAATGTAACAGCGATAACAGCGTGTTTGCCCTTGCCAAAGGCAGCAGGTGACCCTGTACCGTGGGGAATCATCCCATTAGGAGAAATGCCCCCCAAAATAGTAAATGGAACGAGGAAATGCCACAAAGAGCTACGAAATCGCACTAGAATAGTAGAAGAGGTTTATACCTATGGAAGACTATGGTCAACCCCAAGGCAAAGATCAAAATGTTTAAAATTACCAAATTCTGTATTCACTGAAATAGGTCAATACAAAAATGTTGAGTGGTGCACATTTGAAGTAAATCAGAAAAGGAGAAAACCTGTAGTAGATTATTATTATGAAATAGTGTGTCAAGAAGGGAAAGAAGAGTGGGAGCAATGGAAAGCAATTTGGGGTCCTAGCCTACTGGAGCCCTATAGTTATATCGGATCAATACACTGGTGTATCGAGTGGTCAAGAAAACAGGAACATCCAGGGGCCCTCGAAGCTGAAACAGTGCACCACAACAGACTAGCCCAAACATCAGGTTGGAACTGTAGTAAAGTCATAACCTGTGATACCCCAGAATCCCAAATTGGATTGGTACCCGTCCGGGTGTTGTTGAAATGGGGATGTGAATGTCAGAGATACAACCATACAATAATGGGAGAATTAAAAGGAGCTCGGAAAGATTGTCAATCAACCACAGTACGAAGCCCCGGAAATTCAGTCTGGGTAATGGGACATGGCCAATGGACTACACATTTACTGATAGGTGGTCCGATTACTCAAATAACGTTAGGGATACCAACCTTGTGTCCATTTTGGAAACAGTCCAAATTAACCAAGGAAGACCAAGAGAAAAGGACGAAAAGAGGATTAAGCCCTGAGACAGTCGAAGCAGTAAATCTAGAGAATGAATGGCACGAGCCAGGGGAAAGTGTAAAATTCGGTTGGATGCTTGAATCTTTATTTGCACCTGTATCTACATATAGAAACCGGGAAATGTTATATAAATTACTAGAGCAGACTGAAAGATTGGCAGCAGTAACAAAAAAAGGGATTTAGAGATCTTAATCTACAATTACAAGCCACAACCAGGATGACAATCCAGAATAGAATGGCATTAGATCTGCTCTTATTAAAGGAACACGGAGTTTGTGGATATTTACAAGGAAGGATTGATCACTGTTGTGTACATATCCCAAATGTCACGAAGGAAGTAGAAAAGGATATAGGTCAATTGGAACGAATTGAATCAAAAATACATGAAGTACAAAAAGATGGAGAACATAATTGGGTTGGAGCTTTATTCAGTTCTTTGGGAATCCAGGTCTCTGGTTGGTTATCCTCAATTATTCAAAATGGAATAATGATTGTAATAATCATTGTAGTAATCGTGATTATGTATAGATGTCTTTTAGGAATAATTGCTAAAGAAGGAACACACACACGGCAAATCATGAAGGCCCTGACTCGGAAAGAAGTGATTCAACCAACTTCTCGAAACAACCCTCCACCATCATATCTAGAGACTATCACTTAGAAGAATTGAGCATCCTTGCAGAAGACTCTGAAGAATGCTCAAAAGGGGGGAGTTGTTACCGTATGGACTAGAAATCCTGAATATTAGAATATAAAGTGTATAAACCATAATAGTAGTAGTAATGCTAAGGCTTGGAGACTGCAGTTCCCAGAGTAGGCCCTGGGAAACTAACTTAGGAATGTGCTGTGCTGAGAGCATGCAGAACCGTTAGTGATAAGGTTAAAGTATAAACATAAATAAAGTACTGGTGGTGGGCAGTGGCGTAAGAGAGAGATTGAGGGGGAGAACACTATAGTCCTAGGATAAGCAACCATGTAAGATTTATGACTTAAAATGCTATCTTCAAGGTGAATGTATATTTATTATTTAGAAGAATGTGTACTTCTGCACATAAACCATTTGTAAAAAGGGTATAAAAAACCCTCTAAAAAGGGAACCAGTGGGATCCTGACTTGGGACGTGAGTCCGCAGGTCCCCGGGCCCCGAATAAAGCACTGCATAAACTGACACTCTGTTAGTTTGTGTTTTACTTGGGGTTTCAGGCAGCACATTGAATCACGGAATCACAGAACTTAGGTTGGAAAAGACCTTTGAGATCATCCAGTCCAACCAATGACCTAACACCACCTTGTCATCAGACCATGGCACTGAGTGCCACATCCAGTCTTTCCTTAAACACTTCCAGGGATGGTGACTGTTGGATCCCAGAAACCTGGGAGTTTTGAACTTTTTGTACTTTCTGATACTGACCCCCAGGAGAACACTGCTTTTGACTTGAGGCCTTGGAGAAGGCTTCCAAATTTGAATAATAGAGTTGGAGTCACAGGTTTGTTATTGGAATGAAAGTGTGTGATTTCACAGGGTGAAGGGTTTGGAATTTGGGGTTTTTAGAATATAGTAAGAAGTATGGGACAAGATGGAAGGTTTTAAGAGCTTGTGTTGGTTTGAAAGTAAAACCAATGAGAGACTCCAAGTGAGTAATACAATTTAATAGGAAAAAAAAGAAAAAATAAAATACATGCAATAATACAAAAGAAAAACCACCAACAGAGTCAGAATCCAAGCTTACACCCTGTCAGTCAGTAGCAGTCCATATAAATGGTGGCTGCAGTCCTCCTGGATGACAGATGTGGTTCTGTTGAAGCAGTGCTCCTGTAGAAGGTGCAGTTTTCCAGCGATGATGTAGAAAAGGTCTGACTTTCCTCTGGGATGCAGTGGAAAGGGCTGTCTTCACGTCCCAAACCCCAGTTTTTTATCTAGGTAGGAAAGGCTTGGCTCCTGCCCCTGGCTGGGGCATCTCCCAATGGGATGATGTAATCTTATCAGTCACACAATAGGACTTAATGGCCCATTAACGGAATATATCTTCTGGAGGAAGGATGGGTTGTGAAAAGATAACGATGATCATCCCCCTGACTTTATCAGATGGCACATCAGCAGAGGATATCTCCCACAGAGATAAGGATCACCACCCCTCATACATTTCAACAGATGGTGATAGAATACACATTTTTGCATTTTACCACAGGACAGTGTTTTCTCTTTCTGTCTTCTTCTTCCTTCTTCTTCATGGTTTCAGGTAGTAGTTTCTGATTGGACCGTTAATGCTGCACCGTGGGTCACAGCAGTTTGGTTATTTAGTGAAAAGTATAAATTAATATAGGTGTTAGTTCTTTATAGAATTTTTTAACTTCAAAAAACCTTGTAACTAGCTCGATATGCCTCCACTTGCTGGCTTTTAGCTGGTGGCTTGACCTGTTGCAGAACTCTCTGTACTTTAAATATGATTTATTAAACAACCAAGCCCAAACTCGAGAAAATTCACTTCCTTCATGTTTTTAATCCTGACTCTGATTAAAAACAAAAGAAAATTAAGACAAACCACTAATTAGGTGGTTCACTTACCTCATTTACAAGTGACTCCATCACTTCCCTGGGCAGCCCATTCCAATGCCAAATCACCCTGTGAATAATTTTTTTCTAATGTTCAGGATAAACCTTCCTTTGGTGCAGTTAAGGCTGTGTCCTCTTGTCCTGTCCCTGTTCCCTACAAGAAGAGCTCAACCCCCACCAGGCGGCACCCTCCCCTGAGCCTCCTCTTCCCCAGGATAAACATTCCCAGCTCCCTCAGCTGCTCCTCACAGGACTTGTGTTCCACAGTTTCTCCCCTGTTGTTCCACAGCCACTGCTCCTGTTCCAGTGCAGCTGCAACCCCTCCAGTGGTGCTGCTCCCACTCCAGTGCTGCTCGTCTGTGACAATGTGAGGACATTGTGACACTGAGCAGAGACATGGTACTGTGGGGCCATTGTGACATTGAGGGGACAGATGGAACCCTGGGGCCATTGTGACACTGCAGGGCCTCCTGGAATTCTAGGGCCATTGTTACACTAAGGGGACACATGGAACTCTGGGTCCCTTGTGATACTGAGGACACACATGACACTTTGGGGCCATTGTGACATTGAGGGGACATATGGAACCCTGATGCCATTGTGACACGAGGGAACATGGAACGCTGGGGCCACTGCGCCACTGCAGGGCCTCCTGGAAGCGTGTGGCATTGTGACACTGAGGGGACACATGGAACCATGATGCCATTGTGACACATGGAAACCTGAGGCCATTGTGACATGAGGGGACACATGGAACCGTTGGGCCATTGTGACATGGCAGGATCTTTTGGAGCTATGGGACCATGGTGATAGTCAGGAGACACATGGAACTCTGAGGCCATTGTGACATGAGGGGACACATGGAACCATCGGGCAATTCTGACACGGCAGGGGCTCTTGGAACCGTGGGACCATAGTGACACTGAAGGGACACATGGAACTGTGGGGCCATTGTGACACTGAGGGGACACATGGAACCGTGAGGCCATTGTGACACTGAGGGGACACATGGAACCGTGGGGCCATTGTGACACTGAGGGGACACATGGAACTGTGAGGCCATTGGGAAACTGCAGGACCTCCCAGATCTCTGGGGCCATTGTGACACTGGTGGGCACATGAAAGCCTGAGGCCATTGTGTCACTGAGGGGAAACAGGGAATCCTGAGCAATGGACATAGGATCTGTCCCCACATGTCCCAATGGCATTAGGGTACATTGTGAACCAGGATCAACTAACACTCGATATTTCTGTGGCTCTAATGTGCCAGGTCATCGGATCCACACCATCCAAAAGATCCAGTTTTCCCGTCCCTCTCTCTGGCTAGAGGCAGGGCCCCACTAGCCATGGTTATTATTTCTTTCCTGGGGATACATGCTGGAGGTTCCTTCAAGGGGATCTGACAGATCATCCTCCCTTCTGTAATACCCAACACCTCAGTCATGGGAGGCTGAGGCTACCTTCACTTTAGTGGAGCTCCCTCAGTTTGTGTTTCCCCCCCTGAGCTGACACACCCATGCTGCCAGGACAGAAGTGGGTTTCCCATCCCACCTTCTCATGTCTTCCTCATGGTCACACAGAAAGAACCACAGGTCAGCTCATGGGTTGTACCTTCTCTGTCTAGCTGGGGGATACTGGGCTCTGATTTTGGGGCCTGTGACTCACACTGGTGCTGCACTGATTTTCCTCATCTCCCTCATCTTCTCTTGGAGGCCCTTGACCATGGCAGAGACAGGAGCCTGCATCGGGCCATTGATCATACTCCCAAAATTTCTAAATTTGCTGGCGACAGAACCCACTGTCTCTCAGTTGTTATTAGCATTAATTGTTTCAGTAAAGGTGGTGTAGTGAGATGGCCCCAGGTTTGTCAGATTCCATCTCTGCCCTGTGCACCTGACCTTGTCAGGGTCATTGTCATGCTGTTTGTCCCTCCCAAAGAGCACCTCCAGCACTGCCACTTCTCTCGGCTGTTGGATCCCTTCCTCAAGGGTCTTCCAAGGCATTCTACGGTGGTGCTCCTGCATTCTGTCTCTGTGGACAAACCTCTCTCTCACACTCATTAAAAGTCACTCCCAGAGGGAAAGGAGGCCTGGCTCCCTTACAAATACCTGCTCCACACCTGAGTCCTGGGTCAAGAGTCCCAAATTCCTTGCCTCAATACCATCCAGTTGGACGCCTGTACCCATAAGGTCCCAGACCCAAAGTAACCAAGTTTTAAAAGCCTCATGGCCCCATCATACAATGTCTTTTTACAGATTACAGAGACTTTCATATGACAGGGACTCGGTGATGATCTCAACCTCTGGCTCCCCTGCTGTTTGTGAGTGCCCTCCTTTCTTATCCTTATTAACTAGGTGCTTTGTTCTCATCCTAGATTTCTTAGTTTCCACAGGGGTGACTGCTGCTGGCTACAAGTGCTCTTGCAGTACATTTGGAACCTGGACAGATGTAATGTCTGTGGGTTCCACTGCTGCACCATCAGACTCTCCCTCTTTAAGGCAGGGGGAGGGTTTCTCACCAGCTGGAGCAAGGTACTCCTTCAGCATCTGGCTCATCTCATGTATCTCCTTCACTGTAACCCCTACCCACTCTGGGTGGTTTCTTTCTGAAGTGGGCTGTGGGGCAAGGTCAGGCTCTGGGGCAGGGTTAGGCTCTGTGGAAACACCCCTAGTCTCTGGAACAGGGTCAGTCTCTGCAGCAGCATCCCGATTTCCTGGGGTTGTTATCCAAGTCAATGTCCCCTTGTCTCTGAATGTTAAACAGAACAGGCAGATTAGCAACACCAGCCACTGTATGATATCATTAGCATTTAGAGTGGATTTGAAGCCTTTGAAAACTCGTGGGGTGGACCTAAACAACTGGGTGATGGGTTGGGAGAAAATTTCCCCTGCTCTCACTTCCTCACATTAAGTACCATTATTGAAGAAATCCCAAAAGCACACAGATAGAGTGTGATAGCTCTAAATCCATGTACTTACCTTCCAGAGAGAGTTAAAAATCCATGAATTCCTCACCTTATCAACCCACAAAATGAATTCTATAATAGTCACAGTACCATTAGTGATAGCACCCGTGTTGAGATAAGGGGCTGCAAGTGGGAGAGATGTAGCTGTGACCACGTGCAGGCCGAGCCAGGGTAAGCTGGACACCATGGTGCCACCTAAAACACAAAATCAGGTCACACAAGAACTATTATTCCTTTTCCAGCCTTTCCACTCAATGCCCACAGGTTCCACCGTCGGGTGCCAAAATCACTCCTGGTTTGAATAAAAGACAGGTGTGTGCTAGGGAAAGCAGGGCCTTCCCTTGAAATGGAGAAAGCAAATCCCTCCCTCTGAATTAGTACAATTTTGAAATTAAGGGGCTCTCAGACCAAGATATGGGGATAGGAATGACAGTTCTTTACCAGTATGTCTAAGAAGGCAAACAGAACAACAACTCTGGAATTAACAAGAAGCAGAACAGGAACCCAGTTCCAGTCCTTCTCGGCCTCAGGCACTTTCCCCTGTGCTGCAGTCACCGTCACCGCTGGCAGTGAGCGCTGGCAGGTTCCTGGTGGACGGGGCAGATGTGACGATCCCGGCACCTGCAGGGGCTGGGGGTGATGGCAGCTGTGTCCCAGATGGGAAGGGATGGAGGAGAGGCAGGATGCTGGGAAAACAGCAAGCTGAAGCGGGAGGGCGTCCAAGCAGGGGTGCAGGGTCCAAAACAGAGAGGCAGCTCCCGGCGTTGGGATGGTGGGGGGGTAGCAATGACCTTTCTGCTCCGAGAGCCAAAAGCGAGCGAGAGCCAGCAACTGCCCCCCACCCTCCTTTACCTGCTTCCAATCTCACCGTGTTCCCCCTTTCCCTCCCCCCACCCTCCGAGAGAAACTCCCAAAAAAACAGGGATGCCCTCCCTGGTGCTAGGACCTAACCATCAGTGCTTCTTAGCATGTCAATGGGAAAAAAATTCCACAGGCAGAGAGGAAAGGAAAAACCAACCCCCAACAGACGCTTATCCAGTTCTTCACTGATTTGAGGTTTATCAGCTGTTGCAGACACTGGGATGATGGTACAATGTTTTAATGTTTGGTAATAATCTAATTTTACAAGTGTTTTTAATTATATCTGTCATCGGAAATGTTTTGGATTGTTATATCAGAATTATTCCCAGTTACTGTAAGTTTTTGGTTTTACTACATGTATTGTTTTGTTTTGAACTTCCTTTCATGGCAAGAATCATGCATGCTGTTTTTAAAACAAAGAAGGGGGAGTTAGCTCCTAAATATTTACATATTTACAAAAAAAATTTTGCAATATTTATACAAAAAAAAGTAAAATTTTTAATGTAAGGCTCTTGAATTGAATGTACAATGACAAAGACTAATTAATTCATTAACTTAAGGAGAAGGTATGCATGTGTTTTTATCATCAACAACTTCAAAGTAGTCACCTCTTTATTCAGCCAAATATCAATTGCCTCCAAGAAAATGAAGCCCAGTGAGAAGAAAAAGAACCTAATCACCATGCAGCCTTCGTGGCCAGAGCAAAATCAGAAGTAGGACTGCCAAGACATAGCTGTGTCTGGAAATTTACAGGCAAATTGCCAAGGAAAGCCTTAGGTCATCATCACGGTATAGTGTTCCTACAAACCTTCTTCAGTAATTCCCTGTTCCAGGATCCAAGAGCACATTCAGTGATGTCAAAGATTAACATTTCAAGCTAATTGACTATTTGGACTTTAAAACAATGGTCATTTATTCCCATTTGCCTAGGAGACATTGGACATTATTCTTTTGTTTTCTCATGCTGTGAAACCCTGTGTCAATGACCTGATAGAATTTGCTAAGTTTTGTTGATTGTAATCTGTCGTTTATGTATCTTATCCCATATCTAATAGATAACCAGTAATAACCTTAATGAGATAACACCCTCACAAGAGAGAGCTATTTTATCATCAGACCATATGAACCTTCTTTGAATTAATGAAAAAGGGTGAGATGTTGCAGTCAGGTAGACAAATTATAAAAGAAAGGCTTCATAAAATCGGGTCTTGCTCTCTGCTAAATTAATAGCTAGCCTGTCACTTCTTCTATGTGCAGCTAAGTTACTTGATTGTTTCCATGTGAAAACAATCTTAAGCATGAAAACAATTAACACAACAAGCTATTCTGGTAAGAGAACCATTTGCACCTGCAAGAAATAAGAAATCTGTCCTGCTGGGGACAAGGACGTTCATTCTCTTCCAGGAGCCCAATGCCCGGCTGGGGCTCCAGGGCAGGGGGTCCTTGAGCAGCTGCCCCAGAACCTCCGCCAGGGTCTCCCAGCGCAGCCGGAGCCGCTCGGCCTGGGGTCCCCAAAGGCCTCTGCCAGCCCCAAGTCCCTGCCAGGAACCCTCAACTCCCTCCAACCCAACATCCCCCACAGCCCCTGCAAGTTCCCCCCATGGCACCGGCCGTGGCCGTGTCCCCACATGTCACTGGCCATGTCCCACCATGTCCTCACCCATGGCTGTGTCCCCACCATGTTTCCATCCCTGTCATTGTCCCTCACATCTCCATCCATGCCTGTGTCCCCCCATGTCCCCACGAATGGCCACATCCCCCTCCATGTCCATGTGTCCCCATGTCACTCTCCAGGTCTGTGTCCCACCATGTCATTGTCCCTCCATGTCCGACCCATGTCTCAGTTCAGTGTCTTTATTTTTACCCCAGTGTTGGATGTTTTAAAGGGATGAAGAGAAATGAAAAGCAAATCAAGGCCAAAAGAAAAGAATTTCTCTGTCTGTGCAAGCTGAAGATCCACGTGCTTGGGAGGGAGGGAAGAACATTTTTGGAGGAGTTTCCACCCCACTATCTCCAAAATCTTGGTCTTTGCCTGAGTTCATCACCATTTGGCTGTGGAAGACACCCTTGGGTAATAGGAAATCAAAATCCTGGAATCACTACGGTTAAATGTAGTAGTTTTGGTTTATTAATTTGATTTTTTTTTGTTGTGAGAGAGGATTAAGAAGTAGAGAAAAAACAGGTTTTACTTTAAAAGTTATAAAGATAAATTTTATTACTAGAAACTATAGGAAAAAAACCCTTAGAAGAAAACTTTAGGCTACTGCTTTTTCTTCCATACTTTTTTTTTTAGTACTAAAAACTTACAAAAACAACTCAGATAGTTTACCATCTCTAAAATAGTTTTTTACTCATTTACTTGAAAGAGGAGACTTTTTTTCAGTCTATGGACATTTCTTCACAAGAAAACGGATTCTTCTTCTTTTGATGTTACAGTGATTAGCTTCCCAGGAGAATGGAAATCTGATTACTACCTAAAAATCCTTTATACAGACTACGAGTTTTTCTAATAACTTTTATTGAGGACTATATTAACTGCTGAGGCACAGTTTAAGGATTATAACGGTTTGAACAAAAGCTTACTTTATTTTTGAGAATACAGTTTTTTCCTTTTTTTTTTGGGGTGGGCAGCAGGGGTTTTCTTATTATTTAAAACTAGAAGATTACTGCAATTTTAATATTTGTTTAATATTAATGCTTTTCTTTATATGTACAGTTAGAACAGTCATATTCACTTCAAAATATTTTTACATGTTTTAGAGGAAACAAGACTTTTTTCTCCATAGTTTAAAAACAGAGAAATTTTAGTTCATGATTTTCTCCATTCTTTATTTTGACGTCAACAATTCTTTTTGTTTTATTTTGGTGTTTTTATATTGTTTTCGTGTGTATCATTATTTTGGTGGGTTTTTGGTTTTGTTTTATTTTGTTTTGTTTTGGGGGGGTGTTGTTTGGTTTTTGGGGTTTTTTGTTTGTTGTTTTCATTTTTGTGGTTTTTTTCGACCATCCAACACCAATCCTCCCATGGGGGATGGAGCTGGAGCAGAGCACGAAGCTCTTCCCACACTCGGGGCACCCACAGGGCTTCCCTTAGTGGTGACTCCGTTGGTGTTGGGTCAAGTGAGAGCTCCGTGAGAAGCTCTTCCCACACTCAGGACACTCGTGGGGCCTCTCCCCAGTGTGGATGCGCCGGTGCAGGATGAGATGGGAGTTGTGCTTGAAGCCCTTCCCGCAGTCGGGGCAGCGGAAGGGCCTCTCCTCTGTGTGAATCCGCTCATGTTTGAGGCAATTGGAGCTGGTCTGAAACCTCTTCCCACACTTGGGACACTCGTAGGGCCTCTCCCCAGTGTGGATGCGCTGGTGTCTTCTCAGGCCAGAGCTCCATCCAAAGCTCTTCCCACATTCCAAGCAGGTGTAGGGCCGTTCCCCTGTGTGGATCACCTGGTGCTGCATCAGATGAGAAATACTCCTGAAGCTCTTCCTGCATTTCCCACACTCGTAGGGCCGTTCCCCAGTGTGGATCCTCTGGTGCCGGATCAGGTGGGAGCTCCACCTGAAACCCTTCCCACATTCCGAGCACTCGTGGGGCTTCTCCACTCCAGGAGGCTTCTCCACCAGCTCTGAGCTCTGCCTGGATCTCCGGCCGCCTTCCCGGCTCAGGGAGGGTCTTTGCTCCTTGCAGCTCCCAGGGCTGGGTTTGCAGCCCCTCCTCGAGAGGGATCTCCGGGGCTTTTCCTCGTCCTCCATCTGCCAATGCCTTGGGAATGAAAAACCCTGGTTTGGGGAAAGAACAAGAGAAGACAGCTCCTAGGACTGGGAGTTCCTCCTTGCCAAAGTGCAAATCACAAAGTCACTGTGCATCTTGTGTCTGTAAGAACCTACAAAACATCAAGATTCAGCACAAAATCCTCCAAACATCATGACAAAGATCAAAAGCTCTCCAAACATCAAGACTCAGCCAAAACTCCCTGCAAAATATAAGGATTCAGGCCCAGCAAAAAAAAACAAAGAATCAACTTTTAGGCCAAAAAAGCTCAGAAACACCAAGGTTCACCCCTCTGAAAATCGTGGATCCTCCACTCCGGTCACCTGCTGAATGGGTGTGTGGGGTGGGGGGCAATGCCCTGGGACTGTAGGGACGCTGTAGATACAGGGAGGTTTGGAATCTTGTGCTGCTTCCCGTTTCAACTTCTTCTCCTCCTGTGTCCCTGCTCTTCCTCACATTCCTCTCCCTCCTATTCTTCTTCGACCTCCTGCACAATCCCATCTTCTCCTCCCTCCGGCATCGTTTGACCATTTGGTTCTTCAACCCTGCTTCTCCTTCCCTTCTCCTGCTGCCCCCAGGCCCAGCACCCACTGCCGGCTCCCTCTTCCCCCCAAACCCACAGCATCCCAGCGCAGGGGCAGCGATGGAGCTGGGGCAGCTCGGGCTGGGGCAGCGCTGGGCTCTCGGCCGCTCCCGCCCGCACTCGCTCCCCACTGCAGCCGCTGCCGCCACAACAGCACGAGGGGGCCCGGCCTTGGCGCTCCCCCCCTCCCACCTCCCCAAATTCCCCTGGCGGGGGGCGCTGGGGCCCGGGCCGGGCGCAGGTGGCTCCAGGTGGGCAACGCTGGGAGCTGCGGCTCTGCCCGGACACTGCTGCGTCATCACCGCCGCGCGCTCTCATTGGCTCAGCGCTGCCCGAGGGGCGGGGCTGCACCAAGCCGGGACACCCTGCTCCAGGGGGGATGGCCCCAAAACGGGGGACCCCCAGGCAAGGAACAACAGCAAAGTGTCTTTACAAACACATGCTACGAATCCGCTTGGACATAGGGCCGGGGACGTGGACATAAGGAAGTGACAGCAGAAGCCATCAGGTTCAGAAAATGTTATTCATTGCCCACAGACTGCTGCTCAGCCGAGGTCCTGGTCAATTCATGAATTCCCAGAAGAAGAACAAAGACTTAACAGAGCCATGAATATCGTTAGCTATTCAAAAGTGGGGTGCATATTAACGGGGAGGAATTCAGTAGGTGCATTGGGAAGTCTGTACCTCTCAAGTACTTTGGCCAATGGGAAAAGGGAGAGGGAGATGTAGCTGGAAAAATTAGGAGGAAAAGGAGGCTGTGTCTACTAACAATTGCAGAGACCCCATGGGAAATGGCTCACGGCCTCTCCCTTTCTTTATGAATGAAATTACTTTTACAGAACTCCTCTGTCTTCTTTGTGCACAGAATCCTCCTGTGCTGATGTGAATTTTTCCACACACCTTGGGGCTCAGCCAGAATTCCTTCCCCCGTTTGGGGTGGGGGCAGTGAGTGGAGCTGAAGGTGCCTCACCCAGTTTGGGTGATCGGCTCCCTTGGGTGGCTGCAGCACCGGGCATGGATTGGGTACCCGAGAGTGACCAGGAGACAGACGAGTGACAGATCAGGGAGGGCTGGGAAGAGTCGGCAGCCAGAGAGCACTGAAAATCTCAGCAGTGACTACAGTGGGATCTTCGGGGACTAAACATGGCAGGGCACCCATGGAGGGTAGAAAGGGAAAGCCGGGAAGGGATCCCAGCAAAAGGGATGATGATCCCAAAAATATCTCTGAAGGGTCCCTTGGGAGCATGTTGAGGGAGTTTGCACATTCTCCCAGAGGTAATCAAGGACATGGACACCCACAGGGGCATTAAGGGAAGTCCAGAAGGGATTTAGACAACAGGAGATGGATGCTGTTGCTGTGCTGGGAAGGAATTGGGTGAAGGGGAGTGTGCAGGAATATGGGTCAGGCAAGAAGCAGCAGGAGGAATCTATGTGGGAAGAAAATGGATGATGACAAAGAGAAGGAAGAGAAAAATACTGAGGATGGGCATTTTTTTCAGTAGGCTCTTATCCTCACAAGTTGCCAGCTGCTGCAGATCCTTTGTATCCCCGGTTGCCAGGACAGGCACACAAGGAGGTCAGGATTGCAGGGGGTTTCTCTGTGCTGGGCAGCGGCAGGAGCGGGCGCAGAGGGGCGGCACCGGGAGCACGGGCTGGGGGCCTGTGGGGAGCTGCGGGGCCGGGCCGGGGCTGTGGGGCAGCCGGGGCTCAGCGCCGGGCGCTGCCTGAGCCCAGCACCCCCCGGCAATTGCAGGCCCGGCAGTGGCCCCCGGCCCCCAGGAGGCTGCGGGACGCCCCGGCCGCTGCCCGGCCCCGTGGAGCTGCCGGCCCTGCCCGCCGGGGGGGCCGCGTTTGGACACTGCGGCAGGACAGGCACCGGCTCTGGGATACGGGCTGGCCACGGCAGCGACAGCACAAGGAGCAGCACGAAGGAACAGCCTGGAAATGGGGATTGGACGTGCAAGGATCGAGATCAGCTTTTAAGCATTTTCCTTGGGTCACTGCAGAAAGGAATGATTTTGCAGAAAGCTCAGCAGCTGTCAGAGGATGAGCACCCCCAGGCACTGAGGGGGCTGCAGGAGGGGCAGAAAAAGCCCCTGGAGCACTTGGTCACAAAGGCACAGCAGGGGAATGCAAGAAGGGATGAGGAAAAGGCCAAGGGGAAGGCAAAGGCCATGGCAGAGTTTCTACAGCCCCTGAGGGATGAACCCCCTGGGCCCAAGGGGGCCCCAGCACCCAGGGGACTGGGTTTGAAATGCAGGAATTCCTATGTGTTCCTAATTGTGATTGTAATTTACTGGGAAGGTTTTTGATGTCTAAATTTGGAATGCAAATTAATATTGGAAAAGGTGATACAGAGGCTAGTTCTGTTGTGCCTTTGTGTCAAATGTCTGGCAAGGCCTATGCTGAAGTGAGCCCAGAAGTGTGGGCAGCTCCAGGAAAATAGGGAAATTAGATATGGAGCCTCTCCAAAGTACTTTGAAGCAACCAGGACAAGTGGCGTCTGAAAGCAATACCCTATTCCAAGGGAGGGAAGGAAGGGCTTACAGCCTCTTGTTGAGTCCCTGCTAAAGGCAGGGCTTTTGGAGCCAGGGATTTCTTCCTAAGACATTCCTATCTTGCCAGTCAAGAAACTGGAGGGATGGACACCAGGAGGAAAGCAGAATTTTCAAGTGTTAAAAAGCAGATTAACTGAGCCTCCTGCCCTGGCCCTACCACAAAGGGAAAAAGAATTTGAATTGTATGAGAATGCTAAACAGGGCCATGCCAAAGGAATTCTCATGCTAAAATATTTAACCCAGTGGCCAGAGTGGCCTCATTGTCTGCAGAATTGTGCAGCCACAGCTTTAATGGGACCTGAGGCCCAAAAACTGCTGGAAGGAGGATCTCCTGTTGGTCAAGTCTTGGATCAAATTAAAGCTTTGATAACCAAAAGAGTGCCTGCACTGCCACAGCGGCTGGGGAAGACAATGGCAGAATTCCACTCTGCCTCTCAGTTACACTCACACACTGGCCTGCCCGGGATTCCATTGTTGGAAAATATACCTAGTTTAAATTTTTAAAACTTATTTCTCAACTCAGGCTTGTTTTGCCTTTGCACTGGGGAAAGAAATTTTAAAGAACTTTTTAATGGGTGTTACACCAGTCAATAGGGATGAGTTTAATATGTCAACAGACTGGGAAGAGCCCAAAAGATACCCACAGAGAGAGTGGCCATCAACAAAACCTCAACGAAACATCAGCAAATATCAAAGAACACCCACCCCAGACTGCCCCCGGCATAGAGCATCGATGGAGACACCTGGTCTGGAAAAGGCTGAGAAGGAAATCCAGGAGTTCGGACCTCATTAACATCACAAGAGGAGAAATCCGGGTCTGCTACAAAACAAAATACTAAGAACCACACAACTATGAAGCAGTGAGGAACAGACGAGTGGATTTCTATGGGTTCAGGCTGTAAAAACTTTATGAAAATCTAGTAAAACTCACGTGTCACGAAATGATTTTCTTTGCACATCCGGGCTATGTGTGGATGAAATGATCTCTGTTGCACACCCCGACCAGAATCAAGTAAAACCTTGACTCTCTAACACCAAAGATATTATTGGAGAGTTTTGTTTTTCCTGCAGTTTAACTGACAAGATTACACCATTAGAAAAAAATTTCATAATAATCCTACTTTTATATTATCAGTTAGGATTGGGCCAGGGTTGTGACAATTTTTACTCCCAGGAAAAGCAGAAAAAACTTGATTGCATTGGAATATTTTTCTACATATTTGCAGGAGGCTCTTAATGATGGCAGAATGTCGGAATGGATTTTTGGATGCGCATCTTTAGGTTGCATTTGGCAAAACTAGAAGAGTATTAATGGTGAGACTTTAATGCATAACCAGTTAATACAAAATCGTTTAGAAAACAAAACAAAACAAAACAAAACAAGCAGGTTGTGGGGGTGCACATGTGAATCACCTAATGGCAGCTCTGGAAGAAAAGCATCGGTTCCAGGCAGCCAGGAGGGGAGCTTTAGAAATGCAAATTACCTGAAGCAAAGTGTGGACAATGCCCCAGGATCTTCCTGCCTGGGGGAGGAATTTGGCTGATCCTCTCTGCCCCTCACCCCAAGCTCTGCCTGCTTGCACAGATGGAATTTGCACAGATAAAGGCAGAGTCCATAGTGAGGATATCTGACTGCAACAGAAATTGGTTAAGCTGCAAAGGGAAACAGCAAATGGAGAATGTTGGGAAAACTTCATGAAAAAAAAGTGTGGGGGTGTTGGGGGTTGAATGCTTCGCTTTTCTTTCTGTGGAATTTCTCCCATTGTTATGCTAATTAATTGTGGCTACACCTTAAAACGACAGATAATGTTCTCTCGTAGGGGGGTGGCTGGAGGGGGAGGGGGGGGGAACCGGAAAAGGAAAGGTGGGATAGGGGGGTCTGGAGCGGGGGACGCTCTCTCGCTTGGCTCCTGGAGTGGGAAGACAACCTGGGCTCTGCTCTGGCATCTTCCCCTGTCATCCCAGCACTGAGATCCACGCTCCCTGCCTTTGGACATCGCTCTGCTGCTCTCCCAGCTCACCCTACTACCTCCGGACACTCTGCTGAGCACCACGACCGACACCGTGAGGGGGGAGTAACTTTCCCCATCCCCGCTCACCCCTGGGCCGCGGCTGCCATCACCCAGCCCTCTTCAACTGCGCGGGACCTGCCCTGCCCCCACAGCACCGGTAACAGCACAGGGAGACGGCCTGTGGCCAGAAGGGACTGGAGCGGAGCTAGACTGTTTCTGTTGCCAATTTTTATAGCTGTTGTTGTTTTTTTCTGCTTTGTTAAATACCAGTAAAGAACTGTTATTCTCATCCCCATATCTCCTGCCTGAAGGTGTCTGAATTGGACCTAAAATAATTAAAAGGGAGGGGGATTGCACTCTGCATCGCAGAAAAGGGGCTCCTGCCTTTCCTTAGACCATACCTGTCTTTCAAACCGAGACAGATTTTGGCGCCCGGAACGTGGGGCATTGCCTGAGGGCATTGAGAGAGGGGTAGAAAAGGGGATAACAGTTCTTAAATTACCCAAGCTTGTGGTAGGTGACACCATGCTGTCCAGCTTACCCTGGATTGGCCTCCATGTGGTCACTGCTATATCTCTCCCATTTGCAAGCCCTTTTTTAAACATGAGTTTCATAACCAAGGTTACTGTGGCTATTATCCAGTTTATTATGTGGGTTGATCAGTTGAGGAATTCATGGATTTTTAATTTTCTCTGGAAGATGGCCACATGGATTCAGAGCTATCACACTCTAAGTGTGTGTTTCTGGGGCTACTTCAATAATGGTACTCACTGTGAGGAAGTGGCAGCAGGTGAAATTTTTTCTCAACCCATCACAGGGTTTTTGAAGTTCACCCCACCAGTCTTCAAGGGGTTCCAATCCACTTTAAATGCTAATGACATTATATTGTGGCTAGTGTTGCTTATATCCCTGTTAAACCTGTTCTATCTAACATTCAGAGATAAGGGGAGATTGACTTGGATAACAACCCTGATACCTACCCCAGGGATTAGTGATGTTACCCCAGAGCCTGATCCTGTCCCAGAGACTAGGGAGGTTACCCCAGAGCCTGATCCTATCCCAGAGACTAGGGATATTACCCCAGAGTTTGACCCTGCTCCACAGCCCACCTCGGAAAGGAACCACCCAGAATGGGTGGGGGTGCTAGCAAAGGAGATACGTGAGATGGGCCAGATGCTGAAGGAGTACCTCTCCCCAGCTGGTGAGAAACCCTCCCCCTGCCTTAAAGAGGGAGACTCTGGTGGTGCAGCAGTGGGACCCACAGATGTTACATCTGTCCAGGTTCCAGCTGAACTGCAAGGGCACTCACAGCCAGCAGCAGTTGCCCCTGTGGAAACTAGGAAGTCTAAGATGAAAACAAGGCACCTAGATAATAAGGGTCAGGAAGGGGGCCCCTCACAAGCAGCAGGGGAGCCAGAAGTTGAGATCATCACCGAGTCCCTGTCATACGAGAGTCTCCGTAACCTGCGAAAAGACATTGTACGGCGGGGCCGTGAGGCTTCTACAACCTGGTTACTGCGGGTCTGGGACCTTATGGGTACAGGTGTGCAACTGGATGGTACTGAGGCAAGGAATTTGGGAGCCTTGACCCAGGACTCAGGTGTGGACCAGGTATTTGTAAGGGAGACAGGTCTCCTTTCCCTCTGGGAGCGACTTTTAATGAGTGTGAGAGAGAGATTTGTCCACAGGGAAAGAATGCAGGAGTACCACCAGAGAACACGTTGGAATACCCTTGAGGAAGGGATCCAAAAGCTGAGAGAAGTGGCAGTACTGGAGGTGCTCTTTGGGAGGGATGGACAGCATGACAATGACCCTGACAAGGTCAGGTGCACAGGGCAGATGTTGTGGAATCTGGCAAACCTGGGCCCATCTCAATATACCCCCTTTATTGCAATGATTGATGCTGATACCAACCAAGTGACAGTGGGCTCTGTTGCCAACAGGCTCAGGAATTATCAGAGTATGATGGCTGGCCCAGTGCAGGCTCATGTCTCTGCTGTGGCTAAGGACCTCAGAGAGGAGTTTAAGGAGGAGATGAAGGAGATAAGGGAAGAGGTGAGGAAGATCAGTGCAGCACCAGTGAGAGTCATGGACCCCAAAAGTAGAGCCCAACGCCCCCCAGCTAGGGAGAGAGGGTACACCCCACGTGCTGACCTGTGGTTTTTTCTACGTGACCACGGGGAAGACATGAGAAGGTGGGATGGGAAACCCACTTCCGTCCTGGCAGCACGGGTGCGCCAAATCAGGGAGGGGAACACCAACAGAGGGAACTCCACTAAAGTGAGGGTAGCCTCAGCCTCCCATGGAGGTGCAGGGTATTACAGAAGGGAGGATGATCTGTCAGATCCCCTTGAAGGAACCTCCAGTATGTATGCCCAGGAGAGAAATAATAACCAGGGCTAGAGGGGCCCTGCCTCTAGCCAGGGAGAGGCACGGGAAAACCGGATCTTTTGGACGGTGTGGATCCGATGGCCTGGCACATCAGAGCCACAGGAACACAGAGCATTGGTTGACACTGGTTCACAATGTACATTAATACCATCAGGACATGTCGGAAAGGAACCTGTTTCAATTGCTGGGGTTACAGGGGGATCTCAGGAGTTGACTCTGCTGGAGGCTGAGGTGAGCCTGACTGGGAAAGAGTGGCAGAAACATCCAATTGTGACTGGCCCAGAGGCACCATGTATCCTAGGCATAGACTTCCTCAGGAATGGCTATTACAAAGACCCAAAGGGACTCAGGTGGGCTTTTGGAATAGCTGCTGTGGCAGCAGAGGGCATTAAGCAGTTGAACACCCTGCCTGGGCTATCAGAAAACCCATCTGCAGTGGGACTCCTCAGGGTGAAAGAGCAACAGGTGCCAATTGCTACCTCAACAGTGCACCGCCGGCAGTACCGGACGAATCGGGATGCCGTGATCCCCATCCACAAGATGATCCGTGAGCTGGAGAGCCAAGGGGTGGTCAGCAAAACCCACTCACCCTTCAACAGCCCCATCTGGCCTGTGCGTAAATCTGAAGGAGAATGGAGATTGACAGTGGACTATCGTGCACTGAATGAGGTGACTCCACCGCTGAGCGCTGCCGTGCCGGACATGCTGGAACTCCAGTACGAGCTGGAGTCCAAGGCAGCAAAGTGGTACGCCACCATTGACATCGCCAATGCATTCTTCTCCATTCCTCTGGCAGCAGAGTGCAGGCCTCAGTTCGCTTTCACCTGGAGGGGTGTGCAATACATGTGGAACCGACTGCCCCAGGGGTGGAAACACAGCCCCACCATCTGTCATGGGCTGATCCAGGCTACACTGGAGAAGGGTGGAGCTCCAGAACATCTGCAGTACATTGATGACATCATTGTGTGGGGGGATACGGCAATGGAAGTATTTCAGAAAGGAGAAAAGATCATTGAGATTCTGCTGGGAGCCGGCTTCGCCATTAAAAAGAGCAAAGTCAAAGGGCCTGCCCAAGAGATCCAGTTCCTGGGAGTAAAGTGGCAAGATGGACGGCGCCAGATCCCCAGTGAGGTCATCAATAAGATCACTGCAATGTCTCCACCAACCAGCAAGAAGGAAACACAAGCCTTCCTAGGTGCCATAGGCTTTTGGAGAATGCACATTCCTGAGTACAGCCAGATTGTGAGCCCTCTTTACCTGGTCACCCGCAAGAAGAACGATTTCCACTGGGGCCCTGAGCAGCAGCAAGCCTTTGCCCAGATCAAGCAGGAGATTGCTCATGCAGTAGCCCTTGGCCCAGTCAGGACGGGACCAGATGTGAAGAACGTGCTCTACTCTGCAGCCGGGAACCATGGTCTGTCCTGGAGCCTTTGGCAGAAGGTGCCTGGTGAGACGCGAGGCCGACCACTGGGGTTCTGGAGCCGAAGCTACAGAGGGTCCGAGGCCAACTACACTCCGACGGAGAGGGAGATCTTGGCCGCCTATGAAGGGGTCCAAGCAGCCTCAGAGGTGGTTGGCACAGAAACACAACTCCTCCTGGCACCCCGACTGCCAGTGCTGAGCTGGATGTTTAAAGGAAAGGTTCCCTCAACCCACCATGCCACTGACGCCACATGGAGTAAATGGATTGCCCTCATCACACAATGTGCCCGTATTGGAAACCCGAATCGCCCTGGGATTTTGGAGATTATTACCAACTGGCCGGAAGGGGAAGACTTTGGCCTTGCCGACGAAGAGGAACAGGAACAGGTGACCCGGGCCGAAGAAGCCCCACCGTATAACCAACTGCCAGCAGATGAAACATGCTATGCTCTTTTCACTGATGGTTCCTGCCGCATCGTGGGGATGAACCGGAAGTGGAAAGCAGCCGTATGGAGCCCCACACGACAGGTTGCACAAGCTACCGAAGGAGAAGGTGGATCGAGTCAACTTGCTGAACTCAAAGCTGTTCAGCTGGCCCTGGACATTGCTGAAAGAGAGAAGTGGCCAAAACTCTACCTTTACACTGATTCATGGATGGTAGCCAATGCTCTGTGGGGATGGCTGGAAAGGTGGAAAAAGGCTAACTGGCAACGTAGGGGAAAACCAATCTGGGCTGCCAATGAATGGAAAGACATTGCCACCCGGGTAGAGAAGTTGCCTGTGAAAGTCCGTCACGTAGATGCCCATGTCCCCAAGAGTCGGGCTAATGAGGAACACCGACACAATGAGCAGGTAGATCAGGCTGCACAGATAGAGGTGTCGCAGATAGATCTAGACTGGCAGCACAAGGGAGAGTTGTTCCTGGCTCGATGGGCCCACGATGCCTCAGGTCATCAGGGCAGAGATGCCACATATAAGTGGGCACGAGACCGAGGGGTGGATCTAACCGTGGACAGTATTTCTCAAGTTATCCATGACTGTGAGACATGCGCTGCCATCAAGCAAGCCAAGCGGGTGAAGCCCCTCTGGTATGGGGGGCGATGGTCCAAATATAAGTATGGAGAGGCCTGGCAGATTGACTACATCACACTGCCTCAAACCCGCCAGGGCAAGCGCTATGTACTGACCATGGTGGAAGCCACCACTGGATGGTTGGAGACCTACCCTGTGCCTCATGCCACTGCTCGAAACACCATCCTGGGCCTGGAAAAACAAGTTCTTTGGAGGCATGGTACCCCTGAGAGAATTGAGTCAGACAATGGGACTCATTTCAAGAACAGCCTTATAAACACCTGGGCTAGAGAACACGGCATTGAGTGGGTGTACCATATCCCCTACCATGCACCAGCTGCAGGGAAAGTTGAACGGTGCAATGGCCTGCTTAAAACCACCTTGAAGGCACTGGGTGGGGGAACTTTCAAGAACTGGGAGATTAATCTACCAAAGGCCACCTGGTTAGTGAACACCCGAGGTTCCACTAACCGAGCAGGCCCTGCCCAATCTGAGCCCTTGGGAATATCAAATGGAGATAAGGTTCCAGTGGTACACATGAGAGGTATGCTAGGAAAAACTGTTTGGGTGAATCCTGCCTCCAGCAAAGACAATCCCATCCATGGAGTTGTATTCGCTCAAGGACCAGGTTGCACCTGGTGGGTGATGCAAAAGAATGGAGAGACCAGATGCATACCCCAAGGAGACCTTGTTTTAGGGTGAAATACCTATAGTACTGTGCCTATGTCTCTAACTGCATGTATGTATATATAATGTAACAGTTTAATTTGATATAGCATATTAGTATGGGAGAAATTCAGGGGTGGATAATGTTGGGGGTTGAATGCTTCGCTTTTCTTTCTGTGGAATTTCTCCCATTGTTATGCTAATTAATTGTGGCTACACCTTAAAACGACAGATAATGTTCTCTCGTAGGGGGGTGGCTGGAGGGGGAGGGGGGGGGAACCGGAAAAGGAAAGGTGGGATAGGGGGGTCTGGAGCGGGGGACGCTCTCTCGCTTGGCTCCTGGAGTGGGAAGACAACCTGGGCTCTGCTCTGGCATCTTCCCCTGTCATCCCAGCACTGAGATCCACGCTCCCTGCCTTTGGACATCGCTCTGCTGCTCTCCCAGCTCACCCTACTACCTCCGGACACTCTGCTGAGCACCACGACCGACACCGTGAGGGGGGAGTAACTTTCCCCATCCTCTCTCTCCCCTGGGCCGCGGCTGCCATCACCCAGCCCTCTTCAACTGCGCGGGACCTGCCCTGCCCACAGCACCGGTAACAGCACAGGGAGACGGCCTGCGGCCAGAAGGGACTGGAGCGGAGCTAGACTGTTTCTGTTGCCAATTTTTATAGCTGTTGTTGTTTTTTTCTGCTTTGTTAAATACCAGTAAAGAACTGTTATTCTCATCCCCATATCTCCTGCCTGAAGGTGTCTGAATTGGACCTAAAATAATTAAAAGGGAGGGGGATTGCACTCTGCATCGCAGAAAAGGGGCTCCTGCCTTTCCTTAGACCATACCTGTCTTTCAAACCGAGACAGGGGGGGAATCATCCCTCTCCCCAGAGCACTGAGGTGTTTTTGCTAGTCCAGAGAAATCACTTGGGAATCCAAACATTTGATGATTTAATAAGATAAAAGTGGTCAATTGATGCAGCCCTGGCTGGAAGGAGCACCCAAAATTGGGAAAAAGATGAACGGCCACTAGAACAAATCCTACAACACCATGGACCAACCCCGGGGATCCCTAACGAATTCATATCAGAAGACAGAAAATCCATCCGTAATTTGAGTGGCATAATTAGGTTAAAAAGTGTCCTTGAAATAATAACCAACCAGACAGCCCCAGCTCCTGAACTTCCTGACGACCAATCCACTGAAATGAGGAACGAGACATTTCACCATGGGATGGGATCAGATTATCTATTAACAGAAAAAGGTGGAGTTTGTGGAAAATTAAACTATTGAAATTGCTGTTTGCAAGCAGATGATAACCAGAAAGTGGTGAAACAGATAAGAAAGGAAATAAGAAATTAGCTCATGTACCAGTCCAAAGAGGGAAAGGATGGGAATGGGACACGTTTTCGTGGTTCCCTGGCAGACCATGGCTTAAACGAATGCTGCTCCTCCTCTGACCTGCTGCACCAACTCTCATCTTTTTACCATGCAAGACATCTTGCGTCAAAGAGGATGCAGGAAAAGAGATTGAGTCAACGGAAATTAAAAGTTTGTAAAGGCAATTCTTGAGAAAACGAGAAAAGGAGGGATTGAAGGCAGTAAGATTAATATCGTAGTAGGAGTGCATATTAACGAGGACATGCAGTAGGCGGATCACGAAGTCTGAACCTTCCAAGTATCTCAGCCAGTGGGGAAAGAGAGAGGGAGATGCAGACGGGAAAATGAGGATAAAAAGGAGGCTGCGTTTTAGAGACCGCATGGCAAATGCCGCATGGCCTCTCTCTTTGTTCATCAATAAAGTCACTTTTACAAGACTCCTCTGTCTCCTCTGGGCACACAAACCTCTGGCCACGGGAATTTTCCCGCACAGCCCCGGGCACAGGGCAGACACCTCTGTCCCACCCACAGCAACCGGGACGAGCCAGCGCTGCCCCGGCACCGGCTCCTGCCGAGGCCCCAGCGGGAAGGAGACCGCGGGCAGCCGCTCCCGCAGCGCCCTCAGCCCAGCGCCAACACGGGCCAGCACCGGCACAACCAACCCGCCAGAGCCCCCTGCCGCCCCCTCGGCCCGCAGCGAGCCCCGAGCCCCCGCAGAACCGAGCGCGGCTCCCACCTGCGCTGGGGCCGCCTCCGAGCTCCGCCGCCGCCTCCCCGGGCTCCGGCCGCTGCCGCCGCTGCCGGGCCCGCACAGACGCTGCCACAATGGCGCCTTTGCTGCTCTGCCCAATCAGCGCGCGACAACAAGGAGTGACATTGGCACAATCAGCCAATGGCAGCGAGGGGCGGGCTCTGCACACGGCCCAGCCTCGGCCCGCGCTCTCAGGGCCCCCCGGGCTGTGGGAGGGCAAAGGCGGAGATGAGGAACAGCCCTGGAACGGGCCCGGGCCCGAGCCGCCATTGGCCTGGAAACACAAACAAAGTTCTCCGCAGCTCCCGGCACGCCTTTCCCAGCCCTGCGTGTTCGCTGGCTCCGGCTCAGAGGGAACCCCTGGAGCCTCACTTCTGCTACCCCTAATTCGGAGCATCTGTGCTTGGCTTTAATTTCCCCCAAACAGGGAAAACTGCTCCACATCCCCTGTGGATGAGTGGAAGAGGGGAGAGATTTCTGGCAGAAAACTCCAAAAACTCAGAGCAGGATAATGAGAAGTAAATGAAGACCCTTCAAACCAGCTTTCCACACGCCTCCCTCCTTCCAGCTGAAACTCCTACCCCGGCAGCTCAGGGTTGGAGAAACAACGCTCACTTTGTAAAATTTTAAAGGTTTATTAAATCTTAGCAGAAAAAATACACCAAAAGACTGAATAAAGAGAAAAATCAGCGCTGGGAGCACAGGACTAAAGCAGCAGACCCGGGTGTGATTTGGGGGCCCAGGGGGTCCCCGGGCCGCCCCCGCCCCCCCCCGATCTCAGCCAGTGGGTGCGAGCGGTGCGGCCCCACTGCTGAGCACTGACCCCGCCCCGGGGGCCGCCGGGACCCCCCCCGAAAAAAAAAACTGGCACCTGCACCCCCCCTTCAGTCGCTCCAACCTTCCCAGTGCTGGGGGAAAAGGGGGAAAGGGGAGGACCTGAGGCGGGATCACCCGGAGACCCCCGGGGTGAGGAGCAAGGGGTGGGGTTGGGCTCGCGCTGAGGGGGGCGGTTCCCGCGCGAGGATTTCGGGGGGGTTCGCTCAAGGAATTTTGGGGTTCTCGTGCGACGGATCCTCATGCAAAGGGCTCCTCTCCTGCCACCGTCTCCTCGTGTCACCCAGACCAGTTTGGGGAGCTCTTTATGTCACCCAGAGGAATTTGGGGGCTCCTCGTGTCATCGAGAGGAATTTGGGGGCCCCTCGTGTCATTAAGAGCCCTGCGAATGTCACCAAGAGCTCCTCGAGTGACACCAGGAGGAACGGGGGGACTCCTCGTATCACCGAGAGGCCTGCGAGTGACACTGAGAGCCCTGTGTCACCAAGAGCTCCTCAAGTGCCCCCAGCTCTCTGTGCCACCAGGAGCCCCTAAGTGTCACCAGCCCCGTGCCAGGATCCCCAGTGTCACCGGGGTCTCTCTCTGTGTCACACACCAGGAACCGACCCCCCCTCCGAGCACCAGGACCCCCGAATTTAACCGTCCTCGTGCACCGGGACCCCCTCAGGACCCTCGAGTTTCCTCTCTCCCCTCCTCGTGCACCGGCATCACCGGACCGCCCCCCCTTTCCCGAGGAATCGCCGGAGACCCCCTCCATCAATCACCGGGCACCGGGACCACCAGAGGACCTCCCCCATCAATCAGCACCGTCACCGTGCACTGGGACAAACCCCCCCCATCGAGCAGTGACACCCCCTCATCGTGCACGGGGACCACCGGACCCGACCTCAAACATCGACAGCCTCGGGCACCGAGATCACCGGAGACCCCTCCATGAGTCACCGGGACTCCCCCGTCATGCACCAGGACCACCGGAGACCTCCCCAGGAATCACCGGCCACCCCCTCACGAATCTCCGGGCACCGGGACGCCCCCTCGGGCACCGGGACTGGACCCCCCCCCTCGTGTACCGACCACCCTCCGGTGCACAGGGCCCGGACCCCCCTTTGTGCCCCCCCTGCCCATCCCGGGGATTCCGCCCCTCCCCTTTGACTTCCCCCGGGAACAGGAGCGGGAATGGGGGGGCCGTGCGCTGGGGGGGCACCGGGGTGTCCCCAGCACCGGGGGGGTCCCTTGGGCCTCGCTCCTTTCTCCCCCCTCCTCCTCCAGTTATCACCAGGGACCCCCCCCCAATTTACCGGGACTCCCCCTATTCACTGCCCCCCCGTTCACCGACCCCCCCAAAGCGCTGGGACCCCCCCCCCTCACTCACAGCCCCTCCCCCATCCATGGGACCCCCCACTCACCGCTCCCCCCCGTCACCAGGACCCCAAAATCCATGGGACTCCCCCCACACTCATCAAAACTCCCCCCAAATCCATGGGACCCCTCCCTCCCCCCCACTCACCACCCCTTCTCAGCACTCCCCGGGCCCTCCCCATTGATCGAACGCCCCCATGGCCCCCCCAGCCCCTCGCCCTCGCATTGGGCCCCCCCGGGGCCGAGGCAGAGCCCTCCCTGAGGGACACCCCTCATCCCCGGCCTGCAGCCGCCCATGGAGCCGCTGACCACAACTCCCTGCCTGCGTCCATCCGGCCAATTCCTCTGGCCCCGCACAGCCCCGCCTGCAAAGCCAGGCCTGGCACTGTGGGGCTCGGGGGGGTCTGTCCTGGGCCACTGGGCCTCACAGGGCTCTGGGCACAGCAGCGGTGTCACACACTGAAATGTTATGGGGAATGGCTTAAACGCTGCCAGGAAGGAGATTTGCACATTATGGCGAAACTGAATAAAGAGGCTGAGACCACCCCAGCCCACCCCTCCTTCACCTGACTGCAGCTTTGGCCTGGGACTTGAGCGGCCTAACAGCACCTGAGGTACCATAAAAGTGACACCATTGATCAATTGCCTCTGGTCTAGGGACAAGGACACAAGAGTGAGGCAGGAGAATGTATCCAAAGAAAGCCAAAGCCAGCAGCTGTCCTGAAAATCAGCTTGGGCCAGGCTGGGGCTGGGGGAGGCCGTAGCCCACAGGCTCATCTGCTGAGGCCACCTTTGCACACACTGCCCACAGCCAGCCAGGGAGGAGGAGAGTTCTGGGGCTGTGGGGGAACCTCTGCTCACAGGCACTGAACACCCATCCTCCCTCACACAAACTGGCTCCGCTGGAAAATCCCCAGCCCGGGAAGGCCACATCCACGGCACATTGCCGTGAGGGGCAGCTGAGGAGGTGCCAGAATCCATCCCAGAGCCCCAAAGCGCTGCCCAGACTCACTGCTGAGGCCTTGCAGCAGAGCACTGCTCCTGATGCAAAGGGATGCAGCAGAGCCCGAGGCTGCTGCCAGAGCCTGTGTCAGACTTGTCCCTGCCAGGGGAGGAACCTGGGCCTTCCCACCTGGCCCAAGTGTGTATGGACCCCCTGAACTCCGTGTTTGTGGGGAGCCCTGCACACGAAGGAAATGGAGATGTAGAGCATCCACAGGAAGCCACTGGGATCCACAGATTGGTGAGGTTTTCTACTTAATCTATCTCTGTCACTCTCTTTCTCTCCTCCTACCTCTATTGCATTTCTATTTTTCTCTCTTTGTCATTCTCTCTGTCTCTCATTTACTCTTCAGTAAAACCCATCCTATTGACTTTGGCACATGGTCTCCTTTGCAGCCTAATTGAGGCAGAGCCATTTCTGATCATTGGAATCAGTGGATCAGAACAAGGGGCTGGAAGCCCTCCAGTCGGGCTGCTGCTCCATGCCACTTCCAGGGGCTTGGGCTGCTGAAGGGCTGCTGGGCTTGGCCCTTTGTGACACAGGGCCGTTCTATCGGGTTCCTGGGTGCTGTTGGACATTCTGTTGTCCTGGTGACATGGCACAGCCCCGCCCTGCAGGGGTATATACGGGGCACAGGGCCCTGCGCTGCCCACTGTCAGGAGTGCCACTGGCTCAGGAGGAAGCAGCTCCCGGGATCTCTGTGTGCCAGACGTTCTGCACTGCACATGGAGGAGGAAAGGGGGAAGCCCAACTCCAAAGCAGCCAGCCCCATGCCCAGCAGGCTGGAAGAGCAGGCCCTCAGCAGGCAGGGGCCGGGGACAGGCAACGGCTCAGGCCTGCAACCATGCAGCAACCTCAGCAACAGCTGCCATGAGGGATCCCAAGGGGAAGCCTGCACTGAGCAGGAGCTGTCCCCAGCAGAAACCAGCATGTACCATCAAGAGTGACATGAGGAAGCGTGCACTGGGCAGGAGCTCTCCCCACCAGAAGAGGATGAGGGGGATGGAGTGAGCGTCCTCGAGCTGTGTGAAGAGCGGGCAGAGAGAGAGCGCAGATGGGCAGGTCTGTCAGCAGGCGGGTTTCCCTTGGCTGCCCCTGCCAGGCCTGGGTTGAGCCGGGCCCACCTGAGCCGAGCTCTCCAGGCCCGTGCTGTGCCTGCCCTGCCCGTGTGGAAGCGCCTGCACCCATCAATAACCATCGATCCCGGCTGCGGCGGGCACTGCGGGCACTGCGCAGACTCTGCCCCTGCCCCTGCCTGGCTCCACTGCCCCAGCAGGAGGGCTGGAAAAGGAGCAAAAATTGAAAAAAGAAACAGAAAGAAAAGGAATAATAATAAGAATTAGAATAAGAATAGGAAAAAGAATAGGAATTAAGAATAAGGAAAAAAAACCCAAAAGGAATAATACTATAAGAGTAAGAACAAGACTATAAGAATATAAGAATAAGAAATAGATGTAGAAATAGGAGAACAAGTAGAAGAAGCCATGAGAAGAAATAGTTATAGTCAGAATTATAATAGGAAGAAGAATAATAAAAATACTAAGTTGAAGAAGAAATAGAGGTAGCAGTAAATGTAATAATCATTATAAGTATAGAAAGAAGAAGAAGAAAAAGAGGAGGAATGGGAAGAAGAAGAAAGAGAAGAGGAAGAGGAGGAGGAGGAAGAAGAAGTAATAGATGTAGTATCAAATAGTAGAAGTAGTAGTAAATAATTATAATAAACATAAAGTTATGATGATAATTATAATTTGTATTAATGTTATCAAGTTAAAAAAAACATCCACACATCTTCTAGAGTCACAGTATAGTTTGAGTTGGGAAGGCCCTCAAAAATCCTCTACTGAATAAAGAGGCTGAGACCACCTGTAAGGGTTGATCCGAAGTTCCCCTCGTTTTTTGCCTCCTGACCATTGCAAGGAGACCTCGAGGACCCCCACCCAGGCTGACTCTGAACAATGGTTTCCTGGCCTGGCCAAGGTGGATGCTCGTGACTGTGTGCTGGTGTATTGTGTTCACTGGACTGTGCTGTCATGGCACCAACCAGAGGTTGTGTTGTATCAACTGAGGACTGCTTGTCCATACCTGTCTCCTGCAGCACCACACAATGGTCCATAAATCTTCCCACCTCTTGGCCAGAGGCCACTCGCTTTGGAAAAGGACTATAAAAGAGCGACCCTCTGGAAAAGACCCCTGAGATCTCCCCACCGTTGAAGACTCGTCTGTCGGCTGACCCATGAGGACATCTGTCTCATCTGTTGGTAGCTATTTTCCCATCCCTTTCTTTTTCTTTCTCTCTCTCTATACTTCGTTTCCTATATCTCTACCCTCTATCACAACTGAGTTGTTGGCATTTAATGAAAATGCATTGCTGTTGTTGAATAAACTGATTTTGTCCCCTGCATTTTGCCTGTTTGCACCTCTGAGATCAAAAGAACCATCACGACCCCCGCTCTGCATTAATAGTGGATCGTGACACCCGTCCCCCACCCCAGTAACTCCAGCTATCACAACCCCAGTTCCAGTTTTAACCAAAGCAATCTCTATTTCAACTCCAGCTTCAGTTTTAACCTGAATCAACTCCAATTTCTATTTCCAGTTCAGCTTCATCTTCTATCCTATCCCCTACTCCGACTACTCCACTTACTCCTAAATCTCTCCCACTGCTTAGCAGTGACAGTGAGGAGGAAAAGCCCTCTCCAAAGCGTCTAATAGCATCCCGGAATCGGAAACAAGTCAAAGAAATTGTACAAGCACCTTTGAGAGAGGCAGTGAGTCCTGAAGGGAAAACAATGCTAGTTAAAATTCCTTTTTCTACAATAGATTTAGAGGCCTGGGAAAAGCTTGCTAAGCATTATCGGAGTGATCCGATAAGTGTTGCAAGGAGTTTAAAATTTATGGTTAAACAGTATCGACCTGACTGGTCAAGTCTCCAGCTGCTGCTAGATGCCTTAACAGAAACAGAGAAACAATTAGTTTTGAAGGTAGCTGGAAGCTTAGCAGAAGATGCTTGCAAAATAACACAATGTAGAACTAGTGATGTTTTTCCTCTTCAGGACCCACAATGGGATCCTAATGATGATGATGATATGGGAAAATTAGAGGATTATCAAGATTTTATAGTAAAGGGGTTGGAAAGAGGAATTCCTAGAACAATAAACTGGTCTGCCCTGTATACAATTAAACAAGGTCCCTCTGAAACACCTTCTGAATTTTTGGAACATTTACGAGATGCAATGCGTGGCTATACAACTTTAGATCCTGAGTCTGAGGAAAGAATACAGCAGGTAGTGGCTTTATTTCTGGGACAATCTACGGGGGACATCAGACACAAACTTCAGAAAATACGGGGTCCAACAGCACGGAATTTAGAGACTTTGCTAGAAGAGGCATGGAGAGTTTTTAGTAATTGGGAAGAAGGATATAAGGAAGGAATGAAACAATTAGCAACAACAGTGAGGGAGGAAAGAGAAAAATATAGACAAGGGCTACCAAGGCAAGAACTACCCCGGTTAGGGAAAGATCAATGTGCATACTGTAATAAAACAGGACACTGGAAAAGCCAGTGCCTGGAACAAAGAAAAGGTGATAATCAAAGAAAAGGAGATCGAAGAGGGGAGGCGATGGTGACTTATGTCAAAGAAGACTGAGACAGACTGGAGAGTCTTACCCTAGGAGACCCTCTGGTTATAATGAAACTAGGGAACAAAGAACAAGAAATAAAGTTTTTAATAGACACGGGGGCAACATATTCGGTGTTAAATAAAGCTTTGATACCAATAACAGATGATTATGCCATGGTAAAGGGGGCAACTGGCCAATCTGAAAGGGCTTAGTTTTGTAGACCCTTGAAATATAAACTTGGGAAACAATGGGGAATTCATAGATTTTCATATATGCCTAATGCTCCATTAGCACTTTTGGGTAGGGATCTATTGGAACTATTAGAAGCAAAAATAATATTCAAAAGTGGGGAAATTATTTTGGAGGTAAAAGATCAGCAATATGTGGAACTGCTAAGGTTAATGCTAATAACCAAAGATATTGAAGCTGAAAACAAAGAAGAAATTATTAAGAAAATAATGGCTCAGGTGTTCCCTGGGATGTGGGCCTCCAATATACCAGGGAGAGCAAAGAATGCTCTACCAGTACAAATCCGGCTTAAAGAAGGAAAACAACCAGTTAAAATTAGACAATATCCCTCAAAGAAGGAAAATAGAGAAGAAATTAGTCCAGTAATTAAGAACTTTTTGCAAATAGGACTATTAAAAGAATGTCAATCTGATTTTAATACTCCTATTTTGCCCGTAAAAAAGCCCAATGGATCATACAGGTTAGTACAAGATTTAAGAGCTGTTAATAAGATAACTGAAGATTTATATCAAGTGGTTGCCAATCCCTACACCTTGTCAACTCATTTAACATCTGAACTAACCTGGTTTACTGCTTTAGATTTGAAGGATGCTTTCTTTTGCCTTCCTCTCCATGAAACCAGCCAGAAAATTTTTGCATTTGAATGGGAAAATCCCAAAACTGGACGTAAAACTCAGCTCACATGGTGTGTACTACCCCAGGGGTTCAAGAACTCCCCTACCATATTTGGAGAACAGCTGGTAAAAGATCTAGAATCCTGGGAAGCTCCATCAGGAGAAGGACAGCTGTTACAGTATGTGGATGACCTCCTGATAGCTACTAAAACTCAAGAAGCATGTATGGAGTGGACGGTAAGCCTCCTAAATTTCTTGGGTCTACAGGGGTATGGAGTATCCCAGAAGAAAGCCCAGATGGTGAGGTGAACACTTGTCTATTTGGGCTGTGAGATTAGTGCTGGACAAAGAACCTTGGGACAAGATGGCAAGGAAACAATATGCCAGACCCCAAAACCCCAAACAGTGAAAGAACTGAGAACCTTCTTGGGCATGACAGGGTGGTGCAGACTGTGGATTTACAATTATGGGCTGTTAGTCAAACCCCTATATGCCTTGGGTACGGAGGGAAACAGAGATCTCCAATGGAGGAAAGAAGCAACATGAGCCTTTGACCAACTAAAAAGGCTCTCATGTCAACTCCAGCCCTGGGACTTCCAGATGTGAGTAAACCATTCTTCCTGTTTTCTCACGAAAAGCAGGGGATTGCTCTGGGAATACCAGCACAGGACCTGGGCCCGTACAGGAGGGCAGTCTCCTACCTCTCCAAACAGCTGGACACGGCAGCCAAGGGGTGGCCAGGGGGCCTCAGAGCTGTTGCAGCAATAGCACTGAACATCCAAGAGGCACACAAATTCACCCTAGGCCAGAAGATGACTGTGCTAGTATCCCACACAGTGTCTGCAGTCCTGGAGGCAAAAGGGGGGCATTGGCTTTCCCCACAGAGGTTCCTGAAGTACCAGGCTATACTAGTAGAGCAAGATGTTGTTGAAATTGTGGTAACTAACACTGTCAATCCAGCTTCTTTCCTCAGCAGGAGTATGGGAGAACCAGTGATCCATGACTGCCTGAAGATCACTGAAGCCACCTACTCCAGTCGCCCAGATCTGAAGGACACCCCTCTCGAGGATGCTGAGACCTGGTTCAGTGATGGGAGCAGCTCCATCATCAGTGGAAAAAGACACGCTGGGTATGCAGTTACCACAAACAGGGAGGTAACAGAGTCTGGACCATTGCCAACAAACACCTCTGCACAAAAGGCTGAAATAATTGCCTTAACCCGGGCCCTAGAGCTGGCGAAAGGAAAAGAAATCAACATTTATACAGACTCAAGGTATGCATTTGGAGTGGTTCATGCACACGGAGCTATTTGGAAAGAAAGAGGACTGCTGAACTCACAAGGGAAAACTATTAAACATGCACAAGAAGTACTAAAACTATTAGATGCAGTCCAGCTACCAAAAAAGGTCGCTATTATGCACATCAAGGCACACCAAAAAGTGAGCTCTGAATTGGAAGAAGGAAATGAGCTGGCGGACAGAAAGGCAAAAGAAGCAGCCAAAGGTGAGGTAATTATTAAAACAATTGAGGCAGCTTTGATCCCAAATGGGCAATTCTCTACGGAAGGTAAGCCAAGATACAATAAAAGGGATAAAAAGCTCATTAGGGAAGAAAATGGGAGTTATAACCAGGAGGGGTGGGCTACTACAGATAGAGGAAAAGGTAGGCTTGTGATCCCCTCTTACATGTTATGGGTATTAGTGAAAAAGGAGCATGAGAAAACACATTGGGGAATTGATGCTCTGTACAATTATTTGAAAGATTGAATCATTGCCAGAAACTTGCAAGGTGCAGTAATTCAGGTGACTCGTCAATGTAGCCTTTGCCTCCAAACTAATCCTAAAAATATTCCTAAACCAAAGCTTGGGCGAATTGGAAAAGGCTATGGGCCTGGGCAGCAGTGGCAAATTGATTTTTCAGAACTACCCAGGAGAGGGGGATAGCCCTACCTATTGGTACTAACAGATACCTTTTCAGGGTGGCCAGAAACTTTCCCTACCAGAACTGCTAAAGCACGGGAGGTAACTAAAGCATTGTTACAAGAAATAATACCACGCTTTGGAGTCCCAGCCACAATGTCTTCAGATAGGGGACCACATTTTATTTCAAAAATTGTGCAACAAATTAGCTACCATTCAGGCAGAGACTGGGAACTTCATACTCCATATCATCCCCAGTCGAGTGGCCAAGTGGAGAAAATGAATCATCTGATTAAGCAGCAAATTATAAGATTGGGACAAGAAGCAAAGTTACCTTGGCCTCAAGCTCTTCCATTAGCATTATTACGAATCCGGACTAAGCCAAGAATAAAAGAAAAACTAAGCCCCTTTGAAATACTATATGGAAGGCCATATGGAATTCAGGAGGGGATAACACCCACTCAAGTAGGAGAGGAGACCCTACAGAGGTATATGATGGCCCTAAACAAACAACTTAGAGAAATTGAGAAACATGTGGCTGGGGCTCGAAGCAGAGAATTAGATGGACCAGTACACGATGTACAGCGTGGGGATTATGTATATGTTAAGTCTTTTGCAGAAAAGACTTTGGAACCTCAGTGGGAGGGACCGTTCCAAGTACTCCTTACCACCTTCACTGCAATCAAGATCAAGGAGCAAAACGCCTGGATCCATCATTCCCGAGTGAAGAAAGCTCCTGAGGAACTCTGGAAAGCTATACCAGGTGACAACAAACTGAAGTTAAAACTCTCTCAGGGAAAAAAATAAATAAGTGCGGGCGAAATGATAAATATAGTAGAGCAATTCTCCAAAAATAGAAAGGCTTGTAGTTGCAATGGATAATCAATTAGGCATAGCCTGGAGAGTGGTAGCATTTGTGATCATTGCTTCAGCTACAGCTAATGCAGCACCAGTGCATTATAATGTAACTGGCATATATAAGTGCCAAGGGAAAGCTTATGATTTTGACTCCATAAGTCTCTGGTTCAGATGTTAAAAGTTACAAATGCAACTGTGTGGGAAGGAAGGAATGTTTGGGGATGTGAATATGCGTTTGTCCAGGATGGATTCCATGAAACTTATCAAGAACCCATGAAACTCATTCGAATGAGTTCTGAATGCTGTGACAAGTGCTTAACTGACTGTCCTGAGTTTAGGCTCAAAATAGAGGGTTGTGCAACTAAGAATTTTAAAATTGACTTTAATATAACTCAGGTTTGTACTGCTCCCCAAAAAGATGAGGCTAAGACAACCCAATCACCTCGACTAACAACACCCCTAAAAGAACCACAGTGGGTTACACAAACCATTCTAGAATCCATAACTCCCATAATTACCAGGGTTGGGCCATATGCTGTTAAGAAGACAGGAATTCAAAAATTGATAGTTAATCCAAAGTGGTCGCTAAAACGGGTAGAGATGGCAATGCAAGTAAATGCTTCTGATATTGCCCTGAGTGTGCTCCATTTTTAAGGACCTCTTTTATGGATTGGATCACCTGGCTGCAGAAGCATGTCCCTTATACATCCAGACAGACGAGAGACTTAACTGGGTTGTTAGGGACAGGACTGGGAATACTGAATACCATGGATTTGGAAGTATTAATGAACAAATTGGCAGTAATGGGTGGTGATATGGTAAAATTGCAGCAACCTCTACAATCTTCCTTATTAGCATTAGGTACCAGCCAGTGGAAATTGTCTAAAATATTACCAGATTGGGAAAATATAGAAGAATGGAAACATCAATTAATAATGAATACCTTGGGTGACGCTAGTGAAAATATTTCTTTGGCACTTGGATGTACACAGGCACAGTTATGGATGCAATCAGTAGCAGCCTCAGTCACTCGGGATGGAGGAGAAGGCATATTCCCTGCTGAAATTCGTAAAGTCGTTTGGGATAATGCCTCGGATCTAGAGAAGGAGCTCCAATCCTGGTGGGCACTAGTTAATTATGATCCCATGACAAGTATGGTTACAGCTTTTGTTTTAACTATATATGATGCATCAGTGAGCTTGATACATGCAATTGTTGCTTTAGGGTTAAATCATGAGGGGACCATACTATATCCTTCTAGCACAGAATGTGGGCACAGAAAGCTGAAGGAAAGTGGCAAACCATTAACTTAGAACCCTGCTCGGTAAGGGAACAATTAGGGTTTATATGTGAAGGCAATATAGGTGATGATAGAGATACTTGTCTGGACACAGAACAAAACATTTGTCACTTTGAAATGCATCCCATTAATCAAACAACTTTGCTTGTGTACACAGGACAAGGTTGTGTCTGTCTTAGGACAGCGTGCCGCACTATAATAGTGGATGGGATTACTGTGAATGAAACTCAATATAACTTGTGCATTTGTAACTTTGTCACAATTGAAGGATGTGACTTTTTCTATCAGGCACCTGTCATATCACACCAACACATAAAGGCAAACTTGACTACTGTCCAGGAAATATTACCTGCGCCTATAGGGATGAATTTGACTTTGGTTGCACAATTATTGAAACACAATGAATTAAAAGAAATTCTCAGAGAAATTAGAGATGAAGGAAAAAGGACTTTAATCACAATACATCATGACACAGAGACTATAGGGAGAGTATTTAAAAGGTTAGAAGAAGGCCCATCCCATCATTGGTGGAATGAGCTTTTTGGGTGGTCACCAACGGCAACCGGTTTACTCAGTACTTGGGTTCATCCGATTGTTGTACTGCTTATTCTGGTTGGCATAAGTCTAATTCTGTCTGTTATAATATTTGTTTGGAATTGCAGAATGCTGAAGCAAATAGCAGCTTTAACTTCAATATCAAGAGCATATGGTACGGTTTTGAGAGATCCCTCCTGTGCAGCTTTGCTAGATGATAAAGAATCTCCATATTAGTAAAAGAATTTACTAACTTTGAAGAGGGAGTGGGGAATGAATCATGGTTTCAAAGAGTTAAGATTTTTACTAAAGGTAGAAGTAGTTTCCATGACCAAGATGTAAGCTAGGTAGAAAAATGGTAGGTTAATAATTACTAGATGCTTAGGTAAGAGCTGAATTGGTATAATTATCTGCTATTATGAACCTGCATATAGAAAAACGTAAAATAAGTAAACTGTTAATCATGAAGCACGGGGCCTTGGATCGTGCCAGAGGGTCACTGAGACCTGATGAAGATTCTCCTGACTTCATCCTTCGAGACCACTGACCCATTTCGAGACCACCGACCCAATTCAAGAGAAGAACTGCGCACGTGTGAAGGACTAATGGGCTCATTTTAATATGGGGTGGGGATGGGAGGTGCTGGGGTTATGCAGATGTATTGTATGTAAGATCTTGGGCAATAAATAGATGGCAAAGAACCTTGTTCGGGGCGGTCACGCCTTTCAGAGGTGACTCCTATGCTGCCCACCGGTGAATAAACACACCACTTTGTAACTTTAATTAGTTACAGGGTCTTTGTCCATGATTATACCGTTTTTTTTAACGATTCAGCGAGTGGAGATTGATGCAGTAAAAGAGCAACACGTTGTGTTCTGAAAGAGGGATGCATGTGCACAGGAGATCTAAGCAGCTATGGCTGGCTTCACAATCAGGGCCAAGAAGGACTTGGTCTCTGCTCAAGAGTGTAGATGCAGCAGGACTTTGTTGGCCTGGAATTGCAGAGGAAAGCCTGCTGCAGTACCAGGACTCAGGCACCTCTCTTCAGATCCTGAAAGCAGAGCACTTCCACGTGGGTTTGGAGTTGGTGCAGCAGATCAAGGAGCCTCTCTTGGCAATTCTCTGGCACTCCACACAGGTGAAGGCCACGTGGCTGCTCGTGGCTTGTCTTGCTCTGGTCTGATTTGATTGTGGGCAAACTAAAGGACTTGATCAGCTGGGGGGATAGAGTCAGGATAGTGTGTGTGCAGGTGAGGGTTTGCACCCCAAATTACATCTTGTTTCTCTGCCTCTTTTGGCTGCTCTTTCCTGCTTACAGGATTTCCATGTTGGGCTCCAGACTTGAGGAGATTCCATTCAGAGAAAGCTGAAACTCCCAAATGTGCCTGCTTCAGCCCTTGCATGTACAGGGTGAGTTTTCTTAGTGGGGTAACAGGGCAAGGTGAGTGAGTGCAGACAAAAAGCAGGTGAGCAGAGTTTTCTCCTGTGCTCACTGACATACAAAAGACTGAATGACAGACACTGATTATTTGCATCCTCTTTTGTGGCTTGAGGTAGCAATTGAAGTGACATAGTGGTGTAGGGAAAGCAGAAAAACCTGTGCTTGTATGCAGCTCTGATCCAGAAAGCTCCAACACTGGCAGACTCAGTTATGGAAGTTGCTCTCCCTGGACTCTCTTGAGTTTCTTTGGATGGAGATGCTGAGACCATGACAGTGGGGTGTTGTGGGGCTGGGTGGTGGCTGGTGCTCACAGCAGAGGCTCTGCTCTTATGCTCTCCTTCTCAACAGGCAAAACCTTAACATCCTGTGTGACTGCCCCAACACAGATGAAGGTGGCAAGGAGGCTGAAGATGAGGAGTGTGATCCACAGTGGCAGGAAGACTATGATGATGACCTTGATGAAGACAATTTTATGATTGATAATGATTCTGATTGTGATTCTTACTTTAATGATAATGATGTCCAGTGGTAGCTACAATAGCTGTTCTGTCACCCAGCCTGCCACCTTGGACCTCTGCCTCTACTTTGTCTCAACCAGTTTGTGTTCATGTTTTTCCTGGAAGGCAGGGAGGAGCTCTCAGATGGAACAAAACATTTCCTCTGAGAGGTTTCTTGCTCAGTGACTCTTGAATATGCAGGAACATGCTCTGGGCAGCTGGTCTGTGTTACTGTGGCCACCTCTCTCAGAAAGGCATCTCCTTGCCTTTTTCCCTTGTTCTCCAGTTCTGCCTGTAGGTATTTGAGTTAGAAAGTCACAGCCCACCTGCACAGTGAGGACCACTTGCCACCTGTTCAAGGGCTGCTCCTTGTGCTTGGTGTGCCCTCCCCAAGGGATGGGCACAGGGGAGGGTGGCATGTGTCCCAGCACAGCCCTGTCTAGCAATGGCCAGTGTCTAGAAATGCTCTAAGAAGATGCATTTACACTCAAGTTCAAGCCTCCCAGCTGGAGCTGGTGGGATGCTCTCCAGCCACAGATGGATGTGGTTCAGTTCCTCTGGTTGAGAGGGGCTGCATTTTTACCCTTTGTTGGAGTTTTCTTCTCTGTTAGGAAGCAGGAAGGGCTGCTGTAAATGACACAAGGTTGCAGAATTGTTCAAGTTTATAAATATATGCACACACATATATTTTATATATATGCAGAGATTGTTCAGATAATACTGTATCATTGCCAAAAAATGAAAACCCAGGGGTTTAAAAAACAAGTTCTATTTAAAAAAAACCCAGTTTTCTTCCAGCACAAGCCTTCTTCTTGTCTGTGGGGAACAGGGGAGTGAAGGGAGAGCAGGATATCCTCAAGTGAGGATGTGACCTGCATGTGCTAATCCCAGGAGTTATTTGTGAAATTCGTGTGGCTTTGGAATCCTCAGGCAGGCCACACAGTCTGCCATGCCAAGTGGCTTTTCCTTCCTGGGCAGTTCAGGGAACAGTGAGAGGGTGTGGGGAGGGCTGGCAAAGAGGGCAGGGCACCAGGCCATAGGGAGGGGTGGGGCTGCTGTTTCTGGGAGCAGGAGCAAGGCAGGATGCCTGCATGGTGATGGAGGGGTAACATCTGGTGCCCAGAAAAAGGCATATGACCAACATTAAACTCGTCAACTTCCATGTCAAAATGGGCTCTTGGAGGACATTGAGCTGTTTTCCCTGGGTAGTTTGATCAATTGCATGGAAGGGGGAAGGATGAAGAATTTGGGCAGTGTTGGAGCCAAAATGGCATTTTGCCACTTGTGATTTCTTCCCAGCTTTTGCAGAGGGGTGACAGCTCCAGCCCTGCAAACCACTCCCTTTTGCAAGGCACACTCAGACCTTGCTGGAAGCTCAGGGTTCTTGAAGGGGCTGCTGCAGTTGGCAACAGGAGCTGCTGTTGAATTTTTCACGCTGCTTAACCCCCCAACCCAAATCCCACCAAGAGGAAGGACTGAAGAAGATTTCTGTGGAAGAATGAAGGCCAAAAGCTTGGAAAATGATGAAAGAAACACGACGATGATAACAAGAAAAAGATTTATTTTTGGCAGCAAATGAACACCTGCCGCCCTCCAGCCCTCCCAGATGGGCAGGTCCAGCGTTGCTGTTTCCATGGCATGAGGTGCTGGGAGCCTGGGGAGAGAAGCCAGAACGCCACGGTCACTCACAGAAGGCTCCTGTCCCCCCTGTCCCACCAGGGCCTGGGCGTGGGCCAGGCTGCTGGCTGTGCCCAGAGCCCAAACCTCCCAACCCATTCTCCCATTTTTAGAGGAGAGCAGCAGGGCACGCCACGCTCCACCTCTTCTGCTTAAGCACGGCACAGCAACCTCCTCAGCAGCTGCAAGAGCGAGATTCTCGTGTGCCCACTCCCATCTGCCCCTGTGCCACCTGTGCTGTGGAGCTGGGTACCCACCTCTGCAGAGCTGCTGCCAGGAGCGGAGCTGATCCCACACAAGGTCCTCGTCCTTCTTGAAGGGGATGTCCCTGCACACCGTGGCTGCCCCGGGTAGTGCTGGCACCTCCGTGGAGTTCGTCCAGTGCTGGCGCTTCCCCACCCGGTCCGGGCACTGGGTGCAATCTTCCTGGAAAAAACGAAGAACAATTGCATGAAAGTCAATTCAAAATGAGACATAAAAAGAAGAAAAACCACCAAAGCTTATCAATGTTTGATGGGCCTGGGGAGGGTCTGACCACTCCATGCAAGAATTAAACCTCTCCCCATGTGGGGAAAAACCCCACCTTTCCTGCCTGTAAGCCCACCCTTTCCTCAAGGGCCTGAAAAGCAGACCAGCTGGGGCATGGCTTTGGAACCCACCCCGCTCTGCTGTCCCCCATCCTCATGGATGGATGCTTTTGTCAGGCAGGCTGCCCCCACCCCAGCCCACACCAGGCTGGCTGGCAGAAGCTGTAGGCAAGGCCAGGAGCCGGCTCCCCTTCCACAACATCCGTCCCCTGTCCCGCCAAAAAGCAGCTGGGCGGGCGGCGCAAAGATGAATATTCCCCATTGCCGCCGAGCGGGGAACCTCCGGCGCGTGGCCAGGCCGAGCCCTGGCATGCCTGGGAGCACGAGCATCCCCCCGCCCCTGCACCGCCTGGGGACTCATCTTGATTTCGTCGGGGCACAGAGCCTGTCCTGTCCTCCAGGAAGGGGCCACAACCAAAGCCCGTGGGCTTTGCCCCGCCAGCGGCCAGCTCGAGGATGGTGTTCTCCGGCTCCGTGTCGTGCTCCAGAAGAACACGCCAGCTGTGCCTTGGCTTGCGGGGACATCACGATGCCATTGAGCTGCAGGGGGATGTTTCCCCTTGTCCAGTCTGTGGCAACTTCACTGCACTGTGCTACCACTTCTCCAATAGGACGGGGAGCCCTGAGCTGCTCCCTCCACAACTCGCTGGGGACCCACGGAAGCGTCTCCTCGGCCGCGCTCTCGGCTCCGTGCCACGGCCACAGGGAAACGCTCTGGGGTTTGCTTTGAGCGCCATGAGATGTGAGCAGCTGGAACTTGCTGGGCTCCTGGATCCTACTGTGCAGAGGGATGGATCTCTGCTGTCTCCTGGGCCAGCTGGGGGTTCTGCAGCCAGGAATGCTCAAAAAGGTCTTCTAGGCATGGCCTGTCTGCAGGGTCCATGGATAAACACCACCTGATCAGGTGCTGGCACTCTGCAGAGAGAAACCAAAAACCCCTGGTCACCTCCTGTCCATGCTCTCCCAGATTCCACAGTGCCCACCCCACACTAGGAGTGCTGGGGGCCGCACCCAAAGCTTCCCATCCATCCTCCCTTTTGGAGCAGAGCAGCACACATGCCACCTCCTCCAGCTAAGCCCAGGAGATCAACCTCCTCCCTAGCTGCAAGAGCAGGACGCTTATGTGCCAGCTGCCATCTCTCAAGCCCATTCTTGCTCCTGTGCCTTGAAAACATATCCCCACCTTGAGACACCCGGGGTGGCAAGAAGAACTGGCCCCGGATGATGTCCTCAGGGGTTTTGAAAGGAAGGTGCCCGCAGACCAGGTCATAGAGCAGGATGCCCAGGGACCAGATGGTGGCTGGCTGGCCATGGTAGCAGCCGAAGAGGATCCACTCTGGCGGGTTGTACTGCGGCGTTCCTATGGGACACGGGCACAGATCATCAGGCCGATGCTGCTCCCTCCCTCCCAGCCAGCTCAAACACAGCCAGCCCCAGCCCCCGCCAAAAAACAACTTGGCTGCAGCCGGCTGAAGAAGGATTCCCCCTCCCTCCCTCCCTCCGTCCTCCCCTGTGCCAGCAAAGGGGAGAACCTCCACTGCCCAGCTGGGCCCTGGCTTTGGGCTTACCTGCCATGTGGGTGTAGAACGTGTCCTGGAGGAAGGTTCCGCAGCCAAAGTCAATGAGCTTCGCCTCGCCCGTGGCCAGGTCAACGAGGATGTTCTCGGCCTTGATGTCGCGGTGCAGGACGCCGCGGCTGGTGCAGTGCCGCACGGCCTGCAGCACCTGGCGGAACAGCCCCCGCGCCACGGGCTCTGGCAGGAACCCCCCCGCGTCCAGCAAGTGCCACAGGTCCCGACAGCGCTCCGGACGCTCCATGACCAGCGCGAAGCCGTCGGGCAGCTCAAACCAGTCCAGGAGCCGCACGACGCCGCGGAAGCCAGGGCACGACACCATCCACAGCAGCACCAGCTCCAGTGGCACCAGGGCGCCCTTGTGCTGCGGGGGGACCGCGATGCCGTCAGCGGGGCCGATGCTGCGCCGCGCCTTCGGCACCCCCTGCCCGGCGCCACCGCAGCTCACATTGCCCGGCCCGGGACGCTGCGCGGCCCCCGCTCACTCCACGCTCGCTCCCCTCGCAGCGTCCCGGCTCCCACCCTGCCGGGCCTGGCCTCAGCCCCGCCCGGCACGCCCCGCCGGCTGCTCCTGCTGGCCCCGCTCACTCACCAGCCGCGCCCACTCCCAGATGCGATCCCGGCTCACTCGCTTGATGGCCACCTGCAAGCCAAGACAAGTGGCGGGCTGAGTTCATCGCCCGCCGATCCCCCCCTCCCCGCTCCGAGCCGGCCCCGTCTCTTACCGGAGCGCCATCGGCGAGCCGGGTCCCGGCGTAAACGCTGCCGCAGCCGCCCCTCCCCAGCAGCGGGCCCTCCCGGTAGAGCTGCTCCAGGGGAGGCTTCTCCGCCCGTGCGGACGGCACCGCGCTCTCGGCATTCTGCCCGGGGCACCCACTCGCCCCAGGCGCTGCTGCTTGCCCAGCCGCCCCGGGCTCCGGCGGCTCGGGGCCGGCGGCCGAGCTGACGGGCGGCGGGGCTCGCACCGGGGAAGCTGCCGGCGACGGGGCGGGAGCCGGGCGGCTGCGGGGCGGCTCCGGGCGGAACCGCGGGAGGGGCCTCGTTCGGGGCCGGGGCCGGGGCCGGGCCAGGGCCCGCGGCAGGCGGAGCCAAAAGGCGATGATGCTCCAGCACCACCACCAGCAGAGTGAGGAGCTCCTGCAGAGGCTCTTCAAAAGGCGCCGCAGCCAGTGCGGACAGAGGTGGGCAGGGGCCCGGCTCGCCCTCGGGCGCCTTGCGCAGCGCGGCATGAGCCGGGCTGGGGGAGGCGGAACACGGACAGGACGGAACGGGAGTAGAGGGAGTGTGAAAGGGAGAAGGGGACGGAGAGCGAGTCGGAATTCGAGCGGAAAACCGATCGAGAGAAGCGCTGCTGCTGCTGCTGCTGCTGCTGCTGCGGAGCCGCCGGAGCGCGCGGCCGTTCTTCCTCCGCGAGCCCAACGGAGGAGCGGCCGCGCGCCCCGCGGAACGAAAGAAACAAACAAAGAAATAAAAAACGGAGCTAATTCGTATTAGAGTGAGAGGAATGTTGAATTTGTCTTTACAAATGAGCTGTGGATCTGCTTGTAGATAAGGCTAGCACTGAGAGATAAAAGAAACAATGGGATGGATTCCACTGATTGATGAATGGAAAAAGATATTTGCCTTTACAAACAAACTGCAGGGCTGCTGATAAATGAAATTGGATATCGAAAGATGAAAGAAGGAACGAGGGAAAAACTATGAATTCTATAAGAATTAAAAATTAAAAGGGAGGGTTATACATTAGAGGGGAATTTCAGGTATCAGGCGTTCCGGGAAGTCTGTGCCTCTCAAGTACCTCAGCCAATGGGGAAAGAGAGAGGGAAATGCGGCCGGGAAAATAGGATAAAAAGGAGGCTGTGCCCTCCAAAAATTGGAGAGATCCCAGGGGAATGACCCATGGCCTCTTCCTTTATTCGAATAAAGCAAAAAGGACTCCTCTGTCTCCTTTTTGGACATAAACCTCTGGTGTGTGTGGATTAATTTTCCTGACAGCACTCTCAGGGCCCATTCAAGACTCCCCAAAAATGTCCCCAGATCCCCTGAATGCTCCCAACCCCATAGATGCCCCTTTACAGCTATTTCTGGAAATTCATCTCCTGCCATCTCCCACGAGCTCGCAGCACCTCATAACCCAGCCCCCCGGTGAAAACTCCTGTCCTGCCCTGCGCCGTAAGGAGCCCGGTTAGAGCTCCCCAGGTTCCCCCGAAGTTCTACCTTCCCGTATATGTTTCCCTCTTAGGATCTGAACCGCCACTCAGAGGCAAACGTGTTATCCAAGTGCCTTCCCAGACCCCCAAACTCTCCGTAAGAACCACTTCCCGGACTACAGCTCCCACGATGCTCCGCTGTCCCGGTAAAACGCCATTCTAACCATGACTTCATCTCCCATCGTGCCCCGCGTCCCAATGAGAGACACTGAAGCTGCGCCTACAACTCCCGTGATGCTCCACGGCTCCATTAAACCTCATTATACCTGCGCCTACAACTCCCATCACCCCCCGCGCCCCGGAGAGCCCCCGTTAGAGCCCCCGAGTGCCCGTCCGGACCCCGAATGGCCCCAGATTCCCCTCCCTGACCGCCAAGGGCCTCCCTGAAACAGCCAGGTAACATCCGAAGCCCAGACTTTCCCTCAGCATCTCTAAGTTCTCTGTTAGTGCCCACTCGACGCTCCCAAGTGCCCTCCCGTCCTCAACTTCCTTCTAAATTATTTCCCCAGAACCAAAATTGCCATGAATGTGCCCCAGAAATGTCTCCCTGGACCCGAAGTGCCCCCCTGGACGCTGTCGGAGAAAAAGATGATAATAAAGGTGACCAAATGACTACAAATATTACAAATTATCAAATATTACAAATTATCATAAAGAGGGAGAAATAAATAACCAGGAGACGTTATTTAATTAATGAAGGGAATTGTGTTACTTAGAACCATTGGCCAATAATTATTTTGGTTGCTAATAATGTGTAGAGCTTTATTACAAATACAAAAAATTTGTTATAAAAATATAGAATAGTACTATTATAAATAAAAAATATAGTTGTATATTAATATTTAAGAACATTTTTAATTTAAAGAGAAATTTACTTTTATTTTCTAATTTGGTTTGTCAGTCAAAGGTGGGTGATATCATGACACAGTTATGATGGGGGTGAGGAGCAGGTTGTCCAAACAGGGCCAGCCAGCAAGGGGCTCATTCTTCTCTGTGCCCAGAGCTCCTGAGATACATTCAGCACCAAGATCACTCGGGAAATGCTTCTCTCTCTCATGAATGTCGTTCTATTTATACAATTTATCAGACAACAAGGTTAAATTTTGCAGCAATTTTTTTAATAGCAACAATTGTATATAAATGAATACAATCAAAATATATTGGATGCGTATATCTGAATATATACAAAATTTGGCAGTCAGTAATTTAGTATAATTGAGGCTCCTATAAAGCATAAGCAAAACCAACCGGGGGTACGGGGAGGGGCTCGCCCTTCCTCACGTACTGAATAATCAAGGACAAAATCCCACTTATATACTATATGCTAATACATATTAATACAGAAGTTTCTAGAAAACTCCTCCTAGTTTCTGTTCCTAAAATCTATGTCACTATGTGTATGGGACATGCTCTACCAATGGGTTAGGGGGTCTCTCATCCTTTTGAGGGTCTTATTTCTGATGAAGGCTCATCGTCTTCATCAATGACCGAGGTGTGACCTGCAGGTAGCACAGGCGCACTGTGTGACTGAGCAGATGTTTTCCATAATAGGACTCTGATTAAATCCCATGCCTGGAATCATCCCATTTTGGCCCATTCCAAGGTTGAAACTTTCTATTTCTAGATGCTGCTTATCAGACCTACGTCCTTCTACTATTCCCTTCCAACATCTGGAGATTTGTCGCACTCATTTCCTTTTTTTTGCTTTGTAACAATTATTTTCTGTTGATATGAGTACAATTTTGCTAATATATTTACAATTTAGTTAGCACATTTATCACATTTATCACATACATACATATCTGTGAGACTTTCGTGTCAAATCATTATCCATCCCAACCCTGGCACATCCCAAGTCCAGCAATTTGCATGCACAGGAAGCCAAAACTCGGCAATTCCCCGGTTCCAGCACCAGCCCTGCTCAGATCTGGTGATTTGTGGGTGCCAGCACTGCAGATCCAGCAGATTGTTGACGCTGGCAGTGCCCAGGTCTGGCGTTTGCCAGCATCGGTGCCGCCCAGAGCCGTCAGTTTCCTGCTGCTGGGGCACTCGGGGGTTGTGGCTGAGCAGGAAAGGTGAGCCTGTGCCGGGAGCTTTTCTTGGCTGGAGCAAAGGCTGGGCACGCAGAGACCTTCCTGGCACTGTGCCCTGGGCCAGCAGGGATTGTGCTGCTGGAGCCCACCCTCAATTTCTTCTGTCAGGCAGCTTTAGGACATGGAGGAGCCAGAGCAGACCCTCAGCTTTCTGGATTCATCCAGAAGAATCCTGTGTGTGAAGCAGCCTGGGAACAGGGTTTCCATGCCAGGGTGGGCAATTCAGAGCCCTTTTCTCCCCCATGGGCTGAGGGTGTGGCACTTGCCATTGGCAAGGGCCCTGCAGGTGCCAAAGGGGCCGTTTTCAATCTGCTGAGAACAGTCGGAACTGAGAGCCTGTCCTAAACCTGCTTTTCCTGCAAATGTACTCAAGGAATTCTCTTTTTTTGCAGTCTCAGCCCCTGTGTGCGTGCAGGTGTACTGAGTGAAGGATGGAACGGGTCTATTGGGGGGAGATGTTCTCCTCCCTAGTGGTTTTTGGTTTTGTTGTTCTTGTTGGATTTTTTTGATTTTTTGGATGTGTTTGATTATTGTGGTTTATAATTTTAAATTTTGTTTTAATTTTTTAATCATCTCCTCCTGGCAGCTGTGGGCAGAGCTCTGTAGCTGTGTGTGACACTTGTGTGTGGCACAGTGAAGGTGTCCAGGGGGGCCTTGCCCGAGCTGTGTGCAGAGGAATCCCCATCAGGCCAGGCTGGGGGTGCTCCGTGGCCGTGCCTTGCGTTGACTGGAAGCTGCCATGGAGCGTCTCCAGGGATGGAAGGTTGGGGCTGCCAGGGCTGTGGTGTCACAGACAGGGGAACGCTGGGGCTGCCACAGCTGCCGTGTCCCAGAGAGGGGAATGTTGGGGTGCCCTGCTCCTGGCCCGGCCCCAACAGCTCTGCCAGCTCCTCTCAAGGACACAAAGGCTGAGGCAAAGGGTGAGAATTGCGGGAGGGGCTGAGCTGGGAGGGACCCGGTGGGATCATGGAGTCCAGGGCCCGGCCCTGCACAGACAGCCCAACAAGGGGAGGCTGTGCATCCCTGGGAGAGGTGTCCAAAGGCTCCTGGAGCTGTGTCAGCCTTGCAGCTGGGAACATATTTTGAGGATCCTGGTCAGTGATGGAAAATCATTACGTAGGGGGAAGGAAGGAAGGAAGTTTGAAAGGAAGTTTGGAAGGAAGTTTGGAAGGAAGGAAGTTTGGAAGGAAGTTTGGAAGGAAGTTTGGAAGGAAGTTTGGAAGTTTGGAAGGAAGTTTGGAAGGAAGTTTGGAAGGAAGTTTGGAAGTTTGGAAGTTTGGAAGTTTGGAAGTTTGGAAGTTTGGAAGTTTGGAAGTTTGGAAGTTTGGAAGTTTGGAAGTTTGGAAGTTTGGAAGTTTGGAAGGAAGGAAGGAAGGAAGGAAGGAAGGAAGGAAGGAAGGAAGGAAGGAAGGAAGGAAGGAAGGAAGGAAGGAAGGAAGGAAGGAAGGAAGGGTTATGAATGTAATTCTATTTATCCAATTTATCAAACAACAAGATTTAATTTAGCAGCAAAGTTTGGATAGGAACTTTTACAAATTTATATAATCAAAGTATTTGAGATGAATACAATCAAAGTATAGAATACATATATTTCAGGATATGTAAAATTTAAGAGTAAGTAATTTAGTATAATTGAGGATCCTATAAAGCATAAGCAAAACTGACCAGGGGTACAGGGAGGGGCTCACCCTTCCTCTCGTACCAAAGCATCCAGGCTAACAATCCCACTTATATACTGTAGGCTACAGAAGTTTCTAGAAAACACTTCCTAGTTTCTATTCCTAAAAATCTATGTCACTATGTAGTTTGGTGCCTCCTCTACTAATGGTTAGGGGTCTCTCATCCTTTTGAGGGTCGTATTTCTGGTGAAGGCTCATCATCTTCATCAGTGTCTGCTGTGTAATCTTGCAGGTAGCACAAGCACACTAAGCTTGGGTTATATAACTAATCTTAAGTTCCCACAATAAAATTAAGTTCCATGCCTGGAATCATCTCAGTTTGACCCATTTCAAGGTTGAAACTTTTATTTCTAGATGCTGCTTATCAGACCTACGTCCTTCTACTATTCCCTTCCAACATCCTTGTTCGACTCCCAACATCTGGAAGATGTCCTTTGCCCTGTCTCACCCATCTCCCCCCGCACTCTGTAACAATTGTCTTCTATTGATCTAAATACAATTTTGTTAATATAGCTACAATTTAATTAGCACAAATCACATTTATCACAATTCCCCCATTTCTCTTTTTGATCATATTGATTCGTGCTCTAAAAAGTTGTTGCTTGGTATTCTCTATATTCCTTCATACTAGCCTCCAATTTTTCTAACATTTCTCATGCTGCATTCAGCTTTTCACACTCCTCCTCAAATTTTATTAACATTTCTCGTGCCAGGGTATTCTCTTTGCATTCAGTCACCATTTTCTCGATCTCTCTCCCTCCAGTGTGATAGAATCATGCTTTTAGTACCATCAAGAAATTCAGTTTCTTTTTTGCTGTTGATTCTGGATCCATGGGCATGGCTGTAAGTTGCATTCCCGGAATTATTGAGTGGATTACTCTAATTAGATAGGGTATCATGCAAGGCAGAAACAATAGTCCTAAACCAGAACATAATAGCATGAATCCCAATTTTTTCCACCACACACCCCTGTCACGATCCACTGTTAATGCAGAGCGGGGGTCATGATGGTTCTTTTGATCTCAAAGGTGCAAACAGGCAAAGTGCAGGGGACAAAATCAGTTTATTCAACAACAGAAAATCAGTTTAGTCAACAACAGCAATGCATTTCATCAAATGCCAACAATTCAGTTACGGTAAAGGGGAGAGGTATAGGAAACAAAGTATAGGGAGAGGGGAAGGAAAGAAAGGGATGGGAAAATAGCTACCAACAGACGAGACAGGCGTCCTCACGGGTCATCCGATAGACGAGTCCTCATCCGTGGGGAGATCTCAGGGGTCTTCATCAGTGGAGAGATCTCAAAGGGTCTTTCCCAGAGGGTCGCTCTTTTATAGTCCTTCTCCAAAGTGAGTGGCCTCTGACCAAGAGGTGGGAAGATTTATGGACCATTGTGTGGTGCTGCAGGAGACAGGTACGGACAAGCAGTCCTCAGTTGATGCAACACAGTCTCTGGTTGGTGCCACAACAGCACGGTCCAGTGAACACAATACACCAGCACACAGTCACGAGCATCCACCTTGGCCAGGCCAGGAAACCATTGTTGGGAGTCAGCCTGGGTGGGGGTCCTCGAGGTCTCCTTGCGACGGTTGGGAGGCAAAATCGAGGGGAACTTCGGACTGACCCTTACACCACCCCGTGACTCACGATCGTCGTCAAGAGCGCCCCTTTGTAGAGCTGTGGTGAAGTCTTCAGTTGTGGTGTCTTCAGGACTCGTCCGAGTTGGTAGCATATCCCGGAAAACAGAGACAGGAAAGTAGGAAAAAGATAAGGGACAGGATAAAGAAAAGGGGAAAAGAGAAAACAAAACAGATTAATTATATTCAATTTTTTTTTTTGATTGCTAACAACTTCAAACGATTTGTTCAATTCTTTAAATTTTTCAATTTTGATTAGAAATAAATCAATTTTTAAAGCAAGTTTTTGATTAAAAAAAAATTCTAATTGAAATTAGAAGATAAAAAAAAAAGGAAAATAATCATTTTTTATTTTATTTGAAACCTTGTGTCAATAACCCTAGGGATGTCAACAGTAGCCGATCTGGGTATATCTGTCACAGATGCCAATTGTGTTAATCGTTTCGTTATTCTCCAAGTCATGATGTATAGAATTGCTGATAAAACAAAACCAATTAAAACTAAAATCAAAAGAACAATGGTGGGATGACACAATTTGTTCAGGACACCTGTAGCAGTAGGTGACCACCCAAATAGATTATCCCACCACCTGTGTTCAGCATCTGTCTTTACCCTTTCTAAAACACGATGTATTTTTTCCACATTGTGATGAACAGCTATTAGAGTTTTCTGTCCATTTTTCTTGATCTTCTCCAAAATTTCGATCAGATCTTGGTGGAGCAACAATTGCTTCACCAGAGAGAGGTTCATTCCAATTGGAGTGGGCAATAGATGGTGGATCAGTGTGTAATTTGACTGCAAAAGATGGTGAGAAGTAACTGGGGCTACATGGGAAAAATCACATCCTGAAATCCTAGTAAAGTTGCAGACACAAAAGTTTGAATGATTTTTAGTATTCAGTACCAAATTTTCTATAAAAACACTATCACAAGCAGTTCTAAAGCATGCACATCCATTGCCTATATATACTAATACAGTTTCAGGAATCTCATTTGGATGGATTTCAAACTTATAAACATTCTGTTCTGTGTCCAAGCAGATATCTTGAGCTCTGATTGCATCACTTTCACAGATAAACCCTTGTTGTTCCCGGACAATGCAAGTTTCCAAATTGACAGTTTGCCACTTCTCACCAATTTGACGGGCCCATTCCCTATGCTCGAAAGGATAGAGAATAGCTCCGTCATGATTCAACCCCAATGCAATGATGGGGAATATTGAATGCACTGAAGCATTACGAATCGTCAGTACAAAGGCTGTGGCAGTGTTTGTGCTGGGATCATAGGTAAAATTTATTAAGTTCCACCAGGACTGGAATTCTTTTTCAAAATCAGTGGCACTGTCCCAGACTATTTTTCGAATTTCAGTGGGAAAAGTGCCTTCCTCACCTTCTCTTATAATTGAAGCAGCAACCAACTGCATCCACAACTGGGCCTGGATACAGCTGAGAGCCAAAGAGATGTTATTTTGAGTAGCACCAAGTGGATTGATTATCAATTTGCGGTCATTTACATTTACCTTTTCCCAACTTGGTAATATGTTTGATAACAACCACTGTTGGGTTCCCAAAGCTGTTAAGGATGATTGCAGGGGCCGTTGTAATTTGGTTACATCTCCAGCTGTGGTAGCCAATTTATTCATTAGTACTTCTGAATCGATGCTATTCAAAATTCCCAATCTTGTTTCCACAACACCAGTTATGTCTCTTGCCATTCGTTTTTTAGCAGGATTCTGTTTTTACAACCAGGTTGTCCACCCCTCAAAAGAAGTCTGCAAAAAGGGTGAACAAACTGGCTGAACTTCTGAGACATTACATTGCATCAACAACTTGATCTCTTTAAGAGACCATGCCAAGTTAAACAATATTTGTTGTTGTCCAGTTTTTCTAATTACATATGGTCCAATTCAAAAATCATAGGACTCAACACAACCGGTGGTTGGGAAGTAGGTGTTACAACATTAACATCAAGTTCCCCCCAGTATTTTGTATTATTTTTTCCACACACGATTTTATAGGAAAATTGTATAGCAGTTAAGTTTAGCCAACAGTCCTAATTATGAATTTCACAATATAAAACACGGCCATAAAGTCCTGTGCCATAACTGTATGTAGGTTTGGTGAGGGATCCAGCCACTAATTTACAAGTTATTGCGACATCATCACCTTGTGTCATCATGAAAGGAGGAAAAACCTTGTTTTTGTCATCCAACACTAAGGGGGGTGCTTCTTCATGTCCCTCGGTGTTCTTCTGTGAAAAGTAAACACAAACGGAGTCTGCCTCCAGGAGGCAGGAGATTAAAATGATGGAACTATCCAGTGTGTAGCGTGGACTGGAATTCTGTTAACTTCCCAATCATTTTGCTGCTGAAAAGGAGGCCACTCTGTACCTCCTTTAAACACAGCATAGGAGTCAGTGTAGATGTAAACAAGAGAGATATTCTGTATCTCAAGTTGGAAAACACTCCAAACAACTGTCAGCTCACCGGTCTGAGAGCTGCCTTCTCCCTCAGTAATAATTTGTTCACCAGCAGAAGTGGGGAGGGCTACTGCCCTGTATTTCCCCACCTTTCCCTCTCGTTTGGCAGAAGCATCAGTGAACCAAGAATTTACTGATTGTTCAGGGGAGAAAGGAGTGGCTACTTTACTTACCAAGGCAGGTTTGTCATGGCTATTAGCCAAGCTCTCAGTCTCTTGTATTGCCAGATTTTTTACAGCTCTTTCTATCACTGAGAAGATGTTACAGTAATGTTTGATCTGGGCATACCACTTCCCAACTGAGGATCTCTGGGCCACCCCGTCAGGGGGAGGGGTCTCAATAGTGACTGTGATGTGTTTTCTCCAGAACACTAATAATTCTAGAGCCTGTTGGATCTCTTTCCTGGATTCAGGCAATTTAATTTGATCCAGAGAGGTTAGAGTATCAGGTGGAATACATGTCATACTTCCTTTCCACCAAATTCCCAACAACTTCACCTCCTGAGAAGATTTTTGAATTTTCTCTGAGGAAATTTGCAAATCAGGGTTTTCCAAATGAGAGATTATTTTTTGTTGGGTATCCCCCACTACTTTTATTTCATCCCCTCCCACCAGAATATCATCAATGTATTGATAGACAGCTGTATTGTCAGGTTTGAGTATCTTTTCTAATTCCTGGGCTAAAGTGTGGTGGGCCGAAGTGGGGGAATGTTCATACCCTTGGGAAAGCCCAGTGCAGGTGTACTGCTTTGGCTCAACTCCCAGAGCCTGTGCAGGAGATTGATTTGGTGCATTGTTCAGAACTTGTGGAGAAGTTTGCTCTGGTACACTGCCCAGACCCTGTGGAGAAGGTTGCTCGGGGGGTGCATCACTGATATAATCATATTCTATTTTAATCACAGATTTCAAGTTGGGGCAGCAGTGTTCCCCACAATTTTTCATCAAAATTGGGTCTTTTGGAGAGTACATTGGATTAATGTGAATAGCTTCCTTCTCCTGTGTTCCTTTTGGTGAATCAGCACGCTTTGAATTTTCATCCCATTCTTCTCTTAAGGCAGCTTTTAACAAATTATTTTCATCTCGCAACAAATGGTTCTCATTCCTTTCTTGATCTAATTGTTTTTGCAAAATTTGAACAAGATTTTGTAGAGAGTCTATAATTGTTCTTTCCTCATTTCTGCGCTCAGACCGAGTTTCTATAGCTGCCGTAAGACAAGTTCCTAAAACCGAGCAGAGCATGGTTTTATCTTTGCCCAGTTTGAACTTTGACTCATGTTGCAGAGAATATATTCTATCAATCACATTCTCCAGATTAAACCAATTATTGTTCGCCCATTCCTCCCCACCTTGGGACGGTCTGGCACTATACTTAGCTAATAGAGCATAAAATGCAGCTTTATCTGTTACAGTGGAATTCTCAGTCATTTTGTGAAGGGATAAGTAAAAACCACAACAGGGAGATCTATTGCTTAAGTTACCACACACAATGAAACAGCTTTCGCTGTGTGCCCCCCCCACTTCGCTTCCCTGTGTGGGTGAAGAGACCAAACTACTTGGGAGGTACTCCTTAGTTACAAAACACCAGGTTGTCTCTTCACTGCACCAAGTAGTCAAACATCATAAAAAACAGCAACAACAACAACAACAACAACAATGTCCTGCCTTTTGCACCAGTAGATCTTTTGTGAAATTCTGACGACAGAACCCTCAAGCAAGTCTGGGGATGCTCCACACCAAGGTGTCTGCAGTCTGCGGGAAATCAGAAAAACCCTCCTTGCTTTCTAGACAGGCTCACCCATCCAAGGTGGCCAGCTAGGTGCGGCTGGAGTAAGAATTCCTTCGCCTGCTACAGACTACACACAACCTTGCTTCCCTTCTGTCAGCCAGAAAATCCTGTCCGTGATGCCAGTTTAATGTCACGATCCACTATTAATGCAGAGCGGGGGTCGTGATGGTTCTTTTGATCTCAAAGGTGCAAACAGGCAAAATGCAGGGGACAAAATCAGTTTATTCAACAACAGAAAATCAGTTTAGTCAACAACAGCAATGCATTTCATCAAATGCCAACAATTCAGTTATGGTAAAGGAGAGAGGTACAGGATAAGGAAAGGGGAAGGAAAGGAAGGGATGGGAGAATAGCTACCAACAGACGAGACGGGCGTCCTCGCGGGTCATCCGATAGACGAGTCCTCGTCCGTGGGGAGATCTCAGGGGTCTTCATCAGTGGAGAGATCTCAAAGGGTCTTTTCCAGAGGGTCGCTCTTTTATAGTCCTTCTCCAAAGCGAGTGGCTTCTGGCCAAAAGGTGGGAAGATTTATGGACCATTGTGTGGTGCTGCAGGAGACAGGTACGGACAAGCAGTCCTCAGTTGATACAACACAGTCTCTGGTTGGTGCCACGACAGCACAGTCCAGTGAACACAATACACCAGCACACAGTCACGAGCATCCACCTTGGCCAGGCCAGTGAACCATTGTTCGGAGTCAGCCTGGGTGGGGTCCTCGAGGTCTCCTTGCGACGGTCGGGAGGCAAAATCGAGGGGAACTTCGGACTGACCCTTACACCCCCCCAGCATTTCTCAGCCCAGCATTGCTGTGCCCTCCCTGGGCTCCCTGCACCCAGCGCTGCTGGCTCCTGGCACACAGAGCCATGGCATGGCCCAGCCTCACGCTGGGACACCTCGGGCACCAACATTCTGCCCTGGGAGGGACTTTTTTGTCTCCTCACCTCCAGGCTGAATCTTCCAGGCTGCACTTTGGGGAGGTTTCCTTCTCTTCCCACTCCCAAGGAAGCTCTGTCTCCTGCTTTTCACAAAGAGAGAAGGGCTGGTGGGAGATGTGGTGGTCAGAGGCTGTTTGCGCTACAGTGACCATGAAATTATTGAGTTTTTAAATATTTTGTGAATGAAGGAGGGGCATCTACAAAACTTCTACATTGGACTTAGAGAGAGCAGGATTTGGCCTATTCAGGATGCTGTTTTGGAGAGTACCAAATCAGTTACTGATTTTTTTTTAAGGGAAACAGCCTTTAAAAAGCAAGGTTTCCCAGGAAGGATGCAGACAATTCAAGAAAGAAGTCTTGTAGGAGCTGCCTGTCCCTGTGTGCCAAAAAGTCAGATAGACAGGAAAATGAGTGGCCTAGTAGGGCATGGAGCTTTTCCAGGAACTCAGGGTTGAAAGAAGGTGGATCACCTTTGGACAGAGGGGGACAGGCAACTCAAGAAGTATTTCAGGATGTCGCTAAGTCATGCAGAAAGAAAACTAGAGAGGTGAAAGCTCTACTAGGATTTAACCTGGCTGCTTCTGTGAAGGATAACAAAAATGATTTTAATGGCAAAAGAAGGGAAAAAGAGAACCTCTATTGTTTATTAGGGGGGATATGGTTACCAAAGATGAGGAAAAGGCTGAGACACTTAACCCATTCATTGCCTCAGTTTTCAGCAATAGGACAAGTTGTCCTCAGGACAAGTGTTCTCCTAAGCTGGGAGATGGGGACAGGGAGCAGAACAGACCCCTGTAATCAAGGAGGAAGCAGCTGGGAACCTGCTGAGCCACTCAGATACTCACAGGTGTCTCTGGGAACAGATGGGATCCATCCTAGGGGGATGAGGGAGCTGCTGGATGAGCTGCCCAAGCTGCTCTCCATCATTTCTCATCAGTGCTGGCTCAGCAGGGAGGTGCCAGAGGACTGGAGGTGCCAATGGGAGCCCATGCCCAAGAAGGGCTGGAAGGAGGATGTGGGGAACTGCAGGCCTGTCAGCCTGACCTGGGTGTCTGGTGAGGTGATGGAACAGATCACCTTGAGTGCCATCACAGGGCACCTACAGGATGGCTGAGGGATCAGAGCCAGCCAGCGTGGATTTCAATATCTGCATTGATGATCTGGATGAGGGCATTGAGTGCAGCATCAGGAAATGTGCAGATGGCACCAAGCTGGGTGTGAGTGTGGATGTGCTGGAGGGTAGGAGGGCTCTGCAGAGGGACCTGGACAGGCTGGATCCAGGGCCCAAATCCAACAAGGTGAGGTTTAACAAGACCAAGTGCTGTGTCCTGCACTTTGGCCATGACCACCCCTGTAGTGCTCCAGGCTGGGGACAGAGTGGCTGGACAGCAGCCAGGCAGAAAGGGACACGGGGATATGGAAGGGGGCTTGCAGCTGGTCTGTGAGCCAGCTAGAGTTAATAGCTACAGTTTACTTCTGAAAGGAATTTTAAGAAAGCCTGTGGTATGGAGACTGAGAAGAGAAGAAGGGGAGGGAGATAAGCAAGAAGAAACCTGCATCTGAGAAAAGTTTTCTTTAGTAAAAGTTAAGAAAAGTTAAAAGTTTAGAAAAGTTTTCTGAAAAAACAGAAGTGGAGATTGTTTTACACCAATGAAGGTTATGTTGATTTATTGTAACCCATGAATAAAATGTAAACTTTTTAGAGGGTACAACCGCTTGCTGTTGTAATTAACAGTTATTTGCCTTCTGAAATGTAGTGCGTCCTTTTGTATGTTGTGTCCGCTCCAAGAGTGACATGGGGGCACTGATGGACAGCAGGCTGGACATGAGCCAGCAGTGTGCACAGGTGGTCAAGAAGGCCAATGGCTCCTGGCCTGCATCAAGAATGGTGTGGCCAGCAGGAGCAGAGCAGTGATTCTTCCCCTCTGCTCGGCACTGGTTGGGCAGCACCTCGAGTGCTGTGTCCAGTTCTGGGTCCCCAATTTAGGAAGGACATGGAGGGGCTGGAGCGTGTCCACAGAAGGGCACCAAGGCTGGTGAGGGGTCTGGAACACAAGTGCTGTGAGGAGTGGCTGAAGGAGCTGAGGATGTTTATGCTGGAGGAGGCTTAGGGGAGACCTCATCACTCTACAACTCCCTGAATGGTGGTTGTAGTCAGGTTGGGGTTGGTCTCCTTCTCAAGGCAGCAACCGGCAGAATGAGAGGACACAGTCTTAAACTGCATCAGGGGAAATATAGGTTGGATATTAGGAAAAAGCTTTTTACAGAAAGGGTAATAAAGTACTGGAATGATCTACCTGGGGAGTTGGTGGAGACACCATCCCTGGATGTGTTTAAAAAAGCCTGGATATGGCACTCAGTGCCATGGTCTAGTTGAGGTGTTAGGGCATGAGATGGACTAGATGATCTTGAAGGTCTCTTCAGACCTAGGGATTCTGTGATTCTGTGAATCCTCTTTCAGCTGAATTCTCCGTCCTTGCCCTTTCCCTGGATCTCTGTTGCAAATGGAAGCTGCTGGTGCCATTCTCACCTTCAACCCCTCTTTTGAATGCAGACAGATGTTCCCAGGTGTGTTAAGCTGGTGTTGCTCAATGTTTATGCAAAGCTCTTGTATCCTAATGGAACCAAGGAGACCCTTGTGACACTGTGGAACCTCATGGTACCAAAAATCCATTGTGACATTGGGGCAGGAAGGTACCAAGGAGACCATTGAGATCCTGTGGATCCAAGGAGATCGTGATGACACTGTGGAAACTGATTGAACCATGGGCATTGTGACACAGCAGGGCCTCATGGAACCAAGGAGTGAATTGTGACTCTACCAAACTTCATGGAACCAAGGGGCCTTTGTGACACTGAAGAACTTCACAGAACCAAGAGTCTGTTGTGACACAGGGTGCTCATGAAATCATGGAGAGCATTTTGAAACATCAAGACCTGCTAGAACCAAAGGGTCTTGTGGAGCCAAGGGGACCACAGTGACACCATGGGGCTCCATGGAACCAAGGGGCCATGGTGACACTGTGGAGTCTCAGTGACAAAAGTTTTATTGTGACACTGCAGGACTGTATGGAATCATGGAGATCATTGTGACACTACACAGTGTCATGGAAACAAGGGGCCATTGTGACATGGTGGGGCCTCGTGGGACAAAGGGGCAGTTGTGGTACCATAGACATTTGGGCAACTGTGTCACCATGGAACTGAGGAGACCATTGTGACACTACAGGACCCCATGGAGTTCAGGATTCACGTAACAGTGCAGGACACATGGAACCGAGGGGACCTTGTGACACTGTGGGGCCTCATGGAATTCTAGAGACCTTTGTGACACTGCAGGGCTTCATGGAATGAAGGGGCTGTTGTGACACTGTGTGCCCTCATGGAACCAAGGACAGAATTGGGACAGTAAGGAACATAATGGAGTTGCTGCAAATGATACAAATTTAAATTTTTTAATGGAACTTCAGTCAGGATTTTGTTCGCATTTGCCCAGGAGGAGGGGAATTGAAGTTTCTCTTCAAAAGACTCGGTTCACCAAGGTTGGGTGAGGCCTGATGAGTTTAACATCTACAGATTGGGAGTAGCCAGAAGATACAGAGGAGGTAAATGAACATTAATGAACATCACCCCCAGTGTGGTTGGAGACACCTGGTCTGGGAAAAGATTGGTAAGAGAATCAAATGAGGGCCTAATTCACTCCAAGGGCAAAGGGATCAATAAGCAACAGGAGATTGAATACTAAGAATTGTGTAATTTAAGATCAATGAATATGAATTTCTTTGGGTTTTGTCTGTATAAATATGTGAAAACCCTAGTAAAGAACCATGTATGACGGAGTGATTTTCACTGCCCAAGCTAGGCATGTGTGGATGGAATGATTTCTATTGCACATGCTGGGCAGAAAAACATCCTGGCCAGAAGAAAGTAATGCCTAAATTCCATAACACTGAGAAGATGTTGTTGGGGAGTTCCTGTTTTTCATGCAGTTTCAGTGTCAGTCCCACTGAGGTCCATCATCAACACAGGCTCCTCCTGGACACTTGGAGGAGAAAATTGGAAGCCCTGATTGCACAAAGCTCTCAGAGACTCCAAGGAAAAAGCAAAACCCAAAGTCCTCTGAAAAACCTGCAGTCCCTGGGAACCCCCAGGGCCATTCCTGACCAAGGCTCCCCAGGAACTCGTCCCAGCACATCCCTGAGGCCACTGGGATGTGGGGGGATGCTGAGGGCAGGACAAGGGGTGACAGTGGCCAGCCTTGCTGGGGCTGTGCCAGGAGGCCCCAGTGGCTCAGGACAAGGTGTCTCCTCAGAGCCCTTGGTGGCACAGACCCTGCTGTGCCTCAGGGCACCAAGACTTGGCTTCTCCTGGGCACTGCCAGCCCTGCCAGGGCCCTTGGCCATGTCCAGCACAGCTTGTCCTGCACTGTCCCACAGCTGCTTCTGTGTCCCTGCAGGGTGCACACTCCCATCTGGCTGCCCCTGCCTCTGCCCTGCCATTGCCAGCCCTGCCCTGACCTCTGCCCACCCTCACCCTCTGTGCCTTGGGACACACACACATGCACTGAGCTCATCCTCCTCCTCCTGGCTGCTTCTCCTGCCACAGCACTGCCCTGGGAGGGTTCATTCCTCACTGGAGCTGCTGTGTTTGTACTGCTGCATTTTATAGCTCTGCTGCTGCGCCTCTGCCAATTCTGCCTTCAAAGATCTCTCCAAGGAAAAGATTCATTGAATGATGGAATAACAGAGGTGGGAAGAGCCCCCTGAGCTCCCTTGGCCTGGGTGTGGCTGGGATGGAGTTCCCTTTACCCAGAGCAGCCCCTGTCCTGCTGTGCTTGTCTCTCATGGCTGGAGTGGGTTTGGTCCCAGCCCGAGGCTTTGGCTGCTCCTGAGCAGGGCTGGCCCCACATGAAGCATCTCTGCAACCCCCCAACCAATGTCCTGGGGGTAAGTGTTCCTGGGGACATAAGGATGGGATGGGATGGGATGGGATGGGACAACTGGATTGACCCAAGGGATCTTCCATTCCATGGGATGTCCTGATCAGCAGGGAAAAGAGGGGGACAAGAGGTTGTCTGGATTTTCTGTATTAATACATTTGTCTTCCAAAGCAACCACTATATGTGCTGAATTCTTGTGCTGAATTCTTGTGCTGAATTCTTGTATCCCCTTGATCTTCCTTGCTTCTGCATTTGACCTTTGTTTTTTAGTCCTCCTAACATTAATCTATTTTTAAGGTGACCCACAATTTTTTCACCATATTTTCTCCTGTTTTCTGAGTAAGGAGGGACAGTGACAGACACTTGGCATTCACTTGATCCCCTGAGGGATTTAACCACAGTCACCTTGCCCAACTCTGCTCTTAGGGGCACACCCAGCAATGTCAAGGCTCTGTCAGGTGCCCAGCCCTGAGCGGGGCTCATGCCCTGCTCACAGCCCCAGGGGTGTCCAGGGACAAGAGTCGTTCCCTGGCGCGCACACACACAGTTCATTGCAGCACGGGCAAGGGCTCCCTGGACTCTGCTGCCATTGCCAGAGCCTGGCAGGGACCTCAGCCCTGTGGGTGTCACCCTGCCCTGCCCCTGCCCGAGGTGCCCCACGGCCGGAGGGATGGACACGGAGCTCTGGGCACAGGAGCTCATCCCAGCCCTGCATCCAGGGGTTCCCAGGGGATGTTATTCTCTGGAAACTCCAGGACAGCTGCAGCTGTTTGTGCTCACTGGGTTTATGTCCCCTCACACACACACAGGATGTTCAGGGCTGTGGAATGTCACAGCACTGCAAACACAGACTCCTGACCCGGTCACTTGATGTCTCTCCAGGGAGGGAAGAACAACCTCTGTGCCCTGGGGTGAGAGGCCACTGCTGGGAGCGGCACTGGCTTTGCCAGGGCACTGCTGGGACAGCGCCACCCTGAACACTGCCACACTTGTGCTGGTTACTGCTGTTCTCGTCTCCAGGGCACTGTGTTGGGAACATCCTTGAGAGCAAACTGGGAAGGAGATTGAAGCTTTCAGGCCCTGCACTGGGGAGATGCCCCTGCATGATTGTCCTAGGGTGATGTTATGGTGTTTGTATCTCCAATCGTGTGTCCTGATTATGTTTGGTATTATGTCCTGTGCTTTCAGGACTGACTCTGAAAGTGAAGCTTTGTTTTGTCTTGTTATCAGCCGGCTCACCTCCCCCATGGTCTATGTTTAGGAGAGGTTTTAGCTCTGCTTGCTTGCTTGCTTGCTTGCCTGCTTGCTCGCTTCTGTCTCTTTTTCTTTCCTTCGCTTTGCCCTGGCTTTTGCTTATTAGTTAGTTCAGCTAGGCAGTCCAACTTTTTCCCTGGACTGTTTTTTTTCCACCCCGTCCCCTCCCTCTCCTGGATACCATCTGAACCTGTTCTGGACAGGGACCTGGGAAACACCAAGAAACACCAGGAGTCTGCATTCTGTCACCTGCAGCAGTCATCCCCAACGCCGGAGACTGATAACTGGGCCACCACTCGCTGAAGAGACTCTCTGAGTTTGTCATCCCTTCAGAACGGTGAAAGAATTATTTTGTCAGCTGATGTTGTTTTTTTCCTGTGCTGGGGAGTGTTTTGCTTGTTAAATAAACAAGGTTTTTTCCCCACTCTTCTCTGAGGAAATTCTTCCCGAACCCGGTGGGGGGGGGGAGGAGTCGTGGGGTTTGCTGTCTGGGGGCTTCTTCCGGAGGTTTTCCCCCAAACTTGCCCTAAACCAGGACAATGATGGAAATGCTGTTGCAGAGCCCAGCTCTGTCCCAGCAGTGCCCATGGCCTGTCCCTGCCTGCAGTCCCTGGACAGTCATACAACAGGACAGGGACTGAGCTGAGAGAGGCCTGAGGCCTTAAACCAGCCCATGGGCTCTGAAGGGGAGTGTGGAAGTGAAGGAAGGGGAGGTTATGGAGCAGAAGCCCTGGGGCTGCCTGGCAGTGAGGAGCACTGGGGTTTACTTTTCTCTCCAGCTCTGCCCAGAGACACCGACCCTGCAGCTCCAGAGAAGAAAAATGTCAGGGGAACACAGCAATACAGAGTTCTTTATTTTGTGTAAAAACATATGTAGTACAACTCCTGGGTTATACAGTCTATGGCTCACAATAGAAATGCAAATACCGAATTAAAAATGGCACAGACAAAGATTTTCCTGTGAACAAATTCTCAAAAATAGAATACCTGTGCCAGCACAAAAAACACAGGACACAGAGTGGGCATTAATGAGTAACATCTTAAGAGCTCTACAGGAGAATGAGTTTATTGCTTCTGAAAAGCATTCATGATTATTTTCCTCAGGCCATCCTTGAGCTCCTGGTTCCTCAGGCTGTAGATGAGAGGGTTCAGGGCTGGAGGCACCACTGAGTACAGAACTGACAATGCCAGATCCAGGGATGGGGAGGAGATGGAGGGGGGCTTCAGGTAGGCAAATAGGCCAGTGGTAACAAACAGGGAGACCACCGCCAGGTGAGGGAGGCAGGTGGAAAAGGCTTTGTGCCGTCCATGCTCAGAGGGGATCCTCAGCACAGCCCTGAAGATCTGCACATAGGAGAAAACAATGAACACAAAACAGCCAAAAGCTAAACAGGCACTAACAGCAAGAAGCCCAAGTTCCCTAAGGTTTGAGTGTGAGCAGGAGAGCTTGAGGATCTGGGGCATTTCACAGAAGAACTGGCCCAGGGCATTGCCATGGCACAGGGGCAGGGAAAATGTATTGGCCGTGTGCACCAGTGAATAGAGAAAGGCACTGGCCCAGGCAGCTGCTGCCATGTGGGCACAAGCTCTGCTGCCCAGGAGGGTCCCGTAGTGCAGGGGTTTGCAGATGGACACATAGCGGTCGTAGCACATGATGGTCAGGAGATAATACTCTGCTGAGATGAAGAACAGAAAGAAAAAGAGCTGAGCAGCACATCCAGCATGGGAGATGTTCCTGGTGTCCCAGAGGGAATTGTGCATGGCTTTGGGGACAGTGGTGCAGATGCAGCCCAGGTCGCTGAGGGCCAGGTTGAGCAGGAAGAAGAACATGGGGGTGTGCAGGTGGTGGCCGCAGGCTACGGCGCTGATGATGAGGCCGTTGGCCAGGAGGGCAGCCAGGGAGATGGCCAGGAAGAGGCAGAAGTGCAGGAGCTGCAGCTGCCGCGTGTCTGCCAATGGCAGCAGGAGGAAGTGGCTGATGGAGCTGCTGTTGGACATGTCCTCACTCTGGGCATTGTGGGCTGTAAAAAGAACACATTGACAAGCTAGGAGACATTTCCTTGAGTCAATCCTGTACAATTAACTTAGGAATCCTCTCAAAACTACTTCTCTTCATGTGGGGGAACTTCACTAAAAACTTTTATTTTTGAATTTGAGGTTCTGCTGCTGAGTTACTTCCTCCTCATCAGCATTTTTCTCAGTATGAATGCTGAGGAGTCCAGAAGGAAAACAAGGCTACCATTGACACAGTGAAGTCTGACCTTCTGGTCCTATACAGCTGCACTTTGCTTATAATATCTCCCTCTAATTCAACGTGATCACACTTCAAATGTGCTGAAAAAGTACAGTAGCCGTTTTGAAGGCTCCAATTTTAAAATACTTTTCCTTAAACTCTTTTTTTTGCTTTATTCTGATTGAGAGAGAGAGGCATACTAAGTGTTGGTCTGGCTCTGCTGCCTGGAGTTGTTCCTACTTGGAGCTGTTCCTCTCTATCCCAGCCTTGTCCCTGCCAGTGCTCCCAGAGCCCATCCCAGTCCTCGGGGCTCAGCTCTGCCCTGCACACCCCTCCCAGCACAGGGCACTGCCCAGGGCCATCTCCCTGCCAGCAGGGCCTTAAGGACACCTCACACAAACAGAGATGCTGCAAGCCAAGGTGCTGCTGCTGCTGTCTGTAGACAGAGGAGGGTGAGGAGGCACTTTGTGAGGGAGATGGGAGGCAGATCTGCTGATGCCCAGTGGGACAGTGCAGGAGTGTCAGTGACACAGACACACCTGACAGCCCCTTTCCCTTGCCTTGAGGAGAAAGCTGAGAGCAGCCCTGGCCATGCATCACCATCTCCACAGCAGGAGGAATCTGCCCTGATGGGGGTGGCTCCTTCCACCTCCAACTTCTCCCCACAGTCCATGGGGAGCTGCCAGGCAGGCTGAGAGCTGTCCCTGACAGGTGGCACATGGCCTGGGCTGGCCAAGAGCCCTGAGGGCTGCAGGAGCTGCTGTGCAGGACAGCCCTGGGCAGCCCTGGCTGCAGCCCCAGCTTCAGCCCCTGCAGCCGTCCCTGGCAGCAGGAGCCGCCCTGCCCTGTCCCTCTGATGGTGCCCAGGGCAGCCTCGCTCTGCAGCACATCCTCCTCCTCCTCCTTCTCCTCCTCCTCCTGTGCCTGAGAGAAACTGGGAGAGTCCTCCTGACACATCCCCCAGGCTGTGGGCTGTGCTGGCTCCAGGAGATCCCTCCAGGAGCACAGGGGACATTGCCCTGCACCCACACACTCACCATGTCCAGGGCTGTGAAGATGTTTCCCCAAGTGCAGTCTCAGCTCAATGTCTTCCCAGTCCTGATTGCCTTGAGCCTGTCTGTGCCTGGCTCCTGTGCCCTCAGTGCCTGCAGGCAGTGCCCTCAGCCCTGCTGGGCTGGCAGAGGAGCTGCTCCTCAGCAGAAATGTCTTTTTGAAGCTTCTCTTGGTTTACCTTGGGAGCTGCCTCTGTGCCAGGAGCCCAGCCCAGCTCAGCAGCACAGACACAGCACATGGACTTTAATGAATCTCTTGAGGATTGGTGCTGAGTCCCTGAACATCAGTCCCTGAGAGGGAGCTGAAGGAAAACTTCTCAAGAACTCAAAATTAAATTGAAACTCCAAAGTTTATAGAAGTTTTAATGGTGCCCACTGAGGGATATGACTCAGAAAATGTCCCCAGGTTCCAGTTAGAGCAGAACATTGGAGGCACTGATGACAGGTGGGGACAAACAAGGGAAAGGTGTCTCTGATGCTGAGCAAACCTGGATGTGTTTGAGGAATGCAAAGGGCCAAGGGCTGAGCCCCAGCCCCTGGCAAGGCAGATCCTGTCCCTCCCTCATTGCTCAGGGCTCTTCCCGGGCCACTGGGCTCTGGCCATGTGCAATGCCAAGGGCAGCACCATGGGGCGGCCCCTGCCAGGCTGCTGAGCAGGGACAAGGAGGCAATGAGGCCCCAGCACAGCAAGGCTCACTTGTCCTCTGCTGGCCTCAGGCCCAGGGCCAGCCTGCATGGCCCAAGTGCTGCAGGAGTTGGCTGTGTCAGGGCCTTTCAGCTGCTGCCCATCCCTGTGGCCTCTGCAGCCCAGGCTGTCCTACGGTGTCCATGCCCTGCGCCTCTGTCCCTGCAGGCTGTCGTCATCCCCCAGCTGCCCCACCTCGCTGGCCCCTTCCTTTGCTGACAGCTCTGCCTCCTGCCTGCCTCTGCCTGGACACACAAAGCCTTGGGCTGCTCCAGACTCCTTCTGGGGGATGTGTTTCACCACAGCCCTACCCTAGGAGAGAAATTCCTTTCTCCTTGTGTCCAGTCTGGGCTCTCCTCTGCTGTCCTCAGTCTCCACCCCACTGAGCACAGAGCTCCTTTATGTAGTGGTCATGTTCTTGCAGCCTTCAAACCCCACCTTGGGAGATATCTGGACCCTCTCCCAGGTGTGGGCAAATTAAAATATTCTTCTCATAATCGAAGAAAATCATCAGAGGACAAGGCAGCCAGACTTTTCTGTCCTGGATACTTTTGTCTGGGCGCAATCCTTGGATGGATGGAATTTTAGATGTAGAATCCCCGTTTTGGCCATTGACATTTAGGTGAGAAGGGCAGTTCTTTTCCATTGTAATGCAAGTACAGAGCCCCAGTGTTTGGTGGTAGATGAGAGACAGCCCTCAGGAGGCCAAGGCCAGGCAGAGCTGTCTGTCCTGGCAGTTTTTGTCTGGGAGGACCCTTGTATATGGGGAACTCTTTAGGGGGAGTACCAATTTCAACCTTGGGCACCTGGTAAGAGGGATGGTTCTTTTCCATGGAAAGGAAATCACAGAGCCCCAGTTCTCCAGGGGCTGATGAGCAGCAGCCCTCAACATGCCAGGAACAGCCAGACCTGAGAGGTGGCCCCCAGGAGGCCAAGCCAGCCAGATCTGTTCCATGTCCCCTTGGTTCCATGGGGGCCTCACAGTGTCATCATGATCTCCTTGATTCCATGAGTCCCTGTATTGTCACAATATTCTCCTTGTCACAATATTCTCCTTGCTTCTGTAGTGTCACAATGGCCCCTTGATCCATAAGTTCTTGCAGTGTCACCATGGCCCCTGGGCTCCATGTGGCCCCGCTGTGTCACAATGGCTCCTTGGTTCTCTGGGCCCCACAGCTTCATCACTGACCCTTGGTTCCATTGGGGTCCTGAGTTTCACAGGGGATTTCATCCCCTGATTCCATGAGGCACCAGAATGTCACAATGGTCTCTTTGGTTCCATGAGGTTCCATGGTGTCACCATGGTGTCCTTGGACCTGTATTGTCACAACGCCCCCTTGGTTCTGTACTGTCAGCAATGGTTCCTTTTTTCCACTGCGGCCTTGATGTGTCACAATGGCTCCTTGGTTCCATCACATTCCACAGTGTCACATTCAGAAAATCACCCTATGACAAGCCAGTGTCCATTAAGGAGACAGGGGAGTCTGCAACTTTATTTCAGTCAAGGGAAAGAGTCCACCAGGGCACACGCTCATGCAGTTTTCACTCTTGAGGTTCTGGAGGTGGCAGCCTCCTTTATCCTCAACTCCCAGGTGCACATTGCCCTCTTCCTTTCCCCATTGGCTGAGGTACTAGAAAGGTACAGCCTTCCCAAATTGCCTACCCCATATCCCCCTTTGAACCTGTCATTTTACCCCAAAGTTCATAAACTCAAGCTCATGCAGACACTTGTCTGTTTCCGGAGCCAAGCTGGCTGGGTTCTGTAATAAACCTGTTGCTTGTATTTAGTAGAGAAATTAAGACCCATTTCAAAGATAATAACACCCATACTTTCAGTCATTGAATTATCTTTAAAGACAACTTACTCGTCAGTCGCAATGGACTCCTCAGTTCCATGAGGCCCCACAGTGTCACAACTGACCCTTGGTTCCAGGAGGTTCCGCAGTGTTACCATGGTGGCTGTCAGAGGCTGGATGAGATCGATGTCCCAGGCACTTTGGGATGCTCGGAATGCCCGTGTGGGGCCAGGGCCGGGTCAGGCCTGGGATTGTGGTGGGACAGAGCCCCGCCCCCAGCCATGGCCTGGCACAGCTGCCAATCACACAGCAGTTGCAATGCTAACCCAGCTCTGATTGGCTGAGCTGTCAATCAATCACACAGCAGGGGCGGTGTTAACCCAGCTCTGATTGGCTGAGCTGTCAATCACACAATAGGGGTGATCTTATCCGAGCTCAGATTCTCTTTCTATCGACCTTCTCTACTGCTGTTCTTCTCTCTTTCTTCTCCTTCTAATCCTGCTTACCTGGAAGATTTTTGGATACCTTAGCATCTTAATGGTTAAAGGTTTCTAGGTTAAATGACATGAATGTAGTTCATGATATGATAAGACACTTATTTCAAATTGGATCTTTTATTAAACCCTTTGCCAATTTTCCTTGATTGTCTATATTTTGCCAGTAAAATTTTGTGTCATTTGGACCTCTTAGCTCAATTGGTTAGACCATGGTGCTGGTATCACTGAGGTTGTGGGTTCAATCCCTGTGTGGGCCATTCACTCAAGAGCTGGACTGGATGATCCTTGTGGGTCCATTCCTACCAAGAATCTTCTGTGCATCTGCCCATGTTGAGAATACCCAGCTGAGGTTTCTCCTGTGCACCAAACTTGACTAAAGAAACCTTTGGTCACCCTCAGCATTTCAGTGTCCTGGGGTATTCCAGCCGTGCAGGCTCACCATGGCCTCTTGTTTCCATCAGGCCCTGCTGTGTCACACTGGCCCTTGGTTCCATGAGCATCTGCAGTGTCACACAGCTTGATGACATTTGTCCTTGCTGCCCCTGCCATCCCACTGCCCCAGCAAGAACCCCGAGCCACCCGTGAGGGACAGGCCCTGCTGGGCCAGGCCTGGGCTCAGGCCTTGGCCTTTCTGCTTCCTCCAGCCAGCCCAGGCCTTGCTCAGCATTGCAGTTCCCTGCTCACAGCCTCGGGCTCCTGCAATCCTGCCCTCAAGGATCTGCTCTCACCAGTCCCTGGGGAGCCTTTGGCACTCCCTGCCCTCAGTGGGGCCACTGATGCTCCAAGGGACTTGGAGTTTTGCTTCTGACTCCTTGAGCAGCTTCTTCAACCTTCTCTCAGTGCCTGAGGGTCCTGGACTCAGCCCCAAATCCACAGAAGGGCTCATTAAAATACAGAAAGCTCTTTGTCTTCCTTCAATTGTCTTTACATCTCCAGTCCTTGTGCAGCTGATTGGAATCAGTTTGGAGTTCGTTTAAGGAGGAAGATTTCAAAGTGCACATCATGATTTTTGTTTTCAATCAATGGAATATTTTTTTACTTTTCATCTCAGAAAAGAGCTGACTGATGCATTCCCCAAGTCATCTTGATGCTGAATGTCTCCTTAGGAGGTCTGGGCATGCAGAAGAATGAGCCCCTTGCAGGCTGACCCTGTTTGGACAACCTGCTCCTCACCCCCAGCCTCACCATGTCTGACATCGCCCACCTGGGACTGACATCCCTGTGCCCTGCAGCAGAACCTTGTCCCCTGAGCTCTGCAGCTGGCTGTCCCAGCCCATTGCACCATGTCCCACCTGCTCTCCTCAGTGCTCTGCCTGCACACAGGCCCAGGAGAAATTTTCCTGTTCGTGAGGAAAGAAGGGAAAAGCCTGAGCAGGTTTCCTGAACAACAAACCCCACTGAGAAACCACATGCTCAGTCCAGGCTGCCTGGAATGATGTCACCTTTCTGCGAGGGACAGTGTGACCAGCAATGATCTCTGTAAGCCGAATTCTGAGCCTTTCAGCTGACAGAATTCTCTGACCCTGTCCTTTCCCTGGATCTCTGTTGCAGATGGAAGCTGCTGGTGCCACCCTCACCTTTAATCTCACTTTTGAATGCAGACAGATGTTCCCAGGTGTGTTAAGCAGGATTTGCTCAATATTTATACAAAACCTTTGTGTTCTGTTGGAGCGAAGGGGCCATTTTGACACTGAGGGGGTGACATGGAAGCAAGGAGTCAGTTGTGACACTGGGGTCCCATGGAACCAGGGGCCATTTTTGCTCTGCAGAACCAACACAGCTGCTGGACCTTTCCTGATTTCTGGAATCAGGACTTCACACTGAAATTGTAGAGAGTGTTTCATTGGCAGCTGGGACACCTGGGGGGATATTTCCTCCAAAGCACGTGTACCTGGTCAAGACAGGTTCCAGGTATAAATACACATTGATCCCACAAGTCCACACCTCCCTGCCCATGCATCTCTGCCTTCTCCTGCTTTGTATTAAAATTAGCTGCCACCAGTCCTGGTGGTTGTGTTTGGTGGTTTTTGTGATGAAGGCTGTATGTCTTCCTCAGTCATCACTGTTTGGGCTCTGCTTTTGGGCAGGTGCAGTGGAGGTTTGGCTCTCCCTCAGGTCAGTTTGTCCCACTCAAAACCACCCGTCTGGTCCTGGCTGGTTTCTGGAGCCACAGGTGTCTGTTTTGTTGGGTTTGTACAATAGCCAGGTCTTGCTTTGCTGAGTTTTTGCAATATATCTTAATGTTTTTTTCCTGGTAACTATGTTCCTCTGTGGTTCATTACATACCATTTCTGCTATGTGTTCTAAGTCTCATCCACTTGCTTAAGCATATTATATGCTTTTAAAATTCTGAATTTTCAAAACCATAGATTTTCCCCATCTCATTACCCCCTTTTCTTCTAAATGGTGCAAATTCTTTTGCTTTCTAAGATACCTATCATACTCTCTATGACTGTCTTTACCTAGCTGATTTGATAACAGGATAGGCATTGTAGCCATTCTTTGTGACTGTTTCAAATTCCAAAAAATCATAACCAAGAACAAAACTTAAACTGATCAGAACTAACAAAACTACTATCAGATGACACAATCAGTGTAGAAACCCTGCTGCAGTAGGAGACCACCCAAAAAATACATCCCACCAGTGGTGAGATGTGTCTCCCTCCAACCTTTTATGGTCTCCTTATAGTCTGTCTCATGGTGTATTGTGATCAAGATCTTCTTTCCCATACTTCTCATTTCTTTAAGAATTTCCTGAAGATCTCAGTGTTTTAGTAGCTCTATAACTAGAGTGAGATTCATTCTTCTGGGCACAGACAATACATCCTGCACAGTTGTCATGTTTGCCTTTATATACTGATGTGATACAACAGGTGCCCAATAGGAGAAATTGCACCCCTCAGTTTTGACCAAGTTACAAATGCACAAATCAGATTGTGTTTCCTTTATAATGAGCTTGTCCACTCTTATGATGGGGCATGCTGTTCTGAGGCATACACAACCCTGATCTATATATCTGAGCAAGGTTGTCTGGTTGACTGAATGGATTCTGAAGAGACAGATGCTTTGTTGTGTATCCAGGCAGATATCTCGGTCATTGTTGACATTTCCTTCACATACAAACCTCAGTTGTTTTCTTGTGGCACATAGCTCTATGTTAATAATCTGCCACTTTCCTTTAACCTCTTGTGCCCATGTTCTGTGTTCAGATAGATGTGGCACAGTTCCCTCGTGGTTTAATTCTAAAAGCCTTGGTTTCACATCCCTCTATTTTAAGCCTGAATTCAGAACAGTTAGTGAAGCATGTGTCACAACATTCAGTACCAATTTGAATGGGTTTTATAAGTCCCTGATGGAATCCATTCTGAACAAATGCAAATTTGCATCCCCAGACATCTTTCCCTGTCCAGACAGCTGTGTTTGATATTTGTAACACCTGCCACAGAGACTTAGGAGAGTCCAAGTCAGAAGCTTTCCCCTGACACATATAAATGCCAGTCCCATTGTATATAGGAGGTCTTGCACACATGTCTGCCATAGCCATGGCTATGATCATCAGAGCCACAGCTTTCCAGGCTGCACCTGCTTGATTCTCCATGGTGACTGTGAAGCTTTTTAATTCCAGTGTGATGTCTCTATGCTGCTTGTTCTCTGATCTTGATGGCAGTGAAGGAGGTGAGGAGCACCTGGTATGGTCCTTCCTACTGTGGTTCCAAAGTCTTTTCTGTAAGAGACTTCACATACACACAATCTCCAGGTTGTACATTATGTACTGGTCCATCCAATCCCCTACACCAGCTTCTTTCTACATGTTTCCTGATATTACTGAGTTGTTTCCCTAGGGCCACCATGTATTCTGTGATAGTTTCTTCCCCTATTTGTGCTGATGTTCCCTTCTGTATTGCATAAGGTCGCCCATACAGGATCTCAAAAGGACTCAGCCTTTCCTTTGCCCTTGGTTTAGTTTGTCTGTGTGAAAGGGCTAAAGGAAGGGATTGAGGCCAAGGCAGATTGACCTCCTGTCCTAATTTAACAATTTGCTGATGGATTAAATGATTCATCTTCTGCACTTGTCCACTTGACTGGGGATGATATGGGGTATGTAATTGCCAGTCTATACCTAAACTATTACTAACCTGATATACCACATTTGCAATAAAATGGAGCCCTTTATCTGAAGAAATGGCAGCTGGACCCCCAAATCGTGATTCTATCTCTTTTACTAATGCCTTGACCACTTTTCTGGCCTTAGCAGTTGTAGCAGGGAAAGCCTTAGGCCATCCTGAAAAGGTATCAGTTCATACCAGTAAATAACAAAACCTCCATTTTCTTGGGTGTTCTGTGATGTCTATTTGCCATAATTGGTCAGGTGCATTTCCCTTCTTAATTTCACCCATTTCTGGCTTTGTTTTTAGGATTAGTCAGGAGGCAGAGATCACATTGTTGAGTTACCTGCTTCACTATAGTGTATCAATTTCTAGCCATGATGTTGTGATTTAAGTGTTCATACACAGTCTCTGGTCCCCAGTGTCTTTTCCTATGCTCCTCCCTTATTCCAAACCATATTAGATGGCCAGGTATGATTACCATTCCTTCTGGGGTAGAGGCCCACCCCTCTTTACTGTATGTCTCATCCAAATTTGTAATTAGCTTCAGAACCTCTTTGTCATAATTTGGTTTACCCTCAAGGGAGATTTTCCTGTCTGGGATTAGAGCTCCTTCCAAATGTGCCTCTCTTTTTGCTGCTTCTTTTGCATACCTGTCTGCCAGCTTATTTTCTTTTTCTGATTCCAAGTATGCCTTTTGATGTGCTCTGATGTGCATAATTGCTGTTTTCTTTGGGAGCTGTACTGCCTTCAGCAATTTCAGAATTTCTTCTGCATGTTCAGTGTTTTTCTTTTGAGAGTTCAGTAGCCCCCTTTCCTTTCACATTGCTCCATAAGCATGCACAGCCCCAAAAGTGTTCTTTGGATCCATGTCTATGTTCACATTCTCACATTGGGTCAATTCCAAGGCTCGGGTCAAGGCGATTTCCACATTTTGTGCAGAGGTGTTGACAGGCAATGGTTCTGACTCTGTGTAAGGGTCAGTCCGAAGTTCCCCTCGACTTTGCCTCCCGACCGTCGCAAGGAGACCTCGAGGACCCCCACCCAGGCTGACTCTGAACAATGGTTTACTGGCCGGGCCAAGGTGGATGCTCATGACTGTGTGCTGGTGTATTGTGTTCACTGGACCGTGCTGTCGTGGCACCAACCAGAGACTGTGTTGCATCAACTGAGGACTGCTTGTCCGTACCTGTCTCCTGCAGCACCACACAATGGTCCATAAATCTTCCCACCTCTTGGCCAGAGGCCACTCGCTTTGGAGAAGGACTATAAAAGAGCGACCCTCTGGAAAAGACCCTTTGAGATCTCTCCACTGATGAAGACCCCTGAGATCTCCCCACGGACGAGGACTCGTCTATCGGATGACCCGTGAGGACGTCCGTCTCGTCTGTTGGTAGCTATTCTCCCATCCCTTCCTCTCCTTCCCCTTTCCTTATCCTGTACCTCTCCCCTTTACCGTAACTGAATTGTTGGCATTTGATGAAATGCATTGCTGTTGTTGACTAAACTGATTTTCTGTTGTTGAATAAACTGATTTTGTCCCCTGCATTTTGCCTGTTTGCACCTTTGAGATCAAAAGAACCATCACAACCCCCGCTCTGTATTAACAGTGGATTGTGACATTAAATTGGCATCACGGACAGGATATTCTGGCTGACAGAAGGGAAGCAAGGTTGTGTGTAGTCTGTATCAGGGGAAGGAAGTCTTACTCCAGCCGCACCTAGCTGGCCACCTTGAATGGGTGAGCCTGTCTAGAAAGCAAGGGGGGTAATTCTGATTTCCCGCAGACTGCAGACACCTTGGTGTGGAGCATCCCCAGACTCGCTTGAGGGTTCTGTCGTCAGAATTTCACAAAAGATCTACTGGTGCAAAAGGCGGGACATTGTTGTTGTTTTTGTTGTTGTTGTTGTTGTTGTTGTTTATGATATTTGACTACTTGGTGCAGTGAAGAGACAACCTGGTGTTTTGTAACTAAGGAGTGCCTCCCAAGTAGTTTGGTCTCCTCACCCACACAGGGAAGCGAAGGGGGGCACACAGCGAAAGCTGTTTCGTTGTGTGTGGTAACTTAAGCAATAGACCTCCCTGTTGTGGTTTTTACTTATCCCTTCACAAAATGACTGAGAATTCCACTGTAACAGATAAAGCTGCATTTTATGCTCTATTAGCTAAGTATAGCGCCAGACCGTCCCAAGGTGGGGAGGAATGGGCGAACAATAATTGGTTTAATCTGGAGAATGTGATTGATAGAATATATTCTTTGCAACATGAGTCAAGGTTCAAACTGGGCAAAAATAAAACCATACTCTGCTCAGTTTTGGGAGCTTGTCTTACGGCAGCCATAGAAACTCGCTCTAAGCGAGTGAGTGAAGAAAGCACAATTATAGATTCTTTGCAAAATCTTGTTCAAATTCTGCAAAATGAGAACCACTTGTTGCGAGATGAAAATCATATGCTACAGGCTGCCCTAAAAGAAAAATGTACAAAAAAATTAAAGCAGAATGAAACACACACAGAAACAGAGGAAAAGGAAATTGTTCACATTAATCAAATTTATCCCCAAAAGGAGCTAACTGTAATGAAAAATCTTGGGGAAAACTGCTGTCCAAAATTGAGACCTATGGTTAAAACACAATATACTTATCTTGGTCCTGATGATTTTGAACCAAACATATCTACAAAAGAAATCCCATATTCTGCCACTGAATTAGCAAAACTGAAAAAAGAATATGGGCGACTCCCTCATGAAACAGAAACTGAATATGTATTTCAAGTGTCTCTTACTGGGGGAGATCAGATTAAATTATCAGAAAGCGAAGCTAGTGGGTACTGGGGACATGGAGTTTTCTTAACAACCGGAGATAAGAGCTACCCATGGTCCTTGACCCAACGTGCAGCTTTCTGGGCCGGGGGGCTTAACCCCCTGGAAAGGGGAGACCCTATAGCTTTAGTTGGTGCTCCCGACCAACTTTTGGAAAACATTCACAAAGCTGCTTGCTTGCAAATGATACATGAGAGAAAACTGACTACCACCTATGAATCACCTATGCAATTACCTGTAATGCCTGAAAATCATGACCCCTTTAATTCGTGGTCTCCCAGAAACTCTCAAATCTACCACAATTCTCCTTCAAAAAACTATCGCATCCATGACACCTGTAGAAAGATTAGATAGATTTCTTGGAAACTCACATGAGCGATCTGGTTCCGTGGACTCATTCCCTCCCTATGAATCCCCCTCTAGACGGACTCCAGAGTCTCTGGACAATAACCGTAAAGTTTGGACATGGAGCGAAGTTGCAGAGGAATTGCTGAATTACAGCAGGAAATATGGACCCAGAGGAAAGTCCCAGAGGATAAAGTGGAGAAAACTAAAGGTATTAGATGCATTGTTTCTCCTAGTAATAAGCCAGAAAAGGGGAAATTGAATACTCCCCGTCAGTACTGGTGGTCGTTGGGGTTAAAGAAACAAATTCCTAAAGATGTTATGGATGGCTTACCACTTGACAAGTTGATAAAAATTGTTGTGAATTGGCATTGCCCTAAGATCCTTACATCAAGCTCTCCTACTGTCCAGCCTAGTGCACCCCCTCCTCCACCAGTCATGGTCAGTGAGTCAAACCTAACCCCTCCCCAGATTCTGGGCAGTGAGCCAAATCAATCTCCTCCACAGGTTCTGAGAGCTGAGTCAGAGTTTTTGCCTTCTCAGTTTTTGGGAATGGAACTGAAACGGCTTCAGAAGCAGGGAAACTAGAAACCCCATCTCTCGTGGGTGAGCAGAGGGATGGGGGGGGAAACTGGTTATTCATTAGAACGCTCACCAGAAATCCTAATACTGGGGACCTCCTGATAACAGCAATAGTTGGTCCTAAAAGGTCACCTGTCACCTTTGTGGTTGACACTGGAGCCCAAATTTCTGCACTAACAAGAAAAGCTGTGCAGAAATGTGGAGTTGTTCCAACAAGGAGACAATGCTTTGTTCTCAGTGCCTTGGGGACCACAGAAGCTATGGATACAGCTCTGATAAAAATCTTACTACCTGGAGAGGAGAATTTGTTACTTATCAAAATTGTAATTGGAAATATTCCAAATGATTTATTAGGAATGGATGTCCTTGCTGGGAGACAGTGGGAAGATGAGGAGGGTTGTCTCTGGTCCTTTGGCACACCACGTTTTAATATTAATCTGCTCCAAACCGCACCTTCCTTACCTTTCAGTAAAATTACTAATGTGAAACAATACCCACTTCCCACGGGTGCCAAAGAAGGAATCAAGCCAGTTATTCAGGACCTGAGAGATCAGGGAGTGATAATTGACACTCATTCTCCCTTTAACTCTCCAGTGTGGCCAGTCCGTAAACCTAACGGAAAGTGGAGGCTGACAGTAGATTTTCGCAGACTAAATGCAAACACAGATCCTCTCACAGCAGCTGTCCCAAATTTAGCTGAACTTATAACTTCATTTCAGGAGAAGGCTCATACAATCATGGCAACTATAGATGTCAAAGACATGTTCTTTATGATACCCATACAGCCAGAGGACATGGACCGTTTTGCCTTCACCTGGGAAGGACAGCAATACACCTTCACTAGGCTTCCTCAAGGCTATAAACACTCCCCTACTCTGGCCCACCATGCTTTAGCACAGGAATTAGAAAAGATACCCAAACCTGACAATGTAGCTGTCTATCAATACATTGATGATATTCTGGTGGGGGGAGATGAAATAGAAGTAGTTGGGGATACCCAACAGAAAATAATTTCTCATCTGGAACACCTTGACTTACAAATTCCCCCAGAGAAAATTCAGAAACCTTCTCAGGAGGTGAAGTTTTTGGGGATTTGGTGGAAAGGAGGTATGACATGTATTCCACCTGATACTCTAACCTCCCTGGATCAAATTAAAATGCGTGGATCCAGCAAAGAGCTTCAACAAGCTCTGGGATTATTAGTGTTTTGGAGAAAACACATCCCTGATTTTTCAATTCTTGCCAGACCTCTTTATGACTTGCTGAGGAAAGGGGTAAAATGGGATTGGACTGCTTCTCAGGAGGAAGCACTACAACTGCTGATTTTTGAAGCAACTGCACATCAAGCTCTAGGCCCTATCCATCCCACAGATCCTTTCCAGGTAGAATGGGGCTTTGCCCCCTCAGGGCTGTCAGTGCACTTATGTCAACGGGGCCCAGAAGGCCCTACAAGGCCTGTTGGTTTCTATTCCCGTGGTTTTAAAGATGCTGAAAAAAGATACACTACCTGGGAAAAGGGGCTTTTTGTTGTTAGCATAGCTCTCATGGAAGCGGAGAAAATTACACGTCAGCAATCAAAAATTGAATATAATTGATTTGCTTTGTTTTCCTTTTTTCTCCTTTTCCTTATCCTTTCCCTTATCTTTTTCCTACTTTCCTGTCTCTGTTTTCCGGGATATGCTGCCAACTTGGACGAGTCCTGAAGACGCCACAACTGAAGACTTCACCACAGCTCTACAATGGGGTGCTCTTAACGACGATCGTGAGTCATGGGGTGGTGTAAGGGTCAGTCCGAAGTTCCCCTCGATTTTTGCCTCCTGACCATCGCAAGGAGACCTCGAGGACCCCACCCAGGCTGACTCCAAACAATGGTTTACTGGCCGGGCCAAGGTGGATGCTCGTGACTGTGTGCTGGTGTATTGTGTTCACTGGACTGTGCTGTCATGGCATCAACCAGAGGTTGTGTTGTACCAACTGAGGACTGCTTGACCATACCTGTCTCCTGCAGCACCACACAATGGTCCATAAATCTTCCCACCTCTTGGCCAGAGGCCACTCACTTTGGAGAAGGACTATAAAAGAGTGACCCCCTGGAAAAGACCCCTGAGATCTCCCCATGGATGAAGACTCGTCTATCGGACGCCCATCTCGTCTCATTGGTAGCTATTTTCCCATCCCCTTCTTTTCTTTTTCACTCTCTATACTTTGTTTCCTATATCTCTCCCCTCTATTGCAACTGAGTTGTTTGCATTTAATGAAAATGCATTGCTGTTGTTGAATAAACTGATTTTCTGCTGTTGAATAAACTGATTTCGTCCTCTGCATTTTGCCTGTTTGCATCTTTGAGATGAAATGAACTATCACGACCCCCACTCTGTAATAATAGAGGATCATGACACCAGCCAGACCTGTTACATGGTCCCTTGATTCCATGGTGGCCTCACAGTGTCATCATGATCTCCATTATTCCATGAGTCCCTGTATTGTCACAATATTCTCCTTGCTTCTGTAGTGTCACAATGGCCCCTGGCTTCCATAAGTTCTTGCAGTGTCCCCATGGCCCCTGGGCTCCATGTGGCCCCGCTGTGTCACAATGACTCCTTGGTTCTCTGGGCCCCACAGCTTCATCACTGACCCTTGGTTCCATAGGGGTCCTGATTTTCGCACTGGTCAGCCGGATTCCATGAGGCACCAGAGTGTCACAATGGTCTCTTTGGTTCCATGAGGTTCCATGGTGTCTCCATGGTGTCCTTAGACCCACATTGTCACAACTGACCCATGGTTCCATGGTCACCATGGTCGCTGTCAGAGGCTGGATGAGATCAATGTCCCAGACACCTGGGGATGAGCTGTCAATCAGTCACACAGTGGGCTGGTGCTGACCCAGGCTCTGATTGCCCCAGAAATCACAAGTCCCACCTGGGGGAGGCCCACGAAGGCCCAGGGGCTTAAAACACGGAGCAGGCGCTCAGCCCATGGTCCATACCCTGCCTTCTCCTGGGGTCTGTGTCTCACCCACACTGGAACCCCAGGGGTTGGGAGCCATGTGTGTGTCTATCTTCAGAGTTTCTGTCTTTCTGTCTCTCTCTCTTTCCTCTCCTTCTAATGCTCTTTATATAGAACAGTTTTGCGTACCTCAACAATTTAAGTGTTTAAAGGCTTCTTGGTTAAATAGGTTAAGTTAATCAAATTCTTCCTATGATAAGTATTTTATGTTGACTAAGATGTATTAAATCTTTGTAAAAAGTTCCTTGATTTTCTGTACTTTGCCGGTAAAATTTTTGTGTCTTTTTGAATTCTTCAGAATATCTGGCTGGGGTTTCTCCTCTGCACCAAGCCCGAGGGAAGAAACCTTTGGTCACCCCCAGCATTTCAGTGTTCTGGGGTGTTCCAGCCCTGCAGGCTCACCATGGCCTCTTGTTTCCATCAGGCCCTGCTGTGTCACACTGGCCCTTGGTTCCATGAGCATCTGGAGTGTCACACAGCTTGATGACATTTGTCCTTGCTGCCCCTGCCATCCCACTGCCCCAGCAACAGCCCCGAGCCACCCGTGAGGGACAGGCCCTGCTGGGCCAGGCCTGGGCTCAGGCCTTGGCCTTTCTTCTTCCTCCACCCAGCCCAGGCCTTGCTCAGCATTGCAGTTCCCTGCTCACAGCCTCGGGCTCCTGCAATCCTGCCCTCAAGGATCTGCTCTCACCAGTCCCTGGGGAGCCTTTGGCACTCCCTGCCCTCAGTGGGGCCACTGATGCTCCAAGGGACTTGGAGTTTTGCTTCTGACTCCTTGAGCAGCTTCTTCAACCTTCTCTCAGTGCCTGAGGGTCCTGGACTCAGCCCCAAATCCACCCTGGGGATCATAAAAATAGAGAAAGTCCTCAGGAGCACCTTGTCTTCTTCCAGTTGTCTTCAAGTTATCAGGGGTTGTGCAGCTGTTTGGAGTCAATTTGGAGTTTTATTAATGAGGAAGGATTTGATGTGCACCTCATGACTTTTGTTTTTTTAATCACATGAGTATTTTTTTATTTTTCATTTTAGAGGAGAGCTGATAGAACTATTCCCCAGGTGATCTTGATGCTGGATGTTTCCTTAGGAGGTCTGGGCACTCAGAAGTACGAGCCCCTTGAGGGATGACCCTGTTTGGACAACCTGCTCCTCACCCCCAACATCAACGTGTCTCAAATCACCCACCTCGGACTGACAGGCCAAAAAAAAGATTATTAATTTACAAAACTAAAATAATATATTTTTCATAATAATACTATTCCATACTTTTATTACCTTAATTTTCTATTTATGTTAAAAAATCCATACATTTTTGGCAACCAAAAATTTTTTGGTCATTGCTTCTAAGTAACACAATTCCCTTCATTAATAAGTGACCACTATTGGCTACGGATTTCTCCAGCTTTATGATTATTAGTCCTATTTTTAGTACCATTGTTAACTTTTTAATCATTTTCTCAGACCGTATGAAAAGGGACCCATTTGGGGTTCATGGAGACATTTCTGGGGTATATTTGAGGCCTTTTTGGGTCTGAAGAGGGAATTTAGACTGAGCTTTAGAGTCTGGAGTAAACTTGGGGGACTGGAGTGGGCACTAGGAGGGGCACTGAGGGATTGTGATGGACACTTCGGGGCCTGGGGGAACTCTTGGAGGTTCAGGAGAGCATCTGGGGGTCAGGGAGGGGAATCTGGGGCCATTCGGGGTCCAGGGGGGCACTTGGGGGGCTCTAACGGGGCTCTCCGGGGCGCTGGGGGTGATGGGAGTTGTAGGCACAGCTATAATACGGTTCCATAGGGCCGTGGAGCATCATGGGAGGTCTGGGCACAGCTACAATGGCTCTCGGCAGGGCGCCGGGCATGATGGGAGATGAAGTCACAGCTGGAATAGCACTCTATGGGAACTGCGAAGCATCATGGGAGCTGTAGTCCCGGAAGTGGCTCTGACGAAAAAAGAAAACTCCTCTTTGCCAGACCTCCTGAGAGACCCTGGATCAACATCAATCACAGAATGCTGCAATCACCTCTGCTCTAAAGAGAGCAGTAATAAAATGCACCCTTGAAAATAGGAATGGATATTTCTAAGAAGCTCTTTCAGATATTTCTCCATAAGTGGAGTTGAAAACCTTCCTAAAATGAACTGCACCAGAGCAGATGGAAATCAAGGCACAGCCATGGTTTGTCAGGACTTGCTTGATCCCAATGAGCCCCGTGGTGCATTTGGTGCTGCCAAGCAGCTCCAAATAATATTTTGGAAATATTGGCTCTCTCTCTGCAGTGCTGCGTTTGCCAGGAGCCCAGCCCAGCTCAGCAGCACAGACACAGCACAAGGACTTTAATGACCCTCTCGGGGTTGGGGCTGAGTCCCTGAACATCAGTCCCTGAGAGGGAGTTGAAGAAACCTCTCAAGAATTCAAAGTCAGACACAAACTCCAAGGTTTTTCTTACTTTTAGTGAGTCCCACAGATAAACATGAAGAAGAAGGTTTCCCAAGGGTTGAATTAGAGCAGAAAATTGGTGACAATAATGTCAGGTCGGAAAAAATAGGATAAAGGAGGAAGAGAAACCTCTGAAGAATTCAAAGTCAGATTCGAAGTCCAAAGTTTCCTGAAGTTCTAATGGGTCCCACTGAGGGACATGACAAAGAAAGTGTCCCCAGGTGCAGGTTTTATTGTTTTTATGTTATAATTTTAAAGTATCAATTTTTTCATTTTATGATATAATTCTTAAGTGGGCTTACTGTTTTTATATTACCTTTTTTGGTCTGGATTTTTTCTTTTTCTGAATGAAGCAGAGAGATGGGACTTCTGAGTTGCTTTAGAAAGTTTGGTTTAATTTTTTTATTTTCTATCCAGTCAGAAAGGGTAAATTTGTCTTACAGATGTTCACTGCATGGCGTAGAAGTCACAGGACTTATGGTTACAAGGTCTTTAAAGTATTTATTAAGCAGTAAAACACTGTCAATAGAGATATTTAAATTTCTAATTCAATACTAAGTTACTTTGTCTTACTGACTCATGGTACAGTGTCAGCTTCCTTAGCCAATTATATCACAACACACAAACTTACATTGCTGCACTCTAAAACTTCTTGTTCCTTTGTAACTACCGTTATTTTTTCTATGTCTTAAATTCTAAAGCTAAACCTATCCCTACTTAACTATGTATAGTTCTAAGCTTTGCCTTACAGACCCAGTGTTCTGAGAATTCCTTGCATTTTGAATTTCAACACCCAGGTCCCAGGTAGAGCAGAACACTGGAGGCACTGATGACAGGTGGGGACGAACAAGGGAAAGGTGTCTCTGATGCTGAGCACACCTGGATGTGTTTCAGGAATGCAAAGGGCCAAGGGCTGAGCCCCAGCCCCTGGCAAGGCAGATCCTGTCCCTCCCTCATTGCTCAGGGCTCTTCCCGGGCCACTGGGCTCTGGCCATGTGCAATGCCAAGGGCAGCACCATGGGGCGGCCCCTGCCAGGCTGCTGAGCAGGGACAAGGAGGCAAGGAGGCCCCAGCACAGCAAGGCTCACTTGTCCCCTGCTGGCCTCAGGCCCAGGGCCAGCCTGCATGGCCCAAGTGCTGCAGGACTTGGCTCTGTCAGGGCCTTTCAGCTGCTGCCCATCCCTGTGGCCTCTGCAGCCCAGGCTGTCCTACGGTGTCCATGCCCTGCGCCTCTGTCCCTGCAGGCTGTCGTCATCCCCCGGCTGCCCCACCTCGCTGGCCCCTTCCTTTGCTGACAGCTCTGCCTCCTGCCTGCCTCTGCCTGCACACACAAAGCCTTGGGCTCCTCCAGCCTCTTTCTGGGTTATGTGCTGCACCACAGCCCTGCCCTGGGAGAGAAATTCCTTTATCCTTGTCTCCAATCTGGTCTCTCCTCTTCTGTCCTCAGTCTCCACCCCACTCAGCACAGAGCTCCTTCATGTAGTGGTCATGTTCTTGCAGCCTCCAAACCCCACCTTGGGAGACATCTGGACCCTCTCCCAGGTGTGGGAAAATTAAAATATTCTTCTCATAATCTAAGGAAATCATCAGAGGACAAGGCAGCCAGACTTTTCTGTCCTGGATACTTTTGTGTGGACGCAATCCTTGGATGGATGGAATTTTAGATGTAGAATCCCAGTTTTGGCCATTGACATTTAGGTGAGAAGGGCAGTTCTTTTCCATTGTAATGCAAGTACAGAGCCCCAGTGTTTGGTGGTAGATGAGAGACAGCCCTCAGGAGGCCAAGGCCAGCCAGTGCTGTCTGTCCTGGCAGTTTTTGTCTGGGAGGACCCTTGTATATAGGGAACTCTTTAGGGAGAGTAGCAATTTCAGCCTTGGGCACCTGGAAAGAGGGATGGTTCTTTTCCATGGGAAGGAAAGCACAGAGCCCCAGTTCTCCAGGGGCTGATGAGCAGCAGCCCTCAACATGCCAGGAACAGCCAGACCTGAGTGGTGGCCCCCAGGAGGCCAAGCCAGCCAGATCTGTTCCATGTCCCCTTGGTTCCATGGGACCTTGTAGTCTCACAATGTTCTCCTTGCTTCTGCAGTGTCACAATGAGGCCCTGCAGGGTCACAATGGCCCTTTGGTTCTGAGGGGCCCCACAGTGTCACAATGGTCTCCATGATTCCATGGGGCCTTGTAATGCCACAATGATCTCCATGGATCCACGGTGCCCTCCAGGATCACAACGGCCCTTGGGCTGCACCAGGCCCCACAGTGTCACAATGGTCTCCATAGGAAGAAAACAACCGAGCCCCAGTGCTGCAGGGGCAGATAGGGGGCAGACACCAGAGGCCAAGGACAGACAGACTTGATGGTATTTTCAGATTTTTTTGTGGGATTAATCCCCAGATATACGGAATTTTAGAGGTGGAATACCAATTTCAGAAATGGACATCTGGAGGAAAAGGACAGTTCTTTTGCAGGGAAGCACGGAATACCAGTGTTTCAGGGGCAGATGAAAGATGACCATCAGAGGCCAAGGCCAGGCAGACCTGTCTGTTCTGTTTTCAGTTTTTGTCTGAAAGCAATACTTCAAAATAGGGAATTTTGGAGATGGAATCCAAATTTTGGCTGTATCTGCACTGATAAAAGGGATATTTTTTTCCCTAGGAAGGAAAGCACAGAGCCCCAGTGTTTTCAAGGCAGATGAGAGTCAGCCCTCAGGAAACCAAGGCCAGCCTGACTTGTCAGTCATAGCAGCTTTTGTCTGGGAGCAATCCTTGGATATAGGGAATTCTGGAGGCAGATTCCCAATTTTGGCCACGGGCACCTGGAGAAGGACAGTTCTTTTCCACAGGAAGGAAAGCCCAGAGCCCCAGTGTTTCAGGGGCAGATGAGCAGTGGTCCTCGACATGCCAAGGTCAGCCAGACCTGTCAGGTGGCCGGGGGAGGCCCAGCCAGACAGACCTGTTCCATGCTCCCTTGGTTCCATGGGGGCCCGAGAGTGTCATAATATTCTCCTTGAGTCCATGAGTCCCTGTATTGTCACAATATTCTACTTGTCACAATATTCTCCTCGCTTCTGTAGTGTCACAATGGCCCCTTGATCCATAAGGTCCTGCAGTGTCACCATGGCCCCTGGGCTCCATGTGGCCCCGCTGTGTCACAATGGCTCCTTGGTTCTCTGGGCCCCACAGCTTCATCACTGACCCTTGGTTCCATTTGGGTCCTGAGTTTCACAAGGGATTTCACCCCCTGATTCCATGAGGCACCAAAATGTCACAATGGTCTTTTTGGTTCCATGAGGTTCCATGGTGTCACCATGGTGTCCTTGGACCTGTATTGTCACAACGCCCCCTTGGTTCTGTACTGTCAGCAATGGTTCCTTTGTTCCACTGAGACCTTGATGCGTCACAATGGCTCCTTGGTTCCATCTCATTCCATAGTGTCACATACAGAAAATCACGCTATGAAAAGCCAGTGTCCATTAAGGAGACAGGGGAGTCTGCAACTTTATTTCAGTAAAGGGAAAGAGTCCACAAGGGCACACGCTCATGCAGTTTTCTCTCCTGAGGTTCTGGAGGTGGCAGCCTCCTTTATCCTAAACTCCCAGGTGCACATTGCCCTCTTCCTTTCCCCATTGGCTGAGGTACTAGGAAGGTACAGCATTCCCAAATTGCCTACCCCATATCCCCCCTTTAACCTGTCATTTTACCCCAAAGTTCATAAACTCAAGCTCATGCAGACCCTTGTCTGTTTCAGGAGCCAAGCTGACTGGGCTCTGTAATAAACCTGTTGCTTGTAGTTAGTAGAGAAATTAAGACCCATTTCAAAGATATTAACACCAATACTTTCAGTTCATTGAATTATCTTTAAAGACAACTTACTCGTCAGTCACAATGGACTCCTCAGTTCCATGAGGCCCCACAGTGTCACAACTGACCCTTGGTTCCAGGAGGTTCCACAGTGTCACCATGGTGGCTGTCAGAGGCTGGATGAGATCGATGTCCCAGGCACCTCGGGATGCTCAGAATGCCCGTGTGGGGCCAGGGCTGGGTCTGGCCTGGGACTGTGGTGGGACAGAGCCCCGCCCCCAGCCATGGCCTGGCACAGCTGCCAATCACAGAGCAGGGGCAATGCTAACCCAGCTCTGATTGGCCGAGCTGTCAATCACACAGGAGGGGCAATGCTAACCCAGCTCTGATTGGCTGAGCTCTCCATCAATCACACAGCAGTTGCAATGCTAACCCAGCTCTGATTGGCTGAGCTGTCAATCAATCACACAACAGGGGCGGTGTTAACCCAGCTCTGATTGGCTGAGCTGTCAATCACACAATAGGGGTGATCATATCCGAGGTCAGATTCTCTTTCTATCGACCTTCTCTACTGCTGTTCTTCTCTATTTCTTCTCCTTCTAATCCTGCTTACCTGGAAGATTTTTGGATACCTTAGCATCTTAATGGTTAAAGGTTTCTAGGTTAAATGACATGAATGAAGTTCATGATATGATGAGACACTTATTTCGAATTGGATCTTTTATTAAACCCTTTGCCAATTTTCCTTGATTGTCTATATTTTGCCAGTAAAATTTTGTGTCATTTGGACCTCTTAACTCAATTGGTTAGAGCATGGTGCTGGTATCACTGAGGTTGTGGGTTCAATCCCTGTGTGGGCCATTCACTCAAGAGCTGGACTTGATGATCATTGTGGGTCCATTCCTACCAAGAATCTTCTTTGCATCTGACCGTGTTGAGAATACCCAGCTGAGGTTTCTCCTGTGCACCAAACTTGACTAAAGAAACCTTTGGTCACCCCCAGCATTTCAGTGTTCTGGGGTGTTCCAGCACTGCAGGCTCACCATGGCCTCTTGTTTCCATCAGGCCCTGCTGTGTCACACTGGCCCTTGGTTCCATGAGCATCTGCAGTGTCACACAGCTTGATGACATTTGTCCTTGCTGCCCCTGCCATCCCACTGCCCCAGCAACAGCCCCGAGCCACCCGTGAGGGACAGGCCCTGCTGGGCCAGGCCTGGCCTCAGGCCTTGGCCTTTCTGCTTCCTCCAGCCAGCCCAGGCCTTGCTCAGCATTGCAGTTCCCTGCTCACAGCCTCGGGCTCCTGCAATCCTGCCCTCAAGGATCTGCTCTCACCAGTCCCTGGGGAGCCTTTGGCACTCCCTGCCCTCAGTGGGGCCACTGATGCTCCAAGGGACTTGGAGTTTTGCTTCTGCCTCCTTGAGCAGCTTCTTCAACCTTCTCTCAGTGCCTGGGGGTCCTGGACTCAGCCCCAAATCCACTGTGAGGCTGATTAAAATAGAGGAAGTCTTCAAGAGCTCTTTGTCTTACTTCAGTGCTTGTGCAGCTCCTTGGAGTCACTTTGGAGTTCAGTTAAGGAGGGAGATTTCAAAGTGAGCATCATCACTTTTTTTCTTTAATCAAGTGAGTATTTTGTTTTAAATTACAGTTCAGAGAAGAGCTGATAGAAGCATTTCCCAAGTGATCTTGATGCTGAGTATTTCTTTAGGAGGTCTGGGCATGCAGAAGAATGAGCCCCTTGCAGGCTGACCCTGTTTGGACAACCTGCTCCTCACCCCCAGCCTCCTCATGTCTGACATTGCCCACCTGGGACTGACATCCCTGTGCCCTGCAGCAGAACCTTGTCCCCTGAGCTCTGCAGCTGGGTGTCCCAGCCCATTGCACCATGTCCCACCTGCTCTCCTCAGGGCTCTGCCTGCACACAGGCCCAGGAGAAATTTTCCTCTTTGTGAGGAAAGAATGGAATAACCTGAGCAGGTTTCCTGAACAACAAACCCCACTGAGGAACCACATGCTCAGTCCAGGCTTTCTGGAATGATGTCACCTTCCTATGAGGGACAGTGTGACCAGCAATGATCTCTGTAAGCAGAATTCTGAGTCTTTCAGCTGAATTCTCTGTCCCTGTCCTTTCCCTGGGTCTTTGTTGTAGATGGAAGCTGCTGGTGCCATTCTCACCTTCAGTCTCACTTTTGAATGCAGACAGATGTTCCCAGGTGTGTTAAGCAGGATTTGCTCAATATTTATACAAAACTTTTGTGTTCTGTTGGAGCAAAGGGGCCATTTTGACACTGAGGGGGTGCCATGGAAGCAAGGAGTCAGTTGTGACACTGGGGTCCCATGGAACCAGGGGCCATTTTTGCTCTGCAGAACCAACACAGCTGCAGGGCCTTTCCTGATTTTGAGAATCAGGACTTGACCCTGAAATTCTAGAGAGTGTTTCATTGCCAGCTGGGACACCTGGGGGGATATTTCCTCCAAACCACGTGTACCTGGTCAAGACAGGTTCCAGGTATAAATACACATTGATCCCACAAGCCCACACCTCCCTGCCCACCCATCTCCACCTTCTCTCCCTTTGTATTATGATTAGCTGTCATCCTTCCTGGTGGTTGTGTTTGGTGGTTTTTGGGATGAAGGCCATATGTCTTTCTCAGTAATCGCTGTTTGACCTCTGCTTTTGGGCAGGTTCAGTGGAGGTTTGGCTCTCCCTCAGCTCAGCTTGTCCCACTCAAAACCACCCGTCTGGTCCTGGCTGGTTTCTGGAGCCACAGGTTTCTGCTTTGTTGGGTTTGTACAATAGCCAGGTCTTGCTTTGCTGAGTTTTTGCAATATATCTTAATGGTTTTTTTCCTGGTAACTATGTTCCTATGTGGTTCATTACATACCGTTTCTGCTATGTGTTCTAAGTCTCATCCACTGGCTTAACCATATTATATGCTTTTAAAATTCTGAATTTTCAAAACCATAGATGTTCCCCATCTCATTTCCCCCCTTTTCTTCTAAATGATGCAAATTCTTTTGCTTTCTAAGATACCTATCATACTCTCTATGACTGTCTTTACCTAGGTGATTTGTTAACAGGATAGGGATTGTAGCCATTCTTTGTGACTGTTTCAAATTCCAGAAAATCATAACCAAGAACAAAACTTAAACTGATCAGAACTAACAAAACTACTATCAGATGACACAATCAGTGTAGAAACCCTGCTGCAGTAGGAGACCACCCAAAAAATACATCCCACCAGTGGTGAGATGTGTCTCCCTCCAACCTTCTATGGTCTCCTTATAGTCTGTCTCATGGTGTATTGTGATCAAGATCTTCTTTCCCATACTTCTCATTTCTTTCAGAATTTCCTGAAGATCTGTATTTTACTTGCTCTATAACTAGAGTGAGATTTATTCTTCTGGGCACAGACAATACATCCTGCACAGTTGTCATGTTTGTCTTTATATACTGATGTGATACAACAGGTGCCCAATAGGAGAAATTGCACCCCTCAATTTTGACCAAGTTACAAATGCACAAATCAGATTGTGTTTCCTTTATAATGAGCTCGTCCACTCTTATGGTGGGGCATGCTGTTCTGAGGCATACACAACCCTGATCTATATATACCAGCAAGGTTGTCTGGTTGACTGAATGGATTCTGAAGAGACAGATGCTTTGTTGTGTATCCAGGCAGATATCTCGGTCATGGTTGACATTTCCTTCACATACAAACCTCAGTTGTTTTCTTGTGGCACATAGCTCTGTGTTAATAATCTGCCACTTCCCTTTAACCTCTTGTGCCGAGGTTCTGTGTTCAGATAGATGTAGCACAGTTTCCTCATGGTTTAATTCTAAAAGCCTTGGTTTCACATCCCTCTATTTTAAGCCTGAATTCAGGACAGTTAGTGAAGCATGTGTCACAACATTCAGTACCAATTTGAATGGGTTTTATAAGTCCCTGATGGAATCCGTCCTGAACAAATGCAAATTTGCATCCCCAGACATCTTTCCCTGTCCAGACAGTTGCGTTTGATATTTGTAACACCTGCCACAGAGACTTAGGAGAGTCAAAGTCAGAAGCTTTCCCCTGACACACAGAAATGCCAGTCCCATTGTATATAGGAGGTCTTGCACACATGTCTGCCATAGCCATGGCTATGATCATCAGAGCCACAGCTTTCCAGCTTGCACCTGCCTGATTCTCCATGGTGACTGTGAAGCCTTTTTGATTCCAGTGTGATGTCTCTATGCTGCTTGTTCTCTGATCTTGATGGCAGTGAAGGAGGTGAGGAGCACCTGGTATGGTCCTTCCTACTGTGGTTCCAAAGTCTTTTCTGTGAGAGACTTCACATACACACAATCTCCAGGTTGTACATTATGTACTGGTCCATCCAATCCCCTACACCAGCTTCTTTCTACATGTTTCCTGATATTCCTGACTTGTTTCCCCAGGGCCACCATGTATTCTGTGATAGTTTCTTCCCCTATTTGTGCTGATGATCCCTTCTGTATTGCAGAAGGTCGCCCATACAGGATCTCAAAAGGACTCAGCCTTTCCTTTGCCCTTGGTTTAGTTGGGATGTGTAAAAGGGCTAAAGGAAGGGATTGAGGCCAAGGCAGATTGACCTCCTGTCCTAATTTAACAATTTGCTGTTTGATTAAATGATTCATCTTCTCCACTTGTCCACTTGACTGGGGATGATATGGGGTATGTCATTGCCAATCTATACCTAAAGTATTACTAACCTGATGTACCACCTTTGCAATAAAATGGAGCCCTCTATCTGAAGAAATGGCAGCTGGAACCCCAAATCGTGATTCTATCTCTTTTACTAATTCCTTGACCACTTTTCTGGCCTTAGCAGTTCTAGCTGGGAAAGCCTTAGGCCATCCTGAAAAGGTATCAGTTAATACCAGTAAATAACAAAACCCCCATTTTCTTGGGAGTTCTGTGAAGTCTCTTTGCCATAATTGGTCTGGTACATTTCCCTTCTCAATTTCACCCATTTCTGGCTTTGTTTTTAGGATTAGTCTGGAGGCAGAGATCACATTGTTGAGTTACCTGCTTCACTGTAGTGTATCAATTTCTAGCCATGATGTTGTGATTTAAGTGTTCATACACAGTCTCTGGTCCCCAGTGTCTTTTCCTATGCTCCTCCCTTATTACAAACCATATTAGATGGCCAGGTATGATTACCCTTCCTTCTGGGGTAGGGGCCCAACCCTCTTTACTGTATGTCTCATCCAAATTTGGAATTAGCTTCAGATCCTCTTTGTCATAATTTGGTTTACCCTCAAGGGAGATTTTCCTGTCTGGGATTAGAGCTCCTTCCAATTGTATCTCTCTTTTTGCTGCTTCTTTTGCCTCCCTGTCTGCCAGCTCATTTCCTTTTTCTGATTCCATGTATGCCTTTTGATGTGCTCTGATGTGCATAATTGCTATTTTCTTTGGGAGCTGTGCTGCCTCCAGCAATTTCAGAATTTCTTCTGCATGTTCAGTGTTTTTCTTTTGAGAGTTCAGTAGCCCCCTTTCCTTTCACATTGCTCCATAAGCATGCACAGCCCCAAAAGTGTTCTTTGGATCCATGTCTATGTTCACATTCTCACATTGGGTCAATTCCAAGGCTCGGGTCAAGGCGATTTCCACATTTTGTGCAGAGGTATTGACAGGCAATGGTTCTGACTCTGTTACCTCATGGCTGATGGAGATGCCATATCCTGCATGCCTTTTGCCTTTCAGGACATTGCTGCTTCTGTCCATGAACCAGTCCTCTGCATCTTCCACAGGAACATCCTTCAAATCCAGGCAGCTTGAGGATGTTGCTTCAATGGTTTCCAAGCAGTCATGGTGTACTGGTTCTCCTGTGTTTGCACTGAGGAAAGAAGCTGGATTGACAATGTTAGTGATCACAATCTCCACATCATCCTGTTCTACCAGTATGGATTGGTATTTCAAGAACCTCTGTGGAGAAAGCCACTCCCTGCCTTTCATTTCTAATACTGCAGACACTGTATGTGAAACCAACACAGTCATTTTTTTGTCCCAAAGTGAATTTTCAGGCTTCCTGGATATTTATCACTACTGCTGCTACCACATTCAGGCATCCTGGCTAGCCTTTTGTGGTCACATCCAATTCCTTGGAGATGTAGGTGACTGCTCTGTGATATCTAAATCTAAATCTTGTGCCAATACTCCCAGGGCGATTCCCTGTTTCTCATGAGAAAACAAAAAGAAAGGCTTACCCAGTTCAGGGAGTCCCAGAGCTGGAGCTGACATCAGGGCCTTTTTCAGTTGTTCCAAGGCTCATGTGGCCTGTTTGTCCCATTGCAGATGCTTCTGTTCAGAGTTGATCAGTGCATACAGGGGTTGAACAAGCAACCCGTAATTATAGATCCAAAGGCGACACTGCTCAGTCATTCTGAGGAAAGTTCTCAATTCTTTCACAGTCTGTGGTTTTGGTATTTGGCATAGAGCCTCTTTTCAGGCTTGCCCCACAATTCTTTGCCCCACATTAATTTCATACCCCAAGTAAGTGACTTCCTGCTGCATTACCTGGGCTTCCTTCTTAGACACTCGGTGCCCTTGGAGCCCCAAAGAGTTTTAGAGACTCACCGTCCAAGGCATGCAAGTGTCTTCTGTCTCAGTGGTGATCAGGATGTCATCTCTGTATTGGAGCAGTCTCCCCTTCCCGGGTGGGGTTTCCCAAGACTCGAGATCCTTGGCCAGTTGGTTGCCAAATATGGTGGGGAAATTCTTGAATCCTTGAGGCAGGAGAGTCCAAGTGAGCTGGGTCCTTTGTCCACTTTCCCATTCCAAGGCAAATATCTTTTGGCTGGCTTCATGGAGAGGGAGGCAAAAGAAAGCATCTTTCAAATCTAAACCAGTAAACCAGGTTAGTTAAGGTGTCAGTACTGCTAACAAAGTGTATGGGTTTGCTACTACAGGACATAAATCCTCTGCTATTCTATTGACTGCTCTTAAATCCTGGACTAATCTGTACGTTCCATCAGGTTTGTGAACTGGTAATATGGGAGTGTTCAAATCAGATTCACATTCCCTTAACAGACCCCATTACAAGAATTTTTCTATTCCCAGCTGGATTCCTTCCCTACCCTCTCTTTTTAAGGGATATTGTTTTATCCTTACTGGTCATTGTCCCTCTTTAACCTTTACCTCTACTGGTGATGCATTCTTAGCTCTTCCTGGCTTCTCAGTGGCCCACACACCAGGGTACACCTGGTTGATGATATCTTCACTGATTTGTCCTTCTATGGGAACCTCATTATTTGAATATATTCTTGAGTATCCACCTCCAGAGTAATCTCCCTTTTTTCAAATCTGATTGTTGCATTCAATTGTTCAAGCAAATCTCTTCCAAGAAGTGCATGTGGTGAACTAGGCATGTATAAGAATTTATGCAAGCCTACTAGTAGTTTTCCTGATTTACATTTTAATGGTCCACAAAAATAAGCCTTTTCAGCTTGGCCAGTGGCTCCCTTAACCATAATATAATCTTCTCCCACCTGAGTTAAAGCTGTGTTTAAAATCGAACACATTGCCCCTGTATCAATTAAAAATTTTATTTGCTTTTGATCTTTTCTTTCCCCTGGCTTCATTATAACCAAGGGATGAGCCAGGGAAGATCCTCCTGGTTCCTGTCAGTCTTCATTTATATTTGTCACTACCCGTGCCCCTTTGTTTCCCTTTCCTCAGCGTTCTGGGCATTCATTTTTTCAGTGGCCTAATTGCTCACATAGAGCACATTCCTTTCTTCCTAGGTGCAGAGGAGGAAGCCCCCTTTTAAAGTTTTCATCTTCCTTTTTAACTACTGCCATCACCCTTCCTTCTTTCCCCTTATTCCCTTTTTCTCGATTGCTAAACACCCTCCAGGCTTCATCCAATAATATTTCTAAGTTTCTTCCTTCAGCGGGTCTGAATTTCTGAAGTTTGCATCTTCTATCATCGGTGGATTGACCTAAAAATAATGACACTAACTGCTGTATCCCGATATCTGATCTGGGTCCAAAGGTGTGCTACGACGCATTGTGTCTCAGCCTGTCTAAGAACTCAGGTGGTGACTCAAAGGGACCTTGTTTAATAGCATATAAAGCTGAGCAGTTCATAGATTTGGGGATGGCTTTCTCTATTCCCTTTGCAATCCACTCCTGATATTCTTGTACCTTCTGTCTTCCTGACATTCTATTCACATCCCACTTTGGGTCCTGTGGGGATAGAATTCCTTTACATCTTCTCCCATGTCTTACGGTGCTCCTGGGCCAAATCCCGGGGTACCTTTGGGATCAGCTGTTTCTCTGGTTCTGTCATTGCATGGAACAGTAACTGTATAGCATTCCAATCCGGGTTATGTGATGTCACTATTAACCAAAAGTGTTCAGCTATACTTAGAGGGTCCTTTCTGTAATCCTTTACATTCCTTTTCCAAATTTCCAAATCATTGGTATTGAAGGGAACCTTTAGTAGCATCATTGTTCCATTTGGTCCCACTTCATCTCTAAGAGGTGCCTGCAAAAGTGCTGGTTGTTCCCTAGCTTTGCCCTTGTATGGGAGGATGCTGGACTTCCCAGGGGTGTTGGAGTTTGATCTGGTGCCCTTCCTGGGCTCCCACCCAACTCTAGTGATGGAGGAGGGGAGATCATCCAGATCAGAGTCTTCTTCCTTATATACCTTGTCATTTTTAGTGCACTTCTGACCAAGACTACAGGCTGAGCAGCATCATTTTAATATATGTGAGACCCTTCTGTTTTCTCTTTCCATTGCTAGGATCAGTGAGTCTTGTGGAGGGTTAATACCACAATCCCTTTGCCATTCTGGGTGGTTCTGTAAGATGAAAAACATCTGAATATGGTGCCTCATCCCATTTTCCTTCCCACCTTAAAAACAACATTAAATTCAACATGGTGTTACAGTCCCATGTTCCATTTAATGGCCACTTTGCCCCATCTTCTGATTTCTAGAGAGGCCACCATTGATTAGAGTATTTGATGAAAACCCTTTTGCTCTCTGTTCCTCTTTTCCCCACAACTTCCTTCCAGTGGGTTAGTACACATCCTAAAGGGCTCCTCCTAGGCACCTCTGTATTTTGCTGGGTCCCCATGATTTCTCTCTTTATTTCTCTTATCTCCTCTCTCAAACCTCTGCTGGCAATATTCTTTCACTTCTTCCCAGTGGTCATTGAAAACGACCCAATCCTTGGGAACTGAAAGACTCTTTGCACAGATCAAATTCACAATCTCACACTCAACCTGTATTAATTCCTGAATATGATGCCATGGGTCCGGGGTACACCTGGGGCATGTAGGCGTCCACCTCCTAGATCTGCAGTGCCACTTCCTTTTGCACCAATGACACTGTAGGAGGTCCCAGGCTGGATGCCACCTTGGTGTCCAAATTGCTGGTCCACACGCAAAGCAAGGAATTGGTCTAACCACTCTAGGTTCCCTTTCCATTAGATTTTGCTCCCAATCAAAACTCAGATAACTATCTATGGAATCTGAGAATATTCCTCCCAAGTGTACCTGCTCTACTGCCCCGTCCTCCTGTACCAACCGTACAAGTTTCCCTTGATCCATCAAGAAATCCGGGGGCTCAATCTGGAGCCACCTAGAAAGGGCTTCCTCCTTGCTTGGTCGAGCCCTCTGCACTCACTCCCAGCTTCCACCACCTTTTTAACTCTGACAGTTTCCAAAAAAAATCACTGACCTGTCATTGACAGTTACAGACACAAGAGGGCAGCATTACATCAGAAACAATAGAATCTCACGCCTCAGAAATCTTAACTTGTTGCAATGACAGTTAATAACACAAGAGGGCAGTGTTACACCAGATATTGCACAGGTCCACTACAGAAAACAGAGCAGACATTGCCCAAAATCCAAAATCTCCACCACCAAAATGAGAGTGATGCAAACACAAAACACCAACCACCATATAAAATACTTCCTTCCACCACCTTACAACAAACAACAAGCACAATTTATGGCAGTTAGGGTTATAGCAGTGATTTATGCTGTTAATAATACTGAGAACACCTTGGTTAGTTCAATTACCCCCAAACTTGCTAGTGGCCACCCTACGTGGTCAACAGAAACCCCTTTGCCAGCTTCCAAATACCTTCCCCAAACCTGTCAGCTCTGTGTGTCGGATGTCTCTGACACACTGTTAGCCATGTGCAGGCATCCCTAGTGTCTTACAGGCTCACCTTACCTTGGGCCTCCCCCAAAGCATTTTGGTCAAACGTTCCTCGAGGCCATATAGGAGGTTGGTTGCTCATCCCTGCAGAGAGTGACCCGGGAGCAGAGGTCAGCTCCAGAAAAAGTCCGGGGTGCACTGGGATGTTGACGTCCCCTGTGCTCCAGCAGACAGACGAAGACCTTCTGGCTGGCTCAACAACTGATTTCAGGATTCAGCACTTGACACTGCAGTTGTAGAGAGTGTTTCATTGGCAGCACATGGGGGACACATGGGGGGATATTTCTTCCAAACCACGTGTACCTGGTCAAGACAGGTTCCAGGTATGAATACACATTGATCCACAAGCCCACACCTCCCTGCCCGCCCATCTCCATCTTCTCTCCCTTTGTATTATAATTAGCTGCCACCCCTCCTGGTGGTTGTGTTTGGTGATTTTTGGGATGAAGGCTGTATGTCTTCCTCAGTAATTGCTGTTTGACCTCTGCTTTTGGGCAGGTGCAGTGGAGGTTTGGCTCTCCCTCAGGCCAGTTTGTCCCACTCAAAACCACCTGGCTGGTCCTGGCTGGTTTCTGGAGCCACAGGTTTGTGTTTTGTTGGGTTTGTACAATAGCCAGGTCTTGCTTTGCTGAGTTTTTGCAATATATGTTATCTTCAAGTTTTTTTCCTGGCAAATAACTTCCTTTATGGTTTGTTACATGCCGTTTCTGCCATGTGTTCAATTTCCCCTCTACCTGCTTAAGCACATCATAGACTTCTAAAGTCCTGAATTTTCAAAACCATTTATGTTCTCCATCTCACTAGATCACCCTGGGAGCCTCTAGACCACACTGGGAGCAGGTTTGGGTGCATGAGACCTTACTGGTTTATACTGGGAGCTGCTGCCACAGGTCTCAGGGGCTGAGGAGTGGCTCCCAGTGCTTACTGGCTTATACTGGTGCCCTCCCAGTATAAACCTGGGAGCCCTTAGACTACACTGAGGATGGGTTTGGGTGCATGAGGCCTTACAGGTTTAAACTGGGAGCTGCCATCATGGGCTTCAGAAGCTGGGGGGTGGCTCCCAGTGCTTACTGGTTTATACTGCTGTCCTCTCAGTCTATGCCTAGGAACACCAGTGGGTGCTGGCGGGCAGGCAGGACCCTGAGGCCAAGCTATCCTTTGCTGGGGCACTGCTGAGCTGTGACTTCTCCAACTTCTCAGCCTGGCACCACTGCCTGCAGCTGCCAGGGACTCCAGAAAGGGCGAGGCTGGGCACTCCCCCATGAAAGGCTGTAGGAATGTGAGCAATTCCCCAGTAAATTTCCCACAATTTCACAGGATGCCCAAAATTTTCCAGCCCCTCCCTCACCTAAAGTGGGAGGTGATGCGTCCTGCTGTGTTGAATGAATAGAACTGATGTCTCTAAATCCCCTTTGACTTTAATGTGTACACCTGAACTCTGGTACACTTGAGTATTCAGATATTGGGGTGTCCCCCACTGCCCTCTAGAGATTGTGGGGTGCCCCCATGGTCCCCCCAGAGCTAGAGCTGGTGCAGAACACTGTCTTCAGCAACTCCACGGACCAAAGCACCTGGGTGTACCTGCTCTGCATCCTCTCCTGAGGTAACTCAGGGCTTCCTCCCACCCTTGAGGCCCTCACCTGGAGTTTTGGGTACCCCCTGAATGTTGGAGTGCCCCCCAACAGCCCCTCGGCTGCCAAGGGTCATCTGTGTCCATGTTGACTGGGAGGACAGTGGCCATCATCTTCTCCTGGCCCATCCAGGTGAGTCAGAACACTTGGGTGCTCAAAAATAACCAGGAGATCCCCCAAAATTATCTGTGTACACCTGTGTACTCCCCCAAATCACCTGGATCTCCCCAAAAATTACCTGGGGACACCTGGGTATCCCTAAAAATCACCTCAGTGCACATCAGTACCCCTGAAAATCACCTGGATTACCCCACTAATCACCTGGATATACCTGGGTACCTCTGGAACACCTAAATCACCCAAAACCCCTGAGGGCCCCCAAAACTGGTGTCCCAAAAATCGTCATTGCTTTGACTGTGTGGACCTGGTGTCCCTGAATCCCCATCGACTTTAAAGGGTACATGTTGAGTCCCGTTTATACCCATTAATCTCTATAAATCCCTCCCAGTGGTCCCACTTATGCCCCAGTGCTCCCAGTAACCCCAGTGTCCCCCCTTAGCCCTTCCCAGTGCTCCCAGTTGAACCACTAACCCTTCCCAATCAAGCCCTATTAATGGGTAGTCCTGGTATCCCTCAATCCCCTTGGACTTCAATGGGTAAACCCAATGTCTGAAAATTTTTAGTGCCCAAAATCCCAACTTTGAGCTCGGAATTCCCAGATATGGGGCTGAAAACAAAGGTTTTGGGCTTAAGTGGAGGCAGAGCTCCAGCACAGGCTGAAGGTGTGAGATCAAGAATTTGTGATTAGCTCCCAGGACTTCCAGAGTGTCAGCACCATGATCCTGAAATGGAAATTCCCAGAATTCAGCCCAGTATTTCCCCGAAGTTTCCCCTAATTTCCCCATTTTAGCACCAAATTTCTGCAAAATCCCCATTGACTTTAATGGGCAGACCTGGTTTCCCTAAATCCCTATGGATTTCAAAAGGTAGACCTGATGTTCCTAAATCCCCTTTGATTTTTTTAAAATAGGTAGTCTTGCTATTCCTACATTGCCATTGATTTCAAAGGGTAGACCTGATGTCCATAAGATCTCTATTGGGAGATGAATATTACAAGAGATGGAACAACTGAGAGACATTGTCAAAGATCGTTTATTGCTTTATTTCATCAGTCTCATAGAAGGGTGAGACATTAAAGGTGTTACATCCAGTGCCATTATATCAGAAGCTTCCTCGTTCTTAGTTACAAATGCCTTATGTTAGTTTTAAGCCAATCAAAAACTTCTATGAACTTTGCTAATGTCTTTTTACACCAATCATTAATTGCTTTGCTTCCCATGGCTTTGGTGCAATGCATCATTTTTCAGTATATCATATAACACTGCACAAAGCTACATTGATACATCTTAACATCTAATTAACTTTATAACAAGTTATTTTTGCTAAACTTTAAAATCTTTTACTTCTTTAACATACTGCTTTGCTTACATAATACATATTTCTGTTTTCTTGAAACATATTTTGACTTAAACTACAAACTTATATTCTTGTTTTATGTCTGTTTAACCTTAATGCTCTAATTCTCTAAGCCTTCTCCAAGGTGTCAGGTCAAACCTTGTACCCATCTCTATCTCTGAGCCTGTATGCCCAAGGCCCTGAGAGCTCTCCGTGCCTGCATTTCCCACACTGCAGTATCCCAATGGACCATGGTTCTGTGGGGACTCACAATGGCAGAAGGGTCTCCTTGGTTCCACAAGGTCCTGCAGAGCCCCTTGATTCAACGAGGCCTCAAAGTGTCATCATGGCCTCCAGGATTCCATGAGGCCCCACAGTGTCACAATGGACCTCTGGTTCCATGGGGTCCAGCACTGTTCCATGAATCCTCAGTTCCATGGGGCCCGGTAGTGTCACAATGGACTCCTTGGTTCAATGGTGCCACACAGTGACACCATCACCCCTTGGCCTGCCAGGACTCCATAGTGTCACGATTCCTTGCTTCAGTGAGGTCTTGTATTGTCACAATGGACTCCATGATTCCATGAGGCCCTGCAGTGTCACAATGGGCTCCTTGGTTCAATGGTGCCACACAGTGACACCATCACCCCTTGGCCCAACAAGTCTCCACAGTGTCACAATGGTTCCTTGCTCCATGAGGCCTTGTAGTGTCACAGTGGCCCCTTGGTTCAGTGAGGCCTGTGATGCATTAAGATTTTAGACTTTATATTTTTGAATTCCTGTACTGCATTTGGGCATAACTCTAAACTCTACATGAAGTGTTAGTTAACTGTCTTAAAATTTTGGTCAGACAAAACAATTCCTCTGAAACTCAAGGACGTTCTACAACCTCGGGCTCCAAAACCTATAAGCAAAATTGAATTGTGGGGGGAGTGAACTGGGGGAATATGACTTCATTACATGAAGCTGTAACTGGAGCTTCATGGAATTGCCTGATATGCAAACGGACTAAACTTATATCTGACTAAAAACTCATCACCACCGTCCACCTTGGGTGTAACTTCTGGGAGGCTTTTGACTGCCCAAGGTGAATCTATTGAAGGCCTTTAATAAACACCCACTTTATTCCCTTAACCTTGTCTAGCCTCTCTTCTATGTAGCCACTCCAAGACATCACCTGTAGTGTCACAATAGTCTCCATGATTCCATAAGACCCTGCAATATCAAAGCAGACCATTGGTTCCCTTAAACACCACAGTGTCACAATGGCCCCTTGGTTCCACTGAGTCTTATGGTGTCAATGGGGTCCCCTTGGTTCCAAAAGGCCCTGAAATGCCACAACAGACCTTGACCTCCATGGTTTCATGAGGCTGTGCTGTGTCACAGTGCACCCTCAGCTCCATGATGCCCCATAGTGTCACAATGGTCTCCTTGGTTCTGCAATGTCAGAATCCCCCCTCGGTCCCTTGGAGCTCACAGTGTCACTCCTGTGCCCTTGATTCCATGAGGCCCTGCAGTGCCACAATGGTCCTTTGGTTCCACGTGACCTCAAAGTGTCCTCATGGCCTCCTTGGTTCCATGAGGCCCTGTAGTGTAATAAAGATCTCCTTGGTTCCAGTGTCAGAATGGCCCCTTTGTCCCATGGAGCCCCACACTGTCACTGTGGTCCCCTTGATTCCATGAGGCCCTGCTGTGCTACAATGGCCCCAATGGCTACAATGGTCTCCAGTGAGACTCTCTACAACCACCTGAACAGAGGCTGTAGTCAGGTGGGGGTCGGTCTCTTCTCCCAGGCAGCACCTGACAGAATGAGAAAACACAGTCTGCAGATGAGCCAGAGGTAGTATAGGTTTGACATTGGGGAAAAATTCTTTACTGAAAGAGTGACTGGGCACTGGAATCTTCTGCCCAGGGAGGTGGTGGAGTCACCACCCCTGGAGGCATTTAAAAAAAGACTGGACATGGCACTCAGAGCCATAGTTTAGTTGATGAGGTGATGTTAGGTGAGAGGTTGGACTTCATGATCTCAAAGGTCTTTTCCAACCTCATTACCTCTGTGATTCTGTTTCATAATAGTTTCCATTGTTCCATGAGTCCCTGCAATGTCACAATGGACCTTTGGTTTCATGAGTCCCCACAGTGTAACAATGGACCCTTGGTTCCATGAGGTTCCTCAGTGTCACAATGGTCTCCTTGGATCTGCCGTGTCGCAGTGGCCCCTTGGTCTCAATGGACTTCTGGTTCCATGAGCTTTCATACTCTCAGCAACAGTTCTGCAGTGTCACCATGGACCCTTTGTTCCACGAGGTTCTGTGCTATAACATGGTCACCTTGGTTCTGTGAGGCCCTGCAGAGTCACAATGCACCCATGGTTGCAGGAGGTTCCACAGTGCACCTTCAGGTTCCACAGTGTCACAGCTGACTCCTTGCTTCTGTGAGGACCCTCTGTCACCAAATCTCCAAAATATCAGAATATGACTCCTTAACACTAATTTCGTGTTCAAGAGGACATCCTTTTTTTCAGGCTTCAGGTCCAATGTGGGATGACTCCTAAACTTATGTGGATACGTGATTCTACAAGTGTCTTGCTTATATTAAGTCACTACATGTGTATTTCAATTTACCATTTCTATAAAACCCACCACAAGTTACCAGGTTGTGTCCTTGTTTTTTCTATCACTGTACCTTTGAGACAGATGTGTTTCTCTTCTCTTCTGACAGTCTCTGCTGGGAAAGCAGCTCCTGCATGCCATGATTCTCAGCTGAAAGTTCACAGCCACAGTAAAAATTGAATGAACCCTTTTGGAATCGAGCCCAAGGCTTTGTGTGTCCAGGCAGAGGCAGGCAGGAGGCAGAGCTGTCAGCAAAGGAAGGGGCCAGCGAGGTGGGGCAGCCGGGGGATGACGACAGCCTGCATGGACAGAGGCGCAGGGCATGGACACCGTAGGACAGCCTGGGCTGCAGAGGCCACAGGGATGGGCAGCAGCTGAAAGGCCCTGACACAGCCAACTCCTGCAGCACTTGGGCCATGCAGGCTGGCCCTGGGCCTGAGGCCAGCAGGGGACAAGTGAGCCTTGCTGTGCTGGGGCCTCATTGCCTCCTTGTCCCTGCTCAGCAGCCTGGCAGGGGCCGCCCCATGGTGCTGCCCTTGGCATTGCACATGCCCAGAGCCCAGTGGCCCGGGAAGAGCCCTGAGCAATGAGGGAGGGACAGGATCTGCCTTGCCAGGGGCTGGGGCTCAGCCCTTGGCCCTTTGCATTCCTGAAACACATCCAGGTTTTCTCAGCATCAGAGACACCTTTCCCTTGTTTGTCCCCACCTGTCATCACTGCCACCAGTGTTCTGCTCTCACTGGAACCTGGGGACACTTTCTGAGTCATATCCCTCAGTGGGAACCATTAAAACTTCAAGAAACTTTGGAGCTTGAACATGACTTTGAGTTCTTGAGAAATTTTCCTTCAGCTTTCTCTCAGGAACTGATGTCCAGGGACTCAGAACTGTTGGAAAATCCCAGCTCTACTGAAATGGGGTAATTAAGATGGGTTTTAAAAATATTTTATTCCATTATTAGACTCCTTGAAAGGTACAACCTAAGAGATGTAAAACTCAATGCCATTCTATCAAAAGCCAAGTTATTTCCTGGTTTCAATATTTTACAAATGTTTTTCAGCCTATTAGCTTTTGCCACACAATGGTGCTAATAATTCTAACAACAATCACCTTGTATTTTACTCCACGTAGTCTTGCCAAAATGCATCTTTCACAGTTCTAATTCTCCTAAATATATGTTCTTTTTACAAGGCCAGTGTTTGAAACTTGTTTCTAGTTCAATCTCTCTCTCAGCAATGTCTTCTCTATTCCATGGCCTTTCTAAGTCAGCACACTTTTGCATCCAGATGTACAAGACTGTGTGACCTTTCAGTCAGGCTTTGAGAATCCTTTACAAATCCATTTCTCACAAATATCAATCACAGAATGCTGCGATCACTTCTACTCTAAAGACAACAGTAATAAAATACAGCCTTGAAAAGTGGAATGGATATTTCTAAGAAGGTCTTTGTCATATTTCTCCATAACTGGAGTTGAAAAACTTCTGAATGAATGGCACCAGACCAGAAGGAAATCGAGGCAGAACCGTTGTTTTCTAGGAAACCTCTGAAGAATTTGGACAGAATCGAACTCCAAAGTGTCTGATACTGCTCATGGGTCTCACTGAGGGACACAACAGAGAAAGTGTCCCCAGGTTCCAGTGTGAGCAGGAAATTGGAGGCAGAGATGACAGGTGGTGTGGGAAATGCAGGCACAGAGAGCTCTCAGGGCCTTGTGCAAACAGGCTCAGAGATTGAGATGGATCCAAGGTTTGACCTAAGACCTTGGAGAAGGCTTGGACAATCAGAGCATTAAAGGTAAAATAGATATAAAACAAGAATGTAAGTTTGTACTTGAAGTAGAAATATGTTTTAAGCAAACAGAAATATGCATTATGTAAGCAAAGCAGTATGTTAAGTAAGATAGTAAAAGATTGTAAAGCTAAGCAATAAAACCTGTTATAAAGTTGATTAGAAGTTTAAGGTTTATCAGTGTAGGTTTGTGAAGTGTTCTAGGATTGGTTGAAAAATGATGCATTGTGGCAAAGCCATGAGAAGGAAAGCAATTAATGATTGGTGTAAAAGGATGCTGGCAAACTTCACAGAAGTATTTGATTGGCTAAAAAACGAACATAAAGCATTGTAACTAAGAATGAGGCAGGTTCTGATATTATGGTGTTGGATGTAACACCTTTAATGTCTCACCCTTCTATGACACTGACACCATGAGGCCATGAACCATCTTTTACAACGTCTCTCAGTTGCCTCATCTCTTGAAATATCAATCTCCCAATACACATTTTGTTGACATCAGACATGATTAATGAAATCAATAGGAACTTATGGACACCAGGTGTATCCCATTAAAGTCAATATGGATTTAGGAACAGCTAGTTTATCCATTAATGTCAGTGGGGATTTTTCTGAAATTTGGTCCTTAAATGGGGAAATTTGGGTCAATTTTGGGAAAATCTTAGGCTGAATTCTGGGAATTTCCACTCCAGGATTGCAGTGCCAATGCTCTGGACGTCCTGGATGATTTCCTGGAGGCCAATCCCAAATCCCTGATCCCACACCTGCGTCCATGCTAGAGCTGTGCCTCCAGGTAAGCCCAAAAATTTCCATTTTCAGCTGAAATCTGGGAATTTTGAGCCCTAAATTGGTGGTTTTAGCACCAAAAATACTGGGATATCAGCTCTGCCCACTGAAGTCAACAGGAATTGAAGGACACCAGGTCTACCCCTGTGAAGTCAATAGGGATTTAGGGACAGCAGGTCTACCCATTGATAGGGCTTGATTGGGAAGAATTACTGTTTAAACTGGGAGCACTGGGAAGGGCTAAGGAGGGACACTGGGGTGACTGGGAGCACTGAAGGAAAAGTGGGACCACTGGGAGGGATTTGTAGAGATAAATGGAGATAAACAGGGCTCCAGAGCTAACTCATTGAAATAGGAATGAATAGGAATTAAGGGACAGCAGGTCTAGCCTTTAAAAGCAATAAGGTTTAGGGGCACCAGGTCTACCCAGTCAAAGCAATGAGGATGTTTGAGACACTCCTTTTGTGGGGCCCCAGGGGTTTTTTGTGATACAGGTGTCCAAGGGGTACCCAGGTGTATCCAGGTGATTTTTAGGGGTACTCAGGTGATTTTTGGGGACAGCCAGGTGTACCCCGGTGATTGCTGGGGGGGATCCAGGTGATTTTGGGCAGTATCCAGGTGTACCCAGATTATTTTGAGGGATATCCAGGTCACTTTTGGGGCACCCAAGTGGCCTGACTCATCCTGACAGGCCAGGAGAAGATGATGGCCACTGTCCTCCCAGTTGATGTAGACACAGGTGACCCTTGGCAGCTGCGGGGCTGTAGAGGGGCACCCCAACATTCAGGGGTACCCCAAAACTCCAGGTGAGGACATCAGGGGTGGGAGGGAGCCCTGAGTTACCTCAGGAGAGGATGTAGCACAGGTACAGCCAGGTGCTTTGGTGCATGGGGTTGGTGAAGATGGTATTCTGCAGCAGCTCCAGCTCTGGGGTGGGCAAAGGAGACACCCCAAAATCTCAGCGGGGCAGCAGGGGAAACCCCAATATCTCGATGGGGGCACCCAGGTATCCAGGAGTTGAGGTCTACCCATTAAAGTCAGTTGGGATTTAGGGAAACCAGGTCTACCCATTCAACCCAACAGAACCCACCAGCTCACACTTTAGGCAAGGGAAGGGCTGAAAAATTTTGGGGATTCCGCAAAATTGTGGGAGATTTTTTTGGGGAATCCCTCACCTTCCTTCAGCCTTCCAGGGGGCAGTGCCCTTGCCGTAGTTCCTGGTGGGCATCAGCAGCCACAGGCAGTGTTGCCAGGCTGAGAAGTTGGAGAAGCTGTGGCTCAGCAAGGGCCTGGTGAAGGCCAGCTCGGCCTTGAGGTCCTGCCTGGCCACAAGTGCCTAGCAGTGTTCCCAGGTGTGGACTGGGAAGGCACCAGTATAAACCAGTAAGCATTTGAGCCATTCCCGAGCTCCTGAGATATGTGGCAGCAGCTCCCAATATAAACCAGTAAGGCCTCATGCACCCAAACCCATTCCAAGTGTAGTCTAGGGGCTCCTTGTGTGGTCCTGGGGCTCCCAAGTTTATACTGGGAGGGCACCAGTATAAATCAGTAAGCATTGGGAGCCACCCCTGATCCCCTGAGCCCATGGCAGCAGCTCCCAGTAGAAACCAGTAAGCACAGCCTGAAGTCACTCCCAGTAGGTCCCAAGCACCATCCCAGTATAAATCAGCAAAGCCAGCATCCCCAGAATTTGCTCCCAGTGGAGTGCCAAGCATCCCCAAGACCCCTCCCAGTATAATCCAGTACACCCCACTTTAACCCAGTAAAATCCAGAATATTTCTGTATAACCCAGTACAAACCACTACAATCCTGTCACTCCCAGCACCCCATCCCAGTACAAACCAGTATAACCCAGTATAACACACAGTCGGCCACTAGGTCCTCCCAGCCAGCAGGGGGCACTCATACAACCCTGCTCCCTTTCCCAGTGGACCCAGTACAAACCAGTAACACCCCAGTACAAACCAGTACAAATCAGTACAAGCCACTCACAGTTGCAGGGGTTGGCCACCAGGAGGTGCTCTCACAGGGCCAGGTCCTCCCGGCCAGCAGGGGGCGCTGCAGTGTCCATTGTGACCCGACAGAACCAAGGAAACCCCTGTGACACTGCGGGGCCCCACGGAACCAAGAGTCCATTGTGACACTCTGGAACTACAGAGACCATTGTTGAGAGTATGGAACCTCGAGGAGCCAAAAGTCCATTGTGATAGAACATGGCCCTCATGGAACCCAAAAGAGCATTGTGACACTGTGGGGCCCCATGGACCCAAATCTCCATTGTGACAGTGCAGAACCAAGGGGCCTTTGTGACACTGCAAGGCCTCAGGGAACCAAGGAGTCCAAAGGACTCAAACATTCCTTGCAAGGTTCTGCCTTGGGGAAGGGGAAGCTGCTTGGTGGCACCTTGGCTTTAGCACACACTAATAGAAGGTGTCTGTTTTCAATGGGGACATTAAGGAGTTGTAGATTGCTTCAAAGCAGAAAAAAAAAAAAAGGGGGGGGAACACTCCTTTTGGCCTGTGTGCAGCCAGTTCTCCAAGTAAAGCAGGTCCCAGGTGAGTGAGGACAGACAGGATGGAGTTGGGGAATGTGCAGCAAGGTTGTCCACACTGGCTCAGACCTCATGGCACAGCTTCTCTGAGCAGGCCAGACCTGAGGAGAGACCCTGCATCAATATCAATCACAGAATGCTGGAATCACCTCTGCTCTAAAGAGAATAACAATGAAATACAGTCTTCAAAATAGGAATGTGCATTTCTTAGAATCTCTGGGAAATATTTCTCCATAACTGGATTTGAAAATTTTCCTAATGAATGGCACCAGACCAGAGGGAAATCAAGGCAGAGCCATGGTTTGTCAGGACGAGCTTGATCCCAATCAGCCCCGTGGTGCATTTGGAGCTGAGCCCTTGAACCTGGGGCCTGAGAGGAGATTGCACAAACCTTTCCAGGAGTCCAAGTCAGAAGAAAAACCCAAAGTGTCTCAAAGTATTAATGGGTCCCACTGAGGTCCATCCCCAACACAGGCTCCTCATGGACTCCTTGGAGGAGAGAATTCTCTACGTAATGATTGCCCAAAAACTTCTCAGAGAGGAAAGGAAAAAGGAAAGTACCTTAAAAAACTGAAGTACCTTGAAGTGTTAATGACCACCCTGAGTGTTGTTACTGATAAAGCCTCTCAAGGGACTAATTAAAGCAGATAACTGGAGGCCATGATTGCACAAAGCTCCCAGAGACTCCAAGGAAAATGCAAAATCCAAAGTCCTCTGAAAAACCTGCAGTCCCTGGGAGCATGAAGGAGCCCCCAGGGCCATTCCTGACCAAGGCTCCCCAGGGACTCGTCCCAGCAGACACCTGAGGCCACTGGGATGTGGGGGGATGCTGAGGGCAGCACAAGGGGTGACAGTGGCCAGCCTTGCTGGGGCTGTGCCAGGAGGCCCCAGTGGCTCAGGACAAGGTGTCTCCTCCCAGCCCTTGGTGGCCAGACCCTGCTGTGCCCCAGGGCACCGAGACTTGGCTTCTTTTTGTCTCCACCTGTCATCTCTGCCTCCAATTTCCTGCTCTAACTGGAACCTGGGGACACTTTCTCAGTTGTGTCCCTCAGAGGGAACCATTAAAACTTTAGGAAACTTTGGAGTTTGATTGTGACTTGGAGTTCTTGAGAGGTTTCTTCAGCTCCCACTCAGGGACTGATGCTCAGAGATTCAGCCCCAATCCCCAAGAGGGTCATTAAAGTGCTTGTGCTGTGTCTGTGCTGCTGAGCTGGGCTGGGCTCCTGGCTCAGAATGTGATCCTGGCAACCAAGAAGAGCTTCAAAAACACATTTCTCTTGATGAGCAGCTCCTGTGCACAGCTCAGCTGGGCTGGGGCGCTGCCTGCAGCCACCCCGGGCACAGCACAGAGGCACAGAGAGCTTCAATCAGTCAGGGCTGGGAAGATGCTCAGAAGTGCCTGGGGCAGAATCACTCCCAGCCCTTGACACAGGAAGCTTCTGGCTGCAGGACAATGCAGCTGCAGCTCCTGCAGTGATCTCCTAAAGCTGGAACATCCCAATGCCTGCAGACTGTGTGAGTACATTCTCTGATGATCTCTTGTGCAGAGCAGCCAGGGGTGCCCAGGGCTGTGGTGCAGAGCAGGGTCCTGCAGCCCAGGGCGCTGTGCTGGGGCAGGGACTCTGCTGCCTGCCAGGGACAGCTCTCAGCCAGCCCTGGGAGCTGCTCCCAGCACTGAGGGACAAGATCTGGGTGGAAGGAGACAGCTGGTGAGGCTTGGAAGTTTTCTTCTTGTGTGGTGAGGATGCTGCATTGTTCAGGGCTGCTCCCAACATGATATTTAACAGCAGAACATTTCCAAGTAGATTATAGAGGGAACACAGCTAGTCAGGGGCTGCATAAAAACTAAATTCCAGCTTTTTATAATCGACTGCTCTGTGTTGCGTAGATGGGAAATTGCATATAGATATTAATCGCTCAGTTCAGGTTGGGAAAAATATAATATTTTTTCTTGGATCTTAATAAAGCAGTCAGTCACAGAAATCAGCAGTTACAGGCAGCATCAGTGTCAATTTTCCAGCCTCCTCAGGGTTGCTGTGATGTTGCCATCAGAGCCTGCAGAGGGAGAGCTGGTCCTGGGCACTTCCCTGTGCTGGGAGGGGTGTGCAGGGCAGAGCTGAGCCCCCAGGGCTGGGCTGGGCTCTGGCAGCACTGGCAGGGCCCAGCCCTGGGCACAGGGAAGCAGCTGCTGGCAGGGACAGCTCCAGGCAGCAGAGCCCTGGGCAGGCAGTGGGGGGAAAGTGCCACCAAGCTGGGCTGGCATATTTCAAGTCCTCTCCAAACTGAACTATTCCATGATTATTTATTTTACAGATTCCCATGCCAAGACACAAGAAATGTCCAACAACAGCTCCATCAGCCACTTCCTCCTGCTGCCATTGGCAGACACGCGGCAGCTGCAGCTCCTGCACTTCTGCCTCTTCCTGGCCACCTCCCTGGCTGCCCTCCTGGCCAACGGCCTCATCATCAGCGCCGTAGCCTGCGGCCACCACCTGCACACCCCCATGTTCTTCTTCCTGCTCAACCTGGCCCTCACTGACCTGGGCTCCATCTGCACCACTGTCCCCAAAGCCATGCACAATTCCCTCTGGGACACCAGACACATCTCCTATGCAGGATGTGCTGCACAGCTCTTTTTCTTTCTGTTCCTCATGTCAGCAGAGTTTTCCCTCCTGACCATCATGTGCTACGACCGCTACGTGTCCATCTGCAAACCCCTGCACTACGGGACCCTCCTGGGCAGCAGAGCTTGTGCCCACATGGCAGCAGCTGCCTGGGCCAGTGCCTTTCTCAATGCTCTGCTGCACACAGCCAATACATTTTCCCTGCCCCTGTGCCATGGAAATGCCCTGGGCCAGTTCTTCTGTGAAATCCCACACATCCTCAAGCTCTCCTGCTCCAAATCTTATCTCAGGGAAATTAGGCTCCTTGCTGTTAGTGTCTGTTTGGTATTTGGCTGTTTTGTGTTCATTGTTTTCTCCTATGTGCAGATCTTCAGGGCTGTGCTGAGGATCCCCTCTGAGCAGGGACGGCACAAAGCCTTTTCCACCTGCCTCCCTCACCTGGCTGTGGTCTCCCTGTTCCTAAGCACTGCAGTGTTTGCCTACCTGAAGCCCCCCTCCATCTCATCCCCATCTCTCGATCTGGCCCTGTCTGTTCTGTACTCAGTAGTGCCTCCAGCCCTGAACCCTCTCATTTACAGCCTGAGGAATCAGGAGCTCAAGGCTGCAGTGTGGAGACTGAACACTAGATGGTTTCAGAAACAGTAAACTGCTGGCCAATTTCTGAAAATCACTTGTAATAAAAGTCTCCTTTGATTCGTCTTGTTGGTTTGCTTGTTGGTTTGTTCTTTCCTTTCCTTTGTTTTAGCTTTTCAATATTGTACACAAAGAAATGTCCTTATTTGTGCTGTATTTCCTTTTGATTTTCTTCATCTTTTCTGTGACCAAGAGACTGTGTCAATGAGGGGCTGCGCTCTGCGTAACTTTAAATAAAATAAAATAAAGATTCTCCCAGCAAAGTTTTCTCCAGAGATGCCCCTTTTGTTCCCTTCTCTGGAGCTGCAGCTGCAACGTCTGTGTGCAGAGCTGGGGCAGATCAGTGCTGGCACAGCAGCTGTGCCCAGCAGCAGCAGCAGCACTTGGTGTTGCCAGTGCTGCTCCCGTGCCACTGCCCCGCTGCCCTCCTGGCCCTCGTGTTGCTGCAGGGCCTGAGTGCTCTCGGGGCTGGGCACAGCCCTGGGGGTGGCAGTGCCGGGGCTGCAGCAGGGACAGGCCATGGGCACTGCTGGGGCAGTGCTGACGCCTCAGGCCAGGGCCTGGGGGCTCCAGGCTCCTTGGCCACGCTCTCTCCACAACACTTGGCCAGCCCAATGCTGAGCACAGAAAAGCCCCGGGAGCAGCCCCAGGCTGGCCGTGGGCAGGCTGGGGGCAAACAGCATGGCTGGTGCTCTGCAAGGTCCCTGCAAGGGGGACACCCTGGCAAGGAGCAGCAGAGCAGGGGCTGATCCATCCCCACTGTGCTGGACACCCCAGGGCAGCGTCCCAGAGCGTCCTCATGCACCTGCCAACAACATCCCCCCTCTGCAGCCCTGGCCTCTCCCCCAGCTCACACAGGAGCCGCATCCTTGCAGGCACACACACGGCAGCACTGGCTCAGGAGCCCCTGTTTGCATTGCACACAGCAGGGTCAGCACCCCCATGGTGCTGCTGTGGGGACATGGAGCTGAGTGAGCACAAATGCCATCAGCCCCTGGGGCCAGCAAGGGCTGGGGGACGGCAGGGAAACCACTCAGCTTTGTTGTGGCCTCTGAAGTCAGCCAGAAAGTTTGTTCCCATGAGCTGTGAGTTTCCTGTCCCACTGCAGACTATGCTGGCCAGAGCCAGGGCTGAATGGCAGCCACCCCCAAACTGCCCTGAGCATTTCCTTGGTTTCACCTTTCTTTACTCTTTCCAGATCCAGATTACTTCGTCTTGCCCATTTCTCTCCCCTCTCCTGCAAACAGCCCATCCCTGTTTACCCTTTCCTCTCTGGCCTCACTCCCCATTTCTGTTCCCAAATTGCAACCATGGGAACATCCCCTGGGGAATAGGATCATCCTCCAAGTGCTTCAGGAATTGTCTGCAGGGTCCTGCAGTGCCTCGTGCTGTTCCCTTGCCAGAGGCACCACAGGCCAGGGGGGAACATCTGGGCTGCTGTGTCTGGGTGTGGGGCTCCCTGTTGTGGGCAATGAGGAGGGGCTGGAGAGGCTCTGCAGGACTGACAGGATGGGCTTTGGGGCTGTGTGGAGAAGCTGAGGGACCTGGGCTGCTGGACCTTGTGAAGAGGAGGCCCAGGGTTCATCCTGCAACTGCTCCAGGGGTGGTTTCAGAGAATCACAGAATCAACCTGGCTGGAAAAGACCCTGGAGATCATCAAGTCCACCCTGTGCCCTGACATCACCTTGTCTTCCTGAGCCTCCTCTTCTCCAGGATAAACATCCCCAGCTCCCTCAGCCACTCCTCACAGGACTTGTGTTCCAGACCCCTCACCAGCCTTGTTGCCCTTCTCTGGACACACTCCAGCCTCTCTATGTTCTTCCTAAATTGGGTACCCAGAACTGGACACAGCACTCGAGGTGCTGCCCAACCAGTGCTGAGCACAGGGGAAGAATCACTGCCCTGCTCCTGCTGGCCACACCATTCCTGATCCAGGCCAGGTGCCATTGGCCTTCTTGGCCACCTGGGCACACTGCTGGCTCATGTCCAGCCTGCTGTCCATCAGTGCCCCCAGGTCCCTTTCTGCCTGGCTGCTGTCCAGCCACTCTGTCCCCAGCCTTTAGCACTGCAGGGGTTGTTGTGGCCCAAGTGCAGGACCCAGCACTTGGTCTTGTTAAACCTCACCTTGTTGGATTTGGGCCCTGAATCCAGCCTGTCTAAGTCCCTGTGCAGAGCCCTCCTACCTTGCAGCAGATCCACACTCACACCCAGCTTGGTGTCACCAGGGTTCCATGAGGCCACAGAGTGTCACAATGGTCTCCACGATTCCATGATGCTCTGTAGTGTCACAATGGATCCTTGCTCCTGAGCCCTGCAGTGTCACAATGCCCATTAGTTCCATGAGGTCTCACAGTGCAGCAATGCTCTCCTTGGTTACACAGTGTCTCAGTGTCCTCTTGCAACCATGGGGCACCATGGTGTCAAAATTCTTTCCTCCATACCATGAGTCTCTGCAGTGTCACAATGGCCTCTTGGTTATACGAGGTCCAGCAGTGTCACAGTGGTCTCTGTGGTTCCATGAGGCCCCAAAGAGTAACACTGACCCCTTGGTTCCATGGGGCCCTGCAGTGTCACCATGGCCCCATTGTTACCCGAGGTTCCACTGTGTCACAATGGACTCTTTGTTTGAATGGTGTCACAATGGAGCTCTGGTGACACAAGATCCTGCAGTGTCACCATGGATTCTTGGTGCCATAACACCCTGCAGTGTCAGTGTCACCGTGGTGTCTAAGTACATGAGGCCCTGCAGTATCACAGTGGGCCCTTAGTTCCAGGGAGCACCCAGGTGTCAAAATTGTTCCCTTAGTTCCACAAGTCCCTACAGTGTAACAATGGTCCCTTGGTTCAACAAAGCCCTCTGTGTCACTGTGGCCTCCATGGTTCCACAATGACCCAGAGTCATCGACGGACCTTGGTTCCATTTAGCCCCACGGTGTCACAATGGCCCCTTGCTTCCCCAGGGCTCTGCAGTGTCACAATCATCACAGAATCACTGAATCACCCAGGCTGGAAAAGACCTTTAGAGCAGCAGGTCCAACCTGTGACCCAGCACCACCTTGTCACCCAGACCATGACACTCAGTGCCACATCCAGTCTTTCCTGAACAGCTTCCAAGAATGGTGACTCACCCACATCCCTGGGCAGCCCATTCCAATGCTCAATCACCCTTTCTGTGAAGAATATTTTCTAATGTCCAGCCTAAAACTCCCTTGGCACTGCTAAAGGCTGTGTCCTCGTCTTTTCACTGTTTCCTGGGAGAAGAGCCTGATCCCCACCTTTCTGTGCCCTCCTATAAGGGAGTTGTAGAGAGTGATGAGGTCTCCCCTGAGCCTCCTCTTCTCCAGGATAAACATCCCCAGCTCCCTCAGCCACTCCTCATAGGACTTGTGTTCCAGACCCCTCACCAGCCTTATTGCCCTTCTCTAGACACGCTCCAGCCTCTCCATGTCCTTCCTAAATTGAAGGGCCTAGAACTGGACACAGCACTCGAGGTGCTGCCCAACCAGTGCTGAGCACAGGGGAAGAATCACTGCCCTGCTCCTGCTGGCCACACAATTCCTGATCCAGGCCAGGAGCCATTGGCCTTCTTGGACACCTGGGCACACTGCTGGCTCATGTCCAGCCTGTTATCCATCAGTGTCCCCATGTCCCTTTCTGCCTGGCTGCTGTCCAGCCACTCTGTCCCCAGCCTGGAGCACTGCAGGGGTTGTTGTGGCCAAAGCACAGGATCTGGCACCTGGTCTTGTTAAACCTCACCTTGTTGGATTTGGGTCCTGGATCCAGGCTATCCGGCCCTCCTACCTTGCAGCAGATCCACACTCACACCCAGCTTAATGTCAGCACAGTTCCATACAGCCCTAGAGTGTCACAATTTCATGAGGCCTCCCAGTGTCACAATGTCCCTTTGGTTCCATGGAGCCCCTGGGTGTCACAACGGATTCTTGGTGCCATGACACCCTGCAGTGTCAGTGTCACACTGGTGTCTGAGTCCCTCTGCAGAGCCCTCCTACCCTCCAGCACATCCACACTCACACCCAGCTTGGTGCCATCAGCACATTTGCTGATGCTGCACTCAATGCCCTCATCCAGATCATCAGTGCTGATATTGAAATCCACGCTGGCTGGCTCTGATCCCTCAGCCATCCTGTAGGTGCCCTGTGATGGCACTCAAGGTGATCTGTTCCATCACCTCACCAGGCACCCAGGTCAGGCTGACAGGCCTGCAGTTCCCCACATCCTCCTTCCAGCCCTTCTTGGGGATGGGCTCACATTGGCACCTCCAGTCCTCTGGCACCTCCCTGCTGAGCCAGCACTGATGAGAAATGATGGAGAGCAGCTTGGGCAGCTCATCCAGCAGCTCCCTCATCCCCCTAGGATGGATCCCATCTGTATCCAGAGACACCTGTGAGCATCTGAGTGGCTCAGCATGTCCCCAGCTGCTTCCTCCTGGATTACAGGGGTCTGTTCTGCTCCCTGTCCCCATCTCCCAGCTCAGGAGAACACTTGTCCTCAGGACATCCTGGCTTATTGTTCCAAACTGAAGACATGAATGGGTTAAGTAGCTCAGTCTTTTTCTCATCTTCAGTTTCTCTATTCCCCACAGCATCCAATAAAGACCTGAGATTCTCCTTGTCCGCCGGTTTGCTAATATATTATTTATAGAAATATTTTCTATTATTTTTCACAAAAGTGTCCAGGTTAAGTCCTAATTGAGTTTTCACTTCTCTCATTTTCTTTCTGCATGACCTAACAACATCCTTAAACACTTCCTGAGTTGCCTGCACCTCTGTCCAAAGGTGATGCACCCTCTTTTCTCCCTGAGTGCCTGGAAAAAGCTCCATACCCAGCCAGGCAAATCATTTTCCTCTCTAGCTCACTTCTGGCACACTGGGACAGGCTCCTCCTGCTCATTCATGATTTCTTTCTTCAAGTGTCTCCATCCTTCTTGGAATGCTTTGTTTTTAAGGACTGTTTCCTTTTAAAAAGTCAGTTATCCCCAAATCTGTATCCTGAATAGGCTGAGTTCTGCTCTCTGTAAGGGCAGTGTAGAAATTTTGTTGATGCTTCTCCTTCTTTCACAGAATATTTAAAAACTCAATAATTTCATGGTCACTGTACCCCAAACAGCTTCTGACCACCACATCTCCCACCAACCCTTCTCTGTTTGTGAACAGCAGGAGACAGAGCTCTCCTGGGCAGTGGGAGTGTTACCAAACATTCAGTAAAATCAAAAACTCGCAAACACCAACATAGCATTAAAAAGCAGCATTCTTTATTTGGCTGCATACACAGGGGGACAGCTCCTCCCAAAGCCGTGCATGCTGAGTACAGGAAATTTCTGTTTATATTCTGTACTTTACAAACTTATTCATTGATTGTCCTGGACTAAACACATATATGATAATCATTTCCCCAAAATCATTAACATATTTCCCCTGCCCTTTACCCATGGGTTCTTCTGTCCTGGGGGTCTCTCTGGTGGTCCCTGGTGGTCAAGGACCCCAATGTTCCAGTTCAGCCTGGCTGAGCTGGCAGGACACTGAGGCTGGGGAACTTCCAGTTCCCCTTCTCACACAACGGGCATTGTGCAGGTTCCAGAGGCCAGTGGTTTTGGAGAACAGGAATTGTGTTAGCTCAGCTGGGATGGGCAATTTATCATCTGGTAACATGAGGTCACAGAGTGGGCTGTGACATCACAGAGTGAGGTATGTGAGGTCATTGAGCAGCTACAACATCATAGGCTGTCTCTGTGACATCACAGAGCTGAGTGTGACATCACATGACAGAGATGTGACATCACAGAGCAGGCTGTGACATCACAGGAGGGCTGTGTGAGGTCACTGGGTTGGTCACTCTGCCCCAGCCCCCCCTCACAGTTTCCCCAGACAAGTCCAATGCTGTTCATGCCCAGCAGGGTCCCCTGTCCCCCGGGATCCCCCTGCTCCACCTGGAGCCACAGCCTCCCCCAAGGATGTTCCACAAATCAACCCCAGAGCCTGACACAGGGACAAGGGGCCAGGGCTGTGTGACCAGGACATCAAGGCCGTGGATTATCCAGGTCACTGGGGCCTGGTTTGGGTTGCCCAGGGCAGGAAAGATGTCTGGCAGCTGGAGCAGGGTGAGGGAAGGGCCTCCAAGGTGGGGCTGGAGCCCTTTGGCTGTGAGGAGAGGCTGAGGGAGCTGGGCTTGTCCAGCCTGGAGCAGGGAAGGCTGAGGGGCTCCTCATGCCAGCAAGGACAGGAGTTTAAATGAGTCAGGCTGGTTTCAGTATTTCCACAACACAAAACACAGTATGAATTCCCTTGCTCCATCAGCCTTGAAACTTTTGCATGTAGAAGATTTTTTTCAAGCTTTTTTAACCCCACTCCCAGCAGAGCATCCTGATACAACACCTTGATTGTTTTTATACCTATTGCAGCATCATCTGTGCCTAAAATCAACTTTGTAGAGAAATCCCCTATGGATGGTGGACCTCTCAGATGCTTCTGGGATGTCTCTCATTGTTGAGGGAAAAGTTTCAATGTTTATTAAATTTTATGATGTTTACATTTTTATGTTAGCAATGAAAAGAAACCTTTCCCAGCCTCTCAAGTCCTACCAGTTCCTGACCCCCAAAGCACAGAAACCTGATGAGGCAGTGGGGATCAGGAAAGGGCATGGCCAGGGATTTGAGGTGGTTGTGAGCCCAGGGCAGGAGCCAGCCCTTGGCCTTGGTGAACCTCATCTAATTGTCCTGGGCCCATGGCTCCAGCCTGTACAGATCCCTCTGCAGAGCTTCCTGCCCTGCAGCACAGCCACACTCCCACCCAGCTTGGCCTCACCTGGACACTGACTGAGGGTGCCCTCCATGGCCTCGTCCACATCAGCAAGAAAGAGATTTCACTGCCCTGGCCCCAGTCCTGAGCCCTGAGGACACCCCTGGATGTGGCTCCATTGCCCAGAACTCCTTGGGCTGGAATTCTGTTTTTTATGGAGCTGTGCCTGCTTTTGGTTTGCTGGCAATAAATGAACATCCCTCTGTGTCTGGGGCAGCTCCTTCTCCAAGGAAAGCAGGTGGGAGTTGGAGCCAAGGAGCTGAAAGCTGCAGGCACAGCCTGGAGGGGAGGAAGCTCAGATTTGCACAAGACTGCTCTGACTGCCAGGGCTTGGATGAGGGAATTGATGGGGTGAGGGTAGGGACAAAGTCTGATTGATTGTCAGACATAAAGGGTCTTGATTTTCATATCTATTCAGTCTGCATTAGGAGGTTCTCAGGATCAATATCAACTGGAGATTACTGATATCAATCTATAAAAAGGAAAACAAAACTAAATGTGACAAAAAAAGTCCCTGAATTAAACAAAACATGGTATATTCTCTTTGAATACATTTCTGAAATCTGTATTATTAACCACAGAAGAATTAAAGACTTAAAATGAAATTATTCCCAGGGGCTTGCTTTGTTAGGGTGTTTTGAAATATGAATGCGCCTTTGTCACTGAATTCCTGAACTGAAGAGCTGACCAAGTCTCTGGAGAACTAAAAGTCATTAAAGAACCTCCAAGTTGCTGAGGATCCATCCTCAGCAGAGCAGGAATGAACAGATTCCAGGGGTTTCCAGGCTGCTCAAGAGCTGTGAGCTCACGTGCAGGCACAGGGGCTCCATGGGGACATCTGAGGGGTCTCTGGGCTCCTGAAGATCTATTTGGTCACACTCAGTCACAGGGGCTCCATGGGGACATCCCAGGGCTCCTTAATCTTCCTAAGGCTCATGAGGTGACAGTCACAGGGCTCCACAGTGACAACAGAGGTGTCTCTGCCCTGCCAAGGAGCCAATTTGTCACAGGCAGTGGCAGGAGTGCAGTGGGGACATCCCTGTGCTCCTAAAGAACAGTGAGGGCACAGACACTCACAGGGGCTCCAGGGTGACACCCCAGGAGTGCCCAGGCTGCCAAAGAGCCGGGATGTCACAGACACTCACAGGGGATCCTGTCATGGGCACAGTGGGATTCACACAAAGTTCATTAGAGAAGCTCCTGTTGGGTCACGAGTTGCAGAAAGGACCCCCAACACCCCAATTACACCCCCAAGCTCCCCCAAACCAGCACCCCCAGGCTTTCTAAACTTCAGTGAGAGGAGCCTGGGAGTGCCTGGATCCAATCCCAGCCCCAGACTTTGTCAAGGATTCATATTAAAGGCTTATACAGGTGGAATTGCAACTTGTACAACTTTGTCCCTCAACATTAAGGATGGCAAACCAGAAGTATTTTTATACATAGAGATATGAGTGATTGTGATCATTATTAGATATAAAGGTCTTAATCAGAATCATTTACTCCACAGTATAGGAACTGTAACATCTCTTTTAATATAGTGCTCTAGGAATGAATTCTGAAGCAATTGTATCAAAGCAGAACTAAGTAGAGATGGGTGTCACTTCCCCAGCCCAACAACCCTGGGCAAATCTCTTTAGCTCAGACTCAAGCAGTGACCCTGAGGGGTGTCTCCACTCCAGGGAGGAATCTCCACACCCCTTAAAGAAGGGAAATGTCAGGACATGCTGCCGGTAAAATTTGGGATGGGGCTTTTCTAGTCTGAAGTGCTGCCCTGTCAGTCAGATGTGCCCAGGCTGTGCCAGCTCAGCAGCTCTGCACAAGTTCTCAGTGGTGTCACTTGGTTGTTCCTTTCTCTGGGGATTTTACCAGCTCTGCCACAGCTCCAGCTCCCTCTCAGGATGTTGAACTTTGGGATGGAGGAGTCAGGCTGGTTTCAGCATTATTCACCCCAAAAGCAGCATGAACCCCCCTCCTTCATTTCCCCCTGGGGCTTTGCAAACAGGGCCTTGCTGGAGTTGTTTGAGCCCATTCCAGGCAGAGCCTCCTGCTCCAGCAGGAACTGCCTTTCCTGTGCCATGGCCAGCCCAGGTCCCACTGCAGGAAAAGCCCCAGGCCAGCCCCAGCACAGGGAAGGGCTCGGGCACAAGAGCAGAGAGCCGTGGTGGGACCTGTGCCAGGCAGAGCCTGAGGCACCAAAGGCACCTTGGCAGAAGCAGCTCCCTGCAGGCCATGGCCAGAAGCCTCCTGGGCAAGCCAGCCTGGTGGCCACCACTGCAGAGCTGCTGGCTCAGGGGGGATTTCTGGCTGGGCTCTGCCCCAGCCCACAGAGTGTGACCTCAGCCCTGCCTCTGGCACAGCCCTTGTGCCTGGGCCCTGCAAAGCCCAAAGGTCACCTGTGCCACCCTGGTGCCCATCCCTGCCTCTGGCACTGTCAGTTCTGTACCCGGTGCTGCCTCCAGCACTGCACCCCTCATCTACAGCCTGAGGGACCAGGAGCTTGAGGATGCCCTGAGGAATATGACCACTCTGTGCTTTTCAGAAACAATAAAGTACCTGTTTGTTCTGCATAGCATTCAGAATGGAACTCATTACAGACTGCCCACACTGCTTTGTGCCATGTGTCTTTTTTGTTATTCTATTTTTCCACTTGTTTTTCTTATTTTTAAACTTCTGATTATATTTTCCACCAAGGGATGTCATTAGTCACAGTATTGCTCCATCAGTATCTACCGTGCTTGTGTTCAGAAGAGACAGTGAGGAGCCTGGGGCAGAGGGGCAGTGTGCAGGGGGCACGCAGCAGTGTCCTGGCACAGCCAGAGCTCCTGGGATGGACCTGAGGAGCAGCAGGGCAGGGCCTGGACTGTGTCTTTGTTCTGGGAACAGCCTGGGAAGGTGCCCCAGGGCAATTGTCCCACACCAGCCCCTGCAAACACCATACCCAGCACTGGTCTCTCCCCCTGCTGCAGGAGGTTTTTTGTCCCTGCATGGAGGGACACCAAGTGACCAGGCCACCAGGCCATGTTTGGTGTGTACTGAGGAGATTTCAGCAGTGCATTGTGTGTGTGTGTGGGGAGATGAACCCGAGTGAGCACAAACACCATCACCAGCACTCAGGGGTGGCACAGTTCTGGTGGCACAAACAGTGCCTTGAGGCCACTGCACTCTGGGAAAACACCTGAATTCATTACTGGGCCATGGTTAGGATTGCATAGAGAGAAACATTCTGGTAGGGAGGTTCCAGGAAAAAATGCTCAGGACAGCCATGGACTACACAGAGAGACCATTGGAGTTCCCTGGTCTGTGGGGAGAAATCAGAGCTGTCTCTCTTATGAACCATCCCAAGGACCTGGACAGGGCTGTGCTGTGCTCTGGGCACTGACCTGGAACTGAGGGATATGGAAAAGGCCTTTGGTGTCAGGGATGTTGACAAGGCTGGGCAGTGTCATTGTGGGACCTTTCTCAAAGCCCTTGGAAAGGGCAGAGCCAACTCAGAGGGTTCTGGGCATTTGGGAAGGGCAGACATGGAACCAGTCTGCAAACAGGGCAGGGAGGGGCACTGGGACAGTCACAGACTGGTCAGGCTCAGAAGGGAAGGGCAGGTGGCAAATCCTCCTGCAGCCATTGCAGGCACTGGCAGCACAAGGCAGGGATTGCAGAACCCCCGTGGGAGGGAAAAGAAGGGGATGTTGTGTGCCCAGACTTTAGCCAGGCCTGGGACATGGTCTGCTGTGCTCCCCTCAGAGCCAGATTGGACAGCGCTGTGCTGCAGGAGAGGAACATGGGGTGGGTGGGTGGGAATTTGGCTGAACAATCAGGGTCAAAAGTCATCCATGACACAGAGTCCTCTTGGCACCCACTCCCTGGTGACATCCCTCAGTGACCAGTCCTTGACCACCACTGTGGAACATTGCTATTATCTCTGCAATGGCATGAAATGCACTTTCAATACCATTGTGGATGCGGCCAAGTTGTAGAGAGTCTGTGACCAAACTCATTTAGTTAATGGTGACTGCAGAATATAATTGAGCAAGATGACTACGTTGTGTAAATTTATCTTGCTGTCAGGGGCCAATCAAGCAAGAGGAAAAGGCAGAAGAAAATTATGCATCAGAAGAAAATCAATTCAGTAGGGGAAAAAAACCCAACCCAAGCAAAAACAAAAAAGAAAAAAGAAGCAAGACCCACCAAGAAAAACAAAAAAACCCCACAAACCAACCAACCACAAAAGGCAAAGGCAAAAGCCACAGATGGAAGTAAAGCAAATCCACAGTAAATCTCCTAGCAGTGGAAAATGTTTAAACACCTTGTGGCAGGAAAGGATTCTGTATGTGTAGGTGTTGTTTTGAATAAAAATGTCTTTAAAAATGCATCAATTCCCTATGCCCCTTGCCCCCCACTACTCTCAGTTTATTGCTGATCGTGGTATAACATGGAATGGAACATCCCTTGGGTCAGTCCAGCCCAGCTGTCCCATCCCTGTTCCCTCAGGAACATTTGCCCACCCCAAGCCCATGGGTTGGAGAAGGCTGCAGATACGCCTCATGATGAGCAAGCACTGTGACAAGACCAGAACAGAACAACATTTATTCTTATCAAGAACAGTTGAACAGAACAGCACAGTCTTAGAGAAATGGATAAAGGATGTAGCTGAGGCAAACAGAAGTCACACAAAATGCAAGCAGGATGCCAGCTCAGCTCTGCAAGGCTGACAAAACAGAAGGTCTACAAAACAACAATATTGCCTTTACTCAAAAGAGGGGATAGAGGAACAGCCACCTAAAAAGGACACTGAAGGATATTGAAGACAGACCCCAAAGAGTCATATAAAGACTTTCAATAAGGGGTGCAACTATGTCAAATAAAGTCCAAGGAAGTGGGATAGCTAATAAATCACATAATCAATGTGTCTGATAAAAACTCTGTTCATTCAATGTTCATTCGATTCTCTGTGCACTAAGATGGAACAAGGATTGCCCAAGTGACCACCATGCTGTAATAAAAATACCTGTTTTCAAATACTCAAATTCAAAATTGTGTTCAAAAGTTTCTGTCCTGTGGATTTCAACATCAGTGCTGTCCTTGACTCCATTATGGCCCTTGCACAGTTTCCCAATGGCTCCTTGGTTCCATGAGGCCCTGCTATATAACAGTGGACCCTTGGTTCCATTAGGGCCTGTGCTGTCAAAATGGCCTCCTTGGTTCTGCACTGCCACAATGCTCTCCGTGGTTCCACAAGGCCTTGGTGTGTCACAACAGCCCCTTGGTTCCACGAACTGCCATAGTGTCACCCCGGTCTCTTGGATCTGCAGTATCACAATGGACAATTGGTTAAAGCAGCCCTGCAGTGTCACAATGAATATTTAGTTCCATGGGTCCCCACAGTGTCACCATGGCCCCTTGGTTCCACGAGGCCTCGCTGTAAAACAATGGCCCCTCAGTTCCATGAGGTTTTGTTCTGTCAACAGTGCTCTCCTTGGTTCCACAGTGTGAAAATGGCTGCTTGGTTCCATGAGGTTCCTCAGTGTCACAGTGGTCTCCTTGGTTCCATGAGGTTCTGTGGTATCACCATGGTCTCCCTGGACCCACAGTATCACTATGGATCATTGGTTCCATGTGGCCCTGCTGAGTCACTGTGGCTCCTTGGTTCCATGAAGCCCCACTGTATAACAATGGAATCTTGGTTCCACGAGATTCTATACTGTCACAATGGTCTCTATGATACCACAAGGCCTTGCTGTGTCACACTGGATCCTTGGTTCCGTGAGCTTCCATGGTGCCACCATGGTCTCCTGGCATCTGCATTGTCACAATGGACAACTGGTTCCATGGGACCCTGCTGTGCCACAGTAAACCCTTAGTTCCATGTGGTTCTGGAGTGTCACAATGGTCTCTCTGGTTCAACGAGGTCCTGGAGTGTCACAATTGCTGCTTGGTTCCATGAGCTTCCATAGTGTCACAATGGTCTCCTTGTTTCTGCAGTGCCATAGTGGACCCTTGGTTCCAGAAGGTTCCTAAATGTCACAGATTTCCTTGGTTCCATGTGGCCCTGCTGTGTCACCAGGGCCCCTTGGTTCCATGAGTTCCTGTGCTGTCAACAATGGTTCCTTTGTTCCAATGAGGGGCTGCAATGTCACACTGGACCCTGGGTTCCATGAAGTTCTTCAGTGTCACAGTGGCCCCTTGGATCCATGAGGTCCCATAGTGTCACCACGGTCACCTGAAATCTGTATTGTCACAATGGAACATTGGGTCCATGTGGCCCCTCTGTGTCACAATGGTCTCCTTGATTCCATAATTCCCCCCAGTGTCACAATGGAGCCTTGTTTCTGTGAGGCTCCGAACTGTCACAATTGTCTCCTTGGTTCCATGACTGCCCTCTGTGTCGCAAAGGGTCTCCTTGATTCCATGAGGATACAAAAGCTTTGCATAAACATTGAGCAACATCTGCTTAACACACCTGGGAACATCTGTCTGCATTCAAAAGAGGGGTTAAAGGTGAGGGTGGCACCAGAAGCTTCCATCTGCAACAGAGATTCAGGGAAAGGACAGAGAATTCAGCTGAAATATTCAGAGAATTCTGCTTGCAGAGATCATTTCGGGTCACACTGTCCCTTGTAGGAAGGTGACATCATTCCAGGCAGCCTGGACTGAGCATGTGGTTCCTCAGTGGGGTTTGTTGTTCAGGAAAGCTGCTCAGGCTTTTCCATTCTTTCGTCACTAACAGAAAAATTTCTCCTGGGCCTGTGTGCAGGCAGAGCCCTGAGGTGGGACATGGTGCAATGGGCTGGGACAGCCAGCTGCAGAGCTCAGGGGACAAGGTTCTGCTGCAGGGCACAGGGATGTCAGTCCCAGGTGGGTGATGTCAGACATGGTGAGGCTGGGGGTGAGGAGCAGGTTGTCCAAACAGGGTCAGCCTGCAAGGGGCTCATTCTTCTGTGGGCCCACACCTCCTAAGGAGACATTCAGCATCAACATCACCTGGGGAATGTCTATCCTCTCTTTTCTGAAATTAAAAACTAAAAAAATGCTCACTTTATTAAAGAAAAAAAGTAACAAGGAGCACTTTGAAATCCTTCCTCCTTAACAAAACTCCAAACGGACTCCAAGCACCTGCACAACCCCTGATAACTTGAAGACAACTGGAAGAAGACAAGGGGCTCCTGAGGACTTTCTGTATTTTTATGAGCCCCACAGTGGATTTGGGGCTGAGTCCAGGACCCTCAGGCACTGAGAGAAGGTTGAAGAAGCTGCTCAAGGAGTCAGAAGCAAAACTCCAAGTCCCTTGGAGCATCAGTGGCCCCACTGAGGGCAGGGAGTGCCAAAGGCTCCCCAGGGACTGGTGAGAGCAGATCCTTGAGGGCAGGATTGCAGGAGCCCGAGGCTGTGAGCAGGGAACTGCAATGCTGAGCAAGACCTGGGCTGGCTGGAGGAAGCAGAAAGGCCAAGGCCTGAGCCCAGGCCTGGCCCAGCAGGGCCTGTCCCTCACGGGTGGCTCGGGGCTGTTGCTGGGGCAGTGGGATGGCAGGGGCAGCAAGGACAAATGTCATCAAGCTGCAAGCCCTGCCAGCCTCCTGAGGGAGGGCCGAGGCAGAAGCAAAGTGCAGCCCCTGCCAGGAAAGTTCCTTCTGTGGGGCTGCAGAGGCCCTGCCCGAGCCCAGGGCACAAAGGCCTGGGTGCCTCTGGCCCTGCCAGCCCTGCCCAGCCCTTGGCCATCTCTCCTGCAGGCTGTGCCCCCTGTGCGTGCTGCTCCTGTGCCCGGGCCGGCTGCACACGCCCATCTCGCTGTCCCCCCCAGCATTTCTCAGCCCAGCATTGCTGTGCCTTCCCTGGGCTCCCTGCACCCAGCGCTGCCGGCTCCTGGCACACAGAGCCATGGCATGGCCCAGCCTCACGCTGGGACACCTCGGCACCAACATCCTGGAAAAAGCTCCATGCCCAGCCAGGCTAGTCATGTTTCATCGCTAGCTCACTTTTGGCACAGAGGGACAGGCTGCTCCTGCTCCTTCAAAATTTATTTTTTGAAGTGTGTCCATCCTTGGATCCCGTCCTTCCCTTTGTTTTTAAGGGCAGCTTCCCTTAAAAAAATCAGTACCTGATTCAGTTATCCCCAAATCTTCATCCTGAAAAGGTCAGTCTACTCTCCATAATCCCAGTGTAGAAGCTTTGTTGATGCCCCTCTTTCTCTCACAGAATATTGAAAACTCACTTATTTCATGGTCACTGTACCCCAGGCAGCCTCTGAGCACCACATCTCCCACCAACCCTTCTCTGTTTGTGAACAGCAGGAGACAGAGCTTTCCTTGGGAGTGACAATGTTACCAAAAATTCAGTAAAATAAACAACTCCTTAACACCAATGTAGCATTAAAAAGCAGCATTCTTGATTTGGCTGGATACATAGGGGGACAGCTCCTCCCAAAGCCGTGCATGCAGAGTACAGGAAAGTTTCTCTTTATATTCTGTATTTTGCAAACTTATTCATTGACTATCCTGGACTAAACACACATATGATAATCATTTCCCCCAAATCATTAACATCTTTTCCCTCCCCTTTACCCCATGGGTTCTTCTATCCTGGGGGAAAACCTTTGTTCCCATGGGCTTAGACAGGTTCTGAGATGCTGCCCCATCCCTGGCCTTTGGGATTTTCCAATCCACACCAAATCAAGCCTTGAACCCCTTGGTCTGACCCAGTTTCTGACAGGTTTGGCTGCAGACTTGCTGAGGTCCCTTCCAACCTCAACTCCCTGATGCTCCTGGGAAGATGCTGCTCCCGATTTTGGAATGGTCCTGAGCAGATGTTTATGGGACAGGAGCCCTCTGGGGCTGTAGGGGACCTGCAGCTTGTGAGGTGCACGAGCACATCTCATTAGCTGGGGCATTTGAGTACTTCAAGAAATGTCAAAGTTTTCCCACCAGGAGGGAGCAGGAATTTCCTGGAATTGTACAATGGTGGGAGAAGAAATATTGATCTTTCCCTCTATTTGTGTCACCAATATTCTGTCTATTATTTCATGGCCTTCTTCATTTATGAGTTTTCACCTCTCCTTATTAAATGGCCGTGTCTAAGGACATCTCTTAACTAGAGCAGCTGGATCTATGTCCTCCACATTGCTCCCAGATTTCATCCTCTAGCTGTGCTCTGGGCATTCCAAAGCCTCTCAATTGAGTGTCTTCACACTTTGAGCTTCAGGGAGTTGCCCAGTCTTTCATAACTTTAAATAACTCAATAGTCAATATCTTGTGTTTATGTCTTTTACAATTACCTTTGTCTTTATGCAAAAATGTTGATGTATGGATATCCCTTGTGGATTATGGGCATGTCAGATGCTGCTGAGTCATCTCACATGGCTGAGGGAGGACTTTTGATGTTTTAAAAATTTTATGGTGTTTACAATTCTTTATGTTGGCCATGAAGAGAAGCCTTTCTGTGCCTCTGAGTCTCACCAGTTCCTGATCCCCAAAGAACACAAACTGCAGAATTTCTAAAGTCCCTTCCAATCTCAGCTCCCTGATGATCTTGGGACGATGCTGTTCCCGATTTTGGAATGGGTTGGAGCAGATGTTTATGGGACAGGAGCCCTCTGGGGCTGTAGGGGACCTGCAGCTTGTGAAGTGCACGAGCACATCTCATTAGCTGGGGCATTTGAGTACTTTAAGAAATGTAAAAATGTTCCGCCAGAAGAGAATAGAAATTTCCTGGGTGTGTACTGATGGCAGGACAAGAAATACTGATCTTCCCCTGTACCTGTGTTATCATTATTCTGTCTATTATTTCATGTCCCACTTCATTTGGGTGTTTCCACCTCTCCTGTTTAAATGGCCATGTCTAAGGACATTTCTTCCCTAGACCAGCTCCTATGGCCTTGCCATTGCTCCCAGATTTCCTCCTCCTGTTGCTCTCTGGACATTCCACATTAGTCACCGTAATAATTGTGTTTAAATCTATCATAGAATCACCGTTTCTAATGTCTGTGTCTAAAACTGTTCCTGTATGGAAATACCTTGTTCATGGTGGATACATCAGATACTGCTTTGACATTGTACAGAGCTGAGGAAAGAATTTTGAAGTTTATTGAATTTTATCATGGGTACCTTTTTTTATGTTGGCCACGAAGAGAAACCTTGTGTGCCTCTGAGTCTCACCAGTTGCTGACCCCCAAAGGACACAAACCTGATGAGTTTTGGCTCTCACTGCAGTGCTGGAACTTGCACCTCCCTCCATCCCCACAGCAGAGCTGCCTTGTCCCACAAAGTCCCTGGCAATGCAGGGATGAAGGAAACAGGACAGGCTGTGGGGATCAGGGGCAGGGCACAGGCAGGGATTTGGGGTGGTTGTGAGCCCAGGGCAGGAGCCAGCCCTTGGCCTTGGTGAACCTCATCCAATTGTCCTGGGCCCATGGCTCCAGCCTGTCCAGATCCCTCTGCAGAGCTTCCTGCCCTGCAGCACAGCCACACTCCCACCCAGCTTGGCCTCACCTGGACACTGACTCAGGGTGCCCTCCATGCCCTCGTCCAGATCTGCAAGAAAGAGATTTCACTGCCCTGGCCCCAATCCTGAGCCCTGGGGACACCCCTGGATGTGGCTCCATTGCCCAGAACTCCTTTGGCTGGAATTCTGTTTTTTTGGAGCTGTGCCTGCATTTGGTTTGTTTGCTGACAATAAATGAACATCCCTCTGTGTCTCGGGCAGCTCCTTCTCCAAGGAAAGCAGGTGGGAGTTGGTGACAAGGAGCTGAAAGCTGCAGGCACAGTCTGGAGGGGAGAGAGCTCAGATTTTCACAAGGCTGCTCTGAGTGCCAGGGGTTGGATGGGGGAAATGGTGGGGTGGGGGTAGGGACAAAGTCAGCCACAAAGAGTCTTGATTTTCATATTTCTTCAGACTGCATTAGGAGGTGCTTGGGATCAATGTCAACTGGAGATTACTGATAACAGTGTATAGACTGGAAAAGAATAAACAGGAAAAAATATTCTGTCATTACTTTTTAAATGTAATGCATTCATTTTCAGTACAATTGTGAAATCTGTCTAATTAACCAGAATGGAATTAAAACTCAAATTATTCCCATGGGCTTCCCTTGTTAGGGTGATTTGAAATGTTCATGAGCCCTGGGGCACTGAATTCCTGAACTGAAGAGCTGAAGGCTGAACAAGCCTCTGGAGCAGTAAAATTCAGCAGCAGCCTCCAAGTTGCTGAGGATGTCAGCAGCCCCCACTGAGGCCATCCCTGCCCAGAGACCGTGGGGGAATGGGCAGACAAGGAGAGCGTCCCTGGGGCTGGGGAAGCAGAACTCAGAGGCAACAGCGGGTCCAGGTGGAAATGGACTCTGGAATGTGGCTGTGAAAGCCCTGCCTGGGCTGTGCCAAGCAGGACACACAAGCCCTGACCCCATCCCCTGGCAATGGGGACTGGTGACCTCACAGGATGCTCGTGGCTGTCCCTGAGCAGTGGGATGTGGGGTGGGAATGGTGAGGGCAGGAGAGCAGCAGGAGCCCTCCAAAGCTCTGTGGGATTGGAGAGGAGGCCACCAGCCCTGGCGCTGGAATAAACTGGTGTCTTCTCATGGGCCTTGGTGGGAGGGACAGCAGCCACAGCCAGGGGACACAAATGTCATTGCTGCTGGCAGGGGGGGTCCCAGCCCCCCAAAGCCTTTGGTCATCCCCACTGCAGCTCTCCTAGCCTGGCCTAGGTCTGTGCTGGTTCCCTGACAGACGGTTTTACCCAGTGCCCCATTTCCCCAGCTCCCTCTGACCCTGGGAGCTCCCAGAGCTTTACTGATGTCCCTCTGGCCTTCCTCGCTATTTCTTCAAATAAAAAAGGCAGTGTTTGGCTGAGGAATGGCCAATTCCTGTGGGATTCCCAACACCTGCCTTCTTCCCACACCCTGCTAAAGCTCCCGTGGCACTCAACCAGTCCCAGGCACAGCCTTGCTTCAATCTGCTCCTTCTCTCCCTCTGCCAGCACTGAAATCCATGTCCCATCTCCAGCCCCGCAGAGCAGCCCAGTCCTGTCTGGCCCTGCAGCAGGAACTGGAGGCACGGCAGGTCAGGGACAGCCACTCTGTGTCTGGAATGCTCAGCAGATGCTCAGCTCAGCAGATGCTGCAGCCCCAGGGCCAGCCCCGCTGCCCAGCACAGCAGCACAGAGTTGGCCCCGGGGCTCCTCAGGCCCTTAAAGCACACAAACACACACGGAGTGAAGCTGGAATACACAGAGAGCAAACACTGAAGATTGAAAGGACAGGGCAGACTCTGGTGATCAGGTACCAGGATCAGCCAGCAAAGTCCACTGAGCAGCCCCTGTTCACCATACAGCCAGAGAATGATTTGGGTTGGAAGAGCTCTGCTCTCATCTGACCCCCCTGCAATGAGCAGGCACATCCTTCACCATGAGCAGGCACATCCTTCACCAGATCAGATTGCTCAAAGCCCTTCACTGTTTACAGGAATGGGACATCCACCACTACCCGGGGAACTCGTTAACACAGCAATTATCAATCACACTTGTTACCACAGCAACTACCACAGCAACTATTAATTTAGGATTCCTTCCTAAGTGTGGTGCCACAGCAAGCAAGGCTTGAACCATTTGTGATGCTCAGTTTCCATGGAAACCAGCAATAGGACCCCATTGCTATGGGCTTGTGCCATGGAATTCCAGAGCTGTGATGTCACCATGACAAGCATCAGCCAAACGCGCTGCTGGTGCCCAACACCACGGCAACCAGACATGGAAATGCTAAGCCAGGGATGGTTTCCATGGTAACCGGCACTTGGGATGGCTGTCATGGCAACCATCATGGATACACTGCCATGTTGCCATGGACATTTCACTGAGACCTGTTGCTGTGGTTGGCTGCCACCACAACCATTTCAGGTCCTGTTGCCAAGGCTGGTTGCCATGACAACCATCGGGGCATTTGCCATAACAACCTACACAGACACCCTCCATTGCTGCAATTTCCATGGCAACCATCAATTAACCAGTTTCCAGGGACTTTGTACAACATTTGCACGACTCATTTGTCATGGAAACGATCCCACAGTACTGTGGAAGGTCAGTGCCATGGCAACCATCATAAAACTCCATTGCTACAGTTGGTTGCTGTCTTGGCTTGCAAAGCAGGATGTAACCCAAAGTGTGCATTCTATCACCACCTGTTAAAACCAGGTGGGGCAGTGTTCTTTATCTTTTCCACAACCCATCCTTCCTCCAGGAGATATCTCCTGTTAATGGACCACTGACTCCCAGTGCATGGCTGATAAAATTCCATCATCCCATTGGGAGATGCTCCAGCCAGGGGGAGGAGCCAAGACTTTCCTACCTAGACAAAATCTGAGCTTTAGAACATCAGAGCAGCCTTTTTCCACTGGATTCCAGAGGAAAACCAGACCCTTCTGCATCATCACTGGACCTTCAGAGGAAAACTGCACCTTCTACAGGAGCACTGCTCCAACTGAACCACACCTGTCACTGCAGGAGGATGCAGCCACCATTTAATGGGACTGCACCAACACCCTGAGTGACTGATGGGGTGTCAGGTTGGATTCTGACTCTGTCAATGTTTTGTGGTTTTTTGTATTACTGTATTTTAAAATTTTTTTCCTAGTAAAGAACTGTTATTCCTATTCCCATATCTTTGTCTGAGAGCACCTTAATTTCAAAATTATAATAATTTGGCAGGATCAGATTTACATTTTTCCATTTCAAGAGAGGCTTCTGCCTTTCTTAGCAAACACCTGTCTTTCAAACCAAGACAGTGGCCATGGTAACTATCCTGATGCCTCATTGCCAGGGCTGGGTGACAGCACTGACAGTGCTGGTCCCTGGTGCTGGGGACTGGTTTGGGCTGGGAGGAGTTAACTTCCTTCCCGGGGGCTTCTCTGGGGCTGGGCTTGGATTTGGGCCAGGAAGATTCCAGGAGGTTTTTGGTCCTGCCCAGAGCCAAGGCCTTTCCTGTGTCTCATCCTGCCCTGACAGTGAGGGGGTTGGGGGAGCACCAGAAAGGGGGAGAGACACAGCTGGGACAGGTGACCCTGACCTGGCTCCAGGGGACTCCCAGGCCATGTAGAAGAAGAATCAGTCTGGAAAGAAGGGACAGAAGCAGGAAGGGGGGGATGCTGGAAGTGATGGAATTTATGTCCCCAAGTGCCTGGAAAGGAGCCCTGCTTACCTGGGGAGAGATGAACACCCACCAGCCTGGAGGAAGCAGGGAGTGAATTCCTGGCTCTGCTTCCTTGCACAGCTTTTCCTTCCCCCATGGACCTGTCTGTGTCTGAGCCCTGGAGTTGTTTGGTCTCTTTCACCCTCTGGATTCTCCCCCAGTGGGTGCTGCAGTGAACTGGGAATGAGGGGCAGGTGCCAGAGAAAGGGACACAGAGATGCAGCTGTGGACTTGTCATGGCACAAGCACAGGGACCCTGAGGCACAGAAACAGGCAGGTATCATTTCACACCCTTCCCTGCTCTTTGCATTTCCTGCAAGCTTTCTGGAGCATTGCTGGAAATATTTTTGTAATTTCTGAGGTGATTTACACAACACCTCACAGGACACACTCATGGTATCAGGAGAATTATGTGATATACTATGGATTCACGTCCCTAGAAAATACCAAGGTTCTGATTGATTAGTTACTGTTTGAGTCTAGAAGTGGGCAGTACAAACTTCCATTTTTCACTTTCAACTGCTCATGTGGAAAGCACAGTATATTCTTCCAGATCTTTGCACAATATTTGTTAGTTACATACAAAAAAAATTTTTATTTACATCCCTACTCAACATAAGGAACCCAAACTACTGGCCTATCCATAAGACTACACAAAAAGAAGGCAATAAATATGTTTTGCTTTCCACTTCAGACAAATCTCGGATTTTTGATTTTTGATTCTATTTGAAGATTTTTGATTCTATTTGAAAATTTTTCATTCTATTTGAAGATTTTTCATTCTATTTGTACTTTGAAGAAACTTGTAGGTTTTTTGTTATCTCTAGGCTCTGAACTGGGAGTTGTCATTGTTGTGAAACCAAGATTAATCAGGATTAATACAGAAATAGATGTTCTAATCTATCCTTACACTTCTGTGGCAGAAGCTGCTGATCCCTAGGAAGGCTAGCTGGTGATTTCTGTCTGTGTTCAAATATTTAAAGCAACATTTAGTCCCACACTTTATATTTCAGAAAAACAATTTAATGGCATCTTAACATTGCTTTCATATCTTATAACATGCATATTTTACTCTTTATGAAGATGAAATATCTTTTAATGCAAGTAACTCTATTGAAACTTCCATTGTAGAAATTCTAAAACCGTTTTAACATAGTGAAAACAAAACAGTCTAAAAAGACAGGTCTACCAGCCAGTGAAATGGAAAAAAACAGAAGACTTCAGGCAAAAGTGCATACATTTAACACCTACATTTCTTTCACTGTGCTATCTATTCAGAGAAACAGTAAATTTAAAAGAACAGAAGTTCTTTAAAACCAGAATTTCTAATGACAGAAGCAGCTTTGAAACAACTTTCTATGTAGTTCTATTTTTTTCAAAATTTTAAATTGGCTAATTTGTGTCCCAACATTTTGAAGCACAAGGGATGAAAGGTGGAAAATGCTCTGGAGAGGGATGCAGTTATAGAACTATGAAGTTTTTATGCGTAAAGGAAATGAAAATAATATTAAACACACTGAGCACGACAGAAAAATGCAACAAAGTACTAACTCAGAGAATAACAACGCTGTGGAGGCACCAGGGAGCAATGCCAGGGCACTGGGCATTTCTGCATTTTAAGCAAAGAGCTTTACAGCTTCTGGAATTTTTCTTTTCCTGTCCATTTTGGAAACCGCCACCCACCCCGCCTGGCGCATTCTCCTCATGGTTTGGAGTTTCAGTGCAGAGCCTGGAGATTTCCCATGGCATGGAGCTGGTGTCTAGGAAGGGAAATAAAGCCATCCATCAGTTTCTGTAAACAATCTCATTAACTGCTTGGTTTAATCTTATGAAAGGATAACATACCTTTTTTGGTGCTGTGGAATGTAATGGTGAAGCTTGTGGATAATCTTTGTACAATTTTTTAAACATTTTTTCTTCAGAAACTATGCTCTAATAAATTAAAAAGTTATTTAGTCACAATATATTAAAAAATACTTTTTCTTTCCCTCTCAGGATATTAAACTATTAAAAAAAAAAAGATGTTGTTATGAGGCATAACAGTTGAATAAAAAGAATGCAAATTATGTACATATAACCACAATTCCAGAAAGAGCCAATTAAGTAAAAATATACACATAAATACTGGCTTGAATGTAGAAGCCCCAACCCTTTATCTTCACTCTTAGACACAGCAGTGAGCACAAAGAACTGTTCAGCACAGGATTTGTTCTCTGGCTCTTACCAGGAGGTCAGTGTGCTCAGAGCTGTCTGACTGACAATCCAGCTGGACAAGCACTTTTTGCTTTTTCCTTGTGCTCTGCTCCGAGGGCAGGTTTGTGCTTCTTCCACTTTGCAGTTTATCTGTTGGAGGAGTCTTTATAATATATGTCTGGGAAAGAAAATGTTTGTAGTTTTAAATTCTATTTTATGGGGTAAATATAGAGTCTAAACCCAATCTCATGACCCACTTTACAGTCTGAGTGTCCAAGAAGACACCTGAGAGACGTGGTGGAATTATTTTCTTTCCATCCAAACACGAAGCAAAGACTCAAACAAAGTGGGGTGGGGTAGAAATATCCTTTTTTTGGTTGCCAAACTAGGAGAATGAACAGGAAGCTGTGGAAGAGTTGAGTTTCATGGCACATTGTTCTTGATGTTTATCTGCAGAAATTCTGGTTATTCTCAATTGCAGCCACTACACGTGGACTGTATCAAACATCTCAGAAACTGGAAACTAACAAAACTGCAGGAAGAGGCTTTCAGAGAAGGATTGACAGCGATATCAAGATTGGTGTTACTTGAAACAGCCCTTTCACTAGAAGTTAAACTGAGAAACATTGCAATAGTCCAGTGCAGTCCTTTTTTAGAAAGGTAACACCAAAACGATGGTGGATTCTGTTGTTCCAAGATGAAAACCACAAGCAAACTCCTGACAGGGAAGAAGGGCAAGTTCTGCAGTATTCAGTATTCAGGAATACTTTGATACTTCAGTAATTTTTACAGCTATATAAACTTTTTTCCCTTCCATAGAGAAAAAAGTGCTTTTATAAATGGACACTTTTGAAGACTAAGTAAAACAATTCTAGAGATATAAAACAACAACTGAGAAAGAAAAATGACACACTTGGAGCCCTTCCATAAACTGCTGTCTAATGTCTCCATGGAATGGTATCACCCTTTAAAATCCCTGCTTATCTCAGGAAAAAAAAATTAAGCATCTACAGAGAAGTAAGTAATACAGAGAAGTAAGAACACAAAATGTGTTTTGCTGAACACAAATAATTTATCATGGCACTTCAATTGATTCTACACATATAAATACTTCCAAACTCTAAAACCAATTAAAAAGTTAAAGTTACCTTGTGTTTCTTTTCACTTTCAGGAATCATATTTCGAGAGTGCTCTTTTACAAGATTCTCCTAAAACAGAGTTATGTGATAGGAAGGAAATATTTATTTGAATTCAGTTGTTAAGAATCTTCTTGGTGTAATTACAGAACACAGTTTATAATCACAGACTGTTACAAACTTCACACAAATATATGACCAGACACTGTTTTTCTATTCAATTTCATTCCTTACACAACTTCTAGAGCACAAGCCCAGGCCACACCTCACCCACACTGCTCAGTTAGTGAAAAACTCCACCTTTTCTTCAATTTCTGCTTTCAGCTGTTCCTTAAGGGATGACAGTTCACGTTTCAAACATGACAGCTCATTTTCCTAAAAACAATTAAATAAAGGCTAGGGTTAACTATGCCCAATCCAGAAAAAATAAAACAGTCCAAAATAATTAATAGGGATATTCATTAGATACAAAAGATAATTCTATTTGTTTTTCAACCCTATACATGAAGCTTTGCTTTACCTTGTTTAAAATTAAAGACTGAAGTACTATAGGAAACAGGTAGTTGATCATAAGTGTTCAAGGTAAGACCTTAAAACACTTGGGAGAAGGGGGTGAGAGGGCAGAATCGAACTATTTAAAACAAAAATTTCCTATTCAAACTGTGAAGTCAGAACATGACACACTGGCTGGAAGAGTAGACACAAACACACTGCTACTCCCATTTAGTTTTAGAAGCATTTGGAGTTTTTAGTGCCCAGAATAAGATCTGTAAGACAATAAAAGGAAATAAATTAGTGGGCTGATTTTTACTGTTCAGTCCCACTAAAGCAGATAGTTAACCCCTCCCCAAATATTCAATAGGAAGAAGTAAAACATGACATTTATAATTCTATTACACTCAAGGTGTGTGGGTTTAACACAGCTTGGCTCTCAGTGGGGGTGGAGTGTTATAAGAACATATTCTATTATTGGCTTTTCACAAATATTAAAATGAATGCTGTATGTATAATGTTGGAAAACTCTGCTGTATTAATACAGTTTCTTTTAGTTCTGCTATTAACAAAACTTAGAAATAGTAGTGTGATAAATACATATATTTTTCTTGGAGTATAAAATGATGACGTAAAAAGGTTTTGTTCATGTATGAGAATGATAAAAATGAGAGAATGGTAAAAAAAAAGATAATCAGGAAATTGTTCACATTCTTGGATTATCGGACACCAGAACCCCAGGGAAGAAAAAAAAAATTGATTTACAGGTTGTGGTGGGGGGGGGGGATGATTTTGAATAATGTTTGAAGATCTATGAATATACAACATGTTGATGCATTTAAAGAAGTGTTTTCTGAGTTAGTGGGTGGTCTTGGCTGAATGTCAAGCACCAAGCCTTTATAACCTTTTGCTTTATTTTTTGTCTCATTGTTTTTTATTCAACCTTTTAAATTTTACCAGGAAAGGGAACCTCGTTTTTCACAGGAGGAAGCCACAGAAGTGGCTTCTGAGAGAGAAAGCTTCTTCTGTTTCCAGCAGAGCCAATTTCTGAAGGTGCTGATGATGGACACATTGCTGGTCTGATTTTAAAAGCTGGTAATGCCTCTGTGATGACAGATTTAAGGAAGAAAAAAACTGTGTGCACTTCTTATTCTTCTTCTTCGGGCTGGAAATGTGCAGCAATAATGGTGTTGCAGTGTTCTTATCCCTTATGGTTTGAGGGAGATGTTGCAGTGTGTTCTCATCCCTCATGGTTTCAGGGAGATGTTGCAGTGTGTTCTCATCCCCTATGGTTTCAGGGAGATGTTGCAGTGTGTTCTCATCCCCTATGGTTTCAGGGAGATGTTGTGGTGTGCTCTCTTCTCAATAATTTGTTCCATTCCCCCCTGCATTGTTAAACTGTACCTTCCCACCTAGTTGTCCCTCTTGCCCTAAACCTGCCCCTTGATCCAGAATGTTCCCTGTTCCTCCTCCCATTAAGTTGTCAATCCCACTTTTTACCTACCCTTTAGTTTGGAAACTTCCCTGTCAATTCCCTGTTCTTTGAAGCCCCATTGATCTGTTTCATTTGTTCCCTCCCCCTGTGTTTCCTTGGCTTATGTATTGTAAACCTCACCTTGTGCTCCTCCCCAGCCTTCCCCTATTGGTAAAGAATTTGTGCCCTCCCCTAGAACCTCCCCTGTATAAATGTCCCTGCACACCCAGTTTCTTGGTTTGTCATCCCTGGAAAACTGAGATCAACCTTTCAGAGCTGCAAAACCCTGTAAGACCTTTACAATTGATAAAACTTGAGTAAAAATGAACCTGCAGACAACAATTTTCTCCTGAATCAGAGAAGAGGAAAAAGTGAAGACACGTGAAAAGAACGTGGTGGCACTAAAGTCAGTGAGGGGAAGGAAGGAAAAGAAGTGCTCCAAACATCAGAGCTGAGATTCTTCTGCAAGCCATAGTGAGGACTATAACACACAAACTGTGTCCCTGGAATTCACAAAGCACATGGGGGAATGCACAGATCCACTCACAGCCCATGAGAAGAGGTGCCCGTGCTGGAGTGAGTGGATGTTAAAAAGCTGTCATCTAGTGGGAAATTCAAACAAAAAGAGAAGATAAAGAGGCCACTTGTTTCCAAACTAGAACAGCTCATCCTCAAAAGATTTCACCCCATGAACTAATGACCCATGCACAACAGTTGTGGGAATTCTGTTTGCCTGTGGGAGGGACTCATGTTGCAGCAGGTCAGGCAGGACTGCTACTCCTAAAAAATAAAACCACACTGGAAAAGTTCAGAGAGAACTGTCTCCATTGGGAAAGACCCCACAGCACAGCAAGAAACTCCCTAAGCAAACTGAAAAAATATTTTTACAAGTGACAAACTGACTAGAGATCACGTTTTGTCTCCCTGTGCTGTTGGTGGGCAACAGGAAGGGACTGGGATAAAAGGTGTTCTAAAGGTTTATTTTAATTCTCATTACCCACTTTTAAATCTATTTATAATACATTTTCTTGATATTGTTGAAGTTCGAACTTGTTTTACCCCTAAAGTGTTTTTCTCTTAATCCTTATCTCAATTCATGAACCCTTCAATTTTTCTTTCCCCTCCTCTACTCAACTACAGAGGAGGAAAATGAGTGAATGGTTTTTTTGTGTGTGCCTGAAGCTTAGCCAGTATCAAACCACTACACAAGAACATCAGCCCCTCCACTGAATTATTTAACATTGGAAAGTACTCCTTACCAGTGCTCTTGCTGATGATAACTGTTTTGGCTGTTTAATTTTATATACTCTTAATTCTGCATCTTTTTCTTCAACCATTTTATCATATTCGTTCTGTGTTAAAAAAACCAAACCAACAACAAACTCAAAACATGTGATTTGTAACATGGAAATGTTACAATTATAGATCTATCCAGTCTTAAAACATCATTTTTTCAAACAGGCTCCTCAGAAGATTCAGAAAGCACCATGAACAAACACTGATGCTTCTGCAGAAACTGCAGAAATCAAATGCTCAATGCAGTATTATTTTGTGGACTGGCAGAGTGTGCTTTATTTCTATGCAATATGTGTTCAGCACCTAAGAGCCAGCCATGCTATTTTTATTAATGGGATCTGCTAAAGATACTGCAAAAGAGAGTAACAGAAAGGTAAACTAAAATGTATCAAGATAAACTGCTGACAGGCACTAAGTAATTTCCCCAGAGAAGGAGGCCAAACTGATACTGAAAAATACTGCATTCAGAGGGTATTAAAGGAAGCCTAACTTTAAAACAAAAAATTAAATCCTAGAAGTTTAGAGAAATGAAATTTATCTGCCCATAGGCATGTTTCCAAAATCTTCAAATGAATTTAATTTTAGGTGATGAAAAGTCAAGCATGTGTTCAGCTTCCTTTTCCCAGACTCAGGCCTCTTTGTGGGTTTGAAGGGTTATTAACACATTACAAATGCCAGCAATCAGTAAAATCTCTTACCTTGTGCTTTTCCATAAGTGCCACCATTTCAGTTATCTTGTGCTGACAGTGGATATCAGTTTCTCTCTGTATCACTGCTGCTTCCTCATAAAGCAACCTCAGCTTTTCTACCTGGGAGCAGTAAATTGCATTTCATTCATAAACATAACAATATATCTTTTTAAAATATTACTTTAATTTCTTCTTCCCCCTGTGGGTGCAGTGTAGTCCCATTTGGACTTCATTTGCTTTTGAGATCCTTTTCGATTCTGACATCTCTTATGGAGATTGTTAAAATGGGCAAGATTAAAGGTACAAGTTCACTTTGAACCCAAAGGCCATTTCAAGCACTCTGCCCTAACATTTCTTAGCATTACCATCAAAAAATGTGTGGGCAAAAAAATACTAATATGGGAGAAGTTATAATCTCATTTAGCTATGCTGACTTTATACCAAGGGTAGAATTTCTTTGAACTATATCAAGAAAGAAAGAATTTTTAACTGGGTTCTTATTTTCAAAGACATACTCAGATACTTCAACTTAAGCACCTGATGTACTAAAGCTTTGCTCACAGGCATACACAACAACCATTTCTGTTGATAAGACTGAAATGTAAGAGCAAGGGCTCTGGTCAATAAAGCTTCATAAAAATATTTTAAATAAAAAAAATTAATTGCAGTAAAAATTAACACCTCACCTGTTCATTAAGTTTCTTTTCATTCACTTTTCTTGTTTCTATCTCTTTTTGATAGATGTCAACTGCTTCCTTATGTTGCTTGTTCATATTTTCCATCTCTAACTGCAATTTATTCACCTTTTGAGAATGCAGAATTGCTGCTGTTATTTGTTTAGGAATTAATATGTTAATTTTGGTTTTTTGCCCTTTATTTTTGAGCAGAAACACACTGTTACTTCTCAGGCATATGATTAAAGTGTTTCCTATTTAAAAGTTCAGCTTTTTTTTTATGAAGAACTGAACTTTGTCCTGAAGTGAGTTAGAAAATACTCAAAGAAACAATGGCAACAGCACAATGGGAAAGACTGCCCTAAATGCTGTGAATTCCTTGGAAAAAAACAAATACAGATGGAGATTTTATTCTCTCTCTTGAAATTCTATGTAAGATTTTCGCAGGTTTTATGGGACATTTTCCTCCCAGCTGTGCATTTTGATTACAGTTTTTCCTTTTAAGTTTCTCATATGAATATCCTCCCAAAAGTCCACTTCTTTCTCTAAGTGCAGTACCCAAAGCTGGACACAATGTTCCCATCAGAGGGATTTACAGTGCAGAACACATTTAAAGAACAGCCTGAAGTGAGTAATGTATGTAAGTCTTTTAAATGCTTTTCTGTCACAATGGGGTTACTGTTCAGTCCACTGTCAATAAAAGGAAAAAAAAGAAAGGCACTGATTGGAAACATAATTAATTGTGATGTGAAGTCTATCTCTTTTAAATGTTCAATAGTCAGTGCCCAATGATTAAAAATGGAAGCATCTTCTAAAAACTATGAGCTCATTCCTGCACAATCTGTATCCTAAATCCATAAACCAGCTCACAATGTATTTAACAAATATTGTCATTAGTTACACTGGGACTTAAAAACATTCACTTCATCTTCTATGTGATGTTATTTAAACCTACCTCCCCTTCATGAATACTGGTTTTCTTGCTTTCTGCAGTAATTTTCCTTTTCAGCACCTGATTCTGTTGAAATAAAACAAAACAAGCACTGCACTTTAATAAGTTAACAGAATTATGTAATGGTTTAACTGTGTCGAGAATGTCAGAATCTTCAAAATTCCACCTTTCATCAAGTTCCTGTTATTGAATGGAGTTCATTCCATAACTCCTTCTTGTGCAGTTCAGGTTCCAGAACAATTCTCCAAACAAAAGAATGCTCAGATAATTACTGTGAAAATCCTGTTTCTTCACGACCTTAAGAAAAGCTCCCCCTGAGCAACAACAGGGAATAACAAATGAGGGGCAGAATGGGAATTAAAACTAAGATGCTGCTGACAGAAGGTGTGAAGATGTCATGACCAAAAATACAAGTTATATATATTTTACAGTGAAGTTTCTACAATTTGTGCTAGTGCAGAATTCTTTTCTACAAGTGGTAACTGTGATGGGTCCTTATTACAAGTACATAAATAATACTATATAGTAAATGAAAAAAGTATAAGTTTGTTAAAGATTTAATTTTTGTAATTGCTTTTTTCAAATTAAGGCTAATTTAACAGATCAAGTGATTCCAAAGACGACTCCTTAATTTGATCAGTTAGGATAAGAAAGGAACATTTTTAAATTACATAGGTGTATCTAAAGGTATTACAGCAGATGAAAAATGCTGAAAAGTCACCCCAAAATACCACGTGTTGATGTATTTGTGACTCTCAAAATCCCTACACACCTCCTGCTGCAACTCTTCAAAGCATTTGGCTTTATTTTCCATCTGTTTCTTTAAATTATTAACCTGAAAGAGATATTTCAAACATTAATTAGTTAAGTCCTAAACATTACACCCTGTGTTAGCAATTTCTGTCAACATTCCCAAACATGCACTTGCACCAGTCTGGTTTATTCTGATGGGACTGAAACACAAGCTGATGTCTTAGAATGACTGGAGTTTGAGCCATAAAGTACTACAAGATGTTAATTAATTTAATTAATAGCAGTGAACCAGTTCCTTAGTGGTTATAGAGTTAAGAAAGAAGAAGGAAAAAACCTCCAGTATCTTCACAATTTCAAAAATACTTTGTATGAAGTTCCCCACAATCTATGAAAAAACAAATTTTCCCAATTATTTTCTAGACTCTTCAACTGCTTTTCCTTTCTTGAAATTTCATTTTCAATACTCTTAATCTGAAATTAGAATTGTAAATCTTTGACTTTTACAATGAAATTATGAAATCTGTTTTAATGCTAAAAACCCCAGGTTGCTTTGAAACTACAGAAAGTAAAAATTTTTGAATCTATTTAAGCTAGAACTCACACTACATATAAAAACTAATCTAGAGCCCATCCATCACCCAGTGGGTATATGGAAAAAAAAAAAAGAAAAACAGGTTCCCTGTTTGCCTGAAATCAAACAAATCTTTAATATTCAATTTCCCAGCAAGGAATAAACATCCCTGTGACTGTGCTTGTCTTTCAAAATACCAGGGCTCAGCATGTGGACACACAATGTCACAGCTGGCAGCAGCTGTGACAGGAGAAAGCCCCTGGCAGAGACCACATCCCCCAGGCAGAGCTTTGCACAAAAAATCCCAACAAACATTTTACATTTCAATTCTGTCCTGCAGGTTATGTAACATATTTCCATACGTACGTTTTCTTCTTTTTCATCCAGTTTACTTTGAATCTCTTCACCCGTCTTTGCCATTTTCTCCTTCAGAGACTCCAGTTCATTTCTAAGGCCCAAATTAACAAGCATTAATAAATATTTACTTCTTACCTTCAACTTCCTTTCAGTACTAATAAACTCCTGTTTTATTTTCTACAAAGAGCTGCTGATGTTGATGGGAATTTCATAAGCTGCTCAATGAAAATGTTCTTAAAATGAAGCAACATGCCTAGTAAGTCAAGATGTGAACTGTCCATACTTTTTATTTTAAGTAGGAGAAGATGTTCCAGCTAACCTAAGGAAAAGACATCCTAACCTGGACTATTGTAATGCAGCTCTGAAACATGGGAGGCTGCCTGTCTATTGAACTGATGGTACAGAGATTTCTGCAGAGTAACACTCAGCCAGTTTTGCCTTGTCACATTTCATCCATAACCTTGAACTTCCATTTTCATTTCCTTCACACCTAACATGTCTAATGCACAACAGGACAGCTCTTTCTATGTAAAACAAAATGATGGCAGACATTGTTCCTGTAGCAACAGGTATTTCTAATCTGATAGAATTTGTACTTGCCAACAGCAGAACTGAATAGTTTCTGTTTAGCTGTATTATCTAGAAAAATATTAATCAAAAAAATCCCAGAAAGCAACATAGGAACACAACTATCTATCTGAATCTACTTCCTTTAACAATATCAGATATTAATATTTGTTTTCACTTGCCTTAGCTGGCCATTTGCCTCTTCTAGGTTTACAACTAACTGCTTTGTATTTTCTTCCTTTTTCTCACTATCCTAAATAAAGACCAATGTCAGCAAAGAAATAAAATTCAAAGCGACTTCTTAAAAAATTCAAAGACATCCAAAGCACACTGACCTGCCTTATTCACAAGTGTAAATACACTTCTTGCCCAATTCAAGCACAAAAAACAGTTTAGGTACTCTACAGAACCATGTCATGTTGCAGTTTATCATCTGATTTGTAAAACTGAGCACTGTCCTTTAAAAAAATCTGGAATTTTACAACTTGCCTCTTGTTTTTCTTGCAGTTTCTTGAGTTCTGCAGCCACATCATTTCTCTCCTGTGCTATTTGTTCTTTCTCTAGTGAAAGCTTATTGAGACACACTGTTAGTTGTTCATTCTTTAACCTAATTTAAAACAAATGGCCAAGAGGAATAAGAACATTTTGAAATCTCCTTTGAAGTTAAATATACCCATTATCAAGTGTTACTCCATGCTGAAAAAAGTCCAGGCCTTTATCTACCAATACAGGATTTGTAGCAGTCACAGTGATATAAAAAGGAGATAGAAGAAGTAAAGAAAACCAGAGTCAACTTTTATATAAATATAATGGTCCGTGAAGATGATGTAGTTCAAAGCAGGATTAACAATGAATTCAGAAACTTTCTCTTCTTGTTAACAAAGTCAGAGATATGGAACAACTACATATTCCATAGAATAATACAAATAGAGAAAATGTAATTTACAACTGCAAGTATATAATTTATGTTATATTGTGTGATTCAAAACTTCCATTAGAAAACAATCACAGCTCATTTCACTGTGGATTAAAGTAACTTCTATATAACACCAAAAAAATTAAATACTGTGTTTTCAAAATGGTCATACATCTCTTGTTGAAGATCTGTTTTCAGAGCCAAAAGTTGGTTTAAATGATCTTGCTCCTTTTCAGCTGTACTAGTCAGCTGTGCTTTCAAACCATGCATTTCTTTCTGCAGAAGGAAAAAGAAGAGTTTTGAGCACACATGTGTAAACTACAACTCATGGTGGTTATCAGACATGAGCTATCAGCACAAGGCTTTCAGAAGAACCAAACAACATCCACACCATGGGTTATCCAGACTGTACCTTTACATATCTCTGCTGGGATATGAAGTGGTGTGAGATGAGAGCTCTGACACCTGTGCTGTACCTGGTCCCTGCTGTGAGTTTCATTACCCAGTCTGCAAAACTATTAAATTAGAGTCCTTGGACATAATTTTAAATAAAGATATTTGCTTCAGACTTTACAAGCTTTTGCATTCATCTAAATAAAAAAGACTAAAGAAACATAAGAGAATTCCAGTTCTATAGGATAGAGCAGAAAGGCAATCAACAGGGCTGTGCCTCCATCCTCAGTACAGGCACTGTAGGAGTGCAAGGGGCAGCAGCCAGGCCCCTGTGCACAGGAGGACAGAGATCTCCTGCTGTCACTGCTGTGAGCAGAGCAGCTCAGGGTGGGACACTGCTCTGTGTGCTACTTCCATGAACTTGTGTTCAAGTTAGGATGTGTAACTTGACTATTTATAAAAACATGTTTTATTATTGCCCTATTTCACACCTCTCTGATTTCTCTCTCCAAATTTTTCTCTCTCTGCAATTTTTTTACAGCAGCCTCAAGATCCTTCTTCAGCAAGAATACTCCAATTTGCCCATTTCAGAAAATTAGTGAAACTCAGTTCAGAACACTCAATGCACAGATTGTAACAAGCAGAGGTAGTAAAATGCACACCTGATTTCACACTACCTTAACTTTAGTTGATATGGTTTCTTGTTAGACTTGTAAATATAAAATCATCATGAAAATAAACCTCTGTTAATAGTGTAATTCATATAGCTTAGAGTCCTGTGACAGAAAATGGGCCTGTGCCACAGTACAGCAGGGTGCACAGAGGCCAGAGCTAATTACCTTCCTGTAAGTAAGAAAAAAAAGGGAAAACTTTCTATCCAGAGGGATATAAAGGCATTTGAATGGGCATGAATGAAGAAGGAAATAACCAAAAACCTGACAAGGAAAACCAAAACACAGGAGACAAGGAAAACCAAAAACACAGGAGACAAGAAAACCCAAAACACAGGAGACAAGAAAAACAGTGGTAATAAACAAGATCTTCAAAGAAAACACTGAAATTTTGGATGAGAAAGTTTAGTAGAAATGTTAAGGTAGACTAGACTGTATTTATTTATGGCATTTAAGGCACTTACAAAGCAAGAGGAATTTCATATGAAAAGCAAATGCCATGAGATTAATAAAATGAACATTTACCAGAGTTTCTGACAGCTCTTCAAGTTGCACTTCTTTGTCACATTTTAACTTAGTCATCTCTTCTACAGCACATGTAATGCAAAATTAATGGAACAGAAATAATTTTTCATACTTAGCAGGCAGTATAAAACACTTACCCTTTTGCAATAGCCAGTTCTCAGAACTTATTGGATTAAGTTCAGAAACTGTAAAGCTCATTTATGACTCAATCTAAATGTAGACTTTGAAAAATGATTAAGAAAGACATGAGCAAATCTATATCTGAACAGAAACTAATTATTTATCTTAAATAAAATTCAGAGCCTATTATGTTTTCCACAATTATGGCTTCAAATAAACCATGAACTGTAAGACCAGAGTATTCTCCAAGTATTGATGCATCTGCATTGTTCCAGAAAAAAAAAAAATCTGAACTGCTGAAAGTTCAGATCACATGGATATGCTGAAAAAGGAAACCAGTTATTACTAACTTCCACATGTTTTCTACGTGCACATTCACAATACTGGTATTTTTTGCAAGTACTCCACACCAAGGTCGTGTTTGGTGTGGAATTCTCACAGGTCTCATCCTGCCTTGCTCTAGACAAGCATTAGCAGTTCACTTTGGAACATTTCTCTTTAGATGCCCTCAATGTATACAGGGACATCCAATTCTATTTCTCATCTGTCAGATGAGATCCAGCCCCATGTGCTGCACAGCAGGAAACAGTGCTGAAGGCAGAACTCTTACTCTGGAGGCTGAGGAGCACATCCCCAGAAACCACACGATATCAAAGCAGGATTTAAAGATAAGCCCTGCCACATCCAGCATGGGGAGGGTCTGCAGGAGCCTTAATGGGAGAGTTTTATCTCTGCTACAAGCTACAGAAATCCTGTCTGCTACTCCTGGCACCTGCAGTGCTACTGGTCTTAGCTGGAAACCAAAACTGCTTCCATGAGAATTCATGCATGGATGGCCTTGCCATTGGAGCTCTGCACAGCACTGCCCTTTGGCTGTGCAAGGATCAATGACCACCAAAGAAAGGGGAGTCAGGTGAGTCCAAATAAATGCAGGCATTCCTGACAGGTACAGGTAACATCATTCCTCCAAGTACTACAGACAGTCCATTTCCAGAAAGCAGCAGAAAACATTTTTCTTACTGCCTAGCTCATTTTCTGCCTTTCTACAAGCCTTACCCAGTTCAGCAGACTTCTTTTGGAGCTCCAAGGTAACCAGCTTTGATTCGTCTTCATATTTCTTTGATCTAAGAAAATGATAATTTAAAACCTCCAAATGTACAGTACAAAGCACTGCATTTGAAACTTGAAGGACAACAGGACAGTGTCTTACCACAAGCACTTGAAGAACATTTACCTTTCAACAGGCAGACAATATATCAGCTGCAACACCTACCAAATTTCACTTTTACAACTTCAGAACAGCAGACATTCAAGTCAACAAATATATACTTACAGAAATTTGTATTTCTTGAAGACAGAATTATGGAAGTTGGAGGGGGAAAAATTTTACTTTTTATAGACCAGTATCAAGCAGCACAAATATAAAAAAATTACATTAAATTCCCTGCATTTAGACCACTGTATCAAAAAACCTCCAAATTTCAGCTTCATTTCCAGTTGTTCTTGATTTTGTCATAGACTGCAACCTGTAAGATGCCTCTGAATGGAAACTCTTTAATTTACCTATTTTGCTCCTTTTGCAGCAAGCTTTTCAAATTGGCAGTAGAAATCTCAAACTCCTCTGTCACAGCTGCAAGCAAAGCCTTCACTTTTTTACATTCTTCCTCCTGTGCTTCCTTTTCTCTGGTGACCTCAATTAATGTTTTCACTGTAGTTTGCAATTCAGCTTCTAAGTTCTTCTGAGTAGCCTTCAAAACATGATCTAATTTCTAACCATGTTTTGCAACAAACAGCTACAGTTGTTTCATATCTAAAGTATCCATAATTATTTATGCAAATACTCATCTAGTTTATTTAAACTGAAAAACTGTAAGCAAGGTGTACCTCTGCCTTTTCCAATGAAATGTCAGCCTCTCCCAGCTTTGCCCTCAAATGTTCTTGACTGACCCGGGATTCCTTTAACATTTCTTCTCCATGTACTAAGCAAAAAAGATGTATGTTTATATTTTTAAAAATAGGATATTTACTAAAAAAATGCTGTTAGAAATTCGAAAATACATACATTTATAGAATTTAAAAAAGGCCAATGGTACTGACATCATATACTATAAAACCTTTGAATATAAATGGCTTAAAAATATTGAAAATCAAGGTCTGAAAAGTAAATGTCCTCAGTGGCACCTGCCTGACTGTAAATTTGTAAAACTGAAGCAATGTGTTTTCCCCTTGCAATTTTCAAAACTTCTCACTGCTTGACTCACCCTAAAAATTACCCTGCCAGTTCTCATCCCACATAAGCAGCTTCTGTTTCAAAGATAAGCCCCAAAATTCTGCTGCCAACCAGCAACAGAACAACTATCACAGCCCTGTTTCCTATGCTTCTAAAAACAATTACATTTAAACACAGCAGACAGAACTCTTACATTTTGCTTCTAGCAAGTCAGCAATCTTATTTTGTGATATCTGCAGCTGAGCCTGGATGTCTTTTATTACACCATCTTTTTCATCTCTCTGTATGGTAAGAGCTGAAATCTAGCAAAATTAAAGAAATATCATCATGAAGTGTGGGAAAGGGACAGAGACTCATTTCCATTTGTACCCCAGGTATGATAAGTTGCTGTCATTCAAGTTACATAAAGTTGTTGATCTTAGCCAAATATTGATCAAGTCACATTACTCCAAATGAAAAAGTCCTCCAGTTCAAAATCAAACTGTGAATTTCAGTAGACTGAAGGTCTGAAACATCACTGAACTTAGCAGAATCTGACTTAAATGCAGCTTCAGCTGTTATTCTGTCTTTCCTACTAATACCCAGAAAGACTTCTTGGCTCTTACACTGCCCTTTTAGTCACAAATAAAGCTGTTACCACATATTAAATGGTAAAACTGAGCAAACCTGCTTCTCCTTCGGACTCACTTGCAGTTTGCATTCTTTTTCAAACTTGTCCACTTTTTCTGCTTCTTCTTTCACTTTTGAGATACAGTAATAGCCACAGTTAATATTCTAGCTGAAATATACTCCAATTTCAATACAACTTCCAGTTTAACATTTCTTGCAATTGTACAGCTGTACATTTTGTTTCCCAAGAGTAACTGCTGAGGCAACATTTGATTTTATAAGCAAAATATCTTTTTTTTGCCAGCTTTCCACAGAATTAGTCCATTACTCCATGTTTGTTATAAGAAACTAACAGAAAAGAGCACGTGAAAATGAAACAGGAACACAAACAGGAACACAGCAGCCTGTACATATAGAGAGAGCATTTACCTGAAGTTTGTGTAGCTATACACTAGTGCATTACCATTTAAGTAAACCAACTACAGGAAATAAATATTACTGTCTAGGCTGTACTTCACAGACAAAACTTGAACTTTGAGTGACTATTTGAAAAATAAAGTTCCAAATTTGGCCCAGAGGAACAACAGCAGAAGGGGCCAGGCAGTGAATACAGACAGCAGGAATAAAAGAGGGTCCCAGTGTCTCAGTGTGACCTGCTCACCATTCACATCTGTCTGCCCTGACACTGCACATTTTTTATGTGTAATAAATGCTATGAAATACAAAATTGTTGAGCCAGCAGCATGAACACAATAAACAGAATTCTCACATTTGAAACTCATTTCCAATCTGTCCTGCTCTGCTTGCACACAAAGCTCTTCAAATGCCACTGTCATTCTCTAAAAACAAAATTTCATATTTGAAGCTCAATATTGGAAACCCTGGAAGTTCCCAAGGGGCTGCTGCCAACCCCAACCATTATGAGAAATCACCAGGTAAGTGAAACAGAGTCCAAAAAGAAGACAGAAGTTCTGGCAGTCACCCAGCACTAAGCACAGATCACACCCATCCCATGGATCTACATCCCACATATCACACATCCCATGGATCTACATCCCACATATCACACCCATCACATGGATCCACATCCCACATATCACACACATCCCGTGGATCCACATCCCACATATCACACACATCACATGGATCTACATCCCACATATCACACACATCCCATGGATCCACATCCCACATATCACACACATCCCATGGATCCACATCCCACATATCACACACATCACATGGATCTACATCCCACATATCACACACATCCCGTGGATCCACATCCCACATATCACACCCATCACATGGATCCACATCCCACATATCACACCCATCACATGGATCTGCATCCCACATATCACACCCATCACATGGATCTACATCCCACATATCACACACATCACATGGATCTACATCCCACACGCTGCTGCACTTTCTCCATTGAATGTGCTTTATGTAATACAAAAATAATTCTTGAAGAGGGACTGAAAACCTGACTTCCTGCATCACACATGACATGATATGGACACAGAAAGTATCCCAACATAAACATGTAATCAGCTCAGCATGTCCACACTCACATTCCTTTTAGCCAGCTTATGTCACTTACTTCCATGTTGCCATGAAGTTCCTCATACAATTGTCTTGTTTCTTCTCTTTCCTGTTCATCTATCAAAGCAAGAATTTTTTTAATTTTTTCTTTTGAAATTTTTTCTTTTGAAAAAGAATGCCAGCTGTCCAAGTCATTTTCCTTAATCAGCATAATGAATTTAAAAAGGAATTATCAGCTCATTTCTTATTAAATGAGGCATTATGAAATACAGTGCCAAAGCCATACTATCTAGGGAAAATGTGTATTTCATTGAAATATTAAGCAAGCTCAGCTTTTAAATTTCCTTCCCAATATATATTTTTGACAAATGTAATTCTGGATCAATTCATGTAACCATATTAATTCTTATAGTATTAATGTTGAATAATCATGTATCAAAACTGCAATGCAGAGTTTAGCACTGAATTTCTTCCTATCAGCAGATACCTATGACCACAGAACTGTCATTATAAAATTAAAACAACACTCCATGTCCATATTTTCCTTCTTTCCTTTTACTTTTGTAATTGATACTATTTTTCCCTATGAAAACAATTATAGAAAAGAATAGTAAGAAACAGAGCTATCAAAAAAGAACAGTACATCTATACACAAGTGTTTCTAGAATTAAGGCTAAAAAGAAATAGACACTTCTTAAATATCCAGGATCAAATTAGTAAAATTTTAATGATTAACAATTAACAATTCTACATTGCATATAAAGCAGAAATACCAATCAAGAACATGGGAATTTAGAGTAGATTCCACTGCCTCAAAACAGGCATGAAGTGCCACTTCATATCTCTCAGTATCTTCACAGTCCCTGGATGGGACTGAAAACCCTCAGGGGGCTGAGCAGACTCGAGGGGAGCTGCACTGCTCTGCAGTGGCTGTCACTGCTCACCAGGGTCTGGCACTGCCTCAAACCTGGCTCAGTGTTCAGGCACCCAAACGGCTCCCAGGCTTGGAAACTTTCAGCAAACGATTTGACTGGCTCCAAAAATCCTCTGGATTTAGCATCACAAACCTGATGTGTGTTAGACCTGTGGCTTCACTTCTAGTTTTGTGAGCCACTTAAATTTCACTCCTCATTTTAAGAGTCACATCCAGCCAATCTCAGCTGGAGAGCACATCTGGAACAGCATGAGAACCTTTCTGTGAATTTAGAGCAAGCTAGAAGCACTCTCATACATCTCATTTACTCTCATGAATCAAAAATAAAAAAGTATTTACATTTGCTGGTCTTCTCTGTGAAGAGAGTGCAGGTTTCCTTGAGCAGAGTACACAGATGCACCGAAGCAGTGGCTCTAAAGGAGGGAAAAATACCATGTTTTCATAGGAGTGCACAGTATTTTATACTAAGTATAAATATATATATATATTTAATGGACAAATTTTATACCAAGTACCTAAGGAGTAACAATGTAAATGACCTTCACAATTTAACTGCTATATGAAACTGCCCACATGAAAACTGATTATTTTCACCAGAAAAACATCTATTTGGTTACATTACTCACTCTTTCTGGAGATCTTCTTTTTCCCATATTTCATCTTCCAGTTTCAAATGGAGTTTATCATTTTTTAACTAATTTCATAGGGAATAAATGCAAAAAGACACTGTTATTGAAAAATACATTAGATATACACTTTGACTTCTCAAATCCCACATGAAAATGTAATTTTGGGTATCAGCAGACAGAAGTCTATTTAACTGGTATTGCATGCTGAGTCATCTTCTGCATGAAAGGCAGAATAATTAATGAGCAATGACTTACCAGCAACTGAGACACTTACAGGTAAATTCTTCATGCACACACTCATACAGGACAGGTGCACACACCTGCTCAAAACAATCATTTGCTCAAGGCACAAACCAAACTGCAACATTCTTTAATATTTAATTGGATCAATAATATTGTCATACTAAATCAGGAAGCACTTAACTTCATCTATTCAATGCATATTGTACAATACTGGCCTGCAGTTCTTGAATGGTTTTATTCTGTGCTTCAATAATCTCTCTACTTTCTTGGAGTTTTCTTTCTTTCTGGTTTAGTTCTGATTCCATAGTCAGCTTCCACTGCTTGATCTTCTCAGCCTCATTGTAGAGTTTTGAGAACAAGTCATTCCTTGTTTCTGTATTCTATTAAAACAGGTTCCACAATTTAATCTCAAATACTATCTAATTAATACTGTTGTAGATAAAATATTTTATCTCTTAGAAACATCACAAGAGTAATATTTTTCCACAGATGGTGATATAAACTTATATATGATCAGGAAGCAAAGTTTAAATCTTTGTGCATCCACTATGTAGGTTTCAAAAGGCATTACAGACCACACAGGAGACACAAATACAACGAAAATCTTTAAATCTTACTCTAATTAAAACTCACAGACTTCACAGGCACTTCAAATAAAGAAAAAACAACAACAGCAACAACCAACATTGCAATCACCCTAATTGTTAAGGATTTGTCTCCAGGCATGTTCACTGAATCACAAATATCTCCTCCAAGTGATTCAGCTTTAAGCAGGAGACAGAAAACAATTCCCTTTTGACTACTTCCTTCAGCCCTGAAATATCTACTCAATAATGCTTTAAGCACTGTTTGGGAACAAATTTCAAAGATCCCAGGAAATTAGATATGCAGAGTTGATACTTAGCTGACCTCTTCATCTACTTCAGAGCAAAGCTTGACTTGCTGTGAAATTATATCTGAAACATGAAGAGATTTTGATCAATGTATTCCTAAAAAATACTAACAGTGAAACTGTATTTAACAGTGTTATCAGATATTAAACTCTAAGACTACTCAAAAAAAAATTAGAACTCGACAATATAAAAAAATTTAAAGAACGTGCATGGCCAATATTTTAGTCTTACCTGAATCAGTGATTTTGCCAGGGTTGGACACATCGAATGGCAATTTAAAATCATCATCCAAGCATTTGTTAAAACCCTGCACAAATTAAAAAATTAGTTCATTGGGGTAGATTTGTAAAAAAGGATTATAAAATCCTGAAAAAAAACCCCAAAAATCCTACAGATGATGTGAAAATAGAATTTTTCATTAATAAATCAGCTGCCTATACAATTTCAAAGCCCAAGGTTTTGGTGAAGGCTTTGGAACTTGCTTGCTTCTTTTTTCACAGTGGTTTATCAAACTTGTTTTTTTTCAGTTTTCTTTATTATTATTTTTGACTGTGGCCAAAGGGGAAGCTTTCAATGCAGGGAACTCAGCAGCTCCTGCCTGTCCGTGCACTGGTGCATGGTAAAGGACTCAAGAAGCCAAATTACTTTTTTCAAGACCAGTAGCTGATATTTCTTTTTTGCTTTACTTCCAAGGGCACTTCTAAACCATATCTGATTATGTTTCAGCATGAAAATACCAGTTTACAAGGTTTTTAAGTCATAGAAGTTCATCCTGTAAACGGCATAACTCATCTGTTGTCAGAATATCCTGTTTGAATCCCAACATATTTCATAAGGAGCTTCAACATGAAAAAATAACTTGTTGAATTCCCATAACTCAGAGTGGGGACGGAACATTTTCACTGCACACCTGATCTGGTGAGAGCGAGACATCAACGGCAGTGGGAGCATCTGAGGGGGTCACTGCTCGCTCTGGGTGCTGAATGAGCCACCCCAAACACGGATTTATCATCACTGAGCTACAGTTACAACACACAGCACAGGCTGACAAGAGGAGTCCCTTCAGCTGTGTTATAAGCATATATTACATTATTGGCTTTTTGCAAACATTAAAATGAATGCTGCATGTATGATGTTGGAAAATGCTGCTGTATGAATATAGTTTCTTTTAGTTCTGCTATTAACAAGACTTAAAAATAGCAGTGTGATATACATTTTTTTAGACTATAACATGGTAATGTAAAAAGCTTTTGTTCATGCAACTAAATCAGAGAATTGTAAAAAGATAATCAGGAAATTCTTCACACTCTTGGATTAACCTGTCTGGATGAGGACAGGGCTGATGAACAACAGAAGTCCAGGGAAGGAATTTACTGATCTCTGTTATCAGGGAGTGCACTGACAAGGAGGAGCCACAAAAAAAAAAAAAAAAAAAACAAAAAAAAAACGGTAAAAAAATATGTTGATTTACAGGTTAGAGGGGGTGATTTTGAATAATACATGAAAGGTCTATAAATATACAACAGGTTGATGCATTTAAGGAAGCGTTTTCTGAGTTAGTGTGTGCTCTTGGCGGAATGCCAAATACCCGGCCGTTGTAACCTTTTGCTTTATTGTCTCTTACAGTCTTTTACTAAACTTTTTCAAATCTACCGGGAAACTGAACCTCGTTTTTCACAGCTGTGACAGAAAGTAACAGCAGAAGTCTTCGAAATTACAACCGAAGATGTTCCCCCGGCACCAGTCTAGGCATGTGCACAGAAATGAGTCCAGGGCAGGAGACAGCCCGAGGGGCGGCCCGGGGTAGGGGGGGCTGCCCTCAGCGGGCCCGCGGCCGAGCGCTCACCTGGGATCTGCCCACAGACCACTGCCCAGCGCTCGGGCGGGGCGGAACGAACAATTTAAACCGCTTTTCCTTCTCCACGGCGCCGCTGGAAGGGCGGCCGGGCGCCATCGCCGGCAGCTCTCGGCCAAGGGCGGGAAGCGGCGGCGGCCCCTCAGCGCCGGGCGGGGGGCGCCGCCTAGCGGAGCTGCTGTGGCGCAGGCGCTGTGCGGCGGGAGCTGCGCCCGCCTCAGGCCCGGCCCGGCCCGGCCGGGGGGAGCGGCGGCCCCGGGGGCGATGGCGGCGGATCCGGGGGGCGATGGCGGCGGCCCCGGGGGGCGATGGCGGCGGATCCGGGGGGCGATGGCGGCGGCTCCGCCGCTTCCTCGTTGTCCGTGACCATCAAAGAGGTCTCGGGGCTGCCCGAGGGGCCTGGCGGGTTGGGGACTTCGCCGTGGTCGCCGGCCAAGGGGGCACAGAGGGACCTTGGCAGTCGCTGGGAAAGCGGGAGAGGTCTGAGGAGAAAGGGAGTCTGTAGCCGTGGAAAGGGGTTTTAACCCTTTAAGTGCGGCGGAAATAAGATGCACAGCTACATGGTCATCTTTCATGATAGCAAGGAAAGAGACAAGTTTATTCAGAAACACACTTGGTTTTATAGCATGACTCGCAATTCCAAGAGTAGAGAAAAGGTGATTGGTTCAGAGAGAAGACACCCCATTGCCGGGGCCTGGTCACACACCACAACAGGTGTTCTATCTTGTTATCAATTCCTTTTTATTTTGACCAAATGATCACCCTGGGAGAAATTCTCCCTAGCCTTGAGCTGGACCAGCTTATCGGCTGGGAACAGAGCTGAGAAGCTGCAGCCTGGAATATTTTTCAGGCTGTCATTTTCTTACTTTCTCAATATGTGTCCCTACAAAAAAAATATTATTCTTACCACTCTACCAGTGTTATCAGTGTTACCAGTGTTACCACCTCCTCTACGTATGGATCCAGGTCACCTGTAGAAGCAAACACACTAAAGAATCCAGCAGGAATCATTTATCTCTGCTCCCATCTGTCACATCTCCTCTGGAGCTGCAGGTGCAGCCCCAGCACTTGGGAGGGCTCAAGGGGTCACAGGCTCAGCTCCCACACAGAGACCTTGCAGACCCTGGGGTGCCCCTTTCAGCCTCCCTGCCCAGAGCCTTTCTGCAACCTTCCCCCTGGAGCTGCTGCTTCCCTGCAGCCCCGGCCATGGACAGCAGCAGAACCTGGTGTGTCCCGAGCAGCAGGGCCAGCTCAGGGCCCTGTGGGGAGCAGGGGCTGGGCCAGCAGGACAAGCCAGCCCGGCCAGGCAGGACACGCTCAGCTGGGGAAAGGGATGTGCAGGGAGAGGAGCAAGGGAGCGTTTCTGTGCCTGCAGGGAGGAATGCAGAGGAAGCTGCTGCTGCAGGCACCAGCTCTGGCCAGGCCCCTCTGTCCCCTGCCCAGGGCTGCTGTGCTGGCCTGGGGAGAGACAGGGGCTGGCACTGAGCAGGCAGAGGCAGCCTGTGCTGGGCATCTCCTGGAGCCAGGACCAGCAGTTCTGCACTGTCCCTGAGCTCCATTTCCCCTGCCATGGGGAGCTCCAGCCCTGGGGCTGCTGTGGAGGCTGAGCTCCCTCTCTGCCCCTCAGCAGCTGCCGAGCCCTTCAAGGGGGCCAAGGCTGGGGGGTGAGTGCCCCCAGTGCTGGAGCACCCCAGAGCGGGCACTGCCATGGGGCTCACCCAGAATGGGCTGGGCTGGGGTGAGGGCAGGGGAGGTGGGCAGAGCTGGGCAGAAGCTGGGCTAGACTGGGAAGTGCCCAGGAGATAAAACCCACTCGTGTCGGCTGAGCTGTGTGACTCTGCAGGGCCAGGACACGTTCCAGCAGGTGTGTGCTGCTGTGCCAGTCCCCTGGCAGGGATCTCAGACAGGCAGGTGCAGCACTGAGGAGCTTGGTCTGTGGCCTTGGTGGCATGGCCAGTGTGAGAAGGTGCCCCAGGGCTTTGAGCATCCCTCCAGCCTCTTCCATCAGCCACTTCCAGATCTGGGCACTCACCCCAGTTTCTTGGTCTATTTGTTCTGTGCTTATCTCCTTCCTCCTGCCGATTTCAGCACTGCTCTAGGGGCAGCATCAGCCCTGCCCGGGTTCCCTCCTCACCCAGCCCTTGGCAGAGCCCAGAGCAGGGCTCTCTGTGATCCCTGGCACGGGATGTGGGTGCTGGGACTGGACACTGAGGTGTGGAGTGGACACTCTGGTGGGGAACATTTGCCCACCCAAAACACTCCCTGTGCTGTGCCGTGTCTGATGAGGGGATGTGGGGCCTGTGCTGGCCAGGGGGGCTGTGCTGCCTCAGGGATAAATGACAGGCATGAGCCACAACACAACGACCAGGAGGTGGAAGTGAGGACAAGTTACAGAGGAGGAATTCAGAAATCTGACCTGAGCGTGGAAGGGGAATTTTAAAGCTGCAGAGCCAAGCAGACCTTTGGGACACTGTGGGGCCAGATGAGAATATCATGACACAGTGAGAATTTATGGAAACAAGGATCCATTGTGACACTTCGGAGTCTCATGTCACCAGGAGTCCAACTGTGACCCTGCATAGCCAAGGAGATCGTTATGACACTACAGGGTCTCATGGAACCAGGGGGTCATTGTGACACTGCAAGTGCCTATGGAGCCAAGGCGACCATTGTGACACAATGAGGCCCAAAGTTCCAAGGAAATTTGTGATACCAAGGGCTCCAATGGAACAAAAAGGACATTGTGACACTGGGAGGCCTCAAGGAATCACGGAGATAATGACGACATTCTAGGGCCTAATGGGACTGTGGTGACACCAAGTTGGTTTGGTATCACAAGTGTCAATGTCCTTCCTAAACTGGGAGCCCAGAACTGGACACATCACTTGTGGCACAGCCTTAACAGTGCCAAGCACAGGGGAAGAATCACTGCCCGGGTTCTGCTGGCCACACCATTCCTGATCTGGGACAGGTGCCTGTCCAGAACCCTCCTGCTCTCCAGCACATCCACACTCACACCCAGCTTGGTGCCATCTGCACATTTGCTGATGCTGCACTCAATGCCCTCATCCAGATCATCAATGCAGATTTTGAAATCCACGCTGGCTGGCTCTGATCCCTCAGCCATCCTGTAGGTGCCCTGTGATGGCACTCAAGGTGATCTGTTCCATCACCTCACCAGGCACCCAGGTCAGGCTGACAGGCCTGCACTTCCCCACATCCTCCTTCCAGCCCTTCTTGGGCATGGGCTCACATTGGCACCTCCAGTCCTCTGGCACCTCCCTGCTGAGCCAGCACTGATGAGAAATGATGGAGAGCAGCTTGGGGAGCTCATCCAGCAGCTCCCTCATCCCCCTAGGATGGATCCCATCTGGTGCCAGAGGCACCTGTGAGCATCTGAGTGGCTCAGCAGGTCCCCAGCTGCTTCCTCCTGGATTACAGGGGGTCTGTTCTGCTCCCTGTCCCCATCTCCCAGCTCAGGAGAACACTTGTCCTCAGGACATCCTGTCTAATATTTGGAAACTGTGGCAAAGAATGGGTTAAGCAGCTCAGTCTTTTTCTCATCTTCAGTTTCTCTATTCCCCACAGCATCCAATAAAGAGCTGAGATTCTCCTTGTCCCATGGTTTGCTAATAACTTATTTATAGAAATATTTTCTATTATTTTTCACAGAAGTGGCCAGGTTAAGTCCTAATTGAGTTCTCACTTCTCTCATTTTCTTTCTGCATGACCTAACAACATCCTTAAACACTTCCTGAGTTGCCTGCACCTCTGTCCAAAGGTGATGCACCCTCTTTTCTCCCTCAGTGCCAGGAGAAAGCTCCATACCCAGCCAGGCCAGTCATTTTCCTCACTAGTTCACTTCTGGCACACTGGGACAGGCTCCTCCTGCTCATTCATGATTTCTTTCTTCAAGTGTCTCCATCCTTCTTGGAATGCTTTGTTTTTAAAGTCCTTAAAACTTTTCTTGTTTCCTTTAAAAAAGTCAGTTATCCCCAAATCTGTATCCTGAATAGGCTGAATTCTGCTCTCTGTAAGGGCAGTGTAGAAATTTTGTTGATGCTCCTCCTTTCACAGAATATTTAAAAACTCAATAATTTCATGGTCACTGTACCCCAAACAGCTTCTGACCACCACATCTCCGACCAACCCTTCTCTGTTTGTGAACAGCTGGAGACAGAGCTTTCCTGGGCAGTGGGAGTGTTACCAAAAATTCAGTAAAATAAAAAACTCCTTTACACCAATGTAGCATTAAAAAGCAGCATTCTTTTTTTGGCTGGATACACAGGGTACAGCTCCTTCCAATGCTGTGCATGCTGAGTACAGGAAATTTCTGTTTATATTCTGTATATTTCAAACTTATTCATTGATTGTCCTGGACTAAACACACATATGATAATCATTTCCCCAAAATCATTAACATATTTCCCCTCCCCTTTACCCATGGTTTCTTCTGTCCTGGGGGTCTCTCTGGTGGTCCCTGGTGGTCGTGGACCCCAATGTTCCAGTTCAGCCTGGCTGAGCTGGCAGGACACTGAGGCTGGGGAACTTCCAGTTCTCCGTCTTACACAACGGGCATTGTGCAGGTTCCATAGGCCAGTGGTTTTGGAGAACAAACATTGTGTTAGCTCACCTGGGGTAGGCAGTTTATCATCTGGTAACATGAGGTCACAGAGTGGGTTATGAGAGGTCATTGAGCAGCTATGACATCATATGCTGGCTGTGTGACATCATAAAGCTGACTGTTACATCACAGGACAGAGGTCTGACATCACAGGGCAGGCTGTGACATCACAGGAGGGGCTGTATGACATCCCAGCAGGGCTGTGTGAGGTCACTGGGTTGGTCACTCTGCCCCAGCTCCCCTCACAGTTTCCCAAGTCCAATGCTGTTCATGCCCAGCAGGGTCCCCTGTCCCCCGGGATCCCCCTGCTCCACCTGGAGCCACAGCCTCCCCCAAGGATGTTCCACAAATCAACCCCAGAGCCTGACACGGGGACAAGGGGCCAGGGCTGTGTGACCAGGACATCAAGGACGTGGATTATCCAGGTCACTGGGGCCTGGTTTGGGTTGCCCAGGGCAGGAAAGATGTCTGGCAGCTGGAGCAGGGTGAGGGAAGGGCCTCCAAGGTGGGGCTGGAGCCCTTTGGCTGTGAGGAGAGGCTGAGGGAGCTGGGCTTGTCCAGCCCGGAGCAGGGAAGGCTGAGGGGCTCCTCATGCCAGCCTGGCAGTGCCAGCCAGGAGCTGATGGAGAACACAGAGCCAGGCTCTGCACTGGGGGGCTGGGGGGGACAAAAGTCAATGGGTGGAAAAGGGCAGGAAAGGAGATCAGCCAGGACAGGAGGAGTTAAAATGAGTCAGGTTGGTTTCAGCATTTCCTCAACATCAAAATTAGCCTGACTCCTCCATCTACCAGTGACAGCCTTGAAAACAGGGCATTGTTGGAGGTGTTTAACCCCCACTCCAAGCAGAGCATCCTGATACAACACTTGACCAGCGGTTATATCTGTCACAGAATCATCTTTGTCTAAAATTGGTTTTGTACACAAATCCCTTGTGGGTGGTAGACTCATCAGACACTGCTGGGACATCACACAGAGCTGAGGGAAGAGCTGTGATGGTTATTAAATTGTATCCTGCTCAACTTTTGTTTGTTGACAGAGGAGAGAAACCTTCCTGTGCCTCTGAGTCTCGCCAGTTGCTGACCCCCAAAGGACACAAACCTGATGAGTTGTGGTTCCCACTGCAGTGCTGGCACTTGCACCTCCCTCCATCCCCACAGCAGAGCTGCCTTGTCCCACAAAGTCCCTGGCAATGCAGGGATGAAGGAAACAGGACAGGCTGTGGGGATCAGGGGCAGGGCACAGGCAGGGATTTGGGGTGGTTGTGAGCCCAGGGCAGGAGCCAGCCCTTGGCCTTGGTGAACCTCATCCAATTGTCCTGGGCCCATGGCTCCAGCCTGTCCAGATCCCTCTGCAGAGCTTCCTGCCCTGCAGCACAGCCACACTCCCACCCAGCTTGGCCTCACCTGGACACTGACTCAGGGTGCCCTCCATGCCTCTTCCAGATCAGCAAGAAAGAGATTTCACTGCCCTGGCCCCAATCCTGAGCCCTGGGGACACCCCTGGATGTGGCTCCATTGCCCAGAACTCCTTGGGCTGGAATTCTGTTTTTTATGGAGCTGTGCCTGCCTTTGGTTTTGTTTGCTGACAATAAATGAACATCCCTCTGTGTCTCAGGCAGCTCCTTCTCCAAGGAAAGCAGGTGGGAGTTGGTGCCAAGGAGCTGAAAGCTGCAGGCACAGCCTGGAGGGGAGGGAGCTCAGATTTGCACAAGACTGCTCTGAGTGCCAGGGGTTGGATGGGGGAAATGGTGGGGTGGGGGTAGGGACAGAGTGTGATTGATTGTCAGCCACAAAGGGTCTTGATTTTCATCTCTATTCAGACTGCATTAGGAGGTGCTTGGGATCAATATCAACTGGAGATTGCTGATACCAATCTATAAACACAAAAAAATAAATAGGAAAGTAGTGCTCCTCTGTTTTTGTTTTTAATTGAAATATGTTTTGAATGGAGTGAAAGCTTAGACAAGTCCTGCCTTATACTCACGTTTCTGGCAGTAGCTCTGTTTCAGGTGACCTGAATTCCAAATTGCTCTTGCTCTCAAGTTCCTTAGAATGCCTGATTAGATTTAATATAAAATAAATTATTTACTGGATGGACTCAAAATTTATCCAGAGACTTTAAACGGACTACTTACTGCACAGGAGAAACAAAAGAAGTACAGGCAGATACAAACCCAGTGCACAATGAAGTTTCCTATATTACAGCTAGTGAAGAAATAGCAGAGATCAGGAGTCAATGTAACTTAGCACCAAACTGATGAGGGAGTACACATGGAGCCCTTTCACTCAGCTTCCACAAAAGGAAACACAAAGATGCATCCAGACTTGGGGGACGAGCCCTACCCATTTCCAGGGACTATGCAGAAGATTTCTGCTTGGTGAAAGTTTTGTGTGGCTTTTATAGTTTGTAAAGTGAAGTGTGTGTCACTCAGGAATTCAAGGCTCATCTCCCTTCAGGCTGCTCTCAAGGCCAGATGTTCATGGCCAGCTGGGAATTCCACCTCCCTGGCACCAGAGAGAACTCAGGACAGGACAGATGTCCAGCCTGGGTTATCTCAGCAATTCCTGAGAGGGGGAAGATGCCCTGAGTGATGGCCCAGCTGATGGACAGAACAGATGAGCTCTGCTGGGCCATAGGGGAAGTCCTGCTGCAGGAACCTCATGGAACCAAGGCTCTGTTGTGACATTGTGATGGCTCCTGGAACCAAGGAGACCATGGTGACACCAATGAACCTCATGGAACCAAGGGTCTGTTGTAACACTTTGGAACTGCAGAAACCATTGCTGAGGACAGAACCTCATGGAACTAAAAGTCCATTGTGACAAACCAAGGCCTCATGGAACCAAAAAGGGCATTGTGACACTGTGGGGACCCATGGACCCAAATCTCCACTGTGACAGTGCAGAACCTCATGGAACCAAGGGGCCTTTGTGACACTGCAAGGCCTCAGGGAACCAAGGAGTCCAAGGATCTCAAACATTCCTTGCAGGGTTCTGCCTTGGATGAAGGGGAACATCCTGGGTGGCACCTTAAGCTTGGCACACACCTGAGGAGTGTGACTGTTTTCAATGGGGAAAGCTTGGAGTTTTAGATTGATTCAAAAATAGAAAAAGGAAAAACTCTTGTTTGCCTGATTGCAGCCAAATTCTCCAAGCAAAGCAGGTCCCAGGTGAATAAGGACAGACAGGATTGGGTTGGGGAGTGTGGAGCAAGGTTGTCCACACTGGGTCAGATCTCAGGGCACACCTTCTGTCATCAGGCCAGACCTCCTGAGGAAACCCTGGAGCAATATCAACCACAAAATACTTCCATAAAGAGAATAAAAATAAAACACACTTTTTAAAATACGAATGTGTATTTCTAAGAATCTCTTTGAATTAATTTTCCATAATTGCAGTAGAATGAACTTCACCAGACCAGAGGGAAATCAAGGCAGAGCCATGGGTTGTCAGGACGAGCTTGATTCCAATCAGCCCAGTGGTGCATTTGGTGCTGAGCCCTTGAACCTCAGGGCCTGAGAGGAGGTTGCACAAAACTTTCCAGGAGTCCAAGGCAGAAGAAAAACCCAAAGTGTCTCAAAGCATTAATGGGTCTCACTGAGGTCCATCCCCAACACAGGCTCCTCATGGACTCCTTGGAGGAAAGAACTGGATGCCAGGATTGCCCAAAACCCTCTCAGAGAGTCAGAGAGGAAAGGAAAATCCAAAGTACCTTTAAAACCTTGAGTATCTCAATGTATTAATGAGACCAACTGAATGTCAATATAAAGCTCTCAAGGGACTAATTAAAGTAGATAATTGGGGCCATGATTGCATAAACTACTAGAAGAGTTGGTGTCAAAAGGGAACCTCCAAGTACCTTAAAAAAACTAAAGTATCTTGAAGCATTGATCAGCCCCAATGAGTGTTGTTACCGACAAAGACTCTCAAGGGACTAATTAAAGCAGATAATTGGAGGCCATGATTGCACAAAGCTCTCAGAGACTCCAAAGCAAAAGCAAAACCCAAAGTCCTCTGAAAAACCTGCACTCCCTGGGAGCATGAAGGAGCCCCCAGGGCCATTCCTGACCAAGGCTCCCCAGGGACTCGTCCCAGCAGATCCCTGAGGCCACTGGGATGTGGGGGGATGCTGAGGGCAGGACAAGGGGTGACAGTGGCCAGCCTTGCTGGGGCTGTGCCAGGAGGCCCCAGTGGCTCAGGACAAGGCATCTCCTCAGAGCCCTTGGTGGCACAGACCCTGCTGTGCCCCAGGGCACTGAGACTTGGCTTCACTTTGTCTTCACTTGTCATCACTGCCTCCAATTTCCTGCTCTAACTGGAACCTGGGGACACTTTCTCAGTTGTGTCCCTCAATGGGACCCATTAAAACTTCAGGAAATTTTGGAGTTTGATTGTGACTTGGAGTTCTTGAGAGGTTTCTTCAGCTCCCTCTCAGGGACTGATGTTCAGGGCCTCAGCACAAACCTCAAGAGGGTCATTAAAGTCCTTGTGCTGTGTCTGTGCTGATGAGCTGGGCCAGGCTCCTGGCTCAGAAGGCGATGTTGGCAACCAAGAAGAGCTTCAAAAGCACATTTCCCTTGATGAGCAGCTCTTCTCCCAGACCAGCAGGGCTGGGACACTGCCTGCATCCACCCTGGGCACAGCACAGAGGCACAGAGAGCTTCAATCAGTCAGGGCTGGGAAGATGCTCAGAAGTGCCTGGAGCAGGATCACTCCCAGCCCTTGGCACAGGAAGCCTCTGGCTGCAGGACAATGCAGCTGCAGCTCCTGCAGTGATCTCCTAAAGCTGCAACATCCCAATGCCTGCAGACTGTGTGAGTACATTCTCTGATGATCTCTTGTGTAGAGCAGCCAGGGGTGCCCAGGGCTGTGGTGCAGAGCAGGGTCCTGCAGCCCAGGGCACTGTGCTGGGGCAGGGACTCTGCTGCCTGCCAGGGACAGCTCTCAGCCAGCCCTGGGAGCTGCTCCCAGCACTGGGGGACAAGGTCTGGGTGGAAGGAGATAGCTGGTGAGGCTTGTAAATGTTCTCCTTGTGTGGTGAGGATGCTGCAATGTTCAGGACTGGATCCTAGCGTAACATATATCTGCTGAACATTTCCAAGGAGATTATACAGGGAGCACAGTGAGGCAGGGGCTGCATAAAAGTGAACGTCCTGCTTTTTTAATCTGCTGTACTGGGTTGCATTGCTGGGAGATTGCACATTGATATTCATCTCTCAGTTTAGGTTGAGAAAAATTTTTAAAAATTCTCTTAGATCTCAGTAAACCAGGCAAAGAAATAAATCAACACAGGTTCCCATACAGGAAGCATCAGTGTCGCTTTTCTAGCCTCCTCAGGGTTGTTGTGATGTTGCCATCAGAACCTGCAGAGGCAGAGCTGGGCCTAGGCAGTGCCCTGTGCTGGGAGGGGTCTGCAGGGCAGAGCTGAGCCCCCAGGGCTGGGCTGGGCTCTGGCAGCACTGGCAGGGCCCAGCCCTGGGCACAGGGAAGCAGCTGCTGGCAGGGACAGCTCCAGGCAGCAGAGCCCTGGGCAGGCAGTGGGGGGAAAGTGCCACCAAGCTGGTCTGGGATCTTTTAAATCCTCTCCAAACTGAACTATTCCATGAGTACTTTTCTTACAGATCCTCATGCCAAGATACAGCAAATGTCCAACAGCAGCTCCATCAGCCACTTCCTCCTGCTGCCATTGGCAGACACGCGGCAGCTGCAGCTCCTGCACTTCTGCCTCTTCCTGGCCATCTCCCTGGCTGCCCTCCTGGCCAACGGCCTCATCATCAGCGCCGTAGCCTGCGGCCACCACCTGCACACCCCCATGTTCTTCTTCCTGCTCAACCTGGCCCTCAGCGACCTGGGCTGCATCTGCACCACTGTCCCCAAAGCCATGCACAATTCCCTCTGGGACACCAGACACATCTCCTATGCTGGATGTGCTGCACAGGTATTTTTCTTTATGTACTTCGTCTCAGCAGAGTTTTCACTGCTGACCATCATGTGCTACGACCGCTACGTGTCCATCTGCAAACCCCTGCACTACGGGACCCTCCTGGGCAGCAGAGCTTGTGCCCACATGGCAGCAGCTGCCTGGGCCAGTGCCTTTCTCTATTCATTGGTGCACACGGCCAATACATTTTCCCTGCCCCTGTGCCATGGCAATGCCCTGGGCCAGTTCTTCTGTGAAATCCCACCCATCCTCAAACTCTCCTGCTCCAAATCCTACCTCAGGGAAATTGGGCTCCTTGCTGTTAGTGTTTGTTTAGCTTTTGGCTGTTTTTTGTTCATGGTTTTCTCCTATGTGCACATCTTGAGGGCTGTGCTGAGGATCCCCTCTGAGCAGGGACGGCACAAAGCCTTTTCCACCTGCCTCCCTCACCTGGCTGTGGTCTCCCTGTTTGTTAGCACTGGCTTTTTTGCCTACCTGAAGCCCCCCTCCATCTCATCCCCATCCCTGGATCTGGCCCTGTCAGTTCTGTACTCGGTGGTGCCTCCAACCCTGAATCCCCTCATCTACAGCCTGAGGAACCAGGAGCTCAAGGCTGCCGTGTGGACACTGATGACTGGAGGATTTAAGAAACTGTAAACTGCTGGTCAAATTCTGCAAATCATTTGTAATAAAAGCCACCCTTGAAAATTCTTGTTGGTTTCATTTTGGAGGTTATTATCTTGTTTTTAGTTTTTTACTATAATCCTTAGAGAAATTTCATTGTTCATGGTGTTTCTCATTTTCTTTCTCTCCACCTTCCCAGTGGCCACAGACTGCAAATAAGGTGCTGTGCTCTTGTTGGCTTTAGATGAACTAAAGAATCTCTACCCAGCAAAGTTTTCTCCAGAGATGTCCCTTTTTTCCCTTCTCTGGAGCTGCAGCAGCAATGTCCTGAGCAGAGCTGGGGGCAGATCAGTGCTGGCACAGCAGCTGTGCCCATCAGCAGCAGCAGCACTTGGTGTTGCCAGTGCTGCTCCTGTGCCACTGCCCCGCTGCCCTCCTGGCCCTCGTGTTGCTGCAGGGCCTGAGTGCTCTCGGGGCCGGGCACAGCCCTGGGGGTGGCAGTGCTGGGGCTGAGGCAGGGACAGGCCATGGGCACTGCTGGGGCAGTGCTGACACCTCAGGGCAGGGCCTGGGGTCTCCAGGCTCCTTGGCCAGGCTCTCTCCACAACACTTGGCCATGACAATGCTGAGCACAGAAAAGCCCCAGGAGCAGCCCCAGGCTGGCCGTGGGCAGGCTGGGGGCAAACAGCATGGCTGGTGCTCTGCAAGGTCCCTGCAAGGGGGACACCCTGGCAAGGAGCAGCAGAGCAGGGGCTGATCCATCCCCACTGCGCTGGACACCCCAGGGCAATGTCCCAGAGCGTCCTCATGCACCTGCCAACAACATCCCCCCTCTGCAGCCCTGGCCTCTCCCCCAGCTCACACAGGAGCCGCATCCTTGCAGGCACACACACGGCAGCACTGGCTCAGGAGCCCCTGTTTGCATTGCACACAGCAGGCTCAGCACCCCCATGGTGCTGCTGTGGGGACATGGAGCTGAGTGAGCACAAATGCCATCAGCCCCTGGGGCCAGCAAGGGCTGGGGGACGGCAGGGAAACCACTTAGTTTTGTCGTGGCCTCTGAAGTCAGCCAGAAAATTTGTTCCCCTGAGCTGTGAGTTTCCTGTCCCACTGCAGATGTTGTTGCTCAGAGCCAGGGCTGTTTGGCAGCCACCCCTAAACTGCCCTGAGCATTTCCTTTCCTTCACCTTTGCTTTCTTTCTTCTTTCCTGCTCCAGATTTCTTCCTCTTACCCATCCCTGTACCATCCCCAGCACACAGCCCATCCCTGTTTGCCCTTTCCTCTCTGGTCCCACTCTCCATTTCAGTTCCTGAGCTGGCACCATGGGAACATCCCTTGGAGATCAGGATCATCCTCCAAGTGCTTCAGGAATTGTCTGCAGGGTCCTGCAGTGCCTCGTGCTGCTCCCTTGCCAGAGGCACCACAGGCCAGGGGGGCACATCTGGGCTGCTGTGTCTGGGTGTGGGGCTCCCTGTTGTGGGCAATGAGGAGGGGCTGGAGAGGCTCTGCAGGACTGACAGGATGGGCTTTGGGGCTGTGTGGAGAAGCTGAGGGACCTGGGCTGCTGGACCTTGTGAAGAGGAGGCCCAGGGCTCATCCTGCAACTGCTCCAGGGGCAGTTTCAGAGAATCACAGAATCGGAAAAGCTGGAAAAGTCCTTGGAGATCATCAAGTCCAACCTGTGCCCTGACACCAGCTTCTCTCCCTGAGCCTTCTCTTCTCCATGTTAAACAACCCCAGCTCCCTCACCTGCTCTTCACATGACTTGTGTTCCAGACCCCTCACCAGCCTTGGTGCCCTTCTCTGGACACGCTCCAGCCCCTCCATGTCCTTCCTAAATTGAAGGGCCCAGAACTGGACACAGCACTCCAGGTGTGCTGAGCACAGGGGAAGAATCACTGTCCTGCTCCTGCTGGCCACACCATTCCTGATCCAGGCCAGGAGCCATTGGCCTTCTTGGCCACCTGGGCACACTGCTGGCTCATGTCCAGTCTGCTGTCCATCAGTGTCCCCAGGTCCCTTTCTGCCTGGCCACTGTCCAGCCACTCTGTCCCCAGCCTGTAGCACTGCAGGGGATGTTGTGGCCAAAGTCCAGGACCTGGCACTCAGATTTGTTAAACCTCACCTTGTTGGATTTTGGCCCTGGATCCAGCCTGTCCAGGTCCCGGTGCAGAGACCTCCTACCCTCCAGTAGATCAGCACTCCCAGCCAACTTGGTGTCACCACGGTTCCAGGAGTCCCTGGAGTGTCCCAATGGTCTCCATGATTGCATGAGTCCTCCCAGTGTCACAATATTCCTTTGGTCCCATGGAACACCTTGGTTTCACAATGTCTCTTGGATCCATGGGCCCCACAGTGTCACAATGGCACCTTGGTTATACAAGGTCCTGCAGTGGCACAGTGGTCTCTGAGGTTCCACAGGGGCCCAAAGATTAACACTGACCCCTTGGTTCCATGAGGCCCTGCACTGTCACCATGGCCCCTGTTATACGAGGGTCCACAGTGTCACAATAGACTCCGTGTTTCCACGAGGCCAAAAGGTGTCACAACTGCGTTCTGGATTTCCTAATGCCCCACAGAGTCACAGGGGCCCCTAAATTCCATAAGGCTCCAGAGTGCCACATGGACTCATTGTTTGCACGGTGTCACAATGGCCCCATTGTTACCCAAGGTTCCACAGTGCCACAATGGACTCCTCGTTTGCACAGTGTCACAATGGAGCCCTGGTGACACAAGATCCTGCAGTGTCACAATGGATCCTTGGTGCCATGTCACCCTGCAGTGTCAGTGTCACCGTGGTGTCTGAGTACATGAGGTCCTGCAGTATCACAGTGGGCCCTTCATTCCAGGGGGCACCCAGGTGTCAAAATTGTTGCTTTAGTTCCACAAGTCCCTGCAGTGTAACAATGGCCCCTTGGTTCAACAAAGCCCACTGTGTCACTGTGGCCTCCATGGTTCCACAATGACCCAGAGTCATCAATGGACCTTGGTTCCATTTAGTCCCACAGTGTCACAATGGGACCTTGCTTCTTCAGAGTCCTGCAGTGTCACAATCATCACAGAATCACCCAGGCTGGAAAAGACCTTTGAGAGCATCAAGCCCAACCTGTGACCCAACACCACCTTGTCACCCAGACCATGGCACTCATTGCCACATCCAGTCTTTCCTGAACAGCTTCCAGGGACGGTGACTCACCCTCCTCCATGGGCAGCCCATTCCAATGCTCAATCACCCTTTTTGTGAAGAATATTTCCTAATGTCCAGCCTAAACCTCCCTTGGCACTGCTTAAGGCTGTGTCCTCTTGTCCTGTCACTGTTCCCGTAGAAAAGAGCCAGACCCCCACCTGGCTACACCCTTCTGTCAGGGAGTTGTAGAGAGTGATGAGGTCTCCCCTGAGCCTCCTCTTCTCCAGGATAAACATCCCCAGCTCCCTCAGCCGCTTCTCATAGGACTTGTGTTCCAGACCCCTCACCAGCCTTGTTGCCCTTCTCTGGACACACTCCAGCCCCTCCATGTCCTTCCTAAATTGGGGACCCAGAACTGGACACAGCACTCGAGGTGCTGCCCAACCAGTGCTGAGCACAGGGGAAGAATCACTGCCCTGCTCCTGCTGGCCACACCATTCCTGATCCAGGCCAGGTGCCATTGGCCTTCTTGGCCACCTGGGCACATTGCTGGCTCATGTCCAGTCTGCTGTCCATCAGTGCCCCCAGGTCCCTTTCTGCCTGGCTGCTGTCCAGTCACTCTGTCCCCAGCCTGGAACACAGCAGGGGTTGTTGTGGCCCAAGTGCATGACCTGGCACTTGGTCTTGTTAAAACTCACCATGTTGGATTTGGGCCCTGGATCCAGCCTGTCCAGGTCCCTCTGCAGAGCCCTCCTCCCCTCCAGCACATCCACACTCACACCCAGCCTGGTGCCATCTGCACATTTGCTGATGCTGCACTCAATGCCCTCATCCAGATCATCAGTGCACATATTGAAATCCACGCTGGCTGGCTCTGATCCCTCAGCCATCCTGTAGGTGCCCTGTGATGGCACTCAAGGTGATCTGTTCCATCACCTCACCAGGCACCCAGGTCAGGCTGACAGGCCTGCAGTTCCCCACATCCTCCTTCCAGCCCTTCTTGGGCATGGGCTCACATTGGCACCTCCAGTCCTCTGGCACCTCCCTGCTGAGCCAGCACTGATGAGAAATGATGGAGAGCAGCTTGGGCAGCTCATCCAGCAGCTCCCTCATCCCCCTAGGATGGATCCCATCTGTATCCAGAGACACCTGTGGGCATCTGAGTGGCTCAGCAGGTCCCCAGCTGCTTCCTCCTGGATTACAGGGGTCTGTTCTGCTCCCTGTCCCCATCTACCAGCTCAGGAGAGCACTTGTCCTCAGGACATCCTGGCTTATTGTTCCAAACTGAAGACATGAATGGGTTAAGTAGCTCAGTCTTTTTCTCATCTTCAGTTTCTCTATTCCCCACAGCATCCAATAAAGACCTGAGATTCTCCTTGTCCGCCGGTTTGCTAATATATTATTTATAGAAATATTTTCTATTATTTTTCACAAAAGTGTCCAGGTTAAGTCCTAATTGAGTTTTCACTTCTCTCATTTTCTTTCTGCATGACCTAACAACATCCTTAAACACTTCCTGAGTTGCCTGCACCTCTGTCCAAAGGTGATGCACCCTCTTTTCTCCCTGAGTGCCTGGAAAAAGCTCCATACCCAGCCAGGCAAATAATTTTCCTCTCTAGCTCACTTCTGGCACACTGGGACAGGCTCCTCCTGCTCATTCATGATTTCTTTCTTCAAGTGTCTCCATCCTTCTTGGAATGCTTTGTTTTTAAGGACTGTTTCCTTTAAAAAAGTCAGTTATCCCCAAATCTGTATCCTGAATAGGCTGAGTTCTGCTCTCTGTAAGGGCAGTGTAGAAATTTTGTTGATGCTTCTCCTTCTTTCACAGAATATTTAAAAACTCAATAATTTCATGGTCACTGTACCCCAAACAGCTTCTGACCACCACATCTCCCACCAACCCTTCTCTGTTTGTGAACAGCAGGAGACAGAGCTTTCCTGGGCAGTGGGAGTGTTACCAAACATTCAGTAAAATCAAAAACTCCCAAACACCAATATAGCATTAAAAAGCAGCATTCTTTATTTGGCTGGATACACAGGGGGACAGCTCCTCCCAAAGCCGTGCATGCTGAGTACAGGAAATTTCTGTTTATATTCTGTACTTTACAAACTTATTCATTGATTGTCCTGGACTAAACACATATATGATAATCATTTCCCCAAAATCATGAACATATTTCCCCTGCCCTTTACCCATGGGTTCTTCTGTCCTGGGGGTCTCTCTGGTGGTCCCTGGTGGTCAAGGACCCCAATGTTCCAGTTCAGCCTGGCTGAGCTGGCAGGACACTGAGGCTGGAGAACTTCCAGTTCCCCTTCTCACACAACGGGAATTGTGCAGGTTCCAGAGGCCAGTGGTTTTGGAGAACAAACATTGTGTTAGCTCACCTGGGATGGGCAATTTATCATCTGGTAACATGAGGTCACAGAGTGGGCTGTGACATCACAGAGTGGGTTATGTGAGGCCATTGAGCATCACAGGCTGTCCCTGTGACATCACAGAGCTGACTGTGACATCACAGGACAGAGGTGTGACATCACAGGGCAGGCTGTGACATCACAGGAGGGGCTGTGTGACATCCCAGCAGGGCTGTGTGAGGTCACTGGGTTGGTCACTCTGCCCCAGCCCCCCCTCACATTTTCCCCAGACAAGTCCAATGCTGTTCATGCCCAGCAGGGTCCCCTGTTCCCCGGGATCCCCCTGGTCCACCTGGAGCCACAGCCTCCCCCAAGGATGTTCCACAAATCAATCCCAGAGCCTGACACGGGGACAAGGGGCCAGGGCTGTGTGACCAGGACATCAAGGACGTGGATTATCCAGGTCACTGGGGCCTGGTTTGGGTTGCCCAGGGCAGGAAAGATGTCTGGCAGCTGGAGCAGGGTGAGGGAAGGGCCTCCAAGGTGGGGTTGGAGCCCTTTGGCTGTGAGGAGAGGCTGAGGGAGCTGGACTTGTCCAGCCTGGAGCAGGGAAGGCTGAGGGGCTCCTCATGGCAGCCTGGCAGTGCCAGCCAGGAGCTGATGGAGAACACAGAGCCAGGCTCTGCACTGGGGGGGCTGGGGGGGACAAAAGTCAATGGGTGGAAGGGGAATGAGGGGAGGTCAGACAGGACATGTGGAACCTTTGTTCCCATGGGCTCAGACAGGTTCTGAGATGCTGCCCCATCCCTGGCCTTTGGGATTTTCCAATCCACATCAAATCAAGCCTTGAACCCCTTGGTCTGACCCAGTTCCTGACAGGTTTGGCTGCAGACTTGCTGAGGTCCCTTCCAACCTCAGCTCCTGGATGATCTTGGGATGATGCGGTTCCCGATTTTGGAATGGGCTGGAGCAGATGTTTATGGGACAGGAGCCCTCTGGGGCTGTAGGGGACCTGCAGCTTGTGAGGACCCACGAGCACATCTCATTAGCTGGGGCATTTGAGTACTTTAAGAAATGTCAAAAATTTCCCTCCAGAAGAGAATAGAAATTTCCTGGATGTGTACTGATGGCAGAACAAGAAACACTGATCTTCCCCTGTACCTGTGTTACCACTACACTGTCTATTATTTCATGTCCCTCTTCATTTGGGTGTTTTCACCTCTCTTGTTTAAATGGCCATGTCTAAGGACATTTCTTCCCTAGACCAGCTCCTATGGCCTTGCCATTGCTCCCAGATTTGCTCCTCCACTTGTTCTCTGGTCATTCCACATTAGTCAACATCTTAATTGTGTCTACATCTATCACAGAATCACCCTCTCTAATGTCTGTGTCTAAAATTGTTCCTGTATGGAAATACCTTGTTCATGGTGGATACATCAGATACTGCTTTGACATTGCACAGAGTGAGGAAAGAATTTTGAAGTTTATTGAATTTTATCATGGGTACTTTGTTTTATGTTGGCCACGAAGAGAAACCTTCTGTGCCTCTGAATCTCAACAGTTGCTGACCCCCAAAGGACACAAACCTGATGAGTTGTGGTTCCCACTGCAGTGCTGGCACTTGCACCTCCCTCCATCCCCACAGCAGAGCTGCCTTGTCCCAGAAAGTCCCTGGCAATGCAGGGATGAAGGAAACAGGACAGGCTGTGGGGATCAGGGGCAGGGCACAGGCAGGGATTTGGGGTGGCTGTGAGCCCAGGGCAGGAGCCAGCCCTTGGCCTTGGTGAACCTCATCCAATTGTCCTGGGCCCATGGCTCCAGCCTGTCCAGATCCCTCTGCAGAGCTTCCTGCCCTGCAGCACAGCCACACTCCCACCCAGCTTGGCCTCACCTGGACACTGACTCAGGGTGCCCTCCATGCCCTCGTCCACATCAGCAAGAAAGAGATTTCACTGCCCTGGCCCCAGTCCTGAGCCCTGGGGACACCCCTGGATGTGGCTCCATTGCCCAGCACTCATTGTGCTGGAATTCTGTATTTTATGGAGCTGTGCCTGCTTTTGGTTTGCTGACAATAAATGAACATCCCTCTGTGTCTGGGGCAGCTCCTTCTCCAAGGAAAGCAGGTGGGAGTTGGTGTCAAGGAGCTGAAAGCTGCAGGCACAGCCTGGAGGGGAGGGAGCTCAGATTTGCACAAGGCTGCTCTGAGTGCCAGGGGTTGGATGGGGGAAATGGTGGGGTGGGGGTAGGGACAGAGTCTTATTGATTGTCAGCCACAAAGGGTCTTGATTTTCATATCTGTTCAGACTGCATTAGGAGGTGCTTGGGATCAATGTCAACTGGAGACTGCTGATAACAGTGTATAAACAGGAAAAGAATAAATGGGCAGATTCGTGCTTTTCTCCTTTTATTTTAAAGTAAATATGTTACAAATTGAGTGAAAGCTTAGACAAGTCCAGCCTTATGCTCACGTTTCTGGCAGTAGCTCTTTTTCAGGCGACCTGCACCCCAAATTGGTCTTGCTCTCAAGTTCTTAAGAATGGCAAATTAGGTCTTTTATAAAATGAATTATTTACTGAATGGACTCAAGATTAACAGACTTTAAACTGACTACTTACTGCACAGGATAAACAAAAGAAGTACAGGTAGATTCAAACCCAGTGCACAGTAAAGTTCCCTATATTACAGCTAGTGAAGAAATAGCAGAGATCAGGAGTCAATGGAACTTAGCACCAAACTGTTGAGGGAGTACACATGGAGCCCTTTCACTCAGCTTCCAGAAAAGGAACCACCAAGATGCATTCAGACTTGGGGGAGAAGCCCTACCCATTTGCAGGGACTATGCAGAAGATTTCTGCTTGGTGAAAATGTTGTGCAACTTTTATAGTTTGTAAAATGAAGTGTGTGTCACTCAGAAATTCAAGGCTCATCTCCCTTCAGGCTGCTCTCAAGGCCAGATGTTCATGGCCAGCTGGGAATTCCACCTCCCTGGCACCAGAGAGAACTCAGGACAGGACAGATGTCCAGCCTGGGTTATCTCAGCAATTCCTGAGAGGGGGAAGATGCCCTGAGTGATGGCCCAGCTGATGGACAGAAGAGATGAGCTCTGCTGGGCCATAGGGGAAGTCCTGCTGCAGGAACCTCATGGAACCAAGGGTCTGTTGTGACATTGTGATGGCTCCTGGAACCAAGGAGACCATGGTGACACCCATGAACCTCATGGAACCAAGGGGCCCTTGTGACACTTTGGAACTACAGAGACCATTGCTGAGGACAGAACCTCATAGAACCAAAAGTCCATTGTGACAGATCAAGGCCTCATGGAACCAAAAAGAGCATTGTGACACCGTGGGACCCCATGGACCCAAATCTCCATTGTGACAGTGCAGAACCTCATGGAACCAAGGGGCCTTTGTAACACTGCAAGGCCTCAGGGAACCAAGGAGTCCAAAGATCTCAAACATTCCTTGCAGGGGTCTGCCTTGGATGAAGGGGAACATCCTGGGTGGCACCTTAAGCTTGGCACACACCTGAGCTGTGTGACTGATTTCAACGAGGAAAGCTTGGAGTTTTAGATTGCTGCAAAAATAGAAAAAGGAAAAACTCTTGTTTGCCTGATTGCAGCCAGTTCTCCAAGTAAACCAGGTCCCAGGTGAGTGAGGACAGACAGGATGGGGTTGAGGAATGTGGAGCAAGGTTGTCCACACTGGGTCAGACCTCAAGGCACAGCTTCTGTGAGCAGGCCAGACCTCCTGAGGAGACCCTGGAGCAATATCAACCACAAAATGCTTCCATAAACAGAAATGAAATAAAATACAGTCTTTAAAATAGGAATGTGTATATCTAAGAATCTCTTTGAATTAACTTTACATAATTGCAGTAGAATGAACTTCACCAGACCAGAGGGAAATCAAGGCAGAGCCATGGTTTGTCAGGACTTGCTTGATCCCAATCAGCCCCGTGGTGCATTTGGTGCTGAGCCCTTGAACCTCAGAGCCTGGGAGGAGATTGCACAAACCTTTCCAGGAGTTCAAGTCAGAAGAAAAACCCAAAGTGTCTCAAAGCATTAATGGTTCCCACTAAAGTCCATCCCCAACACAGGCTCCTCATGGACTCCTTGAAAGAAAGAACTGGAGGCCAGGATTGCCCAAAACCCTCTCAGAGAGTCAGAGAGGAAAGGAATAAGAAAACTGCCTTAAAAAACTGAAGTACCTCAAAGCATTAATGAGCCTTACAGACTGTTGTTCCTGACAGAGCCTCTCAAGGGACTAATTAAAGCAGATAATTGGAGGCCATGATTGCACAAAGCTCTCAGAGACTCCAAGGCAAAAGCTAAACCCAAAGTCCTCTGAAAAACCTGCAGTCCCTGGGAGCATGAAGGAGCCCCCAGGGCCATTCCTGACCAAGGCTCCCCAGGGACTCGTCCCAGCACATCCCTGAGGCCACTGGGATGTGGGGGGATGCTGAGGGCAGGACAAGGGGTGAGAGTGGCCAGCCTTGCTGGGGCTGTGCCAGGAGGCCCCAGTGGCTCAGGACAAGGTGTCTCCTCAGAGCCCTTGGTGGCACAGACCCTGCTGTGCCCCAGGGCACCAACATTTGGCTCCTCTTTGTCCCCACTTTTCATCACTCTCTCCAGTTGTCTGGTCTAACTGGAACCTGGGGACACTTTCTTAATTATGTCCCTCAGTGGGACCCATTAAAACTTTAGGAAACTTTGGAGTTCAGTTCTGACTGAACTCTTGAGAGGTTTTCTAACACACCATGGCTCTGCCTTGATTTCCCTCTGGTCTAATGCAGCTCATTAGGAAGTTTTCCTTCTCCAGTTATGGAGAAACATTTTAAAGAGACTCTTAATAATACACATTGCTATTTTAAAGAGTGCATTTTATTAGTGTTCTCTTTAGAGAAGAGGTGATTGCAGCATTTTGTGGTTGATACCGATCCATGGTCTCTCCTCAGGAGGTTTGGCCTGCTCACAGAAGCTGTGCCTTGAGGTCTGACCCAGTGCTCCACATTTGCTCCACATTCCCCAACTTCATCCTGTCTGTCCTCACTCACCTGGCACCTGTTTTGCTTGGAAAACTGCCTGGACTCGGGCAAAGAGGAGTTTTGTTTTGTTTTCTCAAAGCAATCTAAAACTCCTATTTTTCCCCATTGCAGACACACTCCTCAGGTGTGTGCAATGCCCAAGGTGCCACCAAGGTGGTTCCGCTCTCAGGATCGATGCTTTGGGAGCGGTGCCTGCACTCGGCGCCATTTTCCTTTCTGCCTCTAACTCCCGTCATGCCCCGCGGCCACATAGAGCCCTATTAGAGCCGGGACTACAACACCCATCATGCCCTGCGCTCCACAGAACCCCGGTATCCGCTCCCCATCTGCCCCATACGTGCCCCCGGACCCTGGAGGATCCCTAATTGCCCCCTCAGGGCTCATTTGAGACCCCCAAAAAACGTCCCCAGATCCCCTGAATGCTCCCCTTACAGCTATTTCTGGGAATTCATCTCCTGCCATCCCCCGCGAGCTCGCAGCACCTCATAATCCAGTCCTGCGCCGAAAACTCCTGCCCTGCCCAGCGCCCTAAAGAGCCCGGTTAGAGCTCCCCAGGCTCCCCCAACGTTCACCCGACCCGTATATGTTCCCTGCTGAGGACCTGAAGCCGCCACTCAGAGGGAAAACTGTCCCTTAAGTGCCTTCCTAGACTCCCAAACTCGCTGTAAGAACCACTTCCGGGACTACACCTCCCATCATGCTCCGCTGTCCCGGTAAAACGCCATTCTAACCATGACTTCATCTCCCATAATGCCTTGCACTCCACTGGGAGACACTGAAGCTGCGCCTACAACTCCCGTGATGCTTCACGGCTCCATTAAACCTAATTATACCCGCGCCTACAACTCCCATCACCCCCCGCGCCCCGCAGAGCCCCGTTAGAGCCCCCGAGTGCCCGTCCGGACCCCGAATGGCCCCAGATTCCCCTCCCTGACCGCCAAGGGCCTCCCTGAAACAGCCAGGTAACATCCGAAGCCCAGACTTTCCCTCAGCATCTCTAAGTTCTCTGTTAGTGCCCACTCGACGCTCCCAAGTGTCCTCCCATCCTCAACTTCCTTCTAAATTCTTTCCCCAGACCCAAAATTGCCACGAATGTGCCCCAGAAATGTCTCCCTGGACCCGAAGTGATCCCCTGGACCCTATCGGAGAAAAAGATGATAATAAAGGTGAACAAATGACTACAAATATTACAAATTATCAAATATTACAAATTATCAAATATTTCAAATTATCATAAAGAGGGAGAAATAAATAACCAGGAGAGATTATTTAATTAATGAAGGGAATTGTGTTAATTAGAACCATTGGCCAGTATTTTTTTGGTTGTTAATAATGTAAAGAGTTTTATTATAAATATAAAAATTTGGTTATAAAAATATAGAATGGTACTATTGTAAATAAGAAAAATATAATTATATTTTTATATTTAAGAACATTTTTAATTTCAAGAGAAATTTAATTTTTTTTCTATTTTGGGTTGTCAGTCAAAGGTGGGTGATATCATGACACAGTTATGATGGGGGTGAGGAGCAGGTTGTCCAAACAGGGCCAGCCAGCAAGGGGCTCATTCTTCTCTGTGCCCAGAGCTCCTGAGAAGACATTCAGCATCAAGATCAATCTGGAAATGCTTCTCTCTGTCATGAATGTCGTTCTATTTGTACAATTTATCAGACAACAAGGTTAAATTTTGCGGCAATTTTTTTAATAGCAACAATTGTATATAAATGCATACAATCAAAATATATTGGATACGTATATCTGAATATATACAAAATTTGGCAGTTAGTAATTTAGTATAATTGAGGTTCCTATAAAGCATAAGCAAAACCAGCCGGGGGTACCGGGAGGGGCTCGCCCTTCCTCACGTACTGAACAATCAAGCCAAAAATCCCACTTATATACTATATGCTAATACATATTAATACAGAAGTTTCTAGAAAACTCCTCCTAGTTTCTATTCCTAAAATCAACGCCAGTATGTGTATGGGACATGCTCTACTAATGGGTTAGGGGGTCTCTCATCCTTTTGAGGGTCTTATTCCCGATGAAGGCTCATCGTCTTCCTCAGTGCCCGAGGTGTGACCTGCAGGTAGCGCAGGTGCCCTGTGTGACTGAGCAGATGTTTTCCATAATAAGACTCTGATTAAATCCCATGCCTGGAATCATCCCATTTTGGCCCATTCCAAGGTCGAGTCTTTCTATTTCTAGATGCTGCTTATCAGACCTACGTCCTTCTACTACTCCCTTCCAACATCTGGAGGATTCCATCTGCTTTGTCTCACTCATTTCCTTTTTTTTGGCTTAGTAACAATTATTTTCTATTGACATGAGTACAATTTTGCTAATATAGTTACAATTTAGTTAGCACGAATCACATTTATCACATACATACATATCTGTGAGACTTTCCTGTCAAATCATTATCCATCCCAACCCTGGCACATCCCAAGTCCAGCAATTTGCATGCACAGAAAGCCAAAACTCGGCAATTCCCCGGTTCCAGCACCAGCACTGCTCAGATCTGGTGATTTGTGGGTGCCAGGACTGCAGATCCAGCAGATTGTTGACGCTGGCAGTGCCCAGGTCTGGCGTTTGCCAGCATCGGTGCCGCCCAGAGCCGTCAGTTTCCTGCTGCTGGGGCACTCGGGGGTTGTGGCTGAGCAGGAAAGGTGAGCCTGTGCCGGGAGCTTTTCTTGGCTGGAGCAAAGGCTGGGCACGCAGAGACCTTCCTGGCACTGTGCCCTGGGCCAGCAGGGATTGTGCTGCTGGAGCCCACCCTCAATTTCTTCTGTCAGGCAGCTTTAGGACATGGAGGAGCCAGAGCAGACCCTCAGCTTTCTGGATTCATCCAGAAGAATCCTGTGTGTGAAGCAGCCTGGGAACAGGGTTTCCATGCCAGGGTGGGCAATTCAGAGCCCTTTTCTCCCCCATGGGCTGAGGGTGTGGCACTTGCCATTGGCAAGGGCCCTGCAGGTGCCAAAGGGGCCGTTTTCAATGTGCTGAGAACAGTCGGAACTGAGAGCCTGTCCTAAACCTGCTTTTCCTGCAAATGTACTCAAGGAATTCTCTCTTTTGCAGTCTCAGCCCCTGTGTGTGTGCAGGTGTACCGAGTGAAGTATGGAACGGGTCTATTTGGGGGAGATGTTCTCCTTCTCTAGTGGTTTTTGGTTTTCTTTTTGTTGTTGTTGTTGGATTTGTTTGTTTTCTTGGATGGGTTTGATTATCGTGGTTTATAATTTTAAATTTTGTTTTATTTTTTTAATCAGCTCCACCTGGCAGCTGTGGGCAGAGCTCTGTAGCTGTGTGTGACACTTGTGTGTGGCACAGTGAAGGTGTCCAGGGGGGCCTTGCCCGAGCTGTGTGCAGAGGAATCCCCATCAGGCCAGGCTGGGGGTGCTCCGTGGCCGGTGCCTTGCGTTGACTGGAAGCTGCCATGGAGCGTCTCCAGGGATGGAAGGTTGGGGCTGCCAGGGCTGTGGTGTCACAGACAGGGGAACGCTGGGGCTGCCACAGCTGCCGTGTCCCAGAGAGGGGAATGTTGGGGTGCCCTGCTCCTGGCCCGGCCCCAACAGCTCTGCCAGCTCCTCTCAAGGACACAAAGGCTGAGCCAAAGGGTGGGAATTGCGGGAGGGGCTGAGCTGGGAGGGACCCGGTGGGATCATGGAGTCCAGGGCCCTGCCCTGCACAGACAGCCCAACAAGGGGAGGCTGTGCATCCCTGGGAGAGGTGTCTAAAGGCTTCTGGAGCTGTGTCAGCCTTACAGCTGGGAGCATTTTCTGAGGATAATGGTCAGTGATGGAGGATCATTAGGTAGGGGGAAGGAAGGAAGGGTGGAAGGAAGGGAGGGTGGGAGGAAGGAAGGGTGGAAGGGTGGAAGGAAGGAAGGAAGGAAGGAAGGAAGGAAGGAAGGAAGGAAGGAAGGAAGGAAGGAAGGAAGGAAGGAAGGAAGGAAGGAAGGAAGGAAGGAAGGAAGGAAGGAAGGAAGGAAGGAAGGAAGGAAGGAAGGAAGGAAGGAAGGAAGGAAGGAAGGAAGGAAGGAAGGAAGGGTTATGAATGTTGTTCTGTTTATCCAATTTATCAAACAACAAGATTAAATTTAGCTGCAAATTTTTGCTAGTAATGTTTATAAATTTGTACAATCAAAGTATTTGAGATGAATACAATCAAAGTGTAGAATACATATATTTCAGGATATGTAAAATTTAAGAGTAAGTAATTTAGTATAATTGAGGTTCATATAAAGCATAAGCAAAACCGACCAGGGGTACAGGGAGGGGCTCCCCCTTCCTCTCGTACCAAAACATCAAGGCTAACAACCCCACTTATATACTGCAGGCTACAGAAGTTTCTAGAAAACTCCTCCTAGTTTCTATTCCTAAAAATCTACGTTACTGTATTGTTTGGTGTATGCTCTACTAATGCTTAGGGGTCTTTCTTCCTTTTGAGGGTTTTATTTCTGATGAAGGCTCATCATCTTCATCAGTGTCTGCTGTGTAACCTTGCAGGTAGCACAAGCGCCCTAAGCTTAGGTTATATCACTAAGCATAAATTCCCACAATAAAATTAAGTTCCATGCATGGAATCATCCCAATTTTGCCCATTTCAAGGTCAAAACTTTTATTTCTAGATGCTGCTTATCAGACCTACGTCCTTCTACTATTCCCTTCCAACATCCTTGTTTGACTCCCAACATCTGGAAGATGTCCTTTGCCCTGTCTCACCCATCTCCCCCCTTAACCTGTAACAATTGTCTTCTATTGATCTAAATACAATTTTGCTAATATAGTTACAATTTAATTAGCATGAATCACATTTATCACAATCCCCACATTTCTCTTTTTGATCATATTGATTCGTGCTCTAAAAAGTTGTTGCTTGGTATTCTCTATGTTCCTTCATACTAGCCTCCAATTTTTCTAATATTTCTCATGCTGCATTCAGCTTTTCAGACTCCTTCTCAAATTTTATTAACATTTCTCGTGCCAGGGTATTCTCTTTGCATTCTGTCACCATTTTCTTGATCTCTCTCCATTGAGTGTGAGTGGATCGTCCTTTTAGTACCATCAAGAAATTCGGTTTCCTTTTTGCTGTTGATTCTGGATCCATGGGCATGGCTGTAAGTTGCATTCCTTGAATTACTGAGTGGATTGCTCTAATTAGACAGGGTATAATGCAAGGCAGAAACAATAGTCCTAAACCAGAACATAATAGCATGAATCCCAATTTTTTCCACCACACACCCCCAAAGAGTTTATCCCACCAGTCAGCTTTCAGGATAGAATTCTGTTTTTGAACTGGTACATGTGCCACTCTTTTCATTTCATCACCAAGTTTTGTTATGGTCCCCTGTGATCATCTATTTCCACACAGCACTCAGATTCATTAATCCTCCCACAAACTCCTCCTTCTTCTGCCAGCAGATAATCTAGGGCAATTCTCTTTTGATATACAAATGCTCACATTTGCGAATGCTGTTTGGCCAACAACTTTAAAGCATCTGCCCTATGGTTTGAGACGACTTCCACCACTGCCTGGAGCCTTATCAACCAATTTAATAGGTAAATTGGAGTTCTGTATCCCCAAGACCCATTCTGAGCCCAAGCAGCAGGTTCATAATGTGCTATACTTCTTTCTGCAGGCCATTCTTCATCTTTCCATTTTTGGTTTCCTCCTGCCATTGGTAAGTGGAGGTTTGGTTCTCTTTTCTTTCTTTCTAAGGTTTCATAAAGTGGTGTTCCTAGTATATTGCCCTTAGACCTTGGTCTGACAAAGAAGGAGGGTCGTAGAACTCCTAAGGTACAAGTTCCTTCCCACTTTTGGGATAGTTCACTGTATGCTCATTGCCCACAAATCCAATATATTCCATCAGGGGCTTTCCATCTGTTTTCTGTGTTTTCTGGTCGTTCCCAATAAGATTTTAAGTCTTTTATAGATTGGTAGGGGTTAGCTCTAGAACTGCTATGCCAGCACAAATCAGTTTGGTTATTCCAGAAAGCACTGGAAGCTCACACCATAGCCCACCAAGCCTGGCCTGGGCCGTGGCATTTCCCAGCACTGAAGGAACTGATACCAGACTAAGTAAGTCAAGCTGCAATTCACAAAAAATACCTCTTTTGAATCTGTCATCTCTTTGAAACAACAAGAAGTTTTGCTGTTCAATATTGTTCATTTTTATACTGAAAAGTGTTTTGCCTGTTAAATAAACAGTTTTCTTTTTTTTTCTTTTCCCCTCTTCTCTCCGAGGAAATATTTTTCCCCTAACCAACTAGAAAAAAAGACTGCTTAAATTTGTTTACTAGAAAAAGCTTATTTAAAAGTTTCCTCCCAAATTTACCCTAAACTAAAACAGGGTCCTTGTGTCTACCAAAAATATGATTTCTTCATTTTGAGAATCTACTTTCAGCTTTATCAAGGGCTCTTCTGGTGTTTCGGTCCTCATTAAATAAATGAGCCCCTGACCCTTCTAGTCTTCTTGAATCATTTTTTTTCTATTTTGCTCCCTTTTTTTGCAGATTTTTTTTTTTTATATGTCCTTTTTTTATGACAATAGAAACAAATGGGTCCTGTACCCCTAGAAACAAGACAAGAATTTTGTAAATGTCCTTTTTTTGTGACAAGGAAAGCACATAGGTCTCGTGTCCGCAGAAGTAGGACCTGATTTTTCTTTCTTCTTTTTATTCTTTCCTGATAAATTCTTTGTGTTTGTGGCTGCTTGTATTTCTTGGACTGCTGCCATTAGAATCCTGGCTTTTATTATTTTTTTTTTTCTCATCTCTTATAACATACTCTTCTTGCTCTTCCTTTAACAACTCCTGAAGCCCCCTATCCTGCCAATTTTCTAATTTCTTCAGCTTTTTCCTGAGGTCCCCCCAGGACTTAGCTACAAATTGTGTTTTCAAAAGGACCTGCCCTGCTGGTGTATCGGGGTCCATGCTTGAGTATAACTGCAATTCCTTTCTTAGTCTCTCTAACCATTCTGCCAGGCACTCATCTTTCCCTTGGTGCTCACTCAGAGATTTCCCTATATTTTGTCCCCGGGGCACTGCTCCCTGAATTCCTTGGATAATCATCCACCTGAAATCTCTCATATTTTGCCTATGTTCTACCTCTTGATTATTACAATTTGGATCTGCCATAGGCCATTTCTCATCTCCCTGGCCTGGCCCCTGATGATCTCTATTCCAATCCCATATTCCTGACTGTCTAATCATTTGTCTCTTCCACTGTAAACAAGATTCCTAAAATAGACTGCAATTCCACTCAGGTGTAAATATTCAGTCCCAATAACTGATCTAGTTTCTCTGCTACCTCAATATGATCTTCTAGCATCCTGCCCATCTCTTTCTTAAATTTCCTAAAGTTTCTAGTATGCAGGGGAACACTCACGTAACCAATAGGTCCCTGTCCTGGGGCCAGATTTGCCATTGGAACCTCTCTAAGAGGGTATAATCTATCCTCCCTTCCTGCTTCCTCGCCCTCTTTGTCACTTTCTTCCTCCTGTCCCCTTCTGCCTCTAGTTCTGTGTGCTACTGGCTCGTCCTGAATAGGGGGTGCATCAGGGACCAGGGGCTGGCCAGGCTGGCCAGGCTGTCTGTATGGGGGTGGGAGGTGATCTAACGGGTCCCATGGCTTTATCTGGTCCCTTCTTGCTGCCTGTCCTTTAGTTTGCAAAGGGTATAAGGAATAACCTTCTTTTTCCTGACTTTGAACTATAAATTTACCCTCCCCTTTTGGAAACCACAAAGCAGCATATTCACTTTACTCCTGGTTAAAAGCTTCTTTTGAGTTCACATATAGATTTAAAACCTGACAAATCCAATCCTCAAATGATCCAAACTCTGGCCAGTATAATTTATTTGCACAAATCTTTTCTTTTGTCCACTCAAACATACAGTACTGTATAATTTTCTGCTTACTTTTTTCTCTTTGGGATTCCCTTGTACCCCAGTATTGTAACACTATCCCCAGGGGGCTGTCCTGAGGAATCTCGCTCCCCTTCTGGGAAACCCCCTCTCGGTTCCCAGGCACACCGGGTTCTCGTGAACTATTCTCATAATTCGCAACCCCTGGGTCAGAGATTTTACTTTTTTTCTGACCCATCTCTGGCGGCAACAGCTCCCTTGCTCTCCCTCACTTGTTCTGCAGTTCAACTCCTTTGCTTAATTTACATTTTCTCACTTCTTTTGCCAACCACTTGTTTCCCACCTAATTCCTTCTTTTCCTTTTATTCTCTCCCCAACCTCTCTTTCTGGCCACTCTCCACAATCCTTCTTAATCACGTACAAAAACTTCCATCTATTATCCTCCCAACAGATAGTTGAACCTGACTCATTCACTCCCTTCTTAAATCACTTCTTTCGAGCATCAGCTCCCTTCTCAAAGACTTTTCTCGTGAGTTCTCGGGCTGGGACTTTCCCTCCCGGTTCCTCTTGGGGTATTCACTCGCTCTCCCCTTTCAGACATTCCTCACTCACACACAAGCACACAGCCGCCCCCTTTACCCAACCCCGTGGTACTCACACAGCCCCGTTTTCACACAGGGCTCTTGTGCACAAGACGTTTTACGGGCACCTTTCCCTTTCTGCCGGCGTTCCCACGGGAGCCTTCTTCTGGCACAGCTCCTTGTAGCGAGCTTCTTTTGCTTGTGATTTATTTTAATTTGGAACTCCTTCTCCAGGAGAGCCTGGTCTAGCCCTGGACCACCTTAACAACTGGTGGGGAGCTCCTTCCCAAAACTAGCCACTCTTCACTTGGACTGGAGTTCCCGGGTTTCGGCACCAAATTGTTATGAATGATGTTCTATTTCTTCCAATTTATCAAGCAACAAGATTAAATTTAATAGTAGATTTTTCATAGTAACAAAATGAATACCATCAAAGTATTGGAGATGAATACAATCAAAGTGCATATATGTAAGAATATACAAAATTTGGCAGTAAGTAATTTAGTATAATTGAGGTTCGTATAAAGCATAAACAAAACTGACTGGGGAGGGCTCGCCATTCCTCACGTACCAAAGCATCCAGGCTACCAATCCCACTTATATACTGTAGGCTACAGAAGTTTCTAGAAAACTCCTCCCAGTTTCTATTCCTAAAATCTACATCATTATGTGTACGGCGCATGCTCTGCTAATGGGTTAGGGGGTCTCTCATCCTTTTGAGGGTCTTATTTCTGATGAAGGCTCATCGTCTTCCTCAGTGACCGAGGTGTGACCTGCAGGTACCGCAGGTGCACTGTGTGACTGAGCAGATGTTTTCCATAACAAGACTTTAATTGAGTCCCATGCTTGGAATTATCCCATTTTGGCCCATTTCAAGGTCAAAACTTTGTATTTCTAGATGCTGCTTGTCAGACCTACGTCCTTCTACTATTCTTGTTTGACTTTCTTCCAACCTCCTTCTTCTACGACTCCCAACATCTGGAAGATGTCCTTTGCCCTGTCTCACCCATCTCCCCCCTCACTCTGTAACAATTGTCTTCTATTGATCTAAATACAATTTTGTTAATATAGTTACAATTTAATTAGCACAAATCATATTTATCAAGAGGTCAAAATGACACAAAATTTTACTGGCAAATAGAAAAAATCAAGGAACTTTTGAAAAGGACTGTATTAATACAACCTCCAATTCAACATAAAACACTTGTCATAGCAGGAACTTCATTAACTTAACCTATTTAACCTTAGAAATCTTTAAACACTTAAATTGTTGAGGTACCCTGAATTGTTCCATATAAGGAACACTAGAAGGAGAGGAAAGAGAGGCAGTTTGACAGAAGTTCTATAGACAGACACACACATGGCTCCCAACCCCTGGGGTTCCAGTGTGGGTGAGACACAGAGCCCAGGAGAAGGCAGGGTATGGACCATGGGCTGAGCGCCTGCTCCGTGTTTTAAGCCCCTGGGCCTTCATGGGCCTCCCCCAGGTGGGACTTGTGATTGCTGGGGCAATCAGAGCCTGGGTCAGCACCAGCCCACTGTGTGACTGATTGACAGCTCATCCCCAGGTGTCTGGGACATTGATCTCATCCAGCCTCTGACAGCCACCATGGTGACACCCTGGAACCTCGTGGAACCAAAGAGACCATTGTGACACTCTGGTGCCTCATGGAATAGGGGGGGCATTGTGAATCTCAGGACCCCAAGGGAACCAAGGGTCAGTGATGAAGCTGTGGGGCCCAGAGAACCAAGGAGCCATTGTGACACAGCAAGGATCCCTGGGGCCGTGGTGACACTGCAAGAACTTATGGAAGCAAGGGGCCATTGTGACACTACAGAAGCAAGGAGAATATTGTGACAAGGAGAATATTGTGACAATACAGGGACTCATGGAATCAAGAACATTGTGACACTGTGGGGCCCATGTAACCAAGGGAGCATGGAACAGGTCTGGCTGGCTGGGCCTCCCAGGGGCCTCCTGACAGGTCTGGCTGATCTTGGCATGTCGAGGGCTGCTCTGAAGCACTGGGGCTCTGTGCTTTCCTTCCTGTGGAAAAGAACTGTCCTTCTCCTCCAGGTGTCCATCGGCAAAATTGGGATTCCTCCTCTAAATTTCCTTATATGCAAGATTGTTCCCAGATGAAATCTGGCTGGTTTGGCCACCCTGGGGCCACCTCTCATCTACCTTTGAAACACTGGGACCATGTGCTTTTCTTTCCTACAGGAAAAAAAAACACCTTGACATCCAGGTGCCCATGGCCAAAATTGGGAATCCACCTCCAGAACTCCCTATATCCAAGGACAGCTCCCATACAAAAATTTTCCATGACTGACAAGTCTGGCTAGCCTTGGCTCTCCTGAGGACTGGCTCTTGTCTGCCTTTTGAAACACTGGCAGTCTGTGCGTTCCTTCCTAATGAAAAGAACTCTTCTTCCATTCCAGGCCCCCACAGCCGAAATTGAGATTCCACCTCCAAAATTCTCTACATCCAAGGATAGCCCCCAGATGAAAGGTGTCAGGAGAGACTGGTCAGGCTTGGCCTAAGGATGGCCACCTCTCATCTTCTTCCAAAACATTTGGGCTTCATGCTTTTCTTTCCTATAGGAAAAAAAAAATCCATCTCAAACAGGCGTTCATGGTCAAAGCCGGGATTCCACCTCCAAAACTCCATACATCCAAGGTTTGTTCCCAAGTGAAAGCTGCCAGGACAGACAGGTCTGGCTGCACTTGGCCTCTTGGTGGCTGCCTCTCAGTTGCTTTTGAAACACTGTAGCTCACTGCTTTCCTTCCAATGGAAAAGAACCATCCTTTTCATCAAGGTGGACAAGGTCAAAATTGAGACTCAGCTCCCAATATTCTGTATATCCAAGGATTTCTCCGTCATGAAAGCTGCCAGGACAAACAGGTCTGGCTGTCTTGGCCTCCCATGAACGACCAGTGGCCTCTTCTGCCTTTCAAATACTTGGGCTCTGTGCTTTCCTTCCTATAGAATATAATCGTCCTTCTTATGTACACAGAAATGGCTAAATGTGGTATTCCACCTCCATAATTCCCTATATTCAAGGGTTGCTTTCAGACAAAAGCTGCCAGAACAGAGAAGTCTGACTGCCTTTGGCCTCTGATGGCCACCTTTTATCTCCTCCTGATACACCAGTGTTCCATGCTTTCCTTCCCATGGAACAGAACCATCCTTCTTCAGACAACCATGTCTGAAACTGATATTCCACCTCTAAAATTCCATCTATCCAAGGATAGATCTCAGACAAAATCTGCCAGTATTGTCTCATCTGGCTGGCCTTGGCCTCTTGATGGCTGTCTCTCATCTACCACCAAACACTGGGGCTCAGTGCTTTCCTTCCAGTGGATAAGAACTCTCCTTCTCTCCTAGGTGTCAAAGGCCAAAACTGGGATTCTACCTCCAAAATTCCATCTATCCAAGGAATGTGCCCAGACAAAAGTAGCCAGTACAGACATGTCTGGCTACCTTGCCCCCTTGTGATTTTCTTAAGACAATGAGCAGAAGGTTTTCATTTGCAAGCCCCTTAGAGAGAGCCCAGAGATCTCCCAAGGTGGGGTTTGGAGGCTGAAAGCACACCAATACCCTATAGGGACAAAGGAGCTCAGAGTGCCCAGTGGACTGTAGATTTAGGACAGAGTAGGAGACCCCTGGAAAGGACTGAAGAGTGGTTTAAGAGATGATTGATCCTTTTCCCATAGTAGAAATCAGCCAGAGATAGAAAAAATAATGTCAAGGGAAGCTGGGGACGTCCATAATGGTCCCAAGGAGAAAGGAATTTCTCTCCAAGGGCAGGGCTGTGATGCAACACATCCCCCAGAAGGAGTCTGGAGCAGCCCAAGGCTTTGTGTGTGCAGGCAGAGGCAGGCAGGAGGCAGAGCTGTCAGCAAAGGAAGGGGCCAGCGAGGTGGGGCAGCCGGGGGATGACGACAGCCTGCAGGGACAGAGGCGCAGGGCATGGACACCGTAGGACAGCCTGGGCTGCAGAGGCCACAGGGATGGGCAGCAGCTGAAAGGCCCTGACAGAGCCAACTCCTGCAGCACTTGGGCCATGCAGGCTGGCCCTGGGCCTGAGGCCAGCAGGGGACAAGTGAGCCTTGCTGTGCTGGGGCCTCATTGCCTCCTTGTCCCTGCTCAGCAGCCTGGCAGGGGCCGCCCCATGGTGCTGCCCTTGGCATTGCACATGGCCAGAGCCCAGTGGCCCGGGAAGAGCCCTGAGCAATGAGGGAGGGACAGGATCTGCCTTGCCAGGGGCTGGGGCTCAGCCCTTGGCCCTTTGCATTCCTGAAACACATCCAGGTGTGCTCAGCATCAGAGACAACTTTCCCTTGCTTGTCTCCACCTGTCATCAGTGCCACCAGTGTTCTGCTCTAACTGGAACCTTTCTCAGTCATATCTCTCATTGGGATCCATTAAAATTTCTAGAAACGTTGGGGTTTGAGTCTGACCTTGAGTTCTCGAGAAGTTTTCCTTCTGCTTTCTGTCAGGGAATGATGTCCAGGGACTCAGCACTGTTGAAAAATCCCAGCTCTGCAGAGATTGGGCAACTGAGAGGTGTTTTAAAAAGATTTTCTTTCATTATCAGTCTCCTTGAAGGGTGAAACTCCAGGACATTCTATTCAAAGCCAATTTATTTCCTGTTTACAATACTTTATAAATGATTTTTATTTTATTAGCTTTTGCCACACAGTGGAGCAAATAATCCTAACACCAATCACCTAGTATTTTACTCCACATACTCTAGGCACAATGCATCTTTCACAGTTCTAATTCTCCAAAATATATGTTCTTTTTGCAAGTCCATTGTTTGAAACTTGTTTCTAGTTCAATCTCTCTCTCAGCAATGTCTTCTCTATTCCGGGGCCATTCTGAGTCAGCACACCTTATCTCAGAGTTTGCATCCAGATGTACAAGACTGTGTGAGCTTTCAGTCAGGCTTTGAGAATCCTTTACAAATCCATTTCTCACAAATATCAATCACAGAATGCTGCAATCACCTCTGCTCTGAAGACAACAGTAATAAAATACATCCTTGAAAATTGGAATGGATATTTCTAAGAAGGTCTTTGTCATATTTCTCCATAAATGGAATTGAAAAACTTCCAAATGAACTGGACCAGACCAGAGGGAAATCAAGGCAGAAACGTTGTTTTCTAGGAAACCTCTGAAGAATTTGGACAGAATCGAACTCCAAAGTGTCTGATACTGCTCATGGGTCCCACTGAAGGACACAACTGAGAAAGTGTCCCCAGGTTCCAGTGAGAGCAGGAAATTGGAGGCAGAGATGACAGGTGGTGTGGGAAATGCAGGCACAGAGAGCTCTCAGGGCCTTGTGCAAACAGGCTCAGAGATTGAGATGGATACAAGGCTTGACCTAGGACCTTGGAGAAATCTTGGACAATCAGATGATTAAAAGGAAAATAGATATAAAACAAGAATATAAGTTTTTAGTTTAAGCAGAAATATGTTTTAATCAAACAGAAGTACGTATTATGTAAGCAAAGCAGTATGTTAAGATAATAAAAGATTTTAAAGCTTAGCAATAGAACCTGTTATAAAGTTAATTAGAAGTTTAAGATGTATCAATGTAGGTTTGTGAAGTGTTCTAGGATTGGTTGAAAAATGAAGCATTATGGCAAAGCCATGAGAAGGAAAGCAATTAATGATTGGTGTAAAAGGATGCTGGCAAACTTCACACAAGTATTTGATTGGATAAAAAAATATACATAAAGCATTGTAACTAAGAATGAGGCAGCTTCTGATATTATGGTGCTGGATGTAACACCTTTAATGTCTCACCCTTCTATGAGACTGACACCATGAGGCCCTAAACCATCTTTTACAACGTCTCTCAGTTGCCCCATCTCTTGTAATATCAATCTCCCAATGCACATTTTTTTGGCATCAGACATGACTAATGAAATCAATAGGGACTTATGGACACCAAGTCTATCCCATTAAAGTCAATAGGGATTTTGGGACACCTGGTCTATCCATTAAAGTAAATGGCTTTTGGTGAAGTTTGGTCCTAAAATGATGAAATTTTGGAAAATTTGGAGGAAATCTCGGGCTGAATTCTGGGAATTTCCACTCCAGGATCGCAGTGCCCATGCTCTGGATATCCTGGATGAATTTCTGGAGGCCAATCCCGAATCCCTGATCCCTCACCTGCCATCCATGCTGGAGCTGTGCCTCCAGGTAAGCCCAAAAATGTCCATTTTCAGTCTGTAACCTGGGAATTTCGAGCCCAAAATTGGTATTTTTAGCAGCAAAAATACTGGGATATCAAGTCTACACTGAAGTCAACAGGGATTGAAGGACACTAGGTTTACCCCTGTGAAGTCAAAAGGATTTTAGGGACACCAGGTCTACCCATTGAGAGGGCTTGATTGGGAAGAGTTACTGTTTAAACTGGGAGCACTGGGAAGGGCTAAGGAGGGACACTGAGGTGACTGGGAGCACTGAAACAAAAGTGGGGCCAATGGGAGGGATTTGTAGAGATAAATGGAGATAAACAGGACTCCAGAGCTAAGCCATTGAAATGAATAAGAATTTCTGGACAGTGGGTCTAGCCTTTCAAAGCAATAAGGTTTAGTGGCACCAGGTTTACCCAATCAAAGCAATGAAAATGTTTGAGACACTAGTTTTGGGGGTCCCAGGGGTTTTGGGTGATCCAGGTGTCCAAGGGGTACCCAGGTGTATCCAGGTGATTTTTAGGGGTTCCCAGGTGATTGTTTGGGATAGCCAGGTGTACCCAGGTGATTTCTGGGAGGGATCCAGGTGATTTTGGGCAGTATCCAGGTGTACCCAGATAATTTTTTGGGATATCCAGGTTATTTTTGGGGCACCCAAGTGCCCTGACTCACCCTGACAGGCCAGGAGAAGATGATGGCCAGTGTCTTGGGGATGGGCTCACATTGGCACCTCCAGTCCTCTGGCACCTCCCTGCTGAGCCAGCACTGATGAGAAATGATGGAGAGCAGCTTGGGCAGCTCATCCAGCAGCTCCCTCATGCCCCTAGGATGGATCCCATCTGGTGCCAGAGACACCTGTGAGCATCTGAGTGGCTCAGCAGGTCCCCAGCTGCTTCCTCCTGGATTACAGGGGTCTGTTCTGCTCCCTGTCCCCATCCACCAGCTCAGGAGAACACTTGTCCTGAGGATAACTTGTCCTATTGTTGAAAACGGAGGCAATGAATGGGTTAAGTGTCTCAGCCTTTTCCTCATCTTTGGTAGCCATATCCCCCCTAATAAACAATAGAGGTTCTCCTTTTCCCTTCTTTTGCCATTCATGTATTTCTAAAATCATTTTTGTTATCCTTCACAGAAGCAGCCAGGTTAAATCCTAATAGAGCTTTCACCTCTCTAGTTTTCTTTCTGCATGACTTAGCGACATCCTGAAATACTTCTTGAGTTGCCTGTCCCCCTCTGTCCAAAGGTGATTCACCTTCTTTCAACCCTGAGTTCCTGGAGAAGTTCCATGCCCTACTAGGCCAGTCATTTTCCTTTCTATCTGACTTTTTGGCACAGAGGGACAGGCAGCTCCTACAAGACTTCTTTCTTGAATTGTCTCCATCCTTCCTGGGAAACCTTGCTTTTTAAAGGCTGTTTCCCTTAAAAAACACCAGTAACTGATTTGGTACTCTCCAAAACTACATCCTGAATAGGCTAAATTCCATTCTCTCAAAGTCCAATGTAGAAGTTTTGTAGATGCCCCTCCTTCTTCCAGAGAATATTTAAAATCTCCATAATTTCATGGTCACTGTAGCCCAAACAGCCTCTCAACAACACATCTCCCACCAGCCCTTCTCTCTTTGTGAGCAGCAGGAGACAGAGCTTTCCTTGGGAGTGGGAAGAGAAGGAAACCTCCCCAAAGTGCAGCCTGGAAGGTTCAGCCTGGAGGTGAGGAACCAGAAAAGTCCCTCCCAGGGCAGAATGTTGGTGCCCGAGGTGTCCCAGCGTGAGGCTGGGCCATGCCATGGCTCTGTGTGCCAGGAGCCGGCAGCGCTGGGTGCAGGGAGCCCAGGGAGGGCACAGCAATGCTGGGCTGAGAAATGCTGGGGGGGACAGCGAGATGGGCGTGTGCAGCCGGCCAGGGCACAGGAGCAGCACGCACAGGGGGCACAGCCTGCAGGAGAGATGGCCAAGGGCTGGGCAGGGCTGGCAGGGCCAGAGGCACCCAGGCCTTTGTGCCCTGGGCTCGGGCAGGGCCTCTGCAGCCCCACAGAAGGAACTTTCCTGGCAGGGGCTGCACTTTGCTTCTGCCTCGGCCCTCCCTCAGGAGGCTGGCAGGGCTTGCAGCTTGATGACATTTGTCCTTGCTGCCCCTGCCATCCCACTGCCCCAGCAACAGCCCCGAGCCACCCGTGAGGGACAGGCCCTGCTGGGCCAGGCCTGGGCTCAGGCCTTGGCCTTTCTGCTTCCTCCAGCCAGCCCAGGCCTTGCTCAGCATTGCAGTTCCCTGCTCACAGCCTCGGGCTCCTGCAATCCTGCCCTCAAGGATCTGCTCTCACCAGTCCCTGGGGAGCCTTTGGCACTCCCTGCCCTCAGTGGGGCCACTGATGCTCCAAGGGACTTCTTGGAGTTTTGCTTCTGACTCCTTGAGCAGCTTCTTCAACCTTCTCTCAGTGCCTGGGGGTCCTGGACTCAGCCCCAAATCCACTGTGGGGATCATAAAAATACAGAAAGTCCTCAGGAGCACCTTGTCTTCTTCCAGTTGTCTTCAAGTTATCACGGGTTGTGCAGCTGCTTGGAGTCCGTTTGGAGTTGTGTTAAGGAGGAAGGATTTCAAAGTGCACCTTGTTACTTTTTTTTTTAATAAAGTGTGTATTTTTTTAATTTTTAATTTCAGAAGAGAGAGGATAGAAGCCTTCCCCAGGTGATCTTGATGCTGAATGTCTCCTTAGGAGGTCTGCGCATGCACAAAAATGAGCCCCTTTTTGGCTGCCCCTGTTTAAACAACCCGTTCCTCACCCCCAGCCTCCCCATGTCTGACATCGCCCACCTGGGACTGACATCCCTGTGCCCTGCAGCACAACCTTGTCCCCTGAGCTCTGCAGCTGGCTGTCCCAGCCCATTGCACCATGTCCCACCTGCTCTCCTCAGGGCTCTGCCTGCACACAGGCCCAGGAGAAATTTTCCTGTTTGTGAGGAAAGAATGGAAAAGCCTGAGCAGGTTTCCTGAACAAAAAACCCAACTGAGGAACCACATGCTCAGTCCAGGCTGCCTGGAATGATGTCACCTTCCTACGAGGGACAGTGTGACCAGAAATGATCTCTGTAAGCAGAATTCTCTGAATATTTCAGCTGAATTCTCTGTTCTTTCCCTGGATCTCTGTTGCAGATGGAAGCTTCTGGTGCCACCCTCATCTTTAATCTCACTTTTGAATGCAGACAGATGTTCCCAGGTGTGTTAAGCAGATGTTGCTCAATGTTTATGCAAAGCTTTTGTATCCTCATGGAACCAAGGGGACCCTTGTGACACAGCAGGGGTTCATGGAACCAAGGAGACAATTGTGACAGTTCAGAGCCTCACAGAAACAAGGCTCCATTGTGACACTGAGGGGAATCGTGGAACCCAGCAGACCATGATGACACATCAATATCACATGGAACCAATGGTCCATTGTGACAATGCAGATCCAAGGAGACCATGGTGACACTGTGGGACCTCATGGATCCAAGGGGCCACTGTGACACTGAAGAACTTCATGGAACCCAGGGTCCAGTATGACATTGCAGCCCCTCATTGGAACAAAGGAACCATTGTTGACAGCACAGGAACTCATGGAACCAAGGGGCCGTGGTGACACAGCAGGGCCACATGGAACCAAGGAAATCTGTGACATTTAGGAACCTAATGGAACCAAGAGTCCACTATGGCACTGCAGAAACAAGGAGACCATTGTGATACTATGGAAGCTCATGGAACCAAGCAGCCATTGTGACACTCCAGAACCTCATGGAACTAAGGGTTTAATGTGACACAGCAGGGTCCCATGGAACCAGTTGTCCATTGTGACAATGCAGATGCCAGGAGACCATGGTGGCACCATGGAAGCTCACGGAACCAAGGATCCAGTGTGACACAGCAAGGCCTTGTGGTATCACAGAGACCATTGTGACAGTATAGAATCTCGTGGAACCAAGGGTCCATTGTTAGAGTCCAGAACCAAAGAGACCATTGTGACAGTACAGAACCTCGTGGGACCAAGATTCCATTGTTATACAGTGGGGCTTCATGGAACCAAAGAGCCACAGTGACTCAGCAGGGCCACATGGAACCAATGGTCCATAGTGATACTGCAGATCCAGGGAGACCATGCTGATACCTCAGAAACCTCATGGAACCAAGGGACCACTGTGACAATGTGGGGCCTCACTGGAACAAAGGACATGGTTGATGGGACAGAAGCTCATGGAAACGTTGGGACATTGTGACACAGCAGAGCCTCATGGAACCAAGGAGACCACTGTGACACTGAGGAACCTCATGGAACCAAGCAGCCATTTTCACATGACAGAACCAAGGAAGCCATTGTTGACAGTACAAAACCTCATGGAACTGAGGGGCCATTGTTTTACAGCGAGGCCTCATGGAACCAAGGGGCCATGGTGACACTGTGGGGCCTCATGGAACCAAATATTCATTGTGACACTGCAGGACTGCTTTAACCAATTGTCCATTGTGATACTGCAGATCCAAGAGACCGTGGTGACACTATGGCAGTTCATGGAACCAAGGGGCTGTTGTGACACACCAAGGCCTTGTGGAACCACAGAGAGCATTGTGGCAGCGCAGAACCAAGGAGGCCATTTTGACAGAACAGACCCTAATGGAACCAAGGGTCCATTGTTATCCAGCAGGGCCTCATGGAACCAAGGGGCAATTGTGAAACTCTGCAAGGGACATTATGGAGTCAAGGACTCCACTGATACTGAAACCCACAAGATAGAAATTTTTGAACACAATTTTGAGTATGTGAAAGCAGGTATTCTTTATTACAGCATAGTGGTCACTCAGGGGATCCTTCATCCATTCAAGTGCACTGAGCATCAAATGATCAGAATTTCTGTCTCACACACTGATAATCTATTCATGAGTTATCCCCATTGCCTTTTCTTTATTTGACATAGTTGGACCCCTTATCAAAAATCTTTATGTGGTCTGTCTTCGACATCCAATGTCCTTTTTAGGTGACTGTTCCTCGATCCCTTCTTTTGAATGATGACAATTTCCTTGTTTTGCATAATTTCTCTTTTTTCAGCCTTGCAGAGCTGAGCTGGCATCCTGCTTGCATTTTGCGTGACTTCTGTATGCTGCAGTTACATCCATCATCCATTTCTCCAAGACTGTGCTGTTCTTTTCTACTGTTCTTGATAAGAATAAATGTTATTCTCTTCTGGTCTTGTCACAGTGCTTGCCCACCATGAGGCGTATCTGCAGCCTTCTCCAACCCATGGGCTTGGGGTGGGCAAGTGTTCCTGAGGGAACTGGGATGGGACAGCTGGGCTGGACTGATCCAAGGGATGTTCCATTCCATGTCACACCATGATCAGAAGTAAACTGAGAGAAGCGAGAGGCAAGGGGCATATGGGATTGATTTCTTTTTTAAGATATTTTTCTTTCAAAACAGCACCTACACGTACAGAATCCACTCCTGCCACAACGTGGTTAAATATTTTCTGCTGCTAGGAGATTTCCTGTGGGTTTGCTTTTCTTCTGTATATGGCCTTTGCTTTTTGTGGTTGGTTGTTTTGTGGGGTTTTTTGATTTTGTGGGTGAGTCTTGATTTGGTTGGTTTTGGTTGGGTTTGATTTTCCCTATTGAACTGCCTTTTTTCTGATACATAAATTCTACCTTTTCTTATGGCTTGGTTGACACATGATGGCAAGACAAATTTACCCAACTCAGTCATTTTGCCCAATTACATTTTGCAGTCACCATTAACTAGATGAGTTTGGTCACAGACTCCCTGCAATTTGGCAGCATCCACAAAGGAATTGAAAGTGCCCTTATAGCGATAATAGAAATGCCCTTATAGCGATAATAGAAATGTTCCACACTGGTGGTCAAGGACTGGTCACTCAGGGAGGTCACCAGGGAGTGGCTGCCAAGAGGACTCTGTGCCATGGATGACATTTGACCCTGATTGTTCAGCCAAATTCCCACCCACCCCATGTTCCTCTCCTGCAGCCCAGCTCTCTCCAATCTGGCTCTGAGGGGAGCACAGCAGACCATGTCCCAGGCCTGGCTAAAGTCTGGGCACACAACATCCCCTTCTTTTCCCTCCCACAGGGGTTCTGCAATCCCTGCCTTGTGCTGCCAGTGCCTGCAATGGCTGCAGGAGGATTTGCCACATGCCCTTCCCTGCTGAGCCTGACCAGTCTGTGACTGTCCCAGTGCCCCTCCCTGCCCTGTTTGTAGACTGGTTCCATGTCTGCCCTACCCAAGTGCCCAGGACCCTCTGGGATGGCTCTGGCCTTTCCAAGGGGATTGAGAGAGGTCCCACAATGCACTGCCCAGCCTTCTCAACATCCCTGACACCAAAGGCCTTTTCCACATCCCTCAGTTCCAGGTCAGTGCCCAGAACACAGCACAGCCCTGTCCAGGTCCTTGGGGTGGTTCAGAAGGGAGGCAGCTCTGATTTCTCCCCACAGACCAGGGAACTCCAATGGTCTCTCTGTGTAGTCCATGGCTGTCCTGAGCATTTTTTCCTGGAATCTCCCTTCCTGGAATGTTTCTCTCTATGCAGTTTTAACCACAGCCCAGTAATGAATTCAGGTGTTTCCCAGAGTGTAGTGGCCTCAAGGCACTGTTTGTGCCACCAGAACTGTGCCACCCCTGAGTGCTGGTGATGGTGTTTGTGCTCACTCGGGTTCATCTCCCCACACACACACACAATGCACTGCTGAAATCTCCTCAGTGCACACCAAACATGGCCTGCTGGCCTGGTCACTTGGTGTCCCTCCATGCAGGGACAAACAACCTCCTGCAGCTGGGGGAGAGGCCAGTGCTGGGTGTGGTGATTGCAGGGGCTGGTGTGGGACAATTGCCCTGGGGCACCTTCCCAGGCTGTGCCCAGAAGAAAGACACAGCTCAGGCCCTGCTCTGCTGCTCCCTCAGGTCCATCCCAGGAGCTCTGGCTGTGCCAGGACACTGCTGTGTGCCCCCTGAACACTGCCCCTCTGCCCCAGGCACTGGGCTTTGCTTGGCCAGGGCATTCCTGGAGCACATTGCTGACAGCAGCTCTGGAGGAGAGCAAAGCCTTCCTGCCCTGCCCTCAGGAGATGCCCTTTGCTGATGGAGCTGCTGTGCTGGAGCCCAGCTGTGTCCCAGCAGTGCCCATGGCCTGTCCCTGCCTGTGGGCACAGCACGGACACACAGCAGGACAGTGACCAAGCTGCCAGAGCGCTGTGGCCTCACAGCCACAGAAGGGCTGGCAAGGAGAGGGTGGAGTTGGGAAGAGCAGATGTGGGAAGAGCCAGGGCCATTGTCCCTGGCTGTGCTGCTGTGCTGGGAGTCTCTTCCCTCCACCTCTGCCCACAGGCACTGCCCTGCAGAGACAGAGAAGGGCTGAGGAAGGATCCTGGACACACAGAGCAGGGCAGGCACTTGTTTTATTTAAATGCACAGCAGAAAGACCTCTTGCATGTCTTTGTGTTTCAAAAAAAAGGTAGATATTCATGAAGAAATGCAAAGAGTAACACTACAGTATTTTGTAAGAAATATGACAACAATAGAAAAAGATACCGTAGAAAAAACGGACAAGTATGGAAAAAAAAAAAGGTGAGCTTTTAGAGAGTTACATTCTGAAGATTATGCAGCAGAAAAGTTTAATGCTTCAGAAAATACAGAGTCATGAATTTTCTCAGAGCATCCTTGAGTTCCTGGTTCCTCAGGCTGTAGATGAGAGGGTTCAGAGCTGGAGGCACCACTGAGTACAGAACTGACAGTGCCAGATCCAGAGATGGGGAGGAGATGGAGGGCGGTTTCAAGTAGGCAAACACTGTAGTGCTGAGAAATAGAGAGACCACAGCCAGGTGAGGGAGGCAGGTGGAAAAGGCTTTGTGCCTTCCCTGCTCAGAGGGGATCCTCAGCACAGCCCTGAAGATCTGCACATAGGAGAAAACCATGAACACAAAACAGCCAAAAGCTAAACAAATACTAACAGCAATGATCCCAAGTTCCCTGAGGTAGGATTTGGAGCAGGAGAGTTTGAGGATCTGGGGTACCTCACAGAAGAACTGGCCCAGGGCATTGCCATGGCACAGGGGCAGGGAAAATGTATTGGCCGTGTGCAGCAGAGCATTGAAAAAGGCACTGGCCCAGGCAGCTGCTGCCATGTGGGCACAAGCTCTGCTGCCCAGGAGGGTCCCGTAGTGCAGGGGTTTGCAGATGGACACGTAGCGGTCGTAGCACATGATGGTCAGAAGGGAAAACTCTGTTCCAAAAAAGAAGAAAATCAGAAAAACTTGTGCAGCACATCCAGCATAGGAGATTTTGTTGGTGTCCCGGAGGGAATTGTGCATGGCTTTGGGGACAGTGGTGCAGATGGAGCCCAGGTCGCTGAGGGCCAGGTTGAGCAGGAAGAAGAACATGGGGGTGTGCAGGTGGTGGCCGCAGGCTACGGCGCTGATGATGAGGCCGTTGGCCAGGAGGGCAGCCAGGGAGATGGCCAGGAAGAGGCAGAAGTGCAGGAGCTGCAGCTGCCGCGTGCCTGCCAATGGCAGCAGGAGAAAGTGGCTGATGGAGCTGCTGTTGGACATTTCCTGTGTCTTGGCATGGGAATCTGTAAAATAAATAATCATGGAATAGTTCAGTTTGGAGAGGACTTGAAATATCCCAGCCCAGCTTGATGGCACTTTCCCCCCACTGCATGCCCAGGGCTCTGCTGCCTGGAGCTGTCCCTGCCAGCAGCTGCTTCCCTGTGCCCAGGGCTGGGTCCTGCCAGTGCTGCCAGAGCCCAGCCCAGCCCGGGGGGCTCAGTTCTGCCCTGCAGACCCCTCCCAGCACAGGGCACTGCCCAGGGCCAGCTCTGCCTCTGCAGGCTCTGATGGCAATGTCATAGCTATCCTGAGGTTGGAAAAGGGACAATGATGCTGCCTGTGAGGGACCCTGTACTGATTTCTGTCACTGCCTTCTTTATTAAGATCCGAGAAAAAAAAATTATATTTTTCCCAACTGAACTTAGATATTTATATCTATATGCAATTTCCCATCTAAGCAACCCAGAGCAGTAGATTATAAAATCAGGATTTTCCTTTTTATGCAGCCCCTGCCTCACTGTGTTCCCTGTATAATCTGTTTGGAAATGTTCTAGATTTAAATGTCATGCTGGGAGCAGCAGTCCTGAACAATGCAACATTGTCATCACACAAGGACAACCCTTCCAAGCCTCACCAGCTGTCTCCTTCCACCCAGACCTTGTCCCCCAGTGCTGGGAGCAGCTCCCAGGGCTGGCTGAGAGCTGTCCCTGGCAGGCAGCAGAGTCCCTGCCCCAGCACAGCGCCCTGGGCTGCAAGACCCTGCTCTGCACCACAGCCCTGGGCACCCCTGGCTGCTCTACACAAGAGATCATCAGAGAATGTACTCACACAGTCTGCAGGCATTGGGATGTTGCAGCTTTAGGAGATCAGTGCAGGAGCTGCAGCTGCATTGTCCTGCAGCCAGAGCCTTCCTGTGTCAAGGGCTGGGAGTGATTCTGCCCCAGTCACTTCTCAGCATCTTCCCAGCCCTGACTGATTGAAGCTCTCTGTGCCTCTGTGCTGTGCCCGGGGTGGCTGCAGGCAGTGCCCCAGACCCGTTGGGCTCGGAGAAGAGCTGCTCATCAAGAGAAATGTGCTTTTGAAGCTCTTCTTGGTTGCCAGGATTGCCTTCTGATCCAGGAGCCTAGCCCAACTCAGCAGCACAGACACATCACAAGGGCTTTAATCACCCTCTCAGGGATTGGGGCTGAGTCTCTGAACATGAGTCCCTGACAGGGAGCTGAATAAGCCTCTCAAGAACTCCAAGTCACAATCAAACTCCAAAGTTTCCTAAAGTTTTAATGGTTCCCTCTGAGGGACACAACTGAGAAAGTGTCCCCAGGTTCCAGTCAGAGCAGGAAATTGGAGGCAGTGATGACAAGTGTGGACAAAGAGAAGCCAAGTCTTGGTGCCCTGGGGCACAGCAGGGTCTGTGCCACCAAGGGCTGTAAGGAGACGCCTTGTCCTGAGCCACTGGGGCCTCCTGGCACAGCCCCAGCAAGGCTGGCCACTGTCACCCCTTGTCCTGCCCTCAGCATCCCCCCACATCCCAGTGGCCTCAGGGATGTGCTGGGACGAGTCCCTGGGGAGCCTTGGTCAGGAATGGCCCTGGAGGCTCCTTCATGCTCCCAGGGACTGCAGGTTTTTCAGAGGACTTTGGGTTTTGCTGTTGCCTTGGAGTCTCTGAGAGCTTTGTGCAATCATGGCCTCCAATTATCTGCTTTAATTAGTCCCTTGAGAGCCTCTGTCAGTAACAACACTCAGTGGGGCTGAATAATGCTTCAAGATACTTCAGTTTTTTTAAGGTACTTGGAGGTTCCCTTTTGACACCAACTCTTCTAGTAGTTTAAGCAATCATGGCCCCAATTATCTACTTTAATTAGTCCCTTGAGAGCTTTATATTGACACTCAGTGGGTCTCATTAATACATTGAGATACTCAAGGTTTTCAAAGGTAGTTTGGATTTTCCTTTCCTCTCTGACTCTCTGAGAGGGTTTTTGGCGATCCTGGCAATCCAGTTCCTTCCTCCAAGGAGTCCATGAGGAGCCTGTGTTGGGGATGGACCTCTGTGAGACCCATTAATGCTTTGAGACACTTTGGATTTTTCTTCTGCCTTGGACTCCTGGAAATGTTTGTGCAATCTCCTCTCAGGCCCTGAGGTTCAAGGCCCCAGCACCAAATGCACCAAGGGGCTGATTGGGATCAAGCAAGTCCTGACAAACCATGGCTCTGCCTTGATTTCCCTCTGGTCTGGGGCAGCTCATTAGGAAGGTTTTCAACTCCAATTATGGAGAATTATGTAAAAGATCTTCTGGGAACTATCTGTTCCTATTTCGGTAGATGCATTTTATTACTGTTCTGTTTAGAGCAGAGGTGATTGCAGCATTCTGTGACTGATACTTGTGAGAAATGGATTTGTAAAGGATTCTCAAAGCCTGACTGAAAGCTCACACACTCTTGTACATCTGGATGCAAACCCTGAGATAAGGTGTGCTAACTTAGAAAGGCCCTGGAATAGAGAAGACATTGCTGAGAGAGAGATTGAACTAGAAACAAGTTTCAAGCAATAGCCTTAGAAAAAGATCAGACATTTTGGAGAATTAGAACTGTGAAAGATGCATTGTGGCAAGACTACACGGAGTAAAATACAAGGTGATTGGTGTTAGAATTATTAGCACCATTGTGTGGCAAAAGCTAATAGGCTGAAAAACATTTATAAAATATTGTAACCAGGAAATAACTTGGCTTTTGAGAGAATGGCATGGAGTTTTCCATCTCTTATGTTTCACCTTTCAAGGAATCTGATAATGGAATAAAATATTTTTAAAACCCCTCTTAGTTGCCCTGTCTCTGTAGAGCTGGGATTTCCCAACAGTGCTGAGTCCCTGGACATCAGTCCCTGAGAGGGAGCTGAAGGAAAATTTCTCAAGAACTCAAAATTAAATTGAAACTCCAAAGTTTGTTAAGTTTTAATGGATTCCACTGAGGGATAGGACTCAGAAAGTGTCCCAAGGTTCCAGTTAGAGCAGAACATTGCAGGCACTGATGACAGGTGGGGACAAACAAGGGAAAGGTGTCTCTGATGCTGAGCACACCTGGATGTGTTTGAGGAATGCAAAGGGCCAAGGGCTGAGCCCCAGCCCCTGGCAAGGCAGATCTTGTCCTTCCCTCATTGCTCAGGGCTCTTCCCGGGCCACTGGGCTCTGGCCATGTGCAATGCCAAGGGCAGCACCATGGGGCGGCCCCTGCCAGGCTGCTGAGCAGGGACAAGGAGGCAATGAGGCCCCAGCACAGCAAGGCTCACTTGTCCCCTGCTGGCCTCAGGCCCAGGGCCAGCCTGCATGGCCCAAGTGCTGCAGGAGTTGGCTCTGTCAGGGCCTTTCAGCTGCTGCCCATCCCTGTGGCCTCTGCAGCCCAGGCTGTCCTACGGTGTCCATGCCCTGCGCCTCTGTCCCTGCAGGCTGTCGTCATCCCCCGGCTGCCCCACCTCGCTGGCCCCTTCCTTTGCTGACAGCTCTGCCTCCTGCCTGCCTCTGCCTGCACACACAGAGCCCTGGCATTGATATCAAAAGTTTAATTCAGTTTTTACTGTGCCTCTGTATTTTAGTACAGGAACAAGGCATGCAGGGGCTGCTTTCTCATCAAAGATGATTAGAAGAGAAGAACACATCTAGCTCAGAGGTGCAGTGATAGAAAAAGCAAGAACTGAATCTGGGGTTTGGGGTGGGTTTTATAGTAATGGGTAAATTGTAATACATAGGTAGAGACTGAATATAAGCAATACACTTGTAGAATTTTGTTCCACGTAAGGACACAATTGTACCTGAGGCCTAAAAACAATGATGCCCCCTTTAACACCAAATTAGTGTTAAGGAGTCTTGTTCTGATATTTTGGAGATTTGGTGACACTGAGGTCTCACAGAACCAAGAAGTCAACTGTTACACTCTGGAACCTCAAGGAACCAAGGGGCCTTTTGACACTGTGGGAGCTCATGGAACCAAAATCCATTTTGACAGAGTGGGGGCACATGGAACCTATGGTCCATTGTGACACTGCAGATCCAGGGAGACCATTGATGCACTGAGAAACCTCCGGGAAACAAAAGTCCATTGTGACAGAGAAAGGCCTCAGGGAACCAAGGGGCCATTGTGACACTGTGGCTCCAAGGAGACCATTGTGACACTGAGGAACCTCATGGAACCAAGGGTCCATTATTACACTGTGGGGACTCATGAAACCAAAGGTCCATTGTGACATTGCAGGGCCTCATGGAAAAATGGAGACTATTATGAAACAGAATCACAGAGGTAATGAGGTTGGAAAAGACCTTTGAGATCATGAAGTCCAACCTATCACCTAACGTCATCTCATTAGGGCTCATTATCTCAATAAATGCCTTCCATAGATTCACCTTGGGCAGTCAGAAATGGTCCAGAAGCTACACCCAAGATGAACGGTGGTCACAAGTTTTTAGAGACATATAAGCTTGGTTCATTTGCATATCAAGGGTTAAACCTCCAATTACAGCTTCAAGTAATGAAGCCATTTTCTGCCAGTTTGCTCCCCCCCAGTTCATTTCTGTTTCTACTTTTCAGAGCCTGAGGCTGTAGGCTGTCCTTGAGTTTCAGGCGTAGGGGAATTGTTTTGTCTGACCGAAATGTAAAGAGAGTTAACTAATACTTTACACGGAGTTTAGAGTTATGCACTAATGCAGCACTGAATTTGAAAAATATAAAGGCTAAAATCTTAAGGCATTACAGGCCTCACTGAACCAAGGGGCCACTGTGACATTTTTTGGCCCCATGGAACCAAGGAGTCTATTGTGACATTACAAGGCCTCATGGAAGCAAGCAACCATTGTGACACTCTGGGGTCTTGTGGGGCCAAGGGGTGATTGTGTCACTGTGTGGCACCATTGAACCAAGGAGTCCATTGTGACACTACAGGGCCCCATGGAACTAAGGATTCATGGAACAGTGCTGGACCCCATGGAACCAAAGGTCCATTGTGACAATGTGGGGCTTCATGGAATCCTGGAGGCCATGATGACACTTTGAGGCCTCTTTGAATCAAGGGGCTCTGCAGGACCTTGTGGAACCAAGGAGACCCTTCTGCCATTGTGAGTCCCCATGGAACCAAGGGTCCATTGGGATACTGTGGCACCAAGGAGACCCCTGTGACTCTGCAAGGGCTCATGGGAGCAAGGGACCATTGTGACACTGTGGAGCCCCATGGAAACAAGAGACCAGTGTGACACAGCTGGGCCTCATGGAACCAAGGATCCAATATGACAAAAACATTGTGACACTGTGTCCTAGGGTGATGTTATGGCATTCGTATCTCCAATCGTGTGTTCTGATTATGTTTGGTATTATGTCCTGTGCTTCCAGGACTGACTCTGAGAGTGAAGCTTTGTTTTGTCTTGTTATCAGCCGGCTCACCTCCCCCATAGTCTATGTTTAGGAGAGGTTTTAGCTCAGCTTGCTTGCTTGCTTGCTTGCTTGCTTGCTCGCTTCTGCCTCTTTTTCTTTCCTTCGCTTTGCCCTGGCTTTTGCTTATTAGTTAGTTCAGCTAGGCAGTCCAACTTTTCCCCTGGACTGTTTTCTTTTCCACCCCGTCCCCTCCCTCTCCTGGATACCATCTGAACCTGTTCTGGACGGGGACCTGGGAAACCCCAAGAAACACCGGGAGTCTGCATTCTGTCACCTGCAGCAGTCATTCCCCAACGCCAGAGAGTGATAACTGAGCGACCACTCGCCGAAGAGACTCTCTGAGTTTGTCATCCCTTCAGAACGGTGAAAGAGTTTTTTTGTCAGCTGGTGTTGCTTTTTTTTCCCTGTGCTGGGGACTGTTTTGCTTGTTAAATAAACAGTTTGTTTTTTTTCCCACTCTTCTCTGAGGAAATTCTTCCTGAACCCTGTTGGGGGGGGGGGGGGGGAGGCTGGCGGCTCCTTCTGGAGGTTTTCCCCCAAATTTGCCTAAACCAGGACACACTGCAAGGTCCCATGGATCCAAGGAAAGAGGCAACAGGTCTGGTTGGCTTGGCCTGACTGGTCCAACTGCCCTTGGCATGTCGAGATTCTCTTCTCAAGTGCTCCTGAAACACTGCAACTCTGGGCTTTCCTTTAAATGGAAAGGAACTGTCCTCACTAAAGTATTCAAGGCCAAAATGGGATTCCACCTCCAATCTTCCCTATATCCAGGGTTTGCTTCCAGAAAAAAGCTGTCATTACCAAATGGTTTGACTGACCTTGGCCTCCTGAGGGTCAGCTCTCACCTGCATTCCTTAAACTAGGGTGTGCTTTCCTTTCTATGAAAAAGAACTGGCCCTGTCCTCCAGGCAGAAAGGGCTGAGATGGGGATTGCACATTCAAAATTTCAAATATCCCAGGGTTGCTCCCAGACAAACCTGCCAGGACAGACAGGTCTGCCTGGCATTGGCCTCTGGTTGCTGCAGTTCATCAGCCCCTGAAACACTGGGGGTCTGTTGTTTCCTTCTTGTGGAGACTATTGGGAAACTTTGGGGCCTGATGAAATGAAGGGACCGTTGTGAACACCTTGGGGACCCTGTGGCACCAAGGACATCACTGTGGCACGGCTGGGCCTCATGGTCCCAAAGGGCTGGTGTGAAGCAGCAGGGCTTTGTGGAACCAAGAGGCCATTTTTGCATTACAGGGCCTGGTGCAGCTGAGCTGTGTGACTCTGCAGGGCCAAGACACGTTCCAGCAGGTGTGTGCTGCTGTGCCAGTCCCCTGACAGGGATCTCAGACAGGCAGGTGCAGCACTGAGGAGCTTGGTCTGTGGCTTTGGTGGCATGGCCAGTGTGAGAAGGTGCCCCAGGGCTTTGAGCATCCCTCCAGCCTCTTCCATCAGCCACTTCCAGACCTGGGCTCTCACCCCAGTTTCTTGGTCTATTTGTTCTGTGCTTATCTCCTTCCTCCTGCCGATCTCAGCACTGCTCTAGGGGCAGCATCAGCCCTGCCCGGGCTCCCTCCTCACCCAGCCCTTGGCAGAGCCCAGAGCAGGGCTCTCTGTGATCCCTGGCACGGGATGTGGGTGCTGGGACTGGACACTGAGGTGTGGAGTGGACACTCTGGTGGGGAACATTTGCCCACCCAAAACACTCCCTGTGCTGTGCCGTGTCTGATGAGGGGATGTGGGGCCTGTGCTGGCCAGGGGGGCTGTGCTGCCTCAGGGACAAATGACAGGCATGAGCCACAGCACAACGACCAGGAGGTGGAAGTGAGGACAAGTTACAGAGGAGGAATTCAGAAATCTGACCTGAGCGTGGAAGGGGAATTTTAAAGCTGCAGAGCCAAGCAGACCTTTGAGACACTGTGGGGCCAGATGAGAATATCGTGACACAATGAGAATTTATGGAAACAAGGATCCATTGTGACACTTTGGAGTCTCATGTGACCAGGAGTCCAACTGTGACCCTGCATAGCCAAGGAGATCGTTATGACACTACAGGGTCTCATGGAACCAGGGGGTCATTGTGACACTGAAAGTGCCTATGGAGCCAAGGCGACCATTGTGACACAATGAAGCCCAAAGTTCCAAGGAAATTTGTGACACCAAGGGCTCCCATGGAACAAAAAGGACATTGTAACACTAGGAGGCCTCAAGGAATCATGGAGATAATGACGACATTCTAGGGCCTAATGGGACTGTGGTGACACCAAGTTGGTTTGGTATCACAAGTGTCAATGTCCTTCCTAAACTGGGAGCCCAGAACTGGACACATCACTTGTGGCGCAGCCTTAACAGTGCCAAGCACAGGGGAAGAATCACTGCCCGGGTTCTGCTGGCCACACCATTCCTGATCCAGGCCAGGTCCCTCTGCAGAGCCCTCCTACCCTCCAGCACATCCACACTCACACCCAGCTTGGTGCCATCTGCACATTTGCTGATGCTGCACTCAATGCCCTCATCCAGATCATCAATGCAGATATTGAAATCCACGCTGGCTGGCTCTGATCCCTCAGCCATCCTGTAGGTGCCCTGTGATGGCACTCAAGGTGATCTGTTCCATCACCTCACCAGGCACCCAGGTCAGGCTGACAGGCCTGCAGTTCCCCACATCCTCCTTCCAGCCCTTCTTGGGGATGGGCTCACATTGGCACCTCCAGTCCTCTGGCACCTCCCTGCTGAGCCAGCACTGATGAGAAATGATGGAGAGCAGCTTGGGGAGCTCATCCAGCAGCTCCCTCATCCCCCTAGGATGGATTCCATCTGGTCCCAGAGACACCAGTGAGCATCTGAGTGGCTCAGCAGGTCCCCAGCTGCTTCCTCCTGGATTACAGGGGTCTGTTCTGCTCCCTGTCCCCATCTCCCAGCTCAGGAGAACACTTGTCCTGATGACATCCTGGCTTATTGTTCCAAACTGTGGCAAAGAATGGGTTAAGTAACTCAGCCTTTTTCTCATCTTCAGTTTCTCTATTCCCCACAGCATCCAATAAAGAGCTGAGATTCTCCTTGTCCTTTATATTTATAGAAATATTTTCCATTATTTTTCACAGAAGTGTCCAGGTTAAGTCTTAACTGAGTTTTCAATTCTCTCATTTTCTTTCTGCATGACCTAATAACATCCTTAAACACTTCCTCAGTTGCCTGCACCTTTGTCCAAAGGTGATGCACCCTCTTTTCTCCCTGAGTGCCTGGAAAAAGCTCCATACCCAGCCAGGCCAGTCATTTTCCTCACTAGCTCACTTCTGGCACACTGGGACATGCTCCACCTTCTCATTCATGATTTCTTTCTTGAAGTCTCTCCATCCTTGTAATGCTTTGTTTTTAAGGATTGTTTCCCTTATAAAAGTCAGTTATCCCCAAATCCGTATCCTGAATAGGCTGAATTCTGTTCTCTGTAAGGGCAATGTAGAAATTTTGTTGATGCCGCTCCTTCTTTCACAAAATATTTAAAAACTCAATAATTTCATGGTCACTGTACCCCAAACAGCCTCTGACCACCACATCTCCCACCAACCCTTCTCTCTTTGTGAACAGCTGGAGACAGAGCTTTCCTGGGCAGATGGAGTGTTACCAAACATTCAGTAAATAAAAACTCCCAAACACCAATGTAGCATTAAAAAGCAGCATTCTTTATTTGGCTGGATACACAGGGGGACAGCTCCTCCCAAAGCCGTGCATGCTGAGTACAGGAAATTTGTGTTTATATCCTGTACTTTGCAAACTTATTCATTGACTGTCCTGGACTAAACACACATATGATAATCATTTCCCCAAAATCATTAACATATTTCCCCTGCCCTTTACCCATGGGTTCTTCTGTCCTGGGGGTCTCTCTGGTGGTCCCTGGTGGTCGTGGACCCCAATGTTCCAGTTCAGCCTGGCTGAGCTGGCAGGACACTGAGGCTGGGGAACTTCCAGTTCCCCTTCTCACACAACGGGCACTGTGCAGGTTCCAGAGGCCAGTGGTTCTGGAGAATGGGAATTGTGTTAGCTCACCTGGGGTAGGCAGTTTATCATCTGGTAACATGAGGTCACAGAGTGGGCTGTGACATCACAGAGTAGGTTATGAGAGGTCATTGAGCAGCTATGACATCATAGGCTGGCTGTGTGACATCATAAAGCTGACTGTGACATCACAGGACAGAGGTATGACATCACAGAGCAGGCTGTGACATCACAGGAGGGGCTGTGTGACATCCCAGCAGGGCTGTGTGAGGTCACTGGGTTGGTCACTCTGCCCCAGCCCCCCCTCACAGTTTCCCCAGACAAGTCCAATGCTGTTCATGCCCAGCAGGGTCCCCTGTCCCCCGGTATCCCCCTGGTCCACCTGGAGCCACAGCCTCCCCCAAGGATGTTCCACAAATCAACCCCAGAGCCTGACACGGGGACAAGGGGCCAGGGCTGTGTGACCAGGACATCAAGGACGTGGATTATCCAGGTCACTGGGGCCTGGTTTGGGTTGCCCAGGGCAGGAAAGATGTCTGGCAGCTGGAGCAGGGTGAGGGAAGGGCCTCCAAGGTGGGGCTGGAGCCCTTTGGCTGTGAGGAGAGGCTGAGGGAGCTGGGCTTGTCCAGCCCGGAGCAGGGAAGGCTGAGGGGCTCCTCATGCCAGCCTGGCAGTGCCAGCCAGGAGCTGATGGAGAACACAGAGCCAGGCTCTGCACTGGGGGGGCTGGGGGGGACAAAAGATAATGGGTGGAAGGGGAATGAGGGGAGGTCAGACAGGACATGTGGAAAACCTTTGTTCCCATGGGCTCAGACAGGTTCTGAGATGCTGCCCCATCCATGGCCTTTGGGATTTTCCAATCCACACCAAATCAAGCCTTGAACCCCTTGGTCTGACCCAGTTCCTGACAGGTTTGGCTGCAGACTCCCTGAGGTCCATTCCAACCTCAGCTCCCTGATGATCTTGGGATGATGGTGCTCTCAATTTTGGAATGGGCTGGAGCAGATGTTTATGGGACAGGAGCCCTCTGGGGCTGTAGGGGACCTGCAGCTTGTGAGGTGCACGAGCACATCTCATTAGCTGGGGCATTTGAGTACTTTACAAAATGTCCAAAATTTCACACCAGAAGAGAATAGAAATTTCCTGGGTGTGTACTGATGGCAGGACAAGAAATACTGATCTTCCCCTGTACCTGTGTTATCACTACACTCTCTATTATTTCATGTACCTCTTCATTTGGGTGTTTCCACCTCTCCAGTTTAAATGGCCATGTCTAAGGACATTTCTTCCCTAGACCAGCTCCTATGGCCTTCCCATTGCTCCCAGATTTCCTCCTCCTGTTGTTCTCTGGTCATTCCACATTAGTCATCATCTTAATTGTGTCTACATCTATCACAGAATCACCCTCTCTAATGTCTGTGTCTAAAACTGTTCCTGTATGGAAATACCTTGTTCGTGGTGGATACATCAGATACTGCTTTGACATTGCACAGAGCTGAGGAAAGAATTTTAAAGTTTATTGAATTTTATCATGGGTACCATTTTTTATGTTGGCCAAGAAGAGAAACCTTCTGTGCCTCTGTGTCTCACCAGTTCCTGACCCCCAAAGCACAGAAACCTGATGAGGCAGGTGACCAGGAAAGGGCATGGCCAGGGATTTGGGGTGGTTGTTAGCCCAGGGCAGGAGCCAGCCCTTGGCCTTGGTGAACCTCATCCAATTGTCCTGGGCCCATGGCTCCAGCCTGTCCAGATCCCTCTGCAGAGCTTCCTGCCCTGCAGCACAGCCACACTCCCACCCAGCTTGGCCTCACCTGGACACTGACTCAGGGTGCCCTCCATGCCCTCGTCCAGATCAGCAAGAAAGAGATTTCACTGCCCTGGCCCCAGTCCTGAGCCCTGGGGACACCCCTGGATGTGGCTCCATTGCCCAGCACTCCTTGTGCTGGAATTCTGTTTTTTATAGAGCCGTGCTTGCCTTTGGTTTTGTTTGCTGACAATAAATGAACATCCCTCTGTGTCTGGGGCAGCTCCTTCTCCAAGGAAAGCAGATGGGAGTTGGAGCCAAGGAGCTGAAAGCTGCAGGCACAGCCTGGAGGGGAGGGAGCTCAGATTTGCACAAGGCTGCTCTGAGTGCCAGGGGTTGGATGGGGAAAATGGTGGGGTGGGGGTAGGGACAGAGTGTGACTGATTGTCAGCCACAAAGAGTCTTGATTTTCATATTTCTTCAGACTGCATTAGGAGGTGCTGGGGATCAATATCAACTGGAGATTGCTGATAACAGTGTATAAACAGGAAAAGAATAAATGGGCAAAAAAGTGCTTTTCTCTTTTTATTTTAATTGAAATATGTGACAAATGGAGTGAAAGCTTAGACAAGTCCTGCTTTATGCGCAGGTTTTTTGCAGTAGCTTTTTTTCAGGTGACCTGCATCCCAAATTGCTCTTGCTCTCAAGTTCTTAAGAATGGCAAATTAGGTCTATTATAAAATGAATTATTTACTGAATGGACTCAAGATTAACAGACAAGAGACTTTAAATGGACTACTTACTGCACAGGATAAACAAAAGAAGTACAGGGAGATACAAACCCAGTGCACAATGAAGTTTCCTATATTACAGCTAGTGAAGAAATAGCAGAGATCAAGAGTCAATGGAACTTATCACCAAACTGATGAGGGAGTACACATGGAGCCCTTTCACTCAGCTTCCAGAAAAGGAACCACAAAGATGCATCCAGACTTGGGGGAGGAACCCTACCCGTTTGCACGGACTATGCAGAAGATTTCTGCTTGGTGAAAATTCTGTGTGGCTTTTAAAGTTTGTAAAGTGAAGTGTGTGTCACTCAGAAATTCAAGGCTTATCTCCCTTCAGGCTGCTCTCAAGGCCAGATGTTCATGGCCAGCTGGGAATTCCACCTCCCTGGCACCAGAGAGAACTGAGGACAGGACAGATGTCCAGCCTGGGTTATCTCAGCAATTCCTGAGAGGGGGAAGATGCCCTGAGTGATGGCCCAGCTGATGGACAGAACAGATGAGCTCTGCTGGGCCATAGGGGAAGTCCTGCTGCAGGAACCTCATGGAACCAAGGGTCTGTTGTGACATTGTGATGGCTCCTGGAACCAAGGAGACCATGGTGACACCAGTGAACCTCATAGAACCAAGGGTCTGTTGTGACACTTTGGAACTGCAGAGACCATTGCTGTGGACAGAACCTCATGGAACCAAAAGTCCATTGTGACAAACCAAGGCCTCATGGAACCAAAAAGGGCATTGTGGCACTGTGGGGACCCATGGATCCAAATCTCCACTGTGACCGTGGAGAACCTCATGGAACCAAGGGGCCTTTGTGACACTGCAAGGCCTCAGGGAACCAAGGAGATCAAAGATCTCAAACATTCCTTGCAGGGTTCTGCCTTGGATGAAGGGGAACATCCTGGGTGGTACCTTAAGCTTGGCACACACCTGAGGAGTGTGACTGTTTTCAATGGGGAAAGCTTGGAGTTTTAGATTGATTCAAAAATAGAAAAAGGAAAAACTCTTGTTTGCCTGATTGCAGCCAGTTCTCCAAGCAAAGCAGGTCCCAGGTGAGTAAGAACAGACAGGATGGGGTTGGGGAGTGTGCAGCAAGGTTGTCCACACTGGGTCAGATCTCAGGGCACAGCTTCTGTGAGCAGGCCAGACCTCCTGAGGAGACCCTGGAGCAATATCAACCACAAAATGCTTCCATAAAGAGAATAAAAATAAAACACACTCTTTAAAATACGAATGTGTATTTCTAAGAATCTCTTTGAATTAATTTTCCATAATTGCAGTAGAATGAACTTCACCAGACCAGAGGGAAATCAAGGCAGAGCCATGGTTTGTCAGGACTTGCTTGATCCCAATCAGCCCCGTGGTGCATTTGGTGCTGAGCCCTTGAACCTCAGAGCCTGGGAGGAGATTGCACAAACCTTTCCATGAGTCCAAGGTGTTACCGTATGGACTAGAAATCCTGAATATTGGAATATAAAGTGTATAAAGCAAAATAGTAGTAGTAATGCTAAGACTTGGAGACTGCAGTTCCCAGAGTAGGCCCTGGGAAACTAACTTAGGAATGTGCTGTGCTGAGGAAACAATGTTCAAAAGATTTAGCAGAGCATGCAGAACTGTTAGTGATAAGGTTGAAGTATAATCATAAATAAAGTACTGGTGGTGGGTAGTGGCGTAGGAGGGAGATTAAGGGGGAGAACACTATAGTCCGAGGGTAAGCAACTATGTAGGATCTATGATGCAAAATGTTATCTACAAGATAAATGTATCTATATTATTTAGAAGAATGTGTACTTCTGCACGTAGACCATTTGTAAAAAAGGGTATAAAAACCCTCTGAAAAAGGGAACCAGTGGGATTCTGACTTTGGACGTGGGTCCGCAGGTCCCCGGGCCCCGAATAAAGCACCGCATAAACTGACACTCTGTTAGTTTGTGTTTTAATTTGGGGTTTCGGGCAGCAGTTTTCTGGCAACCACGGCAGGACTCCGGGGGCGGCAGGGGTGGTTTGCGAGCTGATCCACTCCACGCCGGCACCAGGTGATTTCTGGGGAGACATCAACCCGTGCCCGACCCCGCGCCTGACGGACGACTGTGAGGTAAGCCCGCAAGGTGCTTTATTCTTTATTGAAAGGGAAAGCCCGCCGATTAAGACGGGACTTCTTAAAGGTTGTGGAAAAGGAAGCCTAGGCGCTGGTCGTCAGACGCAACAGTGATTGCGCAGATCCAGCACTTGCCACTCGCGGCGACGAGAAAGGCAAGAACTGTGGTAAAGGGTGTGTGAGTGTGGAAATAATAGTAAAGTGTGTGAGTGTGAGTGTTATGATGCCTTTTAAAACCTTTAAAGTTCTGGCTAGTTCGGGGATGGAAATTCCGAATGATTCACCCTTGGGCTGTTTGTTGCAACATTGGAAGGTGGGGAATTTTGGTCAAGAACTGAGTAAAAAGAAATTGATAGATTTTTGTAATCATGTGTGGCCCCAATATGAACCTGAGGGTATGCAATGGCCCCGAAATGGTACTCTAAATCCTGATATTATAACTCCTCTTATGCACTTCTTACAAAATAATGAGAAATGGGAAGAAATTCCGTATCTTGATTTGTTTTATTGTTTGAAAAATAAGCCAGAATGGCAGAAGGAGTGTGGCATTATGGTCTTAAAAACAGCAAACAGATGGTTGTGCAGGCTGCAAAGGGTGGCAGAAAGGGAAGGAGTATTCTGTTAAGTTGTCAGACCCTGAGGAGGATGTTTCTCTGTTGGTAGCACCTAGTGTCCCTCCCCTGGAGGAGAGTGAATTGAGAGAGTTGGACGAAGAGGTGAATGGGGAAGAAAAGGGAAAGGATTTAAAGAAAGGAAAAGTCGTTGATAAGCCGCGTACTCCTCTATGTGAAAGGACCCGTAGCGGGCAGGAGAAGAAAGGAAAAAGGGGTGCACAATTGATGGCTCCATTGCGGGAAGCGGTTGGACCCCACGGGGAGCGAGTAATGGTGAAAGTTCCTTTTTCTCCTGATGACTTGTTAATTTGGAAGCAGTCTGTGGGGGCTTATCGGGAGGATCCTGCACGGGTAGCAAGGGTAGTGAAAATGGTGATTAAAACACAAAATCCAGACTGGAATGATTTACAGGTCTTACTGGATACAATAATGGACTCTACTGAGAAAGAGATGGTGTTTAAAGCTATGAGGGAAAAGGCAGGAGAAATGATTAGGTTGCAAATAGCGGACGGTACATTAAATGATTTAGTGCCGCGGGAGGATCCAGAGTGGAATGTTAATTCAACAGGGGGTTACCATAGACTTAAGGCTTATCAAGAATTGTTGGTAGAAGGAATAGAGAGCGGGATACCTAAGACGTTAAACTGGTCCAAGTTGTATTCAGTAAGGCAGGAGAAAAATGAGTCCCCGTCAGCTTTCTTAGAAAGGCTTAAGGAAACTGCTCGAAAATATACCAGTTTAGAAATTGAAGGGGAATCAGGGAAATTGCAGCTAGCTTTAATTTTTATGGGACAATCCCAAGAGGATATTCGGAAAAAGTTGCAGAAATTAGAAGGGGAAGATACACGGAATTTGGATAAACTTTTAGAAGTTGCGTGGAAGGTGTATAATAATAGGGAAAAAGAGACTGCTAAGAAGCAACAAGCTAGTATGTTGGCAGTACTACAGCAGATAACGGGGAATGGTATGTGGGGAGGTGGCCGGGGGCGCAGATGCGGGCGAGGAATGTCTAGGGGAGGAATTTCGATGGGTGGAAGGGGATTCCCAAACCAATTACAAATGGGACAAGGGAAAATGAGATTGGGATTGGATCAGTGTGCCTTGTGCAAGAACAGAGGACACTGGAAAAACGAATGTCCACTTAATCAAGGTATGGGATTCAGGCTGAATAGCAGGGAAGGATTGATAAATAATTCAAGTGCAGTTCAGGGAGGGCCACAGGGTGTCGCCCAAGCCTTTATGATGGGAAGCTACCAGAATCAAAGCTGACTAGATCGGGATCTGAAGGTAGTTTTAGAAGTAGACGGGGAACCATTAGAATTTAGAGTAGATACGGGGGCTACGTATTCTGCAATTAACACCAAATTAGGACCTCTAAGTGATTCTACCATTCGGGTGGTAGGGGTTACAGGACGGGTGGAAGAAAGGGCATTTTTACGTCCGTTGGATATAAAGTTTGGGGGGAAAGAATTTGATCATCAATTTTTATACATGCCAAATAGCCCAGAATCATTAATGGGGAGGGATTTGTTATCAATGTTAGAGGCAAAAATAATCTTTGAAAAAGGAAGAGTAAAATTAGAAATTCCAGAAGATAATATAGCCAAATTATTTACAGTGAAAGAAGTAGAGGCAACAGAAATCCCCACAGAAATAGAACAGGCTGTGGTACCATGGGTATGGGAAACAGAGATTCCTGGAAAATCAAAAGCAGCACAACCGGTAGTTGTGGAATTGAAGGAAGGAGCACAACCCGTACGGATAAGGCAGTACCCTCTGAAACTAGAGGCTCGGAAAGGAGTAGCACCCTTAATAGATCAGTTTGTTAGTTTAGGGGTATTACAGGAATGTGAATCAGAATTCAATACGCCCATATTTCCGGTAAAGAAGTCCAGTGGTAAGTACAGGTTAGTTCAAGATCTGAGGGCAATTAATAATATAACAAAGGATATTCATCCAGTAGTAGCAAATCCATATACATTGCTAACAGGTGTGTCGGAGAAATTTAAATGGTTCACAGTAATTGACTTGAAAGATGCATTCTTCTGTATCCCTTTGGCATTTGAAAGTAGGAAAATTTTTGCTTTCGAATGGGAAAACCCTGCTACAGGACGGAAAAGACAGCTCACCTGGACACGTTTACCACAAGGATTCAAGAATTCTCCAACCATCTTTGGAAACCAACTAGCCCGGGAACTGGAAGAATGGAGACTAACCCAGGTAAAGGAGTCACCTTCCTCATTTATTCTTCTACAGTACGTAGATGATATTTTTCTAGCCTCAACAGAAGAAGACATCTGTCGAAGACTCAGCATTGAACTCCTCAACATGCTCGGACAAGCTGGATACCGAGTGTCAAAAGAAAAGGCCCAGCTGGTAAGAACACAAGTCATTTATTTCGGATGCGAGATATCACAAGGAGTTCGGAAATTAGGGGTGAACCGGATTCAGGCAATATGTGCTATACCGACACCTCGAAATCCACAAGAATTAAGGTCCTTTTTAGGAATGGCAGGGTGGTGCCGGTTGTGGATTTGACAGAATTTGGACTAAAAGCAAAACCTCTATATGAGGCAGTCAAAAATCCTGAATTTAAATGGAATAAAATACAAGAAAAGGCATTTCAGAACTTGAAGCAAGCTCTAAAAGAGGCACCTGCATTAGGGTTGCCAGATCTCACAAAACCCTTTCAACTATATGTAAATGAGAGGCAAAGACTGGGGATTGGGGTGTTGACACAGAAATTGGGAACATGGAAGCGCCCGGTGGGATACCTCTCGAAACAACTCGATTCAGTAAGCGCTGGATGGCCTGGCTGCCTTAGAGCTGTTGCTGCAACAGTGCTTCTGATACAAGAAGCTAGAAAACTAACTATGGGGCAGAAAATGGAAGTGTTTGTCCCACATATGGTAATAGCAGTTTTGGAACAAAAAGGGGGGCATTGGCTCTCCTCCAGCCGTATGCTGCAATACCAGGCAATCCTTAGAGAACATAATGATGTTGAAATGAAGGTAACTAACCATCTCAATCCAGCCGAATTTCTTAGAGCCACCCAAGAAGAAGGCAACCTGGTACACGACTGTGTGGAGACCATCGAACAGGTATACGCTACCCGCAAGGATCTAAAGGATGAGCCCTCAGACGAACCCGAATGGGAGCTGTATACCGATGGATCTAGTTTCGTGGAGAACGGAACCAGGTGTGCTGGGTATGCAGTGGTAACTCTAAGACAGGTTATAGAAGCCAGAGCCTTGGCTCCCGGAACATCAGCACAAAAAGCTGAAATCCAAGCCCTCATCTGAGCCTTGGAATTGAGTCAAGGGAAAAGAGTAAATATTTGGACTGATTCTAAATATGCATTTGGGGTAATACATGTACATGGGGCATTATGGAAGGAGAGAGGACTATTAAATTCACAGGGTTCGTCAATTAAACACCGAGAACAAATTGTGCAACTACTGGAAGCAGTACATAAGCCCCAGGCGGTAGCAGTAATGCATATAAAAGGACACCAGCAGGGAGAAGAAAGAGCATTCCAGGGAAATCGTCTGGCTGACAGAGCAGCCAGACAGGCTGCTCGTGAGGTATGGACCCAAATGGCGTTGCTACCAGCACGTACCAACCCTGCAGAAGCTTTCATGGACGAAGTACCAGTATACCTACCAGAAGACGAAAAATTAGCACGGCTAGTACAAGCTAAGAAGAATGCGGCCGGATGGTATGTAACTGCCATAGGACAAGTGATATTGCCAACAAAAATAATGAGAATGATATTAGAAATTGAACATAACAAATGCCATTGGGGAGCAGAAGCTTTAGTGCAATTTCTAAAACGAGAAATAATCTCCAATCAGATGTTAACAATGGCCAAAAGGATCAATGCAATGTGTCCAGTTTGTATTAAGAACAACCCAATGACACGTAGGCAAGTGCAAATGGGAAAATTGCAAATAGGCCCACAACCAGGAGATTATTGGCAGATAGATTTTTCAGAATTACCAAAAGCACAGGGGTATAAGTATGTTTTAGTCTATGTATGTACCTTCTCAGGCTGGCCAGAGGCATTCCCATGTAGAACAAACCAAGCAAAAGACGTGATTAAAACTTTACTTCGAGAGATCATCCCTAGGTTTGGAATCCCACTAGGGATGTCCTCAGATAGGGGACCTCATTTTGTGGCAGGAATAGTGCAAGAAGTGGCTAAGGTACTTGGGATAACATGGAATCTCCATACACCTTGGAGACCTCAGTCTAGTGGACAAGTAGAAAAGATGAATCAAACACTAAAAGGCCAAATTAAGAAAATCTGCCAAGAAGCAAAGATACAATGGCCTCAAGCATTACCTTTAGCTCTGTTAAGGGTCAGGATCAAACCTAGAGACAAAGTAGGAGTAAGTCCATATGAAATTTTATACGGCAAACCCTATCATGCTGCAACTTACAAAGGGGACCCGAATGTGGTGGGAGATCAGGTACTGGTAAATTACATTTTGTCTCTCAATAAGACTCTTACAGCACTACGGGGGGCGTTGCAGTGGAATCGACCTTTGCCTCTGGAGAATCCCGTCCACGATATACAGCCTGGAGACCAAGTCTACATAAAGAACTGGAATGTGGAACCGCTAAAAGAAACATGGGACGGTCCCCGACAAGTGATTATGACTACATACACAGGCATAAAGGTCCAAGGGATCGACAATTGGATACACTACACCCAAATCAAGAAAGTCCCGTCACGATGGGAAGTCCAACCTTTAACCGACACAAAACTGGTGTTCAGGGCAAGGCCTTGATTGCGATGTTAATGTTGAGCATTGCTCGTATCGGAGATGCCTTTGTTAAAGTTACTGTCCCTAAACCAACAGTGATTGTACCACAAGGGGCAAAAGTAAATCTAACCTGTTTGTTTTCTGATGACCAGGGAGCTGGATTCGATGAAGTAAAGACGAAATGGAAATTGATCACTACAAATAAAGTATTTTCAGAAGGGATTGTGACAATTTGGGATATAAAACAGCAGAAAGGTAATACTACCCTAATGATCTCACACTTGCAAAAAGCTCAGGTTGGTCAATTTTCATGCATGGTATGGATCAGGGAAAGCTTCAATTATGGAAACTTAGATGCAAAAATTTTGGCGGAGGGTTTTAAGACAAAAGGGCATTCTTATCCAATACAAGTAACACCCACAAGTATGAGAATTGACATGTGGGATGGTCCTTCATTGAGAATCAATTGCACTCTCAAATTAGGGAATCTTTGCAGGATGAGAGAAACTAGAATGGTCCAACAAGCAAAAGAAATGGAAAATGAGAAACAGGAATTGGGGCAAGAGAATTTGGTAGTGGGATTAATTAGGGATTTTGGGAAAATGCAAAATGTAACAGCAATAACAGCGTGTTTGCCCTTGCCAAAGGCAGCAAGTGACCCTATACCGTGGGGAATCATCCCATTAGGAGAAATGCCCCCAAAAATAGTAAATGGAACGAGGAAATGCCACAGAGAGCTACGAAATCGCACTAGAATAGTAGAAGAGGTTTATACCTATGGAAGACGATGGTCAACCCCAGGGCAAAGATCAGAATGTTTAAAATTACCGAATTCTGTATTCACTGAAATAGGTCAATACAAAAATGTTGGGTGGTGCACATTTGAAGTAAATCAGAAAAGAAGAAAACCTGTAGTAGATTATTATCATGAGATAGTGTGTCAAGAAGGGAAAGAAGAGTGGAAGCAATGGAAAGCAATTTGGGTTCCTAGCCTACTGGAACCCTATAGTTATATCGGATCAATACACTGGTGTATCGAGTGGTCAAGAAAACAGGAACATCCAGGGGTCCTCGGAGCTGAAACAGTGCACCACGACAAACTAGCCCAAACATCAGGTTGGAATTGTAGTAAAGTCATAACCTGTGATACCCCAGAATCCCAAATTGGATTAGTACCCGTCCGGGTGTTGTTAAAATGGGGATGTGAATGTCAGAGATACAACCATACAATAACGGGAGAATTAAAAGGAGCTCGGAAAGATTGTCAATCAACCACAGTACGAAGCCCCGGAAATTCAGTCTGGGTAATGGGACATGGCCAATGGACTACACATTTACCGATAGGTGGTCCGATTACTCAAATAATGTTAAGGATACCAACCTTATATCCATTTTGGAAACAGTCCAAATTAACCAAGGAGGACCAAGAGAAAAGGACGAAAAGAGGATTAAGCCCTGAGACAGTCGAAGCAGTAAATCTGGAGAATGAATGGCATGGGCCAGGGGAAAGTGTAAAATTCGGTTGAATGCTTGAATCTTTATTTGCACCTGTATCTACATATAGAAACCGGGAAATGTTATATAAATTACTAGAGCAGACAGAAAGATTGGCAGCAGTAACAAAAAAGGGATTTAGAGATCTTAATCTACAATTACAAGCCACAACCAGGATGACAATCCAGAATAGAATGGCATTAGATTTGCTCTTATTAAAGGAACACGGAGTTTGTGGATATTTACAAGGAAAGGATGATCACTGTTGTGTACATATCCCAAATGTCACGAAGGAAGTAGAAAAGGATATAGGTCAATTGGAGCGAATTGAACTAAACATACATGAAGTACAAAAGGATGCAGAACATAATTGGGTTGGAGCTTTATTCAGTTCTTTGGGAATCCAGGTCTCTGGTTGGTTATCCTCAATTATTCAAAATGGAATAATGATTGTAATAATCATTGTAGTAATTGTGATTATGTATAGATGTCTTTTAGGAATAATTGCTAAAGAAGGAACACACACACGGCAAATCATGAAGGCCCTGACTCGAAAAGAAGTGATTCAACCAACTTCCCGAAACAACCCTCCACCATCATATCTAGAAACTATCACTTGGAAGAATTGAGCATCCTTGCAGAAGACTCTGAAGAATGCTCAAAAGGGGGGAGTTGTTACCGTATGGACTAGAAATCCTGAATATTAGAATATAAAGTGTATAAGCCATAATAGTAGTAGTAATGCTAAGGCTTGAAGACTGCAGTCCCCAGAGTAGGCCCTGGGAAACTAACTTAGGAATGTGCTGTGCTAAGAGCATGCAGAACCGTTAGTGATAAGGTTAAAGTATAAACATAAATAAAGTACTGGTGGTGGGCAGTGGCATAAGAGAGAGATTGAGGGGGAGAACACTATAGTCCTAAGATAAGCAACCATGTAAGATTTATGATGCCAAAATGCTATCTTCAAGGTGAATGTATCTATAGAAGAATGTGTACTTCTGCACATAAACCATTTGTAAAAAGGGCATAAAAAAACCCTCTAAAAAGGGAACCAGTGGGATCCTGACTTGGGACGCAAGTCCACAGGTCCCTGGGCCCTGAATAAAGCACCGCATAAACTGACACTCTGTTAGTTTGTGTTTTACTTGGGGTTTCGGGCAGCACAGTGACCCAAACAAAATGCTTAAAAGCTAATCTCGATCCTTGCACGTCCAATCCCCATTTCCAGGCTGTTCCTTTGTCCTGCTGCTCCTTGTGCTGTCGCTGCCGTGCCCAGCCCGTATCCCAGAGCCGGTGCCTGTCCTGCCACAGTGTCCAAACGCGGCCCCCCCAGCGGGCAGGGCCGGCAGCTCCACGGGGCCGGGCAGCGGCCGGGGCGTCCCACAGCCTCCTGGGGGCAGGGGGCCACTGCCGAGCCTGCAATTGCCGGGGGGTGCTGGGCTCAGGCAGCGCCCGGTGCTGTGTGGAACAGGCAGAGCAGTGAAGGGCAGCATGGACCAGTTGTTCTGGCAGGTCTGACGAGATCTGGTTTGATACAGCACTCACAGAACTCTGCTCCACCTGTGACACTTCCACTTGCAGTAGATGACTGTTCCTCTTCACAATATCCAGCAAGGCAGGTCAAAGACACTTTTACCATTTTCATCTTCAAAAGGGAGAGATATCAGCAGCAAACATGAAGTAACCAGTCAGAGGTCCAGGGAAGAAACAAAAGAACAAAGAATGGTGGAAAAAAACAGGTGGAGCAGTGATCCTTATCTCTGTGGGAGATATCCTCTGCTAATGGGCCATCTGTTAAAACCAGGTGGGGCAGTGCTCTTTATCTTTTCCACAACCCATCCTTCCTCCAGGAAGATATCATCTGTTAATGGGCCATTGAGTCCCACTGCATGACTGATAAAATTCCATCATCCCATTGGGAGATGCTCCAGCCAGGGGGAGGAGCCAAGCCTTTCCTACCTAGATAAAATCTCAGATTTGGAACATCAAGGCAGCCCTTACCCACTGGTTTCCCGAGGACAAGAGCTACCAGACCTTTCTACAGCATCACTACTACAACAAGACCACGTCATCAGGGCTGCTACCACCGGCCTAACTAGCAGGGTGTCAGGTTGTATTCTGATTCTGTCAGTTGTTTTCTTTTGTACTATTGCATGGATTTTTTTTCTCTTATATTTTTCTTATGAAATTCTATTTCTGACTTGGAGTCTCTCACTGGTTTTGCTTTCAAACCAGCACAATTTTGGAGGGGGTTTTGGCTGAATCTTGATATTTGGGGAGGTTTTGATCCGTGTCTTAAAGTTTGGAGGATTTTAGGTGGGAATTTTGTTGTTTGGGAGGTTATTACAGAGACAAGATGCTCAATGACTTCCAGAGATGGACTTGGGCAAGGAGGAACACCCAGTTTATGGAGCTCTCTTCTTGTTATTTCCCGCTAAACCAGGAATTTTCATTCCTCAGGTGTGCAGGGATGGAGGAGGCAGAAAAGCCCCGGAGATCTCTCAGGAGGAGGGGCTGCAAACCCAGCCCAGGGAGCTGTGAGGAGGAAAGACCCTCCCTGAGCCGGGAAGGCGGCCGGAGATCCAGGCAGAGCTCAGAGCTGGTGGAGAAGCCTCCTGGAGGGGAGAAGCCCCACAAGTGCTTGGAATGTGGGAAGGGTTTCAGCTACAGGTGCAGGCTGATCGAACACCAGAGGATCCACACTGGTGAACGACCCTACAAATGTGGGGAATGTGGGAAGGGTTTCAGCCGGAGCTCCAAGCTGATCCAACACCAGAGGATCCACACTGGGGAGAAGCCCTACGACTGTGGGAAATGCGGGAAGGGCTTCAGTGAGATCTCTGACCTGCTCCGGCACCAGGTGGTCCACACTGGGGAATGGCCCTACACCTGCTTGGAATGTGGGAAGAGCTTTGGATGGAGCTGTGACCTGAAAAAACACCAGCGCATCCACACTGCGGAGAGGCCCTACGAGTGTCCCAAATGTGGGAAGAGGTTTCAGACCAGCTCCAATCTCCTCCTACATGAGCGAATTCACACAGAGGAGAGGCCCTTCCGCTGCCCCGACTGCGGGAAGGGCTTCAAGCAAAATGGCAACCTCACTGTCCACCGGTGCATTCACACTGGGGAGAGGCCCTACGAGTGTCCTGAGTGTGGGAAGAGCTTCTCACAGTTCACTCACTTAACCCGATACCAACGGAGACACCACTAAGGGAAGCCCTGTGGGTGTCCCGAGTGTGGGAAGAGCTGCAAGCTCTGCTCCAGCTCCATCTCCCATGGGAGGATCGGTGTTGGATGATCCCCGGTGACCCCCGTTGGGCAGAGCCCTGGTGATCTGTGTTCCTGGTGATCCCTGTTGGGTGGGGGGAAGTGGTTGGAGAGATTTCTCTCTCTTTTCCTTCTGTTGCTATGATTTGGTTGGTAATAAATTCCCTCGCTGTGCCCAGGCTGTGTCTGTGACGCCCGTTTTTCTGTTTGGTGTGTTTGCTCGTCCTGTCTTAATCTGATCCTGGAGCTCCTGGTTAAACGTTCTGTTCCCTTGCAGCTGGAGGGGCAGGGTCAGAGTGGCTCTGGTGGGTGCCTGGCATCGAGCCAGCGTCACCTTGTCTTGGTTTGAAAGACAGGTATTTTTCTAAGGAAAGGTGAAAACCCCTTTCCTGAGATGCAGAATGCAACCACCTCCCTTCTAATTATTTTAGTTTCAAATCAGAGTTGAAGAGAGCTGGGTGATGGAGGCAGCGGCCCAGGGGTGAGAGGGATGGGGAAGTGACTCCCCCCTCACGGTGTCGGGCGTGGTGATTGGCAGAGTGTCCGGAGGTAGCAGGGTGAGGTGGGAGAGCAGCAGAGCGATGTCCAAAGGCAGGGAGCGTGGATCTCAGTGCTGGGATGGCAGGGGAGATGCCAGATTGGAGCACGGGTCGTCCTCCTCTCTCTCCATGGGCGAAGTGAGAGAGCAAGAGTCCCCCCCCCCAGACCCCTCTCCCACCTTTTCCTTTTCCAGTGTCCCCGCGTCCCCCCACCCCCTGCAAGAGAAAACTATTGCTCCTAAGGTGTAGCCACAAGTACTTAGCATAACAATGGGAAAAATTCCACAGAAAGAAAAGGGAACAATTCAACCCCCAACAGGGCGAAAGAATTGTCTGAAGATCTTATTCTGAATTTGCTTTTTTTTCTCTTTCTTTGTGTAGTTAATAAAGATTTTTATACTCTTTTACGTTTTAGGCCTGACTTGCTCTTTTGCTCCTGGTTCTGTCTCACAGCAGAAAATGAGTATATTTAAATTGGCAAGTCAAAACTATAACATTAATTGGTGCGTTGGCCAGGAAATTCAAAAATTCAAATTAAACCAAGACATTAGATTATCCTATCTGGATGAAGATAACCAGAACTCCAGGGAAGGAATTTATTGATGGGGAGTAGGACAGGATGGCTACAAAAAAAGTTGATTTGCAGGTTGGGGTTGATGAATTTGAATAATGAAGGTCTATGAATATGCAACACGTTGATGCATTTAAGGAAGTGTTTTCTGAGTGTGTGCCCTTGGCTGAATGCCCAGCACTCAGCCACATTAACCCTTTGCTTTATTGTCTTAGTCTCTTATTTGTTTACTTTTTTATTAAACCTTGTAAAATTTACCAGGAAAGCGAACCTCGTTTTTCACATCACTATGGGCAGGGAGCTGCTGCTCCTGAAGCTCACCTTTCCTTGTTCCTTCCAGGAGGAAAGCTGGGTGTGGGAGCGCTGCATGCGCTCCTTCCGAGGCCCGCTGAGGGCAGGGGTGGGGAAGGAGAAGAAGTGGATGAAGAACTGCGTGCAGTGTCCTGGCCCTGCTCATCCTCCCCGTGAATGACAAGACCCCCAGGGTGGGCCAGGCACTGCTGCCAAGGCTGAGCACTGACACGGAGAGGGGTGGCTGACCCCCCCTGGGGCTCCAGGCATTGGGCAGCATTCCCCAAGCACAGCCCAGGGAAGGGTCCCTGCAGAGCCAAGTTGGCATTGCCAGCACCTGCCCTGCCCACTCCAGCAGGGCTCAGCACCAGGCCAGGACACCGAGGTGTGGACAGGTTAGTCCCCAAAGGTGTTGGAGAGCAGGCATTTGGGCCTCAATCCCTGTACCTGGGGGCCATTCCCGGATGTTTTGGCAGCTCCCTAAAGGCAGAGTCACCCCCGGTCAACTTTCCCAGGCCCTGGAGCCATCTCCCAGTTTCTGCTGTTCCACAGGCCTCCAGGAATGCTGTCCTTGCTATCGCAGAGCTCCTCAAGTGGAAGGAGCTGAAGCACGTGGTGAAGACAGGGCAGACCTGAAGGATGGCTGACTGCTGGGTGAGGATGTGCCCCAGGGACTGTGCTGGGCCGTGGGCTCTGCAGCTGGGCCTGGGGAAGAGACCCCACAGCCTGGAGCTGCATCCTTGTTCCTGGCTCAACAACAGAGCCCCAGGGGCTCTCCTCCAGTCCCATCTCCCCTTCCTGCACCCAGTGGGAGGGAGGAGGGCTCTTGGTAATGGGGCTGCTGCCAGGAGGGGCTGCTCCAGTCACCTGGAAGATGTGTGACAATGCCCACATCTTTATGGTCCCTCCAGATGGAAAAGGACAGCAGGAGGGCTGAGCAGCACCTTCATCAGAGCCTGCAGTAGCTGAGGGACCCTCAGGAATTTGTGCAAGACTGGACCATCAGGTTCATGACACCCAGCCCAGGGTCCGTCTTTGGGCAGCCCCTGTCCCCCCCAGCCCCTGCCAAGTGCCACATCCAGGCTACTGGTGGTCCCTGGTTGTTTGGGATCGTGCTGGGGAACAGCAGGGGCTGACAGAGCTCTGTGCCCAGGGACCATCGCGTGACATCTCCAGGACCAGAGCAAGGAGCTGCCTGCTCTGGATTTCAGTGGGGAGTGGGGAGTGAGGGCTGGGAGAGTGGGGGGTCTCTACAAACACGGGAACTCATCTCGGCTCTGTTTTGGTCACAGAACGTCAGTCCTTGCAGAAAGATGGGTGTGAACTCATGCGTTGTCTGGCAGCTCAGAGCAGCTCGATCCTGAGGAGCCTGAAGGAGCAGCGGACACCGGGACAGTCCCTGCGAGCTCTGTGGTGCTGGCACTGCTGACCTGGGGGCCTGTTGTGCCCAGAGTGGGACATTCAGGCTCGACTGATCAGGGACACCCTCCTACTGATTTACAAGGTGCAGAAAGGACTCCTTGACTTCCTAGGGTTCTTCTCAGAGAAGGCTCTGGGTGTGGCTGGATCCAAGCCCAGCCCCAGACTTGGGCAGCACTTTAAGTCTGAAGGGCCATACAGGCGTCCTTGAGCCTGGAGATCACTTTGTCCTAAGGATTATGGCTGGAAAACCAACTATAGTTTTGTAAATAAAGTTACTTTTTTAAAGTTTTAAATAATTGCTTTTCAAATTTCTTTTAAGACATCCCAAAGGTACCTGCGGGCAGGTGGGCACACAGGTGTGATGGGGTGGGTGGGATCAGGCCAGGAATTAGACCCTGATTTTGTGATTTACAGCAGGACTTCTCCTCTGATCCTAATTCCCAGTGTTACGGTGCTGCCAGGTGTGCTGCTGGTGGGTCTGGGACTCTCACACTGAGATCTGATACACCTAAACTGGGGTCAGGGACCCTCAAACTGTAATCTGGGTTCTTTAAACTGCGTCTGGGATTCTTAAACTGAGATCTGGTACCCCCAAACTGGAATCTGCAGCCCTCCAGAGTGATCTGGGATCCTCACACTGAGGTCTCAGCTCTCCACCCTGGCATCTGGGCCTCTCAAACTGGGGTCTGGAATCCTCAAACTGGGTCTGGAACCTCCCCCCGCCTGGAGTTTGGACCCCTGAAAAAACTGGGGGGGACAAGTGGGGGAGGTGAGGTAGGGTTTATTTGGGGGTACAAAGATTAAAGGGGGACGGGGAGAACTCAGGGTGGAATTTTGGGTGTCCCAGGGTTGATTTAGGCAGTTCCAAGATAGATTTTGTGCATAGATTAGGTGCAAGATGGATTTTGTGGGTCCAAGCACCAGATTTCACAGACCCCTTAGTGGAAGGCCATTGGGGTTTGAGGATTCCCAGGGTGGATTTTGGAGTTTCACAATGTGTTTCACCCTCCCTAGGATGGATTTGGGCATCTCAGGTTGGGTTTTGGGGTTCCAGAGTAGGTTTTTAGGGTCCTAGGATGGATTTTTGGGGTCCTAGGCTGGGTTTTCAGGGTCAGGGGGATGGATTTTAGGGTTCCAGCACCTGCAGGGCAAAGTCCAGGGCGGGGGCACTGTGGGTCAGACACCCCATGGACACCACGTCGATGTGGGGCCCCAAAAACTGGGGGAGGGTCTCCAAAACGATGCCCCCGCTGGCCTCCACCGTCACTCCGGGATGTGCAGCCTTGACCTGCGCTGCAGCCGAGTGCAGCTCCTGGGGGGGACACCCTGTTAGCAGGGAGCACCCCCTCCCCAAAATTTGGGGGTACACTGGACATATGGATGTATACTGGATGCTACATAGTGCAGAATCCCCCCCCAAATCTGCCCAATTTGGGCTCCCCCACAAGAAACCACCAATTCAGGGATCACTCCACCCACTGAGCTCCAAAACTGGGGTGTCCACCCCCAACCCCTCCAAATCAAGTGTTATCCTGATTAAACCCAATAAAAACTCACTAAAAATAGATTCCCACCCAACATCTGCCCAACTGGGGGCACCACCCACCACTGACCTCCAGAACAACCCCAAATTTGGGCTGTCCCCCCACCCAGAACCCCCCAAAATTGTGGCCTCCTATTCAACGCCTCCAATCCAGGCATTTGCCCACCTACTGACCCCTAAATTACAATCCCCCCACCTAAACTCCCAAGTCAAGGGTCCCTTCACCCTAAACCTCCCAAATTGGGATTACCCAACCCTCTGACTCCCCCGAAATTGGGATTCCCCCTCATATCATTAGGGCTGCCCCACATTTACAGCAGATCCCCATTTTACTGGTGTAGCCTTACCCTATTTTTGCCACTCTCCTCGATTTTGGGGACTCAGCTGGGGATAACAGAGCTAGGATCTATGTGGTTAACCCCCACTTTTTTGGGTTCAACCCATTTCACTGGTCTATCTCTCTTTTTAAAGGGTCTTGACCCCCATTTTTGGGGTCCAGGGTCACACCTGGAGGGTCCTCCCTTTCTTGGGGGCCCCTGCCAGATTTTGGAAGCTCACCTGGTGGGGGCAGAGGTCAAACCTATGGCAGTACCCACCGTTTTTGGGAGATCTGTGCCCCATTTTTGGGGTTTATCCCCATTTTTAGAATCCAAACTCCCATTTTTGGGGTCCAGCCCACACTTGGGGTCCCACTACTATTGGCTCCCCTCCGATTTTGGGGCTCACCTGGGGGGCCAGGTTGTCCAGCAGGACAATGTCAGCCCCAGCCCCAGCAGCCGCCGTCACCTGATCTGCACTCGAGCACTCGACCCCCAACCAGTGGGTGAAGCCCCCGGCCCAGCGGCGCAGCCCCAAAATCATCTGGGGAAGAGGGGGGGGGTCAGGAAGAACCCCAGAGTGACGCCCCAGTAGGGGGCAGGGTAAAATGGGGGCTCCCCCACAGTCGTTCACTTAAAATTGGGTTCCCCCACTGCCTTCCCCCCACATTGATCCCCAAAAATTGGGGTCCTCTTTCCCACAGTCCCCCAATTCAGGGTGTCTACCCCCAATGCAGGGTTCTCTCAACTACAACCACCAAAATTTAGAGTTACCCATCACATGATCTCCCCCCAATACAGGGGTGACCACAATTTCCTTCCAAAGTTGGGAGCCCCGCACCCATCCCCCCCAATTCATAGGTCCTCCCACATCAGTCCACGCCCTGAATATCCCAGTCCAAGAGTCTGTCCCAAAATTTGTGTGTTGGTTTGAAAGTAAAACCAGTGCGAGACTCCAAGTCAGTAATACAATTTAATAGGAGAAAAGAGAAAAAATAAAATACATGCAATAATATAAAAGAAACAACCACCAACACAGTCAGAAATACAACCTGACACCCTGTCAGTCAGGGTGTTGGTAGCAGTCCGTATAAATGGTGGCTGCAGTCCTCCTGGATGACAGATGTGGTTCTGTTGAAGCAGTGCTCCTGTAGAAGGTGCAGTTTTCCTCCGAAGATCCAGCGATGATGTGGAAAAGGTCCGACTTTCCTCTGGGATCCAGTAGAAAGGTCTGTCTTCGCGTCCCAAACCCCAGTTTTTTATCTAGGTAGGAAAGGCTTGGCTCCTGCCCCTGACTGGGGCATCTCCCAATGGGATGATGTAATCTTATCAGTCACACAATAGGACTTAATGGCCCATTAACAGAATATATCTTCTGGAGGAAGGATGGGTTGTGAATAGATAACGATGATCATCCCCCAATCTTATCAGATGGCACATCAGCAGAGGATATCTCCCACAGAGATAAGGATCAACACCCCTCCCACATTTTAACGATGGTGATAGAATACACATTTTTGCATTGTACCCCAGGACACTCATCAGTGCTGGCTCAGCAGGGAGGTGCCAGAGGACTGGAGGTGCCAATGTGAGCCCATCCCCAAGAAGGGCTGGAAGGAGGATGTGGGGAACTGCAGGCCTGTCAGCATGACCTGGGTGCCTGGTGAGGTGATGGAACAGATCACCTTGAGTGCCATCACAGGGCACCTACAGGATGGCTGAGGGATCAGAGCCAGCCAGCGTGGATTTCAATATCTGCATTGATGATTTGGATGAGGGCATTGAGTGCAGCATCAGCAAATGTGCAGATGGCACCAAGCTGGGTGTGAGTGTGGATGTGCTGGAGGGTAGGAGGGCTCTGCAGAGGGACCTGGACAGGGTGGATCCAGGGCCCAAATCCAACAAGGTGAGGTTTAACAAGACCAAGTGCCAGATCCTGCACTTTGGCCACAACCACACCTGCAGTGCTACAGGCTGGGGACAGAGTGGCTGGACTGGGGCCAGGCAGAAAGGGACCTGGGGGCACTGATGGACAGCAGGCTGGACATGAGCCAGCAGTGTGCCCAGGTGGCCAAGAAGACCAATGACCCCTGACCTGGATCAGGAATGGTGTGGCCAGCAGGAGCAGGGCAGTGATTCTTCCCCTGTGCTCAGCACTGGTTGGGCAGCACCTCGAGTGCTGTGTCCAGTTCTGGGGCCCCCAATTTAGGAAGGACAGAAGGGTCTGGAGCATGTCCAGAGAAGGGCAACAAGGCTGGTGAGGGGTCTGGAACACAAGTCCTCTGAGGAGTGGCTGAGGGAGCTGGGGTTGTTTATCCTGGAGGAGGCTCAGGGAGCCAAGGTGATGTCAGGGCATAGGTTGGGCTTGATGATCTCCAGGGTCTTTTCCATCCTTGATGATCCCGTGATTCTCTGAAACTGCCCCTGGAACAGTTGCAGGATGAGCCCTGGGCCTCCTCTTCACAAGGTCCAGCAGCCCAGGTCCCTCAGCTTCTCCACACAGCCCCAAAGCCCATCCTGTCAGTCCTGCAGAGCCTCTCCAGCCCCTCTTCATTGCCCACAACAGGGAGCCCCACACCCAGACACAGCAGCCCAGATGTGCCCCCCTGGCCTGTGGTGCCTCTGGCAAGGGAGCAGCACGAGGCACTGCAGGACCCTGCAGACAATTCCTGAAGCACTTGGAGGATGATCCTGCTCCCCAAACAATGTTCCCATGGTGCCAACTCAGGAACTGAAATGGGGAGTGAGGCCAGAGAGGAAAGGGCAAACAAGGATGGGCTGTTTGCAGGAGAGGGGACAGGGATGGGCAAGAGGGAGAAATCTGGTGAAGGAAAGCGTAAAGGAAACAAAGGTGAAGCCAAGGAAATGCTCAGGGCAGTTTGGTGGTGGCTGCCAGGCAGCCCTGGCTCTGTACAACAACATCTGCAGTGGGACAGGAAACTCACAGCTCAGAGGAAGAAACTTTCTGGCTGAGTTCAGAGGCCACAACAAAGCTAAGTGGTTTCCCTGACGTCCCCCAGCCATTGCTGGCCCCAGGGGCTGATGGCATTTGTGCTCACTCAGCTCCATGTCCCCACAGCAGCACCATGGGGGTGCTGAGCCTGCTGTGTGCAATGCAAACAGGGGCTCCTGAGCCAGTGCTGCCGTGTGTGTGCCTGCAAGGATGCAGCTCCTGTGTGAGCTGGGGGAGAGGCCAGGGCTGCAGAGGGGGGATGTTGTTGGCAGGTGCATGAGGACGCTCTGGGACATTGCCCTGGGGTGTCCAGCGCAGTGGGGATGGATCAGCCCCTGCTCTGCTGCTCCTTGCCAGGGTGTCCCCCCTTGCAGGGAGCTTGCAGAGCACCAGCCATGCTGTTTGCCCCCAGCCTGCCCACAGCCAGCCTGGGGCTGCTCTCAGGGCTTTTCTGTGCTCAGCATTGGCCTGGCCAAGTGTTATGGAGAGAGCCTGGCCAAGGAGCCTGGAGCCCCCAGGCCCTGGCCTGAGGCATCAGTGCTGCCCCAGCAGTGCCCATGGCCTGTCCCTGCTGCAGCCCCGGCACTGCCACGCCCAGGGCTGTGCCTGGCCCCGAGAGCACTCAGGCCCTGCAGCAACACGAGGGCCAGGAGGGCAGTGGGGTAGAGGCACGGGAGCAGCACTGGCAACACCAAGTGCTGCTGCTGCTGGGCACAGCTGCTGTGCCAGCACTGATCTGCCCCAGCTCTGCACACAGACATTGCTGCTGCAGCTCCAGAGAAGGGAAGAAATGGGACATCTCTGGAGAAAGCTTTGCAGGTAGATCCTTTAGTTCGTTTAAAGCCACGAATAATGCAGCCCCTAATTGACACAGTCTCTGTTCGCAATAGTGGTGGAAGAAAACAAAATGAGAAATGGCAGAGGCAATGGCATTTCTTTCCAGACAATAGTAAAAGACTAAAAGAAAGGAAAGAAAAGAACAGATTAACAACCAAACTAACAAGAAGAATCAAAGGTGACTTTTATTACAAGTGAATTGCAGAAATTGGCCCATAGTTTAATGTTTCTTAAACCATCCAGTCATCAATGTCCACACTGCAGCCCTGAGCTCCTTGTTCCTCAGGCTGTAGATGAGAGGGTTCAGGGCTGGAGGCATCACTGAGTACAGAACTGACACTGCCAGATCCAGGGATGGGGAGGAGATGGAGGGGGGCTTCAAGTAGGCAAAAAACCCAGTGGTAACAAACAGGGAGACCACAGCCAGGTGAGGGAGGCAGGTGGAAAAGGCTTTATGCCGTCCCTGCTCAGAGGGGATCCTTAGCACAGCCCTCAAGATGTGCACATAGGAACAAACAATGAACACAAAACAACCAAAAGCTAAACAAATAATAACAGCAATGATCCCAAGTTCCCTGATGTAGGAATGTGAGCAGGAGAGCTTGAGGATGTGTGGGATTTCACAGAAGAACTGTCCCAGGGCATTGCCATGGCACAGGGGCAGGGAAAATGTATTGGCTGTGTGTAGCAGAGCATAGAGAAAGGCACTGGCCCAGGCAGCTGCTGCCATGTGGGCACAAGCTCTGCTGCCCAGGAGGGTCCCGTAGTGCAGGGGTTTGCAGATGGACACGTAGCAGTCGTAGCACATGATGGTCAGGAGGGCAAGCTCTGATCCAAGGAAGAGCACAAAGAAAAAGAGCTGAGCAGCACATCCAGAGTAGGAAATGTTGCTGGTGTTCCAGAGGGAATTGTGCATGGCTTTGGGGACAGTGGTGCAGATGCAGCCCAGGTCAGTGAGGGCCAGGTTGAGCAGGAAGAAGAACATGGGGGTGTGCAGGTGGTGGCCGCAGGCTACGGCGCTGATGATGAGGCCGTTGGCCAGGAGGGCAGCCAGGGAGATGGCCAGGAAGAGGCAGAAGTGCAGGAGCTGCAGCTGCCGCGTGTCTGCCAATGGCAGCAGGAGAAAGTGGCTGATGGAGCTGCTGTTGGACATTTCCTGTGTCTTGGCGTGGGGATCTGTAAGAAAAGTAATGATGGAATAGTTCACTTTGGAGAAGATTTTAAATACCCTAGCCCAGCTTGGTGTCACTTTCCCCCCACTGCCTGCCCAGGGCTCTGCTGCCTGGAGCTGTCCCTGCCAGCCGCTGCTTCCCTGTGCCCAGGGCTGGGCCCTGCCAGTGCTGCCAGAGCCCAGCCCAGCCCTGGGGGCTCAGCTCTGCCCTGCACACCCCTCCCAGCAAAGGCACTGCCCAGGACCAGCTCTGCTTCTGCAGGCTCTGATGGCAATGTCATAGCTATCCTGAGGAGGCTGGAAAAGTGACACTGATGCTGCCTGTGAGGGACCCTGTACTAATTTCTGTCAGTGCCTACTTTATTAAAACCCAAGAAAAAAATATTTTATTTTTTCCAAACTGAACTTAGAAATTAATATCTATATGCAATTTCCCATCTAAGCAACCCAGAGCAGTAGATTATAAAATCAGGGTTTTCCTTTTTATGCAGGCCCTGCCTCACTGTGCTCCCTGTGTAATCTACCTAGAAACATTCTGGAGTTAAATCTTATGCTGGGAGCAGCAGATCTGAACAATGCAGCATCCTCACCCCACATGGACAACCCTTCCAAGCCTCACCAGCTGTCTCGTTCCACCCAGAACTTGTCCCCCAGTGCTGGGAGCAGCTCCCAGGGCTGGCTGAGAGCTGTCCCTTGCAGGCAGCAGAGTCCCTGCCCCAGCACAGCGCCCTGGGCTGCAGGACCCTGCTCTGCACCACAGCCCTGGGCACCCCTGGCTGCTCTACACAAGAGATCATCAGAGAATGTACTCACACAGTCTGCAGGCATTGGGATGTTCCAGCTTTAGGAGATCACTGCAGGAGCTGCAGCTGCATTGTCCTGCAGCCAGAGGCTTCCTGTGTCAAGGGCTGGGAGTGATTCTGACCCAGGCACTTCTGAGCATCTTCCCAGCCCGGACTGATTGAAGCTCTCTGTGCCTCTGTGCTGTGCCCGGGGTGGCAGTAGGCAGTGCCCCAGCCCTGCTGAGCTGTGCACAGGAGCTACTCATGAAGAGAAATGTGTTTTTGAAGCTCTTCTTGGTTGCCAGGATCACATTCTGAGACAGGAGCCCAGCCCAGCTCATCAGCACAGACACAGCACAAGGACTTTAATGACCCTCTTGGGGTTTGGGGCTGAGTCTCTGAGCATCAGTCCCTGAGTGGGAGCTGAAGAAACCTCTCAAGAACTCCAAGTCACAATCAAACTCCAAAGTTTCCTAAAGTTTTAATGGGTCCCTCTGAGGGACACAACTGAGAAATTGTCCCCAGGTTCCTGTCAGAGCAGGAAATTGGAGGCAGTGATGACAGTTGGAGACAAAGAGAAGCCAAATCTTGGTGCCCTGGAGCACAGCACGGTCTGTGCCACCAAGGGCTGGGAGGAGACACCTTGTCCTGAGCCACTGGGGCCTCCTGGCACAGCCCCAGCAAGGCTGGCCACTGTTACCCCTTGTCCTGCCCTCAGCATCCCCCCACATCCCGGTGGCCTCAGGGATCTGCTGAGACCAGTCCCAGGGGAGCCTTGGTCAGGAATGGCCCTGGGGGGCTCCTTCATGCTCCCAGGGACTGCAGGTTTTTCAGAGGACTTTGGGTTTTGCTTTTGCCTTGGAGTCTCTGAGAGCTTTGTGCAATCATGGCCTCCAATTATCTGCTTTAATTAGTCTCTTGAGAGCCTTTGTCAGTAACAACACTAAGTGGGGCTGATTAATGATTCAAGATACTTCAGTTTTTAAGGTACTTGGAGGTTCCCTTTTGACACCAACTCTTCTAGTAGTTTATGCAATCATGGCCCCAATTATCTACTTTAATTAGTCCCTTGAGAGCTTTATATTGACACTCAGTGGGTCTCAATAATACATTGAGATACTCAAGGTTTTAAAGGTAGTTTGGATTTTCCTTTCCTCTCTGACTCTCTGAGAGGGTTTTGGGCAATCCTGGCATCCAGTTCTTTCCTCCAAGGAGTCCATGAGGAGCCTGTGTTGGGGATGGACTTCAGTGAGACCCATTAATGCTTTGAGACACTTAGAGTTTTTCTTCTGCCTTGGACTCCTGGAAAGGTTTGTGCAATCTCCTCTCAGGCCCTGAGGTTCAAGGGCTCAGCTCCAAATGCACCACGGGGCTCATTGGGATCAAGCTCATCCTGACAAACCATGGCTCTGCCTTGATTTCCCTCTGGCCTGGTGCCATTCATTAGGAAGATTTTGAAATCTAGTTATGGAGAAATATTTCCAAGAGATTCTAAGAAATACTCATTCCTATTTTGAAGAGTGTATTTCATTGTTATTCTCCTTAGAGCAGAGGTGATTCCAGCATTCTGTGATTGATATTGATGCAGGGTCTCTCCTCAGGTCTGGCCTGCTCACAGAAGCTGTGCCTTGAGGTATGACCCAATGTGGACAACCTTGCTGCACATTCCCCAACTCCATCCTGTCTGTCCTCACTCACCTGGGACCTGCTTTACTGGGAGAACTGGCTGCACACAGGCCAAAAGGAGTGTTCCCCTCCCCCCCCTTTTTTATTTTTCTGTTTTGAAGCAATCTACAACTCCTTAATGTCCCCATTGAAAACAGACACCTTCTATTAGTGTGTGCTAAAGCCAAGGTGCCACCAAGCAGCTTCCCCTTCCCCAAGGCAGAACCCTGCAAGGAATGTTTGAGTCCTTTGGACTCCTTGGTTCCCTGAGGCCTTGCAGTGTCACAAAGGCCCCTTGGTTCTGCACTGTCACAATGGAGATTTGGGTCCATGGTGTCCCACAATGTCACAATGCTCTTTTGGGTTCCATGAGGCCTGGATCTGTCACAATGGACTTTTGGCTCCTCGAGGTTCCATACTCTCAACAATGGTCTCTGTAGTTCCAGAGTGTCACAATGGACTCTTGGTTCCAGGTGGCCCCACAGTGTCACCGTGGTCTCCTTGGTTCCACAAGGCCGTGCAGTGTCACAATGGCTCACAGGTTCCATGAGGCCCCACAATGTCACAGTGGCCCCTTGGTCCCATGAGTTTCCCCAGTGTCACAATGGTTCCTTGGCTCCACGTGGCCCAGGTGTCTCACAATGGACTCTTGGTTCCGTGGGGCCCCGCAGTGTCACAGGGGTTTCCTTGGTTCTGTAGGGTCACAATGGACACTGCAGCGCCCCCTGCTGGCTGGGAGGACCTGGCACTGTGTGAGCACCTCCTGGTGGCCGACCCCTGCAACTGTGAGTGGCTTGTACTGGTTTGTACTGGTTTGTAGTGGTTTGTGCTGGGATGGAGTCCAGGGGTTGCTGGTACAAGGCTGGGGTCACGGTTGTAGTGGGTTATACTGAGAGAGGCTGTGTGAGTGTCCTGGAGGACCTAGGGCTGGGTGTACTGGTTGTACTGGGTTATACTGTTTTGTACTGGTATGGGCTGATGGGGGGTTACTGATTTGTACTGGGTTATACTGAGATGTGGTACTAGGGGTGACTGGTTTATGCTGGGTTATGCTGGTTTATACTGGGATATGGTCCTCGGGTGACTGGGTTGTAGTGGTTTATACTGGTTATACTGGGATATTCTGGATTTTCCTGGGTTAAACTGGGGTGTACTGGATTCTACTGGGAGGGGTCTTGGGGATGCTTGGCACTCCACTGGGAGCAAATTCTGGGGATGCTGGCCTTGCTGATTTATACTGGGATGGGGCTTGGCACCTACTGGGAGTGACTTCAGATTGTGCTGGCCTGACAGGTTTCTACTGGGAGCTGTCACCAAGGGCTCAAGGCCTCAGGGGTGACTCCCAGTGCTTACTGGTTTGTACTGGTGCCATCCCAGTATAAACTTGGGAGCCCCAGGACCATACTAGGAGCCCCTAGACTACACTGGGAATGGGTTTGGGTGCATGACGCCTTACTGGTTTATACTGGGAGCTGCTGCCACAGGCCTCAGGAGCTTGGGAGTGGCTCCAAGTGCTTACTGGTTTATACTGGTGCCTTCCCAGTCCACACCTGGGAACACTGCTAGGCACTTGCAGCCAGGCAGGACCTCAAGGCCGAGCTGGCCTTCACCAGGGCCTTGCTGAGCTGCAGCTTCTCCAACTTCTCAGCCTGGCAACAGTGTCTGTGGCTGTTGATGCCCACCAGGAACTACAGCAAGGGCACTGTCCCCTGGAAGGCTGAAGGAAGGTGAGGGATTCTGCAAAAAAACTCCCATAATTCTGTGGGATCCCCAAAATTTTCCAGCCCCTCCCTCAAGTGTGAGCTGGTTGGTTTTGTGGGGTTGAATGGGTAGACCTGGTGTTCCTAAATCCCCTTTGACTTTAATGGGTAGACCTCAACTCCTGGATACCTGGGTGCCCCACTGAGATATTGGGGTTTTCCCCACTGCCCCCCTGAGATTTTGGGGTGCCTCCTGTGCCCACACAGAACTCGAGCTGCTGCAGAATACCATCTTCACCAACCCCATGCACCAAAGCACCTGGCTGTCCCTGCAATGCATCCTCTCCCGAGGTAACTCAGGGCTCCCTCCCACCCCTGATGTCCTCACCTGGAGTTTTGGGTACCCCCTGAATATTGGGGTGTCCCCCGACAGCCCCTCGGCTGCCAAGGGTCACCTGTGTCCACATTAACTGGGAGGACAGTGGCCATCATCTTCTCCTGGCCTGTCAGGGTGAGTCAGGGCACTTGGGTGCCTCAAAAATAGCCTTGATATCCCCAAAAATTATCTGGGTACATCTTGATACTGCCCAAAATCACCTGGATCCCCCTCAACAATCACCTGGGTACACCTGGATATCTCCAAAAATCACCTGGGTACCCCCAGAAATCACCTGGGTACACCTGGGTACCTCTTGGACACCTGGATCACCCAAGACCCCTTGGAACCTCAAAACGAGGGTCTCAAACATCCTCATTGCTTTTACAGGGTAGACCTGGTGGCCCTAAATCTTATTGCTTTTAAATGCTAGACCCGCTGTCCCTAAATTATTATTCATTTCAATGGGTTAGCTCTGGAGTCCTATTTATCTCCATTTATCTCTACAAAACCCTCCCAGTGGTCCCACTTTTGCTTCACTGCTCCCAGTCACCCCATCGTCCCCCCTTAGACCTTCCCAGTGCTCCCAGTTTAAACTGTAACTCTTCCCCATCAAGCCCTATCAATGGGTAGACCTGCTGTCCCTAAATCCCTATTGAATTCACAGGGGTAGACCTGGTGTCCTTCAATCCCCTTTGACTTCAGTGGGCAGAGCTGATATCCCAGTATTTTTGGTGCTAAAAACACCAATTTTGGGCTCAAAATTCCCAGATTTCAGCTGAAAATGGACATTTTTGGGCTTACCTGGAGGCACAGCTCTAGCATGGACCGAAGTTGTGGGATCAGGGATTTGGGATTGGCCTCCAGGAAATCATCCAGGACATCCAGACCATTGGCACTACAATCCTGGAGTGGAAATTCCCAGAATTCAGCCCAGGATTTTCCAAACTTTACCCAAAATTCCCAATTTAAGGATCAAATTTCAGAAAAATCCCCACTGACATTAATGGATAAACCAGGTGTTCCTAAATCCTTATTGACTTTAATGGGATACACCTGGTGTCCATAAGTCCCTATTGATTTCATTAGTCATGTCTGATGTCAAAGAAATGTGTATTGGGAGATTGATATTGCAAGAGATGAGGCAAATGAGAGACGTTGTAAAAGATGGTTTATGGCCTCATGGTGTTGGTCTCATAGAAGGGTGAGACATTAAAGGTGTTACATCCAACACCATAATATCAGAACCTGCCTCATTCTTAGTTACAATGCTTTATGTTCATTTTTTAGCCAATCAAATACTTCTGTGAAGTTTGCCAGCATCCTTTTACACCAATCATTAATTCCTTTGCTTCTCATGGCTTTGTCACAATGCATCATTTTTCAACCAATCCTATAACACTTCATAAAACTACATTGATACATCTTAAACTTCTAATTAACTTTATAACAGGTTCTATTGCTAAGTTTTACAAACATTTACTATCTTACTTAACAGACTGCTTTGCTTACAGAATGCATATTTCTGTTTGCTTAAAACATACTTCTACATAAAATAAAAACTTATATTCTTGTTTTATATCTATTTTACTTTTAATGCTCGCATTGTCCAAGATTTCTCCAAGGTCTTTGGTCAAACCTTGGATCCATCTCAATCTCTGAGCCTGTTTGCACAAGGCCCTGAGAGCTCTCTGTGCCTGCATTTCCCACACCACCTGTCATCTCTGCCTCCAATTTCCTACTCACACTGGAACCTGGGGACACTTTCTCAGTTGTGGCCCTCAGTGGGACCCATGAGCAATATCAGACATTTTGGAGTTCGATTCTGTCCAAATTCTTCAGAGGTTTCCTAGAAAACAACAGTTCTGCCTTGATTTCCTTCTGGTCTGGTCCAGTTCATTTGGAAGTTTTTCAACTCCAGTTATGGAGAAATATGACAAAGACCTTCTTAGAAATATCCATTCCAATTTTCAAGTCTGTATTTTATTACTGTTCTCTTTAGAGCAAAGGTGACTGCAGCATTCTGTGATTGATATTTGTGAGAAATGGATTTGTAAAGGATTCTCAAAGCCTGACTGAAAGCTCACACAGTCTTCTACATCTGGATGCAAACTCTGAGATAAGGTGTGCTGACTCAGAAAGGCCATGGAATAGAGAAGACATTGTTGAGAGAGACATTAAAGTAGAAACAAGTTTCAAACGATGGCCTTGCAAAAAGACCAGATATTTTTGAGAATTAGAACTGTGAAAGATGCATTGTGGCAAGACTACGTGGAGTAAAATACAAGGTGATTGTTGTTAGAATTATTAGCACCATTGTGTGGCAAAAGCTAATAGGCTGAAAACCATTTATAAAATTTTGTCAGCAGGAAATAACCTGGCTTTGGATAAAATGTCATGGAGTTTTACATCTCTTATATTTCACCCTTCAAGGAGTCTGATAATGGAATAAAATCTTTTTAAAACCCCTCTCAGTTGACCCATCTCTGTAGAGCTGGGATTTTGCAACACTGCTGAGTCCCTGGACATCAGTCCCTGAGAGGGAGCTGAAAGAAACTTCTCAAGAACTCAAAGACATATTGAAATTCCAAAGTTTCATTAACTTTAATGTGTCTCAATGAGAGACACAACTGAGAAAGTGTTCCCAGGTTCCAGTTAGAGCAGAACACTGGTGGCACTAATGACAGGTGAGGACAAACAAGGGAAAGGTGTCTCTGATGCTGAGCACACCTGGATGTGTTTCAGGAATGCCAAGGGCCAAGGGCTGAGCCCCAGCCCCTGGCAAGGCAGATCCTGTCCCTCCCTCATTGCTCAGGGCTCTTCCCGGGCCACTGGGCTCTGGCCATGTGCAATGCCAAGGGCAGCACCATGGGGCGGCCCCTGCCAGGCTGCTGAGCAGGGACAAGGAGGCAATGAGGCCCCAGCACAGCAAGGCTCACTTGTCCCCTGCTGGCCTCAGGCCCAGGGCCAGCCTGCATGGCCCAAGTGCTGCAGGAGTTGGCTCTGTCAGGGCCTTTCAGCTGCTGCCCATCCCTGTGGCCTCTGCAGCCCAGGCTGTCCTACGGTGTCCATGCCCTGCGCCTCTGTCCCTGCAGGCTGTCGTCATCCCCCGGCTGCCCCACCTCGCTGGCCCCTTCCTTTGCTGACAGCTCTGCCTCCTGCCTGCCTCTGCCTGGACACACAGAGCCTTGGGCTGCTCCAGACTCCTTCTGGGGGATGTGCTGCACCACAGCCCTTACATAGGAGGGAAATTTCTCCTTGTGTCCAGTCTGGGCCTCCTCATCTGCCTTTGGCATTAATTCTTTCTTTCTCTGCCTGTTTTCCACTATGTCAAAAGGATCCACCATCTCTGAAACCACTGTTCAATCCCTCCCAGGGCACTCTTCTGCTGTCCTCAGTTTCCACTCCACTGAGCACAGAGCTTCTTTGTCCCTAGATAGTGGTCAAGTGCTTGAGCCCAAGAGCCCTTGGACAAGAGGGATCACTCTTTTCCATAGGAAGGAAACCACAGAACCCCAGGGTTTTGAAGGCAGATGAGAAGCACTCACGAGAGGCCAAGGCAAGCCAGACCTGTCTGTTCTTACAGCTTCTGTCTGAAAGCAACCTTTGGATATATGGGGAGTTTTGGAGGTGGAATTCCATTTCAGCCATGGGTTCCTGGACTAGAAAGACAGTTCTCCATAGGAAGGAAAGGGTAGAGTCCCAGTGTTTCAAAGGCTGATTAGACTCAGCCCCAAGGAGGCCAAAGCCAGCCAGACCTTTTGTCAGGGAGGAATCCTTGAACAGACAGAATTTGGGAGGCCAAATCCCACTTTTGTCTATGGACATCTGGATGAGAAGGACAATTCTTTTCCCTAGGAAGGAATGTAGGGAGCCCTGGTGTTTCAAAGGCAGACAAGAGCTGGCCCACAGGAAGCCAAGGGAACCTAGACAGTCCTGGCAGCTTTTGTCTGGGACCTATCCTTGGAATTTTGGAGGTGGATTCCCAATTTTGGCCATGGATGCCTGGACTTGAAAGATGTTTTTTCCATGGGAAGAAAAGCACAAGTCCCCAGTGTTTTGAAGGCAGATAAGAGGAGGCCCCCAAGAGGCCAAGGCCAGCCAGAGCTGTCTGTCCTGGCAGGTTTCATATGGGAATAATCCTTGGATAAAATCAAATTTGGAGGAGGTATCCCAATTTTTGCCATGAACCCCTGGAGGAGAAGGACAGCTCTTTCCCATAGGAAGGAAAGCACTGAACTCTAGTGTTTCAGGGGCTGATGAGAAATAGCCCCCAACATGGCAAGTCAGCTGGACCAGTCAGGCAGCCCTCAGGAGGCCCAGCCAACCAGACCTGTTCCATGTTCTTGTACCCTTGGGGCCCTGACATCACAACTGCCCCTTGGTGTTGTGTTCCGCTGCAGTGAGGGGCACAACAGTTTCCCTGGGCCCTGGAGTCTTGGACCTCAGGCAGCCATTAGTGACCAACAGGAAAAGAAGTAAACAGGATGGGTCTTGGTTTAGCAAAACCCGGGATCCTTTATTGAACCAGGGACCAAGACAAGAATGAGGGTAGAGTCATGGGTTTTATATGCCAGGGTACAGGTGGAGTTTAGGTTCAATTACGAGAAAAGCAGGGGGCTGCAAAGGGGTGGGTCAAGGAGGACAATCAATGGGAAGAACTAAGGCAGGAACACTACAGTCAAATTTAAACCAATGAGGGTACAGGAAAAGAAGATCATTCCGAGGCCATTCCTTATCTGACAAAATGAGTGGAGTATCTTTTCCTGGGCTTGCAGGAGCATGCCCCACAGGGTGGAGAGGCCCTGAAGTACAGAATGGCCCCTTGATTCCATTGGGCCCCTCTGTTACATGAGTTCTTAGTTCTATGGAGCCCTGTAGTTTCACAATGGTCTCCTTGCTTCCATGGTGCCACACAGTGTCACAACAGGCCCATGATTCCAAGAGGCTCTGTGATGTCACAATGGTTTCATTGGTTGCACGAGGCTCAGCAGTTCCACAATGGCCCTTGAAGTATAAAAATAGTGTCAGCGGGTTCCCCTGCTGGTTCACAATGGCCTCCTTTGTTCCATGATGCCTCATAGTGTAACAATGGTATCCTTGGTTCCACAGAGTCAGAATGGTCCTGTGGTCTCATGGGGCCTGTCACGATCCGCTATGAATACAGAGCGGGGGTCGTGATGGTTCTTTTGATCTTAAAGGTGCAAACAGGCAAAGTGCAGGGGACAAAATCAGTTTATTCAACAGCAGAAAATCAGTTTATTCAACAACAGCAATGCATTTCATCAAATGCCAACAACTCAGTTACGGTAAAGGGGAGAGGTATAGGAAACAAAGTATAGGGAGAGGGGAAGGAAAGAAAGGGATGGGAAAATAGCTACCAACAGACGAGACGGGCGTCCTCACGGGTCATCCGATAGACGAGTCTCCGTTCGTGGGGAGATCTCAGGGGTCTTCTCCAGGGGGTAGATGGGTCTTCATCAGTGGAGAGATCTCAAATGGTCTTTTCCAGAGGGTCGCTCTTTTATAGTCCTTCTCCAAAGCAAGTGGCCTCTGGCCAAGAGGTGGGAAGATTTATGGACCATTGTGTGGTGCTGCAGGAGACAGGTACGGTCAAGCAGTCCTCAGTTGGTACAACACAGTCTCTGGTTGGTGCCATGACAGCACAGTCCAGTGAACACAATACACCAGCACACAGTCACAAGCATCCACCTGGCCCGGCCAGGAAACCACTGTTCAGAGTCAGCCTGGGTGGGGGTCCTCGAGGTCTCCTTGCGACGGTCGGGAGGCAAAATCGAGGGGAACTTCGGACCGACCCTTATAGCATCCCAATTTTGGCCATGGACATCTAGAGGAGAAGGACACTTCTCTCCCATAGGAAAGAAAGCCCAGAGCCCCAGTGCTTCAGGGGCAGGTGAGAGGCAGCCCTCGACATGCCAGAAATCACCAGAAGGCCCAGCCAGGCAGAATTCTTCCATGTTTCCTTCGTTTCATGGGACCCCACAGTGTCCCCAAGTTCCCTTGGTTCCATGAGGCCCTGCAGTGTCACAATGTTCCCCTTGCTTCTGCAGTGTCGCAATGGCCCTGTGCTTCCATGAGGCCTCACAATGTCACAATGTTTTCATGGATCCACACAGCCCTGATGTGTCACAATGGCCCCTTGGTTCCATCAGACACCACAGTGTCACCATGGTGTCCACATTGTCACAACTGACCCATGGTTCCATGAGGTTCCACAGTGTCACCATGGTCGCAGGCTGGATGAGATCGATGTCCCAGGCACCTCGGGATGCTCGGAATGCCCGTGTGGGGCCAGGGCCGGGTCAGGCCTTGGTTTGTGTTGGGACAGAGCCCCGCCCCCAGCCATGGCCTGGCACAGCTGCCAATCACACAGCAGAGGCAATGCTAACCCAGTTCTGATTGGCCGAGTTGTCAATCAATCACACAGCACGGGCAATGCTAACCCAGCTCTGATTGGCCGAGCTGTCAATCAATCACACAATAGCAGCTGGTTCCTGCCCTGTCTCTGATTGGGCAAACAACTGAAAGTCCCTCCCAAGGGGCGGGGCCCATGAAGGCCCAGGGGGTTAAAAGCTGGAGCACGAGGTCAGCCCATGGTGGGGATCCTGCCTTCTGCTGCGGTTCTCCTGTGAGCCACCCTGGGACCCGAGCCATTGGTACCTATATGTGTATCTCTCCATACATCTTCTGTTGTTCTCTATTTCTTCTTCTCATAATCCTACTTAACTGAAATACTTTTGGGTAACTTAGCATCTTCAGGGTTAAAGGTTTTTCAGTTAAATGGTCTAAGTTGAGGAAGTTAATGCTATGATATGAGTTTTATGTTGAATTTGATGTTGTGTGAAATATTTTGTCCATGTTCCTTGATTGTCTATATTTTGCGAGCAAAATTTTGTGTCATTTGGACCTCTTAACTCAATTAGTTAGAGCTGGTATCACTGAGGTTGTGGGTTCAATCCCTGTGTGGGCTGTTCACTTAGGAGTTGGACTGGATGATCCTTGTGGGTCCCTTCCTATCAAGAATCTTCTTTGCATCTGGCCACGTTGAGAATATCTGGCTGGGGTTTGTCCTGTGCACCAAACTTGACTAAAGGAACATTTGGTCACCCTCAGCATTTCAGTGTTCTGGGGTGTTCCAGCCCTGCAGGCTCACCATGGCCTCTTGTTTCCATCAGGCCCTGCTGTGTCACACTGGCCCTTGGTTCCATGAGCATCTGCAGTGTCACACAGCTTGATGACATTTGTCCTTGCTGCCCCTGCCATCCCACTGCCCCAGGAACAGCCCCGAGCCACCCGTGAGGGACAGGCCCTGCTGGGCCAGGCCTGGGCTCAGGCCTTGGCCTTTCTGCTTCCTCCAGCCAGCCCAGGCCTTGCTCAGCATTGCAGTTCCCTGCTCACAGCCTCGGGCTCCTGCAATCCTGCCCTCAAGGATCTGCTCTCACCAGTCCCTGGGGAGCCTTTGGCACTCCCTGCCCTCAGTGGGGCCACTGATGCTCCAAGGGACTTGGAGTTTTGCTTCTGCCTCCTTGAGCAGCTTCTTCAACCTTCTCTCAGTGCCTGAGGGTCCTGGACTCAGCCCCAAATCCACCATGGGTCTCATTAAAATACAGAAAGCCTTCAGGAGCTCTTTGTCTTCCTTCGATTGCCTTCTAGTCTTCAGGGTGCTGCAGCTGAGTAACATTGACTGGCACTGTGCCTGAGACAGAGACACAGCACTCTATGATCCATGTGACAAAAAGCCCTTTATTGTCCTGACTCCACCCTAAATACCTTTCTTCATGTTCCTGGGCAAGCCCTTTTGATTCGCTTAAAGTTCAGGCTGCTCATCTCTCTGACCAATAGCTCTTGCAGCTTAGCAGGGACTCATTGTATCAAATCCTTGTCTGTCTCCAATTCTGTCCTATCTCTGTTCCTTGGAGGCCTGTCTATCAGGTCAGGCTGTTTCTCCCATATGTGGCCAAATTAACTGCCCTGTACAAGCCAGCTTGCACTGTGACAATTCCCTGTTTCTTTTTTATTAATTTGAAGAAAAATTTTAAAACACAAACATGCAGCTTGTTCTCTGTTATCTTACCTGCAAGGGCCCTTTGGCATGCAAGATGACATTGACAGCAGAAGTTTAATTTGGATGGGGTTTTTACTTAGCTTAATAAATTTGGCTTTCTTAGGTGGTGATGAGTTCCACGTACCAAAAGCTGCAGTGCTTATGTTCAGGAGCGGTTGGGTGAATTTAGTACCTTCTGGTTTCACATATAACCATTTAACTGCTTAAAATAGATATTGTGGAACAGCAGACTGAGAGCCTGGAGCTGCTCACTAATGCTCTGCACATCCTTCTGGCTGAGTCCTGCAGCCTCTTTGAAGTCATGACTAGCATTTCCAGCTGTAGTCAAAGAGCAGCAGCTCTGTCGTGGGGCAATAGCATATATACCAACAGCCAGCTGGCCTCACTTCTGCCAGTCCATTTTTGCCTTCTTGATGTCGTTTCTGAGGAAGTCCATTGGAGCAGTTTGGCTGCCAGTGGAGATTGATGCAGTACCAGAGCAACACGTTGTGTTCTGAAAGAGGGATGCACGTGCACAGGAGATCGAAGCAGCTATGGCTGGCTTCACAATCAGGGCCAAGAAGGCCTTGGTCTCTGCTCAAGAGTGTAGATGCAGCAGGACTTTGTTGGCCTGGAATTGCAGAGGAAAGCCTGCTGCAGTACCAGGACTCGGGCACCTCTCTTCAGCTCCTGAAAGCAGAGCACTTCCACGTGGGTTTGGAGTTGGTGCAGCAGATCAAGGAGCCTCTCTTGGCAATTCTCTGGCACTCCACACAGGTGAAGGCCACGTGGCTGCTCGTGGCTTGTCTTGCTCTGGTCTGATTTGATGGTGGGCGAACTAAAGGACTTGATCAGCTGGGGGGATAGAATCAGGATAGTGTGTGTGCAGGGGAGGGGTTTGTACCCCAAATTACATCTTGTTTCTCTGTCTCTTTTGGCTCTTCTTTCCTGCTTACAGGATTTCCATGTTGGGCTCCGGATTTGAGGAGATGCTGTTCAGAGAAAGCTGAAACTCCCAAATGTGCCTGCTTCAGCCCTTGCATGTACAGGGTGAGTTTTCTTAGTGGGGTAACAGGGCAAGGTGCGTGAGTGCAGACAAAAAGCAGGTGAGCAGAGTTTTCTCCTGTGCTCACTGACACACAAAAGAGTGAATGACAGACACTGATTATTTGCATCCTGTTTTGTGGCTTGAGGTAGCAATTGAAGTGACATAGTGGTGCAGGGAAAGCAGCAAAACCTCTGCTTGTATGCAGCTCTGATCCAGAAAGCTCCAGCACTGGCAGACTCAGTTATGGAAGTTGCTCTCCCTGGACTCTCTTGAGTTTCTTTGGATGGAGATGCTGAGACCATGACAGTGGGGTGTTGTGGGGCTGGGTGGTGGCTGGTGCTCACAGCAGAGGCTCTGCTCTTGTGCTCTCCTTCTCAACAGGCAAAACCTTAACATCCTGTGTGACTGCCCCAACACAGATGAAGGTGGCAAGGAGGCTGAAGATGAGGAGTGTGATCCACAGTGGCAGGAAGACTATGATGATGACCTTGATGAAGACAACTTTATGATTGATAATGATTCGGATTGTGATTCTTACTTTAAAGATAATGATGTCCAGTGGTAGCTACAATAGCTGTGTTCTGTCACCCAGCCTGCCACCTTGGACCTCTGCCTCTACTTTGTCTCACCCAGTTTGTGTTCATGTTTTTCCTGGAAGGCAGGGAGGAGCTCTCAGATGGAACAAAACATTTCCTCTGAGAGGTTTCTTGCTCAGTGACTCTTGAATATGCAGGAACATGCTCTGGGCAGCTGGTCTGTGTTACTGTGGCCACCTCTCTCAGAAAGGCATTTCCTTGTCTTCTTCTCTTGTTCTCCAGTTCTGCCTGTAGGTATTTGAGTTAGAAAGTCACAGCCCACCTGCAGAGTGAGGACCACTTGCCACCTGTTCAAGGGCTGCTCCTTGTGCTTGGTGTGCCCTCCCCAAGGGATGGGCACAGGGGAGGGTGGCACGTGTCCCAGCACAGCCCTGTCTAGCAATGGCCAGTGTCTAGAAATGCTGTAAGAAGATGCATTTACACTCAAGGTCAAGCCTCCCAGCTGGAGCTGGTGGGATGCTCTCCAGCCACAGATGGATGTGGTTCAGTTCCTCTGGTTGAGAGGGGCTGCATTTTTGCCCTTTGTTGGAGTTTTCTTCTCTGTTAGGAAGCAGGAAAGGCTGCTGTAAATGACACAAGGTTGCAGAATTGTTCAGGTTTATAAATATATGCACACACATATATTTTATATATATGCAGAGATTGTCCAGATAATACTGTATCTTTGCCAAAAAAGAATGAACACACAGCGGTTTGAAAAACAAGTTCTATTTAAAAAAATCAACAGTTTTCTTCCAGCACAAGCCTTCTTCTTGTCTGTGGGGAACAGGGGAGTGAAGGGAGAGCAGGATACCCTCAAGTGAGGATGTGACCTGGATGTGCTAATCCCAGGAGTTATTTGTGAAATTCGTGTGGCTTTGGAATCCTCAGGCAGGCCACACAGTCTGCCATGCCAAGTGGCTTTTCCTTCCTGGGCAGTTCAGAGAACAGTGAGAGAGTGTGGGGAGGGCTGGCAAAGAGGGCAGGGCACCAGGCCATAGGGAGGGGTGGGGCTGCTGTTTCTGGGAGCAGGAGCAAGGCAGGATGCCTGCATGGTGATGGAGGGGTAACATCTGGTGCCCAGAAAAAGGCATATGGCCAACATTGAACTTGGCAACTTCCATGACAAAATGGGCTCTTGGAGGACACTGAGCTGTTTTCCCTGGGTACTTTGATCAATTGCATGGAAGGGGGAAGGATGAAGAATTTGGGCAGTGTTTGAGGCAAAATGGCATTTTGCCACTTGTGATTTCCTCCCAGCTTTTGCCGAGGGGTGACAGCTCCAGCCCTGCAAACCACTCCCTTTTGCAAGGCACACTCAGACCTTGCTGGAAGCTCAGGGTTCTTGAAGGGGCTGCTGCAGTTGGCAACAGGAGCTGCTGTTGAATTTTTCACGTTGCTTAACCCCCCAACCCAAATCCCACCAAGAGGAAGGACTGAAAAAGATTTCCGTGGAAGAAGGGAGGCCAAAAGCTTGGAAAAGGATGAAAGAAATGCTCTGATGGTGATGATAATAACAAGAGAAAGATTTATTTTTGGCAGCAAATGAACACCTGCCGCCCTCCAGCCCTCCCAGATGGGCAGGCCCAGCAGTGCCGTTTCCATGGCATGAGGTGCTGGGAGCCTGGGGAGAGAAGCCAGAAAGCCACGGTCAGTCACAGACGGCTCCTGTCCCCCCTGTCCCACCAGGGCCTGTGCGTGGGCCAGGCTGCTGGCTGTGCCCAGAGCCCAAACCTCCCAACCCATTCTCTCATTTTTAGAGGAGAGCAGCAGGGCAGACCACGCTCCACCTCTTCTGCTTAAGCACGGCACAGCAACCTCCTCAGCAGCTGCAAGAGCGAGATTCTCGTGTGCCCACTGCCATCTGCCCCTGTGCCACCTGTGCTGTGGAGCTGGGTACCCACCTCTGCAGAGCTGCTGCCAGGAGAGGAGCTGATCCCACACAAGCTCCTCGTCCTTCTTGCAGGGGATGTCCCTGCACACCGTGGCTGCCCCGGGTAGCGCTGGCACCTCCGTGGAGTGCGTCCAGTGCCGGCGCTTCCCCACTCGGTCTGGGCACAAGGTGCAATCTTCCTGGAAAAAGCAAAGAACAATTGCATGAAAGTCAATTCAAAATGAGACATAGAAAGAAGAAAAACCACCAAAGGTTATCAATGTTTCACGGGCCTGGGGAGGGTCTGACCACTCCATGCAAGAATTAAACCTCTCCCCAGGTGGGGAAAAACCCCAGCCTTTCCTGCCCGTAAGTCCACCCCTTCCTCAAGGGCCTGAAAAGCAGACCAGCTGGGGCATGGCTTTGGAACCCACCCCCCTCTGCTGTCCCCCATCCTCATGGATGGATGCTTTTGTCAGGCAGGCTGCCCCCACCCCAGCCCACACCAGGCTGGCTGGCAGAAGCTGTCGGCGAGGCCAGGAGCCGGCTCCCCTTCCACAACATCCGTCCCCTGTCCCGCCAAAAAGCAGCTGGGCGGGCAGCGCAAAGATGAATATTCCCCATTGCCGCCGAGCGGGGAACCTCCGGCGCGTGGCCAGGCCGAGCCCTGGCATGCCTGGGAGCACGAGCATCCCCCCGCCCCTGCACCGGCTGGGGACTCATCTTGATTTCGTTGGGGCACAGAGCCTGTCCTGTCCTCCAGGAAGGGGCCACAACCAAAGCCCGTGGGCTTTGCCCCGCCAGCGGCCAGCTCGAGGATGGTGTTCTCCGGCTCCGCGTCGTGCTCCAGAAGAACACGCCAGCTGTGCCTCGGCTTGCGGGGACATCACGATGCCATTGAGCTGCAGGGGGATGTTTCCCCTTGTCCAGTCTGTGGCAACTTCACTGCACTGTGCCACCACTTCTCCAATAGGACGGGGAGCCCTGAGCTGCTCCCTCCACAACTCGCCAGGGACCCACGGAAGCGTCTCCTCGGCCGCGCTCTCTGCTCCGTGCCACGGCCACAGGGAAAAGCTCTGGGGTTTGCTTTGAGCGCCATGAGACACGAGCAGCTGGAACTTGCTGGGCTCCTGGATCCTACTGTGCAGAGGGATGGATCTCTGCTGTCTCCTGGGCCAGCTGGGGGTTCTGCAGCCAGGAATGCTCAAAAAGGTCTTCTAGGCATGGCCTGTCTGCAGGGTCCATGGATAAACACCACCTGATCAGGTGCTGGCACTCTGCAGAGAGAAACCAAAAACCCCTGGTCAGCTCCTGTCCATGCTCTCCCAGATTCCACAGTGCCCACCCCACACCAGGAGTGCTCGGAGCTGCACCCTAAGCTTCCCATCCATCCTCCCTTTTGGAGCAGAGCAGCACACATGCCACCTCCTCCAGCTGAGCCCAGGAGATCAACCTCCTCCCTAGCTGCAAGAGCAGGACGATAATGTGCCAGCTGCCATCTCCCATGCCCATTCTTGCTCCCAAGCCTTGAAAACATATCCCCACCTTGAGACACCCGGGGTGGCAAGAAGAACTGTCCCCGGGTGATGTCCTCAGGGGTTTTGAAAGGAAGGTGCCCGCAGACCAGGTCATAGAGCAGGATGTCCAGGGACCAGATGGTGGCTGGCTGGCCACGGTAGCAGCCGAAGAGGATCCATTCTGGCGGGTTGTACTGCGGCGTTCCTATGGGACACGGGCGCAGCTCATCAGGCCGATGCTGCTCCCTCCCTCCCAGCCAGCTCCACAGCAGCCAGACCCTGCCCCTGCCAAAAAACAACTTGGCTGCAGCCGGCTGAAGAAGGATTCCCCCTCCCTCCCTCCCACCGTCTTCCCCTGTGCCAGCAAAGGGGAGAACCTCCGCTGCCCAGCTGGGCCCTGGCTTGGAGCTCACCTGCCATGTGGGTGTAGAACGTGTCCTGGAGGAAGGTTCCGCAGCCAAAGTCAATGAGCTTTGCCTCGCCCGTGGCCAGGTCAACGAGGATGTTCTCGGCCTTGATGTCGCGGTGCAGGACGCCGCGGCTGGTGCAGTGCCGCACGGCCTGCAGCACCTGGCGGAACAGCCCCCGCGCCACGGGCTCTGGCAGGAACCTCCCCGCGTCCAGCAAGTGCCACAGGTCCCGACAGTGCTCCGGACGCTCCATGACCAGCGCGAAGCCGTCGGGCAGCTCAAACCAGTCCAGGAGCCGCATGACGCCGCGGAAGCCAGGGCACGACACCATCCACAGCAGCACCAGCTCCATTGGTACCAGGGCGCCCTTGTGCTGCGGGGGGACCGCGATGCCGTCAGCGGGGCCGATGCTGCGCCGCGCCTTCGGCACCCCCTGCCCGGCGCCACCGCAGCTCACATTGCCCGGCCCGGGACGCTGCGCGGCCCCCGCTCACTCCACGCTCGCTCCCCTCGCAGCGTCCCGGCTCCCACCCTGCCGGGCCTGGCCTCAGCCCCGCCCGGCACGCCCCGCCGGCTGCTCCCGCTGGCCCCGCTCACTCACCAGCCGCGCCCACTCCCAGATGCGATCCCGGCCCACTCGCTTGATGGCCACCTGCAAGCCAAGACAAGCGGCGGGCTGAGCTCGCCGCCCGCCGATCCCCCCCTCCCCGCTCCGAGCCGGCCCCGTCTCTTACCGGAGCGCCGTCGGCGAGCCGGGTCCCGGCGTAAACGCTGCCGCAGCCGCCCCTCCCCAGCAGCGGGCCCTCCCGGTAGAGCTGCTCCAGGGGAGGCTTCTCCGCCCGTGCGGACGGCACCGCGCTCTCGGCATTCTGCCCGGGGCACCCACTCGCCCCAGGCGCTGCTGCTTGCCGAGCCGCCCCGGGCTCCGGCGGCTCGGGGCCGGCGGCCGAGCTGACGGGCGGCGGGGCTCGCACCGGGGAAGCTGCCGGTGACGGGGCGGGAGCTGGGCGGCTGCGGGGCGGCTCCGGGCGGAACCGCGGGAGGGGCCTCGTTCGGGGCCGGGGCCGGGCCAGGGCCCTCGGCAGGCGGAGCCAAAAGGCGATGATGCTCCAGCACCACCACCAGCAGAGTGAGGAGCTCCTGCAGAGGCTCTTCAAAAGGCGCCGCAGCCAGTGCGGACAGAGGCGGGCAGGGGCCCGGCTCGCCCTCGGGCGCCTTGCGCAGCGCGGCATGAGCCGGGCTGGGGGAGGCGGAACACGGACAGGACGGAACGGGAGTAGAGGGAGTGTGAAAGGGAGAAGTGGACGGAGAGCGAGTCGGAATTCGAGCGGAAACCGATCGAGAGAAGCGCAGCTGCTGCTGCTGCTGCCGCTGCTGCGGAGCCGCCGGAGCGCGCGGCCGTTCTTCCTCCGCGAGCCCAACGGAGGAGCGGCCGCGCGCCCCGCGGAACGAAAGAAACAAACAAAGAAATAAAAAACGAAGCTAATTCGTATTAGAGAAATAACCAAATAAAGAAATGTAGGAATAAAGAAGACTGTTGGCTTGTGGCTTTCTTCTTTGGGTGAGATGAAGCATTTCATGGAGAAGAATTGTCTCTTCTGACAGTTTTGCCAGTGTGGACAGGAGAAGAGCATTTAAATTTCAACTAGTAAAGAGAAATCGTGTCAGTATTGTCATCTCTTTTCATTCTCTGTTGAGATACTTGCAGGCTGCCCAAAGACATTGTCTGCAATGTGGAACTTGGTTCCAAGTTTCTTTTCTGCCCGAGGATGAGGAGGGGAGGTATCCCAGACTCATGGAGTCATGGCATGGTTTGGCTGGGAAGGGACCTGAAAGATCACATCGCTGCAACCCCCTGCTGTGGCTGGGGACCCCTTGCTCTAGACCGGCTTATCTGGAGCTCCATCCAGCCTGGCCTCGTACACTGTCAGGGATGGGCATCCACAGATTCTCTGGGCAACCTGCTCCAGGAAAGTCTTTTTTCTGAATTTCTCTTCTAAACCTACTCTCTCTCTTTCAGTTTCAATCCATTCTCCCATGTGTTCTCTCTGCCTGTCCTTATACAAAGTCCCTGTCTGGCTTTCTTGTAGGTTGCTGTCAGGTACTGGAAGGCCACAGTTCAGTAAAGCCTAAGCCTAAGCCTCAGTCTCTTTTCCAAGCTGAAGAAGCCCAGCTGTCTCAGGCTTTCCTTGCAGGAGAGCTGCTCCAGCCCTCGCAGCATCTCGCTGTCCCTCCTGGGCACCTGCTCCAGCGCGTCCCTGTCCTTGCGGGCCGTGCTGGGGAGCCCAGCAGAGCCGGACGCGGCCCTGCAGGTGCAGCGACAGCGGCTGCAGGAGACACGGCCCTGACAGCGGCTGCAGGAGCCGAGAATTGGCGATTGGCTGCCCGCTCCGCAGAGAGCCGGGGCGCGGGGCACGGCAGGAGTTTTAGGCACGGAACTGTGTTATGAGGTGCTGTGAGCTCGTGGGGGATGGCAGGAGATGAATGCCCAGAAATGGCTGTAACGGGCATCGATGGGGTTGGGAGCATTCAGGGGATCTGGAGACGTTTTTGGGGGGTCCCAAGTGGGCGCTGAGGGGGCATTTAGGGATCGTGGAGGGTCTGTGGGACACGTATGGGACATAAAGGGGGTTGATACCGGGAGTCTGTGGGGCGCAGGGCATGATGGGTGTTGTAGTCCCGGCTCCAATGGGGCTCTATGGGGCCGCGGGGCATGACGGGAGTTAGAGGCAGAAAGGAAAGATGGCGCTGACTGCAGGCACCGCCCCCGAAGCACCGATCCCCGGAGCTGAACCTCCTTGGTGGGGCTTTGGCCTGGCACACACCTGAGGTGTGTGTCTGTATTCAATGGGGAAAAATGGGAGTTTTAGATTACTTCAAAACTAAAAAAAAGGGAAAAAATCCTGTTTGCCTGAGTACAGCCAGTTGTCCAAGCAAAGCAGGTCTCAGGTAAGTGTGGACAGACAGGATGTGGTTGGGGAATGTGGAGCAAGGTTGTCCACACTGGCTCAGACCTCAAAGCACAGCTTCTGTGAGCAGGCCAGACCTCCTGAAGGGAAACCCTGCATCAATATCAATCACATGTGATAAATGTGATTCGTGCTAATTAAGTTGTAACTATATTAACAAAATTGTATTTAGATCAATAGAAGACAATTGTTACAGAGTGAGAAGGGGGAGATGGGTGAGACAGGATAAAAGACATCTCCCAGATGTTGGGAGTCGAAGAAGGAGGTTGGAAGAAAGTCAGATAAGAATAGTCGAAGGACGAAGGTCTGATAAGCGGCATCTAGAAATAGAGCTTCAACCTTGAAGCTGTCAAAAATGGAATGATCACAAGCATCGGACTTTATTAAAGTCATGTTATGGAAAACATCTGCTCAGTCACACAGGGCGCCTGCGCTACCTGCAGGTCACACCTCGGTCACTGATGATGATGATGGGCCTTCACCGGAAATAAGACCCTCAAAAGGATGAGAGACCCCCTAACCCATTAGTAGAGCATGCGCCGTGCAGTATAGTTATGTAGATCTTAGGAATAGAAACTAGGAGGAGCTTTCTAGAAACTTCTGTAGCCTACAGTATATAAGTGGGATTGTTAGCCTGGATGCTTTGATACGTGAGGAATGGCGAGCCACTCCCCGTATCCCCGGTCGGAGGGGGGCCCCTCCCCGGTCGGTTTTGCTTATGCTTTATACGAACCTCAATTATACTAAATTACTTACTGCCAAATTTTGTATATTCTTAAATATATGCACTTTGATTGTTTCATCTCCAATACTTTAATTGTCATCTCCAATACTTTGATTGTATTCATTTTGTTACTATTAAAAATTTACTATTAAATTTAATCTTGTTGCTTGATAAATTGAGAAAAATAGAACATCATTCATAACAATTTGGTGCCGAAACCCGGGAACTCCAGTCCAAGTGAAGAGTGGCTAGTTTTGGGAAGGAGCTCCCCACCAATTGTTAAGGTGGTCCCAAGGCTAGACCAGGCTCTCTTGGAAAAGGAGTTCCAAATTAAAATAAAGCATAAGCAAAAGAAGCTCGCTACAAGGAGCTGTGCCAGAAGAAGAAGGCTCCCGTGAGAACGCCGGCAGAAAGGGAAAGGTGCCCGTAAAACGTCTCGTGCACAAGAACCCTGTTCGAAAATGGGGCTGTGTGAGTACCATGGGGTTGGCTAAAGGGGGCGGCTGTGTGCTTGTGTGTGAGTGAGGAATGTCTGAAAGGGGAGAGCGAGTGAATACCCCGGGAGGGACTGGGAGGGAAAGTCCCAGCCCGAGAACTCACGAGAAAAGTCTTTGAGAAGGGAGCTGATGCTCGAAAGAAGTGATTTAAGAAGGGAGTAAATGAACCAGGTTCAACTATCTGTTGGGAGGATAATAGATGGAAGTTTCAGTATGTGATTAAGAAAGGATTGTGGAGAATGGCCAGAAAGAGAGGTTGGGGAGAGAATAAAAGGAAAAGAAGGAATTAGGTAGGAAACAAGTGTTTGGCAAAAGAAGTGAGATTGGTATATTAAGCGAAGGAGTTGAACTGCAGAACGAATGAGAGAGAGCAAGGGAAATGTTGCCGCCAGAGATGGGTCAGAGGAAAAGTAAAATCTCTGACCCAGGGGTTGTGAAGTGTGAGAAAAATTCACAAGAACCCAGTGTGCCTGGGAACCAAGAGGGGGTTCCCAGAAGGGGAGCAAGATTCCTCAGGACAGCCCCCTGGGGATAGTGTTAAAATACTAAAGTACAAGGGAATACCAAAGAGAAAAAGTAAACAGAAAATTATACAGTACTGTATGTTTGAGTGGAGAAAAGAAAAGATTTGTGCAAATAATTTGTACTGGCCAGAGTTTAAATCATTTGAAGATTAGATTTGTCAGGTTTTAAATCTATATATGAGTTCAAAACAACGTTTTAATTAGGAAAAAAAGTGAATATGCTGCTTTGTGGCTTCCAAAAAGTGTGTGTGGGGTAAATTTATAGTTCAAAGGCAAGAAAAAGAAGGTTATTCGTTATACCCTTTGCAAACTAAAGGACGGGCAGCAAGAAGGGACTGGCTAAAGCCATGGGACTCGTTAAATCACCTCCCACCCCCATACAGACAGCCTGGCCAGCCTGTCCAGCCCTTGGTCCCTGATGCACCCCCTATTCAAGACGAGCCAGTAGCACACAGAACTAGAGGCAGAAGGGAACAAGAGGAAGAAAGTGACAAAGAGGGCGAGGAAGCAGGAAGGGAAGATAGATTATACCCTCTTAGAGAGGTTCCAATGGCAAATCTGGCCCCAGGACAGGGACCTATTGGTTACGTGAGTGTTCCCCTGCATACTAGGAACTTTAAGAAATTTAAGAAAGAGATGGGCAGGATGCCAGAAGATCATATTGAAGTAGCAAAGAAACTAGATCAGTTATTAGGACTGAATATTTACACCTGAGTGGAATTGCAGTCTATTTTAGAAATCTTGTTTACAGTGGAAGAGAGAAATGATTAGATAGTCAGGAATACAGGCTTAGAATAGAGATCATTAGAAGCCAAACCAAAGAGATCAGAAATGGCCTATGGCAGATCCAAATTGTAATAATCAGGAGGTAGAACATAGGCAAAATATGAGAGATTTCAGGTAAATGATTATCCAAGGTATTCAGGAAGCAATGCCCAGAGGACAAAATATAGGGAAATGTCTGAGTGAGCACCAAGAGAAAGATGAATTCCTGGCAGAATGGTTAAAGAGACTAAAAAGAAAAGGATTTGCAGTTATACTCAAGCATAGACCCCGATACACCAGCAGGGCAGGTCCTTTTGAAAACACAATTTGTAGCTAAGTCTTAGGGGGGGACATCAGGAAAAAAATTAGAAAAATTGGAAGATTAGCAGGATAAGAGCTTCAGGAGTTGTTAAAGGAAGCACAAGAAGTGTATGTTCGGAGAGATGAGGAAAAGAAAATTAAAGTCAGGATTCTAATAACAGCAATCCAAGAAGTACAAACAGCCACAAACACAAAGAATTTATCAGGAAAAAAATATTAATTCAAGAAAACTAAGGGGGGGTCAGGAGCTCATTTATTTAATATGAACCAAAATACCAGAAGACCCCTTGATAAAGCTGAAAGTAGATTCTCAAAATGAAGAAATCATATTTTTAGTAGACACAAGGATTTTGTTTTAGTTTAAGGTAAATTTAGAAAGAAACTTTTGAATAGAATTTTTCTGGGAAACAAATTTAAGCAATCTCTTTTTTAATTAGTTAGAGAAAAAAAAATATTTCCTCAGAGAGAAGTGGGAAAAATAACTATTTAACAGGCAAAACACTTTTCAGTATAAAAATGAACAATATTAAACAACAAAACTTCTTATTGTTTCAAAAAGATGACAGATTCAAAAGAAGGTTTTTTTGTAAGTTGCAGCTTAACTTACTTAGTCTGGTATCAGTTCCTTCAGTGCTGGGAAATGCCTTGGCCCAGGCCAGGCTAGGTGGGCTACGGTGTGAGCTTCCAGTGCTTTCTTGGGTTTTCAGTCCAGAGCAAAATTAAATAATTCAAGAAAAAAAAAAAAAAAGAAGAAAAACACACTCCAGGGAATTTTTTACTTTAATTGGTTAAAAAAAAAAAAAAAAAACAAAAAAAAAACAAAACAAAAAAAACCTAACCAAAAAGCAAAAGAGAGTTCTCTCCCGCTGTCCACTGCAGACAACTAGGTCTGTGAGCAGGAATGCGGGGGAGTCAGTGTAGTTTCTGATAACTAATTCTGCACTTTTTCTCTCCTCTTTCACTCCTGGAATCAGTCTTAAAGCTGCAGAATTCAATATTCAACACCAACTGAACAGACTATTTAAAGATACAAGCATCATAAAATAAAAAGAAACAATTTGGCTGATAATAAAGCAGGGGGGAGCCCTAGGAAAAAACGGCAGTGTGAGTGTGGCTTTTCGGGAAGCAAAAGCACAGGGTGGGGCAACATGCTTTTCCTTGGCAGAAGTGGAGGCTGTGAAAAAGCTGGGGGAACCCTGAAAAAAGGATGAATTTTTCTGCCCAATAGTAAAAGAGCGGTGCCAGGACTTTTGGCCCAACAGATCCCAGACAGCTCACATGGGGGGATTCACTGGGGCACGAGAGCACTTTGTGACCATTTTTGTAAAATTTTATTAAAAAAAAAAAAAAAAAACCAAACAAATTACTCAAAAAAAATTGTAATAAATCAAATGAAACTAAGGAGAGTACTGGGTGCCAAAAGCTACAGTCCATATAGAGTTAGCATAGAACCACTGTACTTTGGGACCAAGGGAGAATGTGATTTTTGTATGTGCAGTGAAAAAAAATATTATTTTACTGCTGTTTGAAATACCAGTTTAAAGTTGTTTTAAAAGGTGCATTATCAAAGTCTGGACATCCTGAATTAACTGCCTGCTGCAACCTCATTGAACCTGAAGGCAGAACAGCGCTGATGAGAAAGAATCAGACACCTCGTTGATCAATGAAAACAGCCCAGGAGGATTGAAAAATTTCTCCAAAAGCCTCCAACAGTCAACATTAACTGATTTATTTGAAGAACTACCACTCAAGAGAAAGAGACTGGTAACACCTATTATTGAGGAGGCCCAAAAACAATTAGAACATTGGCAATGTCGTACTCATGGCTTAGAATGCCGCCCATGGATTTGTATTCTTTGCACTTGCTGTTTTTAATTCATGGTGGAGAGTAACTAGGGCAAAAGAAAAAGAGAGACAATTGCTTTGTTTCAGTTGTTCAGGGCGTATGCATGATCAGCTAACAAAAGAAAGATTTTTAGTGACTTCTATGGGAAACCATTAAGACATGAAAACGGGACCTTTTATGCCGCAATTCAACTAATAGAGAATCAGGACCAACTACTCCTTGCCATATTAACTTTTGTGCAGGCTAAAGAACAAGCAATCCAAAATATTATAAATCAGAGTATCATAACTGGCAATTGCTGTGGAAAAGAAGTCTATGTACCACGTAGTAAATACGTCTCACCAGCAAATTGGCATTGCGAGTATATCTATTGGTGGAAAAGAAGGTTTAGAAAACCAAAAAGAAGAATTATTTAATTGAAATAGTGTAATTTTGTTGTGGTTGGCATATCTCCGGAGCTTTACTAAATTGGGGAAAAAAAAAAAAAATTATTAGCTAATCAATCTAGGGAAAGAGATAAGGCAGTGCTGCAGAACTATAAATATTTTGTGCCATCTTTGGAACAGAAAAAGTTAAAATAGATCGTGCGAACCTTATGAGGCCAAGGGTACCAAAGAAAAAGAAATCCCAGGATAAAAACTTTGCTACCGAGAAGATGGACATCTCGGCCCTTGGCTGCAACCCAAGGGGCCTTGAGACAGGTAGAAAGTTAAAATTCCTGAGGATTCTTTTCATGGTGCTTACAATAATACCCCTAGCAGCTGGCCAGAACCGTAAGACTGCATGGAATGGAAAAGAACAGGCCATGCAGCAACAAATTACAAGACGACAAACCACTCAAGAAGCAGAAATAAAGACACGAACCCTTCCTGATCCCTGTGACAAATGCAATCAATCCATGTGGGTCAAGAATAAGATGGAATCAGTATTTGTGGCACACCCATATATTAGTGCAGCTTGTTATGATCATAACAGCTTCTTAGAAATTTGTGTAAAAAGTTCAAAATTGTATTGGGTAAGAAAAAATTTGGGATTCAGGGGACGAGCTCCTTACCCTAATGATAATCAACTCTGTCCTAGATACGAACATTTTTTGTGTTTTGAAAAGGATGAAAAAGGAAAAGGGCCAAAGAAAAAACTAATTGGAAAACAAAAAGAAACAATGAAGGATAGGGAAATAATCAAAAGGAAAGAATTAGAAGAACTGGATGAGCTGTATAAACAATTAAAACAGCACTATAGCAACTGGGATTTGCCAACTTCAAACAAAAATTTGTTTGTAGATCTAATGCAAGAAATTGCCACAGAATTGAGATTATCTAAATGTTTTCTTTGTGGAGGACTTAGAATGGCTGAAAGATGGCCATGGAGAGGTGAGGGTTTAGCTCCAGAACAATTTTTAAAATGGAATCATACTCAAATTTCTAAGACCCTAAAACGGCCTGAAGGCTGGGTCCTGAGTCATCAAGTCATTGGAACAGTTTGTATAACTCGGGAAGGGAGAAAATACACTGAAGTGGTGGGATATACTCCTTGCCTATCTACTTTAGTAGTAAATTCAGACAATAACACAAAGACCTGGCGACCCAAGAGTCCTACTGGATATTGGGGAATAGCAAAAGAAATGGATTGTGAGTGGAATAACCAAACTGATTTGTGCTGGCATAACAGTCCTGGAGCTAACCCCTACCAATCCATAAAAGACTTGAAATCTTATTGGGAACAACCAGAAAACACAGAAAACAGATGGAAAGCCCCTGATGGAATATATTGGATTTGTGGGCAATGAGCATACAGTGAACTACCCCAAAAATGGGAAGGAACTTGTACCTTAGGAATTATACGACCCTCCTTCCTTGTCAGACCAAGGTCTAAGGGCAATATACTAGGAACACCACTTTATGAAACCTTAGAAAGAGAAAAAAGAGAATTAAATCTCAACTTTCCAATGGCGGGAGGAAACCAAAAATGGAAAGATGAAGAATGGCCTGCAGAAAGAATTATAGCACATTATGAACCTCCTACTTGGGCTCAGGATGGGTCTTGGGGATATAGAACTCCAATTTACCTATTAAATTGGTTGATAAGGCTCCAGGCAGGGGTGGAAGTCGTCTCAAACCACACAGCAGAAGCTTTAAAGTTGTTGGCCAAACAGCATCCACAAATGAGAGCATTTGTATATCAAAAGAGAATTGCCCTAGATTATCTGCTGGCAGAAGAAGGAGGAGTTTGTGGGAGGTTTAATAAATCTGAGTGCTGTGTGGAAATAGATGATCACAGGGAAGCCATCACAAAACTTGCTGATGAAATGAAAAGAGTGGCACATGTACCAGTTCAAAAACGGAATTCTATCCTGAAAGCTGATTGGTGGGATAAACTCTTTGGGGGTGTGTGGTGGAAAAAATTGGGATTCATGCTATTATGTTCTGGTTTAGGACTATTGTTTCTGCCTTGCATGATACCCTGTCTAATTAGACTAATCCACTCAGCAATTCATTGAATGCAACTTACAGCCATGCCCATGGATCCAGAATCAACAGCAAAAAGGAAATTGAATTTCTTGATGGTACTAAAAGCACAATCCACTCACACTCGAGGGAGAGAGATCGAGAAAATGGTGACTGAATGCAAAGAGAATACCCTGGCACGTTAAATGTTAATAAAATTTGATAAGGAGTGTGAAAAGCTGAATGCAGCATGAAAAATGTTAGAAAAATTGGAGGCTAGTATGAAGGAACATGGAGAATACCAAGCAACAGCTTTTTAGAGTACGAATCCATATGAACAAAAAGAGAAATGGGGGAATTGTGATAAATGTGATTCGTGCTAATTAAATTGTAACTATATTAACAAAATTGTATTTAGATCAATAGAAGACAATTGTTACAGAGTGAGGGGGAAGATGAGTGAGACAGGGCAAAGGACATCTTCCAGATGTTGGGAGTCGAACAAGGATGTTGGAAGGGAATAACAGAAGGACGTAGGTCTGATAAGCAGCATCTAGAAAGAAAGTTTCAACCTTGAAATGGGTGAAATTGGGATGATTCCATGCATGGAACTTAATTTTATTGTGGGAACTTATGCTTAGTTATATAACCCAATCTTAGAGTGCCTGTGCTACCTGCAAGGTTACACAGCAGACACTGATGAAGACGATGAGACTTCATTGGAAACAAGACCCTCAAAAGGAAGAGAGACCCCTAACCATTAGTAGAGCATGCACCAAACAACACAGTGATGTAGATTTTTAGGAATAGAAACTAGGAGGAGTTTTCTATAAACTTCTGTAGCCTGCAGTATATAAGTGGGATTGTTAGCCTGGATGCTTTGGTACGAGAGGAAGGGTGAGCCCCTCCCTGTACCCCTGGTCAGTTTTGCTTATGCTTTATATGAACCTCAATTATACTAAATTACTTACTCTTAAATTTTACATATCCGGAAATATATGTATTCTATACTTTGATTGTATTCATCTCAAATACTTTGATTGTATAAATTTGTAAAAGTTACTATCAAAACTTTGCTGCTAAATTTAATCTTGTTGTTTGATAAATTGGAGAAAGAGAATAACATTCATAATCCTTCCTTCCTTCCTTCCCCCTACCAAATGATCCTCCATCACTGACCAGGATCCCCAAAAAATGCTCCCAGCTGCAAGGCTGGCACAGCTCCAGGAGCCTTTGGACACCTCTCCCAGGGATGCACAGCCTCCCCTTGTTGGGCTGTCTGTGCAGGGCCGGGCCCTGGACTCCATGATCCCACCGGGTCCCTCCCAGCTCAGCCCCTCCCGCAATTCTCACCCTTTGCCTCAGCCTTTGTGTCCTTGAGAGGAGCTGGCAGAGCTGTTGGGGCCGGGCCAGGAGCAGGGCACCCCAACATTCCCCTCTCTGGGACACGGCAGCTGTGGCAGCCCCAGCGTTCCCCTGTCTGTGATACCACAGCCCTGGCAGCCCCAACCTTCCATCCCTGGAGACGCTCCATGGCAGCTTCCAGTCAACGCAAGGCACCGGCCACGGAGCACCCCCAGCCTGGCCTGCAAAGGGAGATGATGATTTATTACAAGGCTGTGCCTACCTTGGTATTTATCCCTCACAACACGATGGATGTTGGCAATGTGAATTTATCCTAGCTTTGAACAGAACCTTAGCCTCTCCTCCGGAAGAAATTGACCTCTTCGGAAGCACTAACGCCTCAATGGGAAAAAACGCAGGAGGATGGTTTAGTTTTATACCCCTAGAAGACAAGAACTTTAACACACATCGCAAGTATTGGGCAACCCTTGACTCGGCCCTTAGTAGTTTACCAACAATTCATACTCAACTCTACTCCAAATGTAACGGTAGGTACATCACAGAGCCAAGAGCACTACCCCCGGGAATATTTTTAATTTGTGGAGATCGTGCCTGGAATGGCATCCCAGTAAGGCCACAAGGGGGACCCTGCTATCTAGGGAAGCTATCCATGTTCCACCCCAATGTAACTACTCTTATGCAACTCGCGAATGATGTAAACAGATTAAAACGCAGTTTACACGACCTCGATTGCACCAACATAGGGCAACCGCAGTTTTGGAGTGAATTCAAACAAGTAGTAATTGGCACCCTCATGGCAGGGGCAGCAGCCATGAAGGCTATGAACCTGGCCAAGCAATTAGGGTGCTGGGCAAAAGATGAACTCAATACCACCTCTCAGGTGTTAGACATGATGGCCAGAGATGTCTCAAGTGTTAACCACGCAGTCTTACAAAACAGAGCAGCCATTGATTTTCTACTCTTAGCCCAGGGGCATGGTTGCGAGGAATTCGAAGGAATGTGTTGCATGAATTTGTCTGATCACTCTGAATCCATCCACAAAAAGATACGGGACATACAAAACAGACTACATGACCTAAAGGAGCAAGATGGTTGGGACATTGATGAATGGCTAAAGAGCCTAGGCCTTGGGGGATGGATTCGGACCATTATTAAGTATGCTATCATGATATTAGGCGTATTCTTATGCTTAGCTTTGCTGCTCCCTTGCTTGATAACTTGCTTGCAGAATTTCATCCAAAAGACTGTTAGCAAAGCTTGGCATACTAATCTTCTCGCTCAAAAAGAAAACGGGGGAAGTGTAGAGAGTCTAGTGCAAGAATGGCTAGAAGAGAGAGGCCATAGTCAGATCAACTTGGTCAGGCTAACAAAGTAGGCCTCAGCCTCAAGGGCACAGTGTCATTGAAAAGGGGAAGGCACGTAGGATTGTGGTAAGATTGAGAAAGACAGACTGCAAAAGAAGAACTAGAAGAACTCTGTTAGCCACAAAATTGCAAAAGTGTAGCCACAAACTTAGCCAATCAGCATAGTGACGCAAATGGCAAGGCAACCAATGATGAGCTTAGCTTTTGCAATATGCATGAGCTAATTAAGCACTGTATTTAATCGCCACTCTAATTATCAATAAACGAGACTTTGCAGATGACCAAATTGGTGTCCGTGTCTCCCTTCTCCGACATAAGGGAGGGGCTGGAAAATTTTGGGGATCTCGCAAAATTGTGGGAGATTTTTCGGGGAATCCCTCACCGTCCTTCAGCCTTCCAGGAGGCAGTGCCCTTGCCGTAGTTCCTGGTGGGCATCAGCAGCTCCAGGCAGTGTTGCCAGGCTGAGAAGTTGGAGAAGCTGCAGCTCAGCAAGGCCCTGGTGAAGGCCAGCTCGGCCTTGAGGTCCTGTCTGGCTGCAAGTGCCTACCAGTGTTCCCAGGTGTGGACTGGGAAGGCACCAGTATAAACCAGTAAGCACTGTGAGCTACTGCCAAGCTCCTGAGGCCTGTGGCAGCAGCTCCCAGTATAAACCAGTAAGGCCTCATGCACCCAAACCCATTCCCAGTGTAGTCTAGGGGCTCCTAGTGTGGTCCTGAGGCTCCCAAGTTTATACTGAGATGGCACCAGTACAAACCAGAAAGCACTGGGCGTCACCCCTGAGGCCGTGAGCCCTTGGTGACAGCTCCCATTAGAAACCAGTAAGGCCAGCACAACCTGAAGTCGCTCCCAGTAGGTCCCAAGCCCCATCCCAGTATAAATCAGCCAGAGCAGCATCCCCAGAATTTGCTCCCAGGGGAGTGCCAAGCATCCCCAAGCTCCGTCCCAGTTTAAACCAGGACACCCCAGTTTAACCTAGTAAAATCCAGAATATGCCAGTATAACCCAGTATAAACCACTACAACCCAGTCACTCCAGGACCACATCCCAGTATAAACCAGTATAAACCAGTATAAACCAGTATAAACCAGTATAAACCAGTATAAACCAGTATAAACCAGTATAAACCAGTATAACCCAGTGACCCCCAGCACCCCATCTCAATATAAACCAGTATAACCCAGCATAAACCAGTCACCCCTAGTACCACATCTCAGTATAACCCAGTACAAATCAGTAACCCCCCATCAGCCCATCCCAGTACAAACCAGTATAACCCAGTACAACCAGTACACACAGCCCTAGGTCCTCCTGGACACTCACAAAACCTCTCCCAGTATAACCCAGTACAAACCAATGACCCCAGCCTCGTCCCAGCATCCCCTGGACCCCATCCCAGCACAAACCAGTACAAACCAGTACAAACCAGTACGAGCCACACACAGTTACAGGGGTCGGCCACCAGGAGGTGCTCGCACAGGGCCAGGTCCTCCCGGCCAGCAGGGGGCGCTGCAGTGCCCAGTGTGACCCTACAGAACCAAGGAAACCCCTGTGACACTGCGGGGCCCCACGGAACCAAGAGTCCATTGTGAGACACCTGGGCCACGTGGAGCCAAGGAACCATTGTGACACTGGGGAAACTCATGAGACCAAGGGTCCACTGTGACATTGTGGGGCCTCATGGAACCTGTGAGCCATTGTGACACTGCACGGCCTTGTGGAACCAAGGAGACCACGGTGACACTGTGGTGCCACCTGGAACCAAGAGTCCATTGTGACACTCTGGAACTACAGAGACCATTGTTGAGAGCATGGAACCTCGAGGAGCCAAAAGTCCATTGTGATAGAACATGGCCTCATGGAACCCAAAAGAGCATTGTGACACTGTGGGACACCATGGACCCAAATCTCCATTGTGACAGTGCAGAACCAAGGGGCCTTTGTGACACTGCAAGGCCTCAGGGAACCAAGTAGTCCAAAGATCTCAAACATTCCTTGCAGGGTTCTGCCTTGGGGAAGGGGAAGCTGCTTGGTGGCACCTTGGCTTTAGCACACACTAATAGAAGGTGTCTGTTTTCAATGGGGACATTAAGGAGTTGTAGATTGCTTCAAAACAGAAAAAAAAAAAAAAAAAAGGGGAGGGGGGAACACTCCTTTTGGCCTGTGTGCAGCCAGTTCTCCAAGCAAAGCAGGTCCCAGGTGAGTGAGGACAGACAGGATGGAGTTGGGGAATGTGCAGCAAGGTTGTCCACACTGGGTCAGACCTCAAGGCACAGCTTCTGTGAGCAGGCCAGACCTGAGAAGAGACCCTGCATCAATATCAATCACAGAATGCTGGAATCACCCCTGCTCTAATGAGAATAGCAATGAAATACATTCTTCAAAATAAGAACGTGTATTTCTTAGAATCTCTTGGAAATATTTCTCCATAACTGGATTTGAAAATTTTCCTAATGAATGGCACCAGACCAGAGGGAAATCAAGGCAGAGCCATGGTTTGTCAGGACTTGCTTGGTCCCAATCAGCCCCGTGGTGCATTTGGTGCTGAGCCCTTGAACCTCAGGGCCTGAGAGGAGATTGCACAAACCTTTCCAGGAGTCCAAGGCAGAAGAAAAACCCAAAGTGTCTCAAAGCATTAATGGGTCTCACTGAAGTCCATACCCAACACAGGCTCCTCATGGACTCCTTGGAGGAAAGAACTGGATACCAGGATTGCCCAAAAACCTCTCAGACAGTCAGAGAGGAAAGGAAAATCCAAACTACCTTTAAAACTTTGAGTATCTCAATGTATTAATGAGACCCACTGAATGTCAATGTAAAGCTCTCAAGGGACTAATTAAAGTAGATAATTGGGACCATGATTGCATAAACTACTAGAAGAGTTGGTGTCAAAAGGGAACCTCCAAGTACCTTAAAAAAACTGAAGTATCTTGAAGCATTAATCAGCCCCACTGAGTGTTGTTACTGACAAAGGTTCTCAAGAGACTAATTAAAGCAGATAATTGGAAGCCATGATTGCACAAAGCTCTCACAGATTGCAAGGAAAAAGCAAAACCCAAAGTCCTCTGAAAAACCTGCAGTCCCTGGGAGCATGAAGGAGCCCCCAGGGCCATTCCTGACCAAGGCTCCCCAGGGACTCGTCCCAGCACATCCCTGAGGCCACTGGGATGTGGGGGGATGCTGAGGGCAGGACAAGGGGTGACAGTGGCCAGCCTTGCTGGGGCTGTGCCAGGAGGCCCCAGTGGCTCAGGACAAGGTGTCTCCTCACAGCCCTTGGTGGCACAGACCCTGCTGTACCCCAGGGCACCAAGACTTGGCTTCTTTTTGTCCCCACTTGTCATCTCTGCCTCCAATTTTCTGCTCTGACTGGAACCTGGGGACAATTTCTCAGTTGTGTCCCTCAGTGGGACCCATTAAAACTTTAGGAAACTTTGGAGTTTGATTGTGACTTGGAGTTCTTGAGAGGTTTCTTCAGCTCCCACTCAGGGACTGATGCTCAGGGCCTCAGCACAAACCCCAAGAGGGTCATTAAAGTCCTTCTGCTGTGTCTGTGCTGATGAGCTGGGCTTGGCTCCTGGCTCAGAAAGCGATCCTGGCAAGCAAGAAGAGCTTCAAAAGCTCTTTCTCTTGATGAGCAGCTCTTCTCCCAGCCCAGCAGGGCTGGGGCACTGCCTGCAGCCACCCCGGGCACAGCACAGAGGCACAGAGAGCTTCAATCAGTCAGGGCTGGGAAGATGCTCAGAAGTGCCTGGGGCAGAATCACTCCCAGCCCTTGACACAGGAAGCCTCTGGCTGCAGGACAATGCAGCTGCAGCTCCTGCAGTGATCTCCTAAAGCTGGAACATCCCAATGCCTGCAGACTGTGTGAGTACATTCTCTGATGATCTCTTGTGCAGAGCAGCCAGGGGTGCCCAGGGCTGTGGTGCAGAGCAGGGTCCTGCAGCCCAGGGCGCTGTGCTGGGGCAGGGACTCTGCTGCCTGCAAGGGACAGCTCTCAGCCAGCCCTGGGAGCTGCTCCCAGCACTGGGGGACAAGATCTGGGTGGAAGGAGACAGCTGGTGAGGCTTGGAAGTTTTCTTCTTGTGTGGTGAGGATGCTGCATTGTTCAGGGCTGCTCCCAACATGATATTTAACAGCAGAGCATTTCCAAGTAGATTATAGAGGGAACACAGCTAGTCAGGGGCTGCATAAAAACTAAATTCCAGCTTTTTTTAATCGACTGCTCTGTGTTGCGTAGATGGGAAATTGCATATAGATATTAATCGCTCAGTTCAGGTTGGGAAAAATATAATATTTTTTCTTGGATCTTAATAAAGCAGTCAGTCACAGAAATCAGCAGTTACAGGCAGCATCAGTGTCAATTTTCCAGCCTCCTCAGGGTTGCTGTGATGTTGCCATCAGAGCCTGCAGAGGCAGAGCTGACCCTGGGCAGTGCCCTGTGCTGGGAGGGGTCTGCAGGGCAGAGCTGAGCCCCCAGGGCTGGGCTGGGCTCTGGCAGCACTGGCAGGGCCCAGCCCTGGGCACAGGGAAGCAGCTGCTGGCAGGGACAGCTCCAGGCAGCAGAGCCCTGGGCAGGCAGTGGGGGGAAAGTGACACCAAGCTGGGCTGGGATATTTCAAGTCCTCTCCAAACTGAAATATTCCATGATTATTTATTTTACAGATTCCCATGCCAAGACACAAGAAATGTCCAACAACAGCTCCATCAGCCACTTCCTCCTGCTGCCATTGGCAGACACGCGGCAGCTGCAGCTCCTGCACTTCTGCCTCTTCCTGGCCATCTCCCTGGCTGCCCTCCTGGCCAACGGCCTCATCATCAGCGCCGTAGCCTGCGGCCACCACCTGCACACCCCCATGTTCTTCTTCCTGCTCAACCTGGCCCTCAGCGACCTGGGCTCCATCTACACCACTGTCCCCAAAGCCATGCACAATTCCCTCTGGAACACCAGGAACATCTCCTATGCTGGATGTGCTGCTCAGCTCTTTTTCTTTGCCTTCTTCATTGGTGCAGAGTATTTCCTCCTGACCATCATGTGCTACGACCGCTACGTGTCCATCTGCAAACCCCTGCACTACGGGACCCTCCTGGGCAGCAGAGCTTGTGCCCACATGGCAGCAGCTGCCTGGGCCAGTGGCTTTCTCAATGCTCTGCTGCACACGGCCAATACATTTTCCCTGCCCCTGTGCCATGGAAATGCCCTGGGCCAGTTCTTCTGTGAAATCCCCCAGATCCTCAAGCTCTCCTGCTCCAAATCTTATCTCAGGGAAATTGGGCTCATTGCTGTTAGTGTCTGTTTGGTATTTGGCTGTTTTGTGTTCATTGTTTTCTCCTATGTGCAGATCTTCAGGGCTGTGCTGAGGATCCCCTCTGAGCAGGGACGGCACAAAGCCTTTTCCACCTGCCTCCCTCACTTGGCTGTGGTCTCCCTGTTCCTAAGCACTGCAGTGTTTGCCAACCTCAAGCCCCCCTCCATCTCCTCCCCATCTCTCGATCTGGCCCTGTCAGTTCTGTACTCAGTGGTGCCTCCAACCCTGAACCCTCTCATTTACAGCCTGAGGAATCAGGAGCTCAAGGCTGCAGTGTGGAGACTGAACACTAGATGGTTTCAGAAACAGTAAACTGCTGGCCAATTTCTGAAAATCACTTGTAATAAAAGTCTCCTTTGATTCTTCTTGTTGGTTTGCTTGTTGGTTTGTTCTTTACTTTCCTTTGTTTTAGCTTTTCAATATTGTACAGAAAGAAATGTCATTATTTGTGCTGTATTTCCTTTTGATTTTCTCCATCTTTTCTGTGACCCAGAGACTGTGTCAATGAGGGGCTGCGCTCTTGGTAACTTTAAACAAAATAAAATAAAGATTCTCCCAGCAAAGATTTCTCCAGAGATGCCCCTTCTGTTCCCTTCTCTGGAGCTGCAGCAGCAATGTCTGTGTGCAGAGCTGGGGCAGATCAGTGCTGGCACAGCAGCTGTGCCCAGCAGCAGCAGCAGCACTTGGTGTTGCCAGTGCTGCTCCCGTGCCACTGCCCCGCTGCCCTCCTGGCCCTCGTGTTGCTGCAGGGCCTGAGTGCTCTCGGGGCCGGGCACAGCCCTGGGGGTGGCAGTGCCGGGGCTGCAGCAGGGACAGGCCATGGGCACTGCTGGGGCAGCGCTGACGCCTCAGGGCAGGGCCTGGGGGCTCCAGGCTCCTTGGCCGAGGTCTCTCCACAACACTTGGCCAGCCCAATGCTGAGCACAGAAAAGCCCCATGAGCAGCCCCAGGCTGGCCGTGGGCAGGCTGGGGACAAACAGCATGGCTGGTGCTCTGCAAGGTCCCTGCAAGGGGGACACCCTGGCAAGGAGCAGCAGAGCAGGGGCTGATCCATCCCCACTGCACTGGACACCCCAGGGCAGCGTCCCAGAGCGTCCTCATGCACCTGCCAACAACATCCCCCCTCTGCAGCCCTGGCCTCTCCCCCAGCTCACACAGGAGCCACATCCTTGCAGGCACACACACGGCAGCACTGGCTCAGGAGCCCCTGTTTGCATTGCACACAGCAGGGTCAGCACCCCCATGGTGCTGCTGTGGGGACATGGAGCTGAGTGAGCACAAATGCCATCAGCCCCTGGGGCCTGGGGGACGGCAGGGAAACCACTCAGGTTTGTCGTGGCCTCTGAAGTCAGCCAGGAAGTTTGTTCTTATGAGCTGTGAGTTTCCTGTCCCACTGCAGACGCTGCTGGCCAGAGCCAGGGCTGCCTGGCAGCCACCCCCAAACTGCCCTGAGCACTTGCTTTTATTCACCTTTGCTTTGTTTCATCTTTCCTGATCCAGATTTCTTCCTCTTGCTCATCCCTGTCCCCTCCCTTGCAAACAGCCCATCCCTGTTTCCCCTTGCAATTCTGGCCCTACTCCTTATTTCGGTTTCTGAGCTGGCACCATGGGAACATTGTTTGGGGAGCAGGATCATCCTCCAAGTGCTTCAGGAATTGTCTGCAGGGTCCTGCAGTGCCTCGTCCTGCTCCCTTGCCAGAGGCACCACAGGCCAGGGGGGCACATCTGGGCTGCTGTGTCTGGGTGTGGGGCTCCCTGTTGTGGGCAATGAGGAGGGGCTGGAGAGGCTCTGCAGGACTGACAGGATCGGCTTTGGGGCTGTGTGGAGAAGCTGAGGGACCTGGGCTGCTGGACCTTGTGAAGAGGAGGCCCAGGACTCATCCTGCAACTGCTCCAGGGGTGGTATCAGAGAATCACAGAATCAGCTGGGCTGGAAAAGTCCTTGGAGATCAGCAAGTCCAACCTGTGCCCTGACATCACCTTGTCTCCCTGAGCCTCCTCTTCTCCAGGATAAACAACCCCAGCTCCTTCATACACTCCTCACAGGACTTGTGTTCCAGACCCCTCACCAGCCTTGTTGCCCTTCTCTGGACACGCTCCAGCCCCTCCATGTCCATCTTAAATTGGGGACCCAGTACTGGATACAGTACTCGAGGTGCTGCCCAAACAGTGCTGAGCACAGGGGAAGAATCACTGCCCTGCTCCTGCTGGCCACACCATTCCTGATCCAGGCCAGGTGCCATTGGCCTTCTTGGCCACCTGGGCACACTGCTGGCTCATGTCCAGCCTGCTGTCCATCAGTGCCCCCAGGTCTCTTTCTGCCTGGCCCCAGTCCAGCCAATCACTGCAGGGGGTGTTGTGGCCAAAGTAGAGGGCCCGAAATTGGTTTTGTTAAACCTCTCCTTCTTGAATTTGGGCCCTGGATCCAGCCTGTCCAGGTCCCTCTGCAGAGCCCTCCTACCTTCTAGCAGATCCACACTCAGAGCTACTTTGGTGACATCACAGTTCCATGAGGCTCTAGAGTGTCACAATGGTCTCCATGATTTCATGAGGCCTCCCAGTGTCACAATTTTCTTTTGGTTCCATGGAGCCCCTGGGTGTCACAAATTCCCTTGTATCCTTCAGCCTTGCAGTGTCACAATGGCACCTTGGTCCATCAAGGGCCTGCAGTGTCACAGTGGATCCTTGGTTCCATGAGGTCTCACAGTGCAGCAATGCTCTCCTTGGTTCCACAGTGTCACAATGGCCTCTTGGTCCCATGGGGCACCATGGTGCCAAAATTGTTTCCTTCAGTCCATGAGTCCCTCTAGTGTCACAATGGCCTCTTGGTTATACGAGGTCCAGCAGTGTCACAGTGGTCTCCTTGTTTCCACAAGGACAAAAAGTGTCACAACTGTCTTCTTGATTTCATGAGGACCCATGGAGTCACAGGGGCCCCCGAATTCCATAAAGCTCCAGTGACACAATGGACTCTGTGTTTGCACGGTGTCACAATGGACCCCCGGTGACACAAGATCCTGCAGTGTCACAATGGATTCTTGGTGCCATGACACCCTGCAATGTCAGTGTCACATTGGTGTCTGAGTCCCTCTGCAGAGCCCTCCTACCCTCCAGCACATCCACACTCACACCCAGCTTGGTGCTATCTGCACATTTGCTGATGCTGCACTCAATGCCCTCATCCAGATCATCAGTGCAGATATTGAAATCCACGCTGGCTGGTTCTGATCCCTCAGCCATCCTGTAGGTGCCCTGTGATGGCACTCAAGGTGATCTGTTCCATCACCTCACCAGGCACCCAGGTCAGGCTGACAGGCCTGCAGTTCCCCACATCCTCCTTCCAGCCCTTCTTGGGCATGGGCTCACATTGGCACCTCCAGTCCTCTGGCACCTCCCTGCTGAGCCAGCACTGATGAGAAATGATGGAGAGCACCTTGGGGAGCTCATCCAGCAGCTCCCTCATCCCCCTAGGATGGATCCCATCTGTTCCCAGAGACACCTGTGAGCATCTGAGTGGCTCAGCAGGTCCCCAGCTGCTTCCTCCTGGATTACAGGGGTCTGTTCTGCTCCCTGTCCCCATCTCCCAGCTCAGGAGGACACTTGTCCTGAGGGCAACCTGTCTTATTGTTGAAAACTGAGGCAACAAAGAGGTTGAATATTTCAGCCTTTTCCTCATCTTTGGTAACCATATCTCCCCCCATCAGGAATGGAGATTTTCCTTGTCCCTTCTTTTGCCATTAATGCGTTTATAAAACCATTTTTGTTATCCTTCACAGAAGCAGCCAGGTTAAATCCTAATAGAGCTTTCACCTCTCTAGTTTTCTTTCTGCATGACTTAGCGACATCCTGAAATACTTCTTGAGTTGCCTGTCCCCCTCTGTCCAGAGGTGATTCACCTGCTTTTAACCCTGAGTTCCTGGAAAAGCTCCATGCCCTACTAGGCCACTCATTTTCCTTTCTATCTGACTTTTTGGCACAGAGGGACAGGCAGCTCCTGCAAGACTTCTTTCTGGAATTGTCTCCATCCTTCCTGGGAAACCTTGCTTTTTAAAGGCTGTTTCCCTTAAAAAAATCAGTACCTGATCTGGTACTCTCCAAATCTGCATCCTGAATAGCACAAATTCTGCTCTCTTGAAGTCCAATGTAGAAGTTTTGTAGATGCCCCTCCTTCTTCCAGAGAATATATAAAAATTCAATAATTTCATGGTCACTGTACCCCAAACAGCCTCTCAACAACACATCTCCCACCAGCCCTTCTCTCTTTGTGAACAGCAGGACACAGAGCTTTCCTGTGGAGTGGGATGAGAAGGAAACCTCCCCAAAGTGCAGCCTGGAAGGTTCAGCCTGGAGGTGAGCAAACAAAAAAGTCCCTCCCAGCATGAGGCTGGGCCATGCCATGGCTCTGTGTGCCAGGAGCCGGCAGCGCTGGGTGCAGGGAGCCCAGGGAGGGCACAGCAATGCTGGGCTGAGAAATGCTGGGGGGGACAGCGAGATGGGCGTGTGCAGCCGGCCAGGGCACAGGAGCAGCACGCACAGGGGGCACAGCCTGCAGGAGAGATGGCCAAGGGCTGGGCAGGGCTGGCAGGGCCAGAGGCACCCAGGCCTTTGTGCCCTGGGCTCGGGCAGGGCCTCTGCAGCCCCACAGAAGGAACTTTCCTGGCAGGGGCTGCACTTTGCTTCTGCCTCGGCCCTCCCTCAGGAGGCTGGCAGGGCTTGCAGCTTGATGACATTTGTCCTTGCTGCCCCTGCTGAGAGGAATGTTGAATTTGTCTTTACAAATGAGCTGTGAATCTGCTTGTAGATAAGGCTAGCACTGAGAGATAAAAGAAACAATGGGATGGATTCCACTGATTGATGAATGGAAAAAGATATTTGCCTTTACAAACAAACTGCAGGGCTGCTGATAAATGAAATTGGATATTGAAAGATGAAAGAAGCAACGGGGGGAAAACTATGAATTCTATAAGAATTAAAAATTAAAAGGGAGGGTTATACATTAGAGGGGAATTTCAGGTATCAGGCGTTCCGGGAATTTTGTGCCTCTCAAGTACCTCAGCCAATGGGGAAAGAGAGAGGGAAATGCGGCCGGGAAAATAGGATAAAAAGGAGGCTGTGTCCTCCAAAAATGTGAGAGATCCCAGGGGAATGTCCCATGGCCTCTCTCTTTATTCGAATAAAGCAAAAAGGACTCCTCTGTCTCCTTTTTGGACATAAACCTCTGGTGTTTGTGGATTAATTTTCCTGACAATTTGGGGGCTCGTCCGGGATCTTTCCACTGTCCGGGGCGGCGGGCAGCGAGTGGAGCTGAAGGCGCCTCACCCAGTTTGGGTGATCAGCTCCCCTTGGTGCCGGCCGGTACCGGGCGATCCATTGGGTTCCCGAGACTGTCCAGGAGACAGACGAGTGGCGGACCAGGGGGGTCCGTGAAGAGTCCGCAGGGAAGGACCACTGAAAATCTCACCGGTGAGTAAAATGGGATCTTCAGGGAGCAAACCTGGGAGGGCACCCATGGAGGGTAGCACAGGTAAACCTGAGAGGGCACCCATGGAGGGTAGCACAGGTAAAACGGGGCACCCAGAGAGGGTTGGAAAGGTGAAGCCACGAAGGGGCCCTGGCAAAAGGGATGATGATCCCATAATACCCCCGGAGAGTCCCTTGGGGAGAATGCTGAGGTCTTGGGACAGATTGTATATTCACCCAGAAGTAACTATGGAAATTATGGTAAAATACTGTTATTTTGTGTGGCCAGAGTATGAGCTGGCAAGGGGACTTATATGGCCACCTTATGGTACAGATAAAATTCATTTGTGTCGAATTTTGTGGAGGTATCTAGAGGAGAATTGGAAAGGATGGATTGAAAGGGAATGTGGATTAATATGGGTCAGACAAGAAACAAGAGAAATGTATGTGTTAAGAAAAAAAAGGAGAAGAGGAAAAAGAGGAGGAAGAGGCAAGTGGTGAGGATTGGGATGTTTTTCAGCACCTTCCCCCATCTTGTCCTCCAGTGTTGCCAGCTGCAGGTCGTCTGTATCCTCAACTTTCAGAGCAAGGGGATCAGGAAAATGTTATTCCTACAGCCCCACCTGAGAAGGATAATGGTGTAGGGGGAGGAGAGCAGCATGTTGTATCACCCCCCAGAACTAGAAGAGGAACTCAGTTTAGGGCATCAGAAGCCCCCCAAGAGACAGGGGTACACCAGATGCCACTCTGTCAAGTTCCTTTGGGGGGTCAAGGGGGAGGATTTGGGTTTGTAATTGTACCACTCACTACCCAGGATATAAGAGGGTTGGAAAAAAAAAAAAGATTCGGATGATCCCATAGGGGTGGGGGAAAAGACAGAAAGACAGAGAAATATTTGGGAGATGCGGATTATACGTGAAAGGATTGGGATTTTCTTTTGGGAATTTTGTTTGGGTCATCAGAGAAATGAATGATTTTGCAGAAAGTTCGGCAGCTGTGGGAGGATGAACATCCACAAGCAGCAGGGGGGTCTGGACCCAATGCACCTACGGTGGATGATGCCATCCCCCAGGCAGACCCCAGCGGGACCCAAATAACCAGGCCAGTCTGGCTCACCGTGATTGCCGTGATTATTTGACCAGGGAGATCAAGTCAGCGGCTCCCAGAACTAACAACAGAGCTAAGGCTCTGTCGTTAGAACAGGAGAAACAGGAAAGCCCTCATTGGTTGGAGAGGATTAGGGATGCCTTGAGGAAGCACGGGGGGATGGATCCTGAAGGGCCAGCCTTCAACACATCGCTTAAGGTACAATTTGTTACTAAGGCCTGGCCTGATATAAGGAAAGGAGTACAGAAGGATGAAGAGTGGCAAAATAAGCCTCTAGAGGAATTGGTTAGAAAAACACAGCAGATATATGTAAGAAGGGATAAGGAAAAGGCAGAAGCTAAAGCAAAGATGATGGCAGAGTTTGTGCAGCCCCAGAGGAATAAACCACAGGGTCCAAGGGGTCCCCAGGGACAGAGGGGACCACAAGGAAGTGGCAGAGGGATTCCCTCCTCGGCAGGGGACAGCCGACCCAAACAGCAGCTGGGGAAGAACCAGTGTGCTGTCTGCAGGGCAGAAGGGCATTGGAAAAACGAGTGTCCGCAGAAACAACTGGACCCTCAGGAGGAGGAAGTCCAGAGGATAATGGAAATGGATTGTTAGGTGTGTCAGGGGCTCCTATTATACCAAGGACCCACCACTCAGGAGCCCTTGATAACTTTTAAGGTGAGTCCGGATCGAGAGGGGGTGTGTTTTCTGGTAGACACAGGGGTCTCTCCATCCACCTTAAATTTTATACCTAAAGGGGGAAAATTGTCAAAAAGATCCTTGGTTATTCAAGGAGGAATTGGGAAGGATGAGCGAGTGCATTTTATCCAACCGCTGCTAATAGATGTGGGGGACAGATTTGAACTGCATGAATTCTTGTTTGTTCCTAATGGTGATTGTAATTCACTGTGAAGAGATTTGATGGCTAAAATGGGAATGCAAATTAGCATTGTAAAAAAGAGACACAGAGTCCGAAACTGTGATATCTTTGTGTAAAATGTCTGAGAAGGCTTATGCTGAAATAAATCAGGAAGTATGGGCAGCCCCAGGGACAAATTGGTTAATGCCCCAGTCTTAGTTCTTCCAGATGCAGAAAAAGAATTTCAGCTATATGTGGATGTCAAACAGGGTCATGCTAAAGGGATTTTGGTACAAGAGCATGGGGGAACATGGAGGCCTGTTGCCTGTTTTTCTAAGTTGTTAGACCCGGTGGCCAGAGGCTGGCCCCATTGTCTGCAGAACTGTGCAGCCACAGCTCTGATGGTGGCTGAGGCCCGAAAGCTGACAAGGGGAGGGGATCTCATTGTTAAAGTCCCACATCAGATTAAAGCTTTGTTAACTGAGAGAGCCTCTAGGTGGATGACGAGTGCTCGATTATTACAGTATGAATCTTGTTTAATGGAACAAGAGGATTTAGAATTTAAAAGTGGAGAAGATTTTAATCCAGCCTCTTATTTAAATGGCCTTAGAGAAAAGGGGGGCCAGGAAGAAATCCACGATTGTATCCAGGTTATAGACCTCCAGACACGGGCTAGGGAAGATTTACAGGATATTCCCTGGCCTGAGGGAGAGAATGTGTTCATTGATGGGTCCTCCAAGGTGGTAGAAGGGAAACGATTTACAGGATACTCTATCGTGAATGGGAAGCAATTAAAGGAAGGGGGGAGGTTACCACACACCTGGTCAGCTCAGACAGCAGAGCTGTACGGGCTTGTGAGAGCCTGTGAATTATACCAGGACAAGACAGTAAATATCTTTACTGATTCTAAATATGCATATGGGGTAATACATGCATTTGGAAAACTATGGGAAAAAAGAAGTTTATTAAGCTGCAGAGGAAAGACATTAGCTCATGAGAACTTAATCTCTCGCCTATTGGAGGCAGTGAATTTACCAAAAAGGGTGGCAATAATCCACATTAAGGGGCATCAGGCAGGATGGTCGAAAGAGGCAATAGGAAACCGACTGGCTGATGAAGAAGCTCTCAAAGCTGCATTGTTGCCAGAAGTCTCTAAGATCCTGCCTTTGCTCCCAGTAACTGCACCGCTGCCAGAGAAACTCTCTTTTCCACCAGAGAAACTTGAGATAATTAAAAAGAGTGAGGCAGAGAAAAGAGAAAATAATTGGTTTACAAGGGATGGTAAGCAGTGGATACCAAAAGCTCTAGCCTTACAATTGTTAAAACAACTTCATGAAGGGAGTCATTGGGGCTCCTGAGGACTGGCAGAAGCCTTCCTCAAAATGAACACTGCTGTTGGTCTCTTTAGCCTGGCAAAGCGAGCTATTGAAGGCTGTTTAACTTGTGCTAAAACCAACAACAAAGTTACAAAGAAACTGGCCAGGGGAAGGAGGCGTTGGGCAGTACGTCCCTTCCAGAGATGCCAGGTGGATTTTACTGAAATGCCTCGAGTGGCAAGATTTAAATATCTTCTGGTAATAGTATGTCAATTAACCGGGTTGCTGCCCGATGCCCCAAACAGAACACAAACTAACAGAGTGTCAGTTTATGCGGTGCTTTATTCAGGGCCCGGGGAACCTGCGGACTAGCGTCCAAAGTCAGGATCCCACAGTTCCCTTTCTCGTCAAGTTTTTTATACCTTTTTACAAAGTAGTCCACGTGCAGAGGTACACATTCTTCAAGACAATACAGATACATAAATCTTGTAGATATCATTCCTAAAAGTTATAAATTTTGCATGCTTGTCTATTCAAAACTATAGGCTACCCCCCTTTAATTCCCCCTTGCATGTTTTCCCATCACCAGAACCCTTTATTTATTATTATACTTTAGCCTTATCCTGAAAGTTTCTAGATGTTCTTATATGCTCCTCTAAATTCTTTAATTATCTTTAATTATTGTTTCCACAGTCCCCAGCTCATTCCCAGGGCTGGTTCCCAGGGCCTGTCTGAGAACTGCAGTTTTCTAAGCCTTAGCATGACTACTACTATATCTACATTAGTCCTTTTTCTCATTATTTCGGTATCAACTCCCCCCTTTTGAGCATTCTTCAGATTTTCTGCAAGGATGCTCAATTCTTCAAGTTATGGTTTCTAAGTAGGATGGTGAGTCTTCTTTTCGAGTTGGCAGGATTACTTCTTTCCGGGTCAGTGCTCTCATAACACGTCGAGTATGAGTTCCTTCTCTGGCAATCATTCCTAAAAGACATCTATACATAATCATGCATACTACAATAATCAATACAATCATTATTACATATTGTACAATTGATGATATCCAACCAGAGACTTGGATTCCTAGGGAGCTAAACAGTGCTCCTACCCAGTTATGTTCAGCTTCCTCCTGGACTTCATGCACTTTTGTTTCAATTTGTTCTAATTGACTTATGTCTTTTTCTACTTCTTCTGTGACATTTGGGATATGTACGCAGCAATGGTCAACCTTTCCTTGGAGGTACCCACAGACTCCATGTTCTTTTAATAAAAGCAAATCTAATGCCATTCTATTTTGAATTGTCATTCTTGTCGTTGCCTGCAACTGTAAGTTTAGATCCCTAAATCCTTTCTTTGTAACTGCGGCTAGCCTCTCAGTTTGTCCTACTAATTTGTACAGCATCTCCCGGTTTCTATATGTAGAAATTGGTGCAAACAAGGACTCCAATACCCATCCAAATTTAACTCCTGATGAGGGTTCATGCCATTCATCTTCATTTCCCAATCCTAGTTCTCCTGCCGCTTCATTTGTTTCTCTCTTTGTTCGTGACTGCATCTCTTTTTGCGTTAATTTAGACTGTTTCCAAAAAGGGCAAAGTGTAGGGACTCCTAAAGTAATCTGTGTGACCGGGCCATTAATAGGCATATGAGTAGTCCACTGTCCGTGCCCCATTACCCACACTGAATGCCCTGGACTCCTGATGGTAGTCGTCTGACAGTCTTTCCATGCCCCTTTTATTTCACCTGTTATTGTATGATTATACCTTTGACATTCACAGCCCCATTTTAATAGTATCCGTACTGGCACTAAACCAATTTGGGATTCAGGGGTATCACAGATGATGATTTTGCTACAATTCCAGCTAGGTGTGAGGGTCACTCGATCCCGTCTTACTGTTTCAGTTCCTAACACTCCTAGATGTCCTTGCTCTCTCTGGCCCAACCATTCGACACACCAATGTACTGGTCCTATGTAACTGTAAGGTTCTAACAAACTAGGACCCCAAATCGTTTTCCAATGTTCCCATTCTTCCTTCCCTTCTTGACATACTATCTCATAAGAAAATTTTGTGACTGGTTTTTTGTCTTTTTTGTCTTATGTCATAAGTACACCATCTTACATTCTTGAACCGTCCAATTCTTGTAAAAACTGGATTTAGTAATTTTAGGCACTCACTCTTTTGTCCCGGTGTTGACCATTTCCCTCGAACTGTATAGGTTTCCTCTATCATTTTAGTATGATTCCGTACTTCTTTATTACATTTTTTGTCCCATTTATAGTTACTGGAGGCATTTCCCCAACGGGAATGATGCCCCATGGTATTGGATCTCCCGCTGCTTTAGGTAAAGGTAAACATGCAGTGATGGACGTAGTATTTTGTACTTGTCCAAAATCCCTAACTAATCCCACTATTAAATTTTCTTGTCCCAATTCTTGTTGTGTTTTTCCAGCTTCTGTCACCTGCCATGTTCTCCCATTCTCTTTTAGAATACCTACATTTATGTTCCCATAATCAAAACTTTCTCTAATCCGCACAATGCATGAGAATTGTCCTACCTGATCAGCTTGCATATGAGATATTGTCAATGTGGTGTTACCTCTTTGCTGTTCCATATCCCAAAGTGTCACAATTCCTTCTGTAAATACCTCGTCTGTGGTGATTTGTCTCCAGGCTGCATGTACTTCTTTTAATCCAGTTCTCTGGTTGTCAGAAAACAAACAGGTTAAATTTACTCCCGCACCCTTAGGCACCATTACATCTGGCTCCGGAACTGTAATTTTAACAAACGCTTCTCCCACCTGCATTATACAGACTAATGTTAAAAGAACTAAGGCCTTGCCCTGAACACCAGCTTTGTTGCTGACAGAGGCTGTACTTCCCATCTTGACGGGACCTTCTTGATTCGAGTGTAGTGAATCCAGTTTTCGATCCCTTGGACTTTCACTGCCGTGTAGGTAGTCATGATCACCTGGTGAGGACCGTCCCATACTTCTTTCAAGGGTTCCGTATTCCAGTTTTTCACATATACTTGATCTCCTGGCTGTATGTCATGGACAGGATTCTCCAAGGGCAGAGGCCGGTTCCACTGCAATGCTCCTCGCAGCGCTGTAAGGACTTTATTTAAAGACAAAATGTAACTCAACAATACTTGATCTCCTACTAAGTGAGGGTCCCCTTTGTAGGTTGTAGCATGATATGGTTTGCCATACAAAATTTCGTATGGACTTACTCCTATCCTTTCTCTGGGTTTAATCCTGATTCTTAGCAAGGCTAGAGGTAGTGCCTGAGGCCACTGTATCTTCGCTTCCTGACAAATTTTCTTAATTTGCCCTTTTAATGTCTGATTCATCCGTTCCACTTGGCCACTAGATTGTGGTCTCCAGGGCGTATGGAGATTCCAAACTATCCCTAACACTCTGGCTACCTCTTGGACTACTCTAGCTACAAAGTGAGGTCCTCTATCTGAGGACATTCCTAATGGGATTCCAAATCTAGGGATGATTTCCCGTAGTAAAGTTTTAATTACTTCCTTTGCTTGGTTAGTCCTGCATGGGAAGGCTTCTGGCCACCCTGAAAAGGTACACACATACACCAGTAAATAACGGTACCCTTGTGCTTTTGGTAGCTCTGAGAAATCTATTTGCCAATAGTCTCCTGGTTGCGGCCCCACTTGTAACTTTCCTAGTTGTATCTGCCTTCGTGTCACTGGGTTATTTTTAATACAGACTGGACACATGGCGTTAATCCGTTTTGCCATTGTTAACATCTGATTGGAAATTATCTCACGTTTTAAAAATTGTACCAATGCGTCTGCTTCCCAATGGCACTTGTTATGTTCGATTTCTAAAATTGTTTTCATTACTTTTGTTGGCAGTACAACCTGACCTTCAGCTGTGACATACCATCCTTTTTCATTCTTCTGGGCCTGAACAAATTGAGCAAGCTTCTCATCTTCATGTGTATACCATGGTTTCTGCTCAAGAAAAGAAGTGGCAGGGTTAATTCGCACTGGCAATAAAGCTAATTGTGTCCATACCTCTCGAGCAACCTGTTTGGCAACTCTGTCAGCCAGCTGGTTTCCTTGGAACGCTTTTCCCTCTTCCTTTTGATGTCCTTTTACATGCATCACTGCTACTGCCTGAGGTTTATGCACTGCTTCCAATAGTGCTAATATTTGTTCTTTGTGCTTAATTTCTGATCCTTGAGAATTCAACAGTCCTCTTTCTTTCCACAGTGCTCCATGTACATGTATTACTCCAAAGGCATATTTTGAATCACTCCAAATGTTTACTCTTTTCCCCTGACTCAATTCTAAGGCTCTTACCAGAGCTTGTATCTCGGCTTTCTGGGCTGAAGTTCCCGGGGTTAAAGCTCGAGCTTCTATTATTTGTGTCAAAGTCACTACTGCGTATCCCGCATACCTGATTCCGTTTCCCACAAAGCTGGATCCATCTGTAAACAGTTCCCATTCCGGATTTTCCAAAGGCTCATCTTTCAGGTCCTTCCGGCTGGCATACACCTGTTCAATGATTTCTAGGCAATCATGTGTCAATTCGCCTCCTTCTTCCTGGCTGCTGCTCCTAAGAAATTCTGCTGGATTGAGATGATTGGCTATTTTTAATTCAATGTCATCCTGTTCTCGGAGGAGTGCCTGATATTGTAACATGTGACTCGACGAGAGCCAATGCCCCCCTTTTTGTTCCAAAACTGCAATGACCATATGGGGAACAAATACTTCCATCCTTTTTCCCAAAGTCAATTTTCTGGCTTCTCGAATTAGGAGCACTGTTGCTGCCACAGCCCTAAGACAACTGGGCCATCCAGCACTTACAGAGTCTAGCTGCTTTGAGAAGTACCCCACCGGGCGCTTCCATGAGCCCAATTTTTGGGTGAGAACCCCTATTGCCAGTCTCTGTCTCTCATTTACGTATAGTTGAAAAGGTTTTGTGAGATCTGGCAATCCTAGTGCTGGGGCTTCCTTTAAAGCTTGTTTCAGACTCTGAAATGCCTTTTCTTGCGTTTGTCCCCACTGAAACACAGGGCTTTTGGCTGCTTCATACAAGGGTTTTGCTTTCAGTCCAAATTCCAGAATCCACAGGCGGCACCACCCTATCATGCCCAAAAAGGATCTTAACTCTTGTGGATTTCGTGGTGTGGGTATGGTGCAAATTGCTTGTACTCGATTGATTCCTAACTTTCGCACCCCTTGTGAAATTTCGCAGCCTAAGTAAATCACTTGGGTTCTTACCAGCTGAGCTTTTTCTCTCGATACTCGGTATCCAGCTTGTCCCAGCATATTAAGTAATTCAATGGTGAGTCTAAGGCAAACATCCTTTTCTGCGGAGGCTATAAAGATATCATCAACATATTGTAGGAGAACATATAAAAAAGGCGATTCTTTTACCTGAGTCATCTTCCATTCTTCTAACTCTCGAGCCAATTGATTTCCAAAAATAGTTGGTGAGTTTTTGAATCCTTGTGGTAGACGCGTCCAGGTGAGCTGCTTCTTGCGTCCCGTGTCTGGGTTCTCCCACTCAAAGGCAAAGTATTTCCTACTTTCAAGTGCCAAGGGGATACAGAAAAATGCATCTTTCAAATCAATCACTGTAAACCACTTAAACCTTTCCGACACAGCTGTCAACAATGTATACGGATTAGCTACTACTGGGTGTATATCTTTAGTGATATTATTAATTGCTCTTAAATCTTGAACTAATCTATACTTACCATTTGGCTTTCTAACTGGGAATATCGGAGTATTGAATTCTGACTCACATTCCTGTAAAATTCCTAAGCTAAGAAATTGTTCAATCATAGGTGCTATTCCTATTCGTGCTTCCAATTTCAAAGGATATTGTTTTACCCTTACTGGGGAGGCTCCTTCTTTTAGTTCTATTACAACCGGTTGTGCCGCTTTTGATTTTCCAGGTACTCCTGTTTCCCATACCCATGGTACTACAGCTTGCTCTATTTCTTGTGGTATTTCTACTGCTTCTACTTCTTTCACTACAAACAGCTTAGCAATATTCTCCTCGGGAAATTCCAATCTTACTCTACCTTTTTCAAATATTATCTTTGCTTCTAACATTGACAATAAATCCCTCCCAAATAGTGATTCTGGGCTATTTGGCATATATAAAAATCGATGGTCAAATTCCTTCCCCCCAAATTTTATATCTAATGGCCGCAAAAATGTTCGTTCCTCAACTTGTCCCGTAACTCCCACTACTTGAATAGTAGAATCACTCAAAGGTCCTATCTTAGTGTTGACAGCTGAGAATGATGCCCCAGTATCTACTCTAAATTCTAACGGTTCCCCATCTACTTCCATTATTACCTTTAAATCCTGGTCTAGTCAGCTCTGATTCTGGTAATTTCCCATCATAAAGGCCTGGGCGGCACCTTGTGGATTTCCCGGGAAAGCACCTGTATTATTCATCAGTCCCTGATTTCCATCCCCACTGGCTATAATTCCTCCCCCAAAACCCATTCCTTGGTTGAGAGGACGCTCATTTTTCCAATGTCCTCTATTTTTACATAGAGCACATTGATCTATCCCCAGCTGCATTCTTCCTCTTCCCATATTCAATTGTCCCATGAGTCCTCCCGCCCCCATTGGCATTTCCCCCTTTGCTATTCCTCTTCCCCTTCCCCTTCCTCGTCCACGTCCACGACTCCCTCCTCTCATATTATTTCCAGCCACTTGCTGTAACACCGCTAACATAGTAGCCTGTTGTTTCCTGGCCGTTTCTTTTTCCCTGTTATTATATACCTTCCACGCAACTTCCAATAGTTTATCCAAATTCCGAGTATCTTCTCCCTCCAATTTTTGTAATTTCTTTCTAATATCTTCCTGGGACTGCCCCATAAAAATTAATGCTAGCTGTAATTTTCCCGATTCTCCCTCAACTTCTAAATTAGTGTATCTACGAGCTGTCTCCTTAAGCCGCTCTAAAAAGGTTGATGGAGACTCATTCTTTTCCTGTCTGACCGAATATAACTTAGACCAATTCAAAGTTTTTGGTATTCCATTCCGTATTCCTTCTGTTAACAAATCCTGATAAGCTTTAAGTCTCCGAGACCCGCCCGTCGAGTTGGGATCCCACTCCGGATCTTCCCTAGGCACTAAGTCATTTACTGTACCATCCGCAAGCCGCAACCTAATCATTTCCCGTGCTTTCTCTGTCATGGCTTTAAACACCATTTCCTTTTCAGTAGAATCCATTATTGTGTCTAACAGAACTTGTAAATCATTCCAATCTGGGTTCTGAGTCTTAATTACCATTTTTACCACCCGCGCAGTTCGTTCAGGATCCTCCCGATACGCCCCCGCTGATTGTTTCCAAATTAGCAAATCATTCGGAGAAAAGGGAACTTTCACTATGACCCGTTCCCCCTGCGGCCCGACTGCTTCACGCAGCGGAACCATTAAATGAGCACCTCCTTCTTTTTTCTTCCTTTCTACCTCCCACCGCCCTCTCCGAGTTCTTTCGCATAAGGGGGTTCGTGGTATATCTGTGGTTCTTATTTTTGTTTCTTGATCCTCCCTTTCTACCTCTAGCATACTTTCTCTACGTTCTTCCATCGGAGGGGCACTAGGGGCTATCAGCAAAGAAACATCCTCTTCGGGTTCCGAAAACTTAACTGAGCATTCCTTCTCTTTCTGCCACCCCTTACATCCTTCACAATTCAGGTTTAATGTTTTCAAAACCATGATCCCACACTCCTTTTGCCACTCTGGTTTATCTTTCAAATAATAAAAGAGGTCTAGGTACGGTATTTCATCCCATTTTTCATTACTTTGCAGGAAATGCATCAAAGGTGTAATAATGTCAGGATTCAGTGTACCGTTCCTAGGCCATTGCATACCATCGGGTTCATATAAAGGCCATACATGATTACAGAAATCAATCAATTTCCTTTTACTTAATTCTTGACCAAAGTTCCCCACATTCCAGTGTTGTAATAAACAGCCCAATGGTGAATCGTCCGGGATTTCCATCCCGGAACTTGCTAGAGTCTTAAACGTTTTTAAAGGCATCATTACACTTTTTTCTTTTTTTTTTTTTTTTTTTTTTTTTTTTTTAAACACAATACACACCACACACAACACTCACACCCTTTACACTCACACCCTTTCCACAAATCTTGCCTTTCTCGTCTCTGCGAGTGGCAAGTGCTGAACCTGCGCAGTCACTGCTGCGTCTGACGGTCAGCGCCTAGGCTTTTTCCACAACCTTAAAGACGTCTGTGACCCCCGTGCGGAAACGCCGTTCCGACTTAATCGGCAGGCCCCCCTTTCCCTCGATAAAAGGAGTAAAGCACCTTCGGGCTTACCTCCTGGTCGTCTGTCAGGCGCGGGGTCGGGCACGGGTTGATGTCCTCCCCAGAAATCACCTGGTGCCGGCGTGGAGTGGATCAGCTCGCGAACCGCCCCTGCCGCCTCCGGAGTCCCATCTGGGTCGCCAGAAAACTGCTGCCCGATGCCCCAAACAGAACACAAACTAACAGAGTGTCAGTTTATGCGGTGCTTTATTCAGGGCCCGGGGAACCTGCGGACTAGCGTCCAAAGTCAGGGTCCCACAGTTCCCTTTTTCGTCAAGTTTTTTATACCTTTTTACAAAGTAGTCCACGTGCAGAGGTACACATTCTTCAAGACAATACAGATACATAAATCTTGTAGATATCATTCCTAAAAGTTATAAATTTTGCATGCTTGTCTATTCAAAACTATAGGCTACCCCCCCTTTAATTCCCCCTTGCATGTTTTCCCATCACCAGAACCCTTTATTTATTATTATACTTTAGCCTTATCCTGAAAGTTTCTAGATGTTCTTATATGCTCCACTAAATTCTTTAATTATCTTTAATTATTGTTTCCACAGTCCCCAGCTCATTCCCAGGGCTGGTTCCCAGGGCCTGTTCGAGAACTGCAGTTTTCTAAGCCTTAGCATGACTACTACTATATCTACATTAGTCCTTTTTCTCATTATTTCGGTATCACCTTCTCTTAGCCGCTCCCAGTACTCCCAGTACTCCCAGTACTCCCAGTGCTCCCAGTTTAACCAGTAACCCTTCCCAATCAAGCCCTATTAATGGATAGACCTGGTGTCCCAAAATCCCCCAATGACTTCAATGGTGTACATCTGGTGAGCCTTGATCCCCTTTGACTTCAATGGCTAGACCTGATCTCACCAAATCTTTTGTGCTAAAATTCAAATTTGAGGTTTGCTATTCCCAGTTTTTGGGCTGAAAATGGAGATTTTTGGGCTTTCCTGGAGGCACAGCTCCAGCACAGGCCGCAGGTGTGGGATCAGGGTTTCAGAACTGGCTTCCAGGAATTCATCCAGGACTTCCAGAGCATCAGCACTGTGATCGTGGAATGGAAATTCCCAGAATTCAGCCCAACATTTCTGCCAAATTTCCCCAAATTTCCTCAAAATCCCCATTGATTTTAATGGATAGACCAGATGTCCTTAAATCCATATTGACTTTAATTGGCAGCTTTGATGTCCAAAAAATGCCTATCAGGATGTTATTATTACAAAGGACGGGGCAACTGAGCGATACTGTAAAAGATGGTTTATGGCCTCATGGTGTCAGTCTCATAGAAAGTGAGATATTAAAGGTGTTATCTCCAAAGTCATAATATCAGAACCTGCCTAATTCTTGGTTACAATGCTCAATGTTAGGTTTTTAGCCAATCAAATACTTCTGTCAAGTTTGCTAGCACCCTTTTACACCAATCATTAGTTTCTTTGCTTCTCATGGCTTTGCCGCAATGTGTCCTTTTTACAACCAATCATAAAACACTTCACAAACCTACATTGATGCATCTTAAAATTACAGTTAAGTATATAAGAGGTTCTACTACTAAACTTTAAAATTTTTGCTATATAACTTATCATACTTCTTTTCTTACATAACACAGATTTCTGTTTGCTTAAAATATATTTCTACTTAAACTAAAAACTTATATCCTAGTTTTTTGTCTATTTTACTGTTTATGTTCTGATTGTCCAAGATTTCTCCAAGGTCTTAGGTCAAACCTTGGATCCATCTCAGTCTCTGAGCCTGTATGCACAAGGCCCAGAGAGCTCTCTGTGCCTGCATTTCCCACACCACCTGTCATCTCTGCCTCCAATTTCCTGCTCTCACTGGAACCTGGGGACACTTTCTCAGTCGTGGCCCTCAGTGGGACCCATGAACAGTATCAGAAAATTTAGAGTTTGATTCTGACTGAATTCTTGAAATTCAAACCACGGTTCTGCCTTGATTTCCCTCTGGTTTGCTGCCATTCATTCGGAAGTTTTTCAACTCCAGTTATGGAGAAATAGGACAAAGAGCTTCTAAGAAATATCCTTTCCAATTTTCAAGTATGTATTTTACTACTGTTCTCTTCAGAGCAGAGGTGACTGCAGCATTCTGTGATTGATATTTGTGAGAAATGGATTTGTAAAGGATTCTCAAAGCCTGACTGAAAGCTCACACAGTCTTGTACATCTGGATGCAAACTCTGAGATAAGTTGTGCTGACTTAGAAAGGCCCTGGAATAGAGAAGAAATTGTAGAGAGAGATTGAACTAAAAACAAGTTTCAAACAATGGCCCTGCAAAAAGATCAGATATTTTGGAGAATTAGAACTGTGAAAGTTGCATTGTTGCAAGACCATGTATTGTAAAATAATAGGATATTGTTGTTAGCATTATTAGCACCATTGTGTGGCAAAATTTAATATGCTTAAAAATATTTCTAAGGTTTTATAACGAGGAAATAACTTGGCTTCTGATAGAATGGCATTGAGTTTTACATCTCTGATGTTTCACCCTTCAAGGAGACTGATAATGGAAGAAAATAATGTAAAAGCCACTCAGTTGCCCTGTCTCTGTAGAGCCGGGATTTTCCAACAGTTCTGAGTCCCTGGACATCAGTCCCTGAGAGGGAGCTGAAGGACAATGTTGTTGCGTTTCCTAGATACATTGTAAATGGTACATCCCGTGACCCCTGCTGTGCCCTGTATCTTGGTCCCTTTCCCCTCCTGGCCACACAGGCTGGCTGGGATCCAATTTCTCCCCGCCCCCCTTTCCAGACCCTAGAAAAGGTCAGTACCCCCTGGCCTCGCTCTCTTACCCCGCTCTTACCCCTCTCTTACCCCGCTCTTTTCTCTTTTCCCCTGCTCTTACCCTGCTCTTCCCCCGCTCTCTTCCCCCGCTCTCTTCCCCCGCTCTCTTCTCCCTCTTTTCTCCCTTTTTCCCTTCCTTTTTTCACTCACTACCCATGAGAAATAAACCTGTAACTTTATTAGGGGAAAGAGCCTCTTTTGATATCTTAACTACGTCCATGAGGCTAGGGCCCAGGGGAATTTCACCATAACACCTGAGCTAGACCAGAGGAAAGGTGAAAAACCCTATTTTGGGGCCGAGTAAAAGCCTTCACAATGTCTCAAGAATTCAGAGGCAGATTCAAACTCCAAAATTTATAGAAGTTTTAATGGATTACACTGAGGGATATGACTGAGAAAGTGTCCCCAGGTTCCAGTTAGAGCAGAACACTGGAGGCACTGATGACAGGGGGGGACAAAGAAGGGAAAGGTGTCTGTGATGCCGAGCACACCTGGATGTGTTTGAGGAATGCAAAGGGCCAAGGGCTGAGCCCCAGCCCCTGGCAAGGCAGATCCTGTCCCTCCCTCATTGCTCAGGGCTCTTCCCGGGCCACTGGGCTCTGGGCATGTGCAATGCCAAGGGCAGCACCATGGGGCGGCCCCTGCCAGGCTGCTGAGCAGGGACAAGGAGGCAATGAGGCCCCAGCACAGCAAGGCTCACTTGTCCCCTGCTGGCCTCAGGCCCAGGGCCAGCCTGCATGGCCCAAGTGCTGCAGGAGTTGGCTCTGTCAGGGCCTTTCAGCTGCTGCCCATCCCTGTGGCCTCTGCAGCCCAGGCTGTCCTACGGTGTCCATGCCCTGCGCCTCTGTCCCTGCAGGCTGTCGTCATCCCCCGGCTGCCCCACCTCGCTGGCCCCTTCCTTTGCTGACAGCTCTGCCTCCTGCCTGCCTCTGCCTGCACACACAAAGCCTTTGGCTGCTCCAAACTCCTTCTGGGGGATGTGTTGCACCACAGCCCTGCCCTGGGAGAGAAACTCCTTTGTCCCTGTGTCTAGTCTGGGCTCTCCTCTGCTGTCCTCAGTCTCCACCCCACTCAGCACAGAGCTCCTTTATGTAGTGGTCATGTTCTTGCAGCCTCCAAACACCACCTTGGGAGACATCTGGACCCTCTCCCAGGTGTGGGCAAATTAAAACATTCTTCTCATAATCTAAGAAAATCATCAGAGGACAAGGCAGCCAGACTTTTCTGTCCTGGATACTTTTGTCTGGGCGCAATCCTTGGATGGATGGAATTTTAGATGTTAAATCCCAGTTTGGGCCATTGACATTTAGGTGAGAAGGGCAGTTCTTTTCCACTGTAATGCAAGTACAGAGCCCCAGTGTTTGGTGGTAGATGAGAGACAGCCCTCAGGAGGCCAAGGCCAGGCAGAGCTGTCTGTCCTGGCAGTTTTTGTCTGGGAGGACCCTTGTATATAGGGAACTCTTTAGGGGGAGTACCAATTTCAGCCTCGGGCACTTGGAAAGAGGGATGGTTCTTTTCCATGGGAAGGAAAGCACAGAGCCCCAGTTCTCCAGGGGCTGATGAGCAGCAGCCCTCAACATGCCAGGAACAGCCAGACCTGAGAGGTGGCCCCCAGGAGGCCAAGCCAGCCAGATCTGTTCCATGTCCCCTTGGTTCCATGGGACCTTGTAGTGTCACAATGTTCTCCTTGCTTCTGCAGTGTCACAATGAGGCCCTGCAGGGTCACAATGGCCCTTTGGTTCTGAGGGGCCCCACAGTGTCACAATGGTCTCCATGATTCCATGGGGCCTTGCAATGCCACAATGATCTCCATGGATCCACGGTGCCCTCCAGGGTCACAATGGCCCTTGGGCTGCACCAGGCCCCACAGTGTCACAATGGTCTCCATAGGAAGAAAACAACCGAGCCCCAGTGCTGCAGGGGCAGATGGGGGGCAGTCACCAGAGGCCAAGGACAGACAGACTTGATGGCATTTTCACATTTTTTTGTGGGAGTAATCTCCAGATATACCGAATTTTAGAGGTGGAATACCAATTTCAGAAATGGACATCTGGAGGAAAAGGACAGTTCTTTTCCAGGGAAGCACGGAATACCAGTGTTTCAGGGGCAGATGAAAGGTGACCATCAGAGGCCAAGGCCAGGCAGACCTTTCTGTTCTGACACTTTTTGTCTGAAAGCAATCCTTCAATATAGGGAATTTCAGAGATGGAATCCAAATTTTGGCTGTATCTGCACTGGTAAAAGGGACACATTTTTTCCCTAGGAAGGAAAGCACAGTTCCCCAGTGATTCAAAGGCAGGTGAGAGGTTGCTCCCCAGAGCCAAGGGCATCCCAACCTGTCTGTCCTGGCACCTTTCACTTGGGACCAATCCCTGGATAGACGGAGTTTCTGAGAGCATCAAGCCCAACCTGTGACCCAACACCACCTTGTCACCCAGACCATGGCACTCAGTGCCACATCCAGTCTTTCCTGAGACACTTCCAGGGATGGTGACTGACCCACCTCCCTGGCCAGCCCATTCCAATGCTCAACCACCCTTTTTGTGAAGAATATTTCCTAATGTCCAGCCTCAACCTCCCTTGGCATTGCTTAAGGGTGTGTCCTCTTGTCCTGTCACTGTTTCCTTGGAGAAGAGCCCGATCCCCACCTTGCTGTGCCTTCCTGTCAGGGAGTTGCAGAGAGTGATGAGGTCTCCCCTGAGCCTCCTCTTCTCCAGGATAAACAACCACAGCTCCCTCAGTCACTCCTCCAAGGACTTGCATTCCAGACCCCTCAACAGCCTTGTTGCCCTTCTCTGGACATGCTCCAGACCCTCCATGTCCTTCCTAAATTGGGGACCCAGAACTGGACACAGCACTCGAGGTGCTGCCCAACCAGTGCTGAGCACAGGGGAAGAATCACTGCCCCGCTCCTGCTGGCCACACCATTCCTGATCCAGGCCAGGAGCCATTGGCCTTCTTGGCCACCTGGGCACACTGCTGGCTCATGTCCAGCCTGCTGTCCATCAGTGTCCCCAGGTCCCTTTCTGCCTGGCCCCAGTCCAGCCACTCTGTCCCCAGCCTGGAGCACTGCAGGGGTTGTTGTGGCCAAAGTCCAGGACCTGACACTTGGTCTTGTTAAACCTCACCTTGTTGGATTTGGGCCCTGGATCCAGCCTGTCCAGGTCCCTCTGCAGAGCCCTCCTACCCTCCAGCACATCCACACTCACACCCAGCTTGGTGCCATCTGCACATTTGCTGATGCTGCACTCAATGCCCTCATCCAGATCATCAATGCAGATATTGAAATCCACGCTGGCTGCCTCTGATCCCTCAGCCATCCTGTAGGTGCCCTGTGATGGCACTCAAGGTGATCTGTTCCATCACCTCACCAGGCACCCAGGTCAGGCTGACAGGCCTGCAGTTCCCCACATCCTCCTTCCAGCCCTTCTTGGCGATGGGCTCACATTGGCACCTCCAGTCCTCTGGCACCTCCCTGCTGAGCCAGCACTGATGAGAAATGATGGAGAGCAGCTTGGGGAGCTCATCCAGCAGCTCCCTCATTCCCCTAGGATGGATCCCATCTGGTGCCAGAGACACCTGAGAGCATCTGAGTGGCTCAGCAGGTCCCCAGCTGCTTCCTCCTGGATTACAGGGGTCTGTTCTGCTCCCTGTCCCCATCTACCAGCTCAGGAGAACACTTGTCCTCAGGACATCCTGTCTAATATTTGGAAACTGTGGCAATGAATGGGTTAAGTGTCTCAGCCTTTTTCTCATCTTCAGTTTCCCTATTCCCCACAGCATCCAATAAAGAGCTGAGATGCTCCTTGTCCCATGGTTTGCTAATAACTTATTTATAGAGATATTTTCTATTATTTTTCACAGAAGTGGCCAGGTTAAGTCCAAACTGAGTTTTCACTTCTCTCATTTTCTTTCTGCATGACCTAACAACATCCTTAAACACTTCCTGAGTTGCCTGCACCTCTGTCCAAAGGTGATGCACCCTCTTTTCTCCCTGAGTGCCTAGAAAAAGCTCCATACCCAGCCAGGCCAGTCATTTTCCTCTCTAACTCACTTCTGGCACACTGGGACAGGCTCCTCCTTCTCATTCATGATTTCTTTCTTGAAGTTTCTCCATCCTTCTTGGAATGCTTTGTTTTTAAGTTGTTAAAACTTTTCTTGTTTCCCTTTAAAAAGTCAGTTATGCCCAAATCTGTATCCTGAATAGGCTGAATTCTGTTCTCTGTAAGGGCAGTGTAGAAATTGTGTTGATGCCCCTCTTTCTTTCACAGAATATTTAAAAACTCAGTAATTTCATGGTCACTGTACCCCAAACAGCCTCTGAGCACCACATCTCCCATCAGCCCTTCTCTGTTTGTGAACAGCAGGAGACAGAGCTTTCCTGGGCAGTAGGAGTGTTACCAAACATTCAGTAAAATAAAATACTCCCAAACACCAATATAGCATTAAAAGCAGCATTCTTTTTTTGGCTGGATACACAGGGGGACAGCTCCTCCCAAAGCCAAGTGCAGGAAAGTTTCTGTTTATATTCTGTACTTTGCAAACTTATTCATTGACTGTCCTGGACTAAACACACATATGATAATCATTTCCCCAAAATCATGAACATATTTCCCCTGCCCTTTACCCATGGGGTCTTCTGTCCTGGGGGTCTCTCTGGTGGTCCCTGGTGGTCGTGGACCCCAGTGTTCCAGTTCAGCCTGGCTGAGCTGGCAGGACACTGAGGCTGGGGAACTTCCAGTTCCCCTTCTCACACAACGGGCATTGTGCAGCTTCCAGAGGCCAGTGGTTTTGGAGAATGGGAATTGTGTTAGCTCAGCTGGGGTAGGCAGTTTATCATCTGGTAACATGAGGTCACAGAGTGGGCTGTGACATCACAGAGTGGGGTATGTGAGGTCATTGAGCATCACAGGCTGTCCTTGTGACATCATAGAGATGACTGTGACATCACAGGACAGAGGTCTGACATCACAGGGCAGGCTGTGACATCACAGGAGGGGCTGTGTGACATTCCAGCAGGGCTGTGTGAGGTCACTGGGTTGGTCACTCTGCCCCAGCCCCCCCTCACAGTTTCCCCAGACAAGTCCAATGCTGTTCATGCCCAGCAGGGTCCCCTGTCCCCCGGGATCCCCCTGCTCCACCTGGAGCCACAGCCTCCCCCAAGGATGTTCCACAAATCAACCCCAGAGCCTGACACGGGGACAAGGGGCCAGGGCTGTGTGACCAGGACATCAAGGACGTGGATTATCCAGGTCACTGGGGCCTGGTTTGGGTTGCCCAGGGCAGGAAAGATGTCTGGCAGCTGGAGCAGGGTGAGGGAAGGGCCTCCAAGGTGGGGCTGGAGCCCTTTGGCTGAGAGGAGAGGCTGAGGGAGCTGGGCTTATCCAGCCTGGAGCAGGGAAGGCTGAGGGGCTCCTCATGCCAGCCTGGCAGTGCCAGCCAGGAGCTGATGGAGAACACAGAGCCAGGCTCTGCACTGGGGGGGCTGGGGGGGACAAAAGACAATGGGTGGAAGGGGAATGAGGGGAGATCAGACAGGACATGGGGAAAACCTTTGTTCCCATGGGCTCAGACAGGTTCTGAGATGCTGCCCCATCCCTGGCCTTTGGGATTTTCCAATTCACACCAAATCAAGCCTTGAACCCCTTGGTCTGACACAGTTTCTGACAGGTTTGGCTGCAGACTCCCTGAGGTCCCTTCCAACCTCAGCTCTCTGATGATCCCAGGACGATGCTGTTCCCGAATTTGGAATGGGCTGGAGCAGATGTTTATGGGACAGGAGCCCTCTGGGGCTGTAGGGGACCTGCAGCTTGCAAGGTGCACGAGCACATCTCATTAGCTGGGGCATTTGAGTACTTTAAGAAATGTAAAATTTTTCCAGCCAGGAGGGAGAAGGAATTTCCTGGAATTGTACAATGGTGGGAGAAGAAATATTGATCTTTCCCTCCATTTGTGTCACCAATATTCTGTCTATTATTTCATGGCCTTCTTCATTCAGGAGTTTCCACCTCTCCTATTTAAATGGCCTTGTCTAAGGACATCTCTTAACTAGAGCAGCTGGACCTATGTCCTCCCCATTGCTCCCAGATTGCATCCTCTAGCTGTGCTCTGGGCATTCCAAAGCCTCTCAATTGAGTGTCTTCACACTTTGAGCTTCAGGGAATTGCCCAGTCTTTCATAACTGTAAATAACTCAATAGTCAATATCTTGTGTTTATATCTTCTACAATTACCTTCATCTTTATCCAAAAATATTGATGTATGGATATCCCTTGTGGATTATGGGCATGTCAGATGCTGCTGAGTCATCTCACATTGCTGAGGGAAGACTTGTGATGTTTTTAAAATTTTATGGTGTTTACAATTCTTTATGTTGGCCATGAAGAGAAACCTTTCTGTGCCTCTGAGTCTCACCAGTTCCTGATCCCCAAAGAACACAAACTGCAGAATTTCTAAAGTCCCTTCCAACCTCAGCTCCTGGATGATCTTGGGATGATGCTGTTCCCGATTTTGGAATGGGCTGGAGCAGATGTTTATGGGACAGGAGCCCTCTGGGGCTGTAGGGGACCTGCAACTTGTGAGGTGGACGAGCACATCTCATTAGCTGGGGCATTTGAGTAGTTTACAAAATGTAAAAAATGTTCCACCAGAAGAGAAGAGAAATTTCCTGGGTGTGTACTGATGGCAGGACAAGAAATACTGATCTTCCCCTGTACCTGTGTTACCATTGCACTGTCTGTTATTTCATGTCCCTCTTCATTTGGGTGTTTCCACCTCTCTTGTTTAAATGGCCATGTCTAAGGACATTTCTTCCCCAAACCAGCTCCTATGGCCTTGCCATTGCTCCCAGATTTCCCCCTCCGGTTATTCTCTGGTCATTCCACATTAGTCAACATCTTAATTGTGTCTACATCTATCACAGAATCACCCTTTCTAATGTCTGTGTCTAAAACTGTTCCTGTATTGAAATCCCATATGCATGGTGGATACATCAGATACTGCTTTGATATTGCACAGAGCTGAGGAAAGAATTTGGAAGTTTATTGAATTTTATCATGGGTACTTTGTTTTATGTTGGCCACGAAGTGAAACCTTCTGTGCCTCTGAGTCTCACCAGTTGCTGACCCCCAAAGGACACAAACCTGATGAGTTGTGGTTCCCACTGCAGTGCTGGAACTTGCACCTCCCTCCATCCCCACAGCAGAGCTGCCTTGTCCCACAAAGTCCCTGGCAATGCAGGGATGAAGGAAACAGGACAGGCTGTGGGGATCAGGGGCAGGCACAGGCAGGGATTTGGGGTGGTTGTGAGCCCAGGGCAGGAGCCAGCCCTTGGCCTTGGTGAACCTCATCCAATTGTCCTGGGCCCATGGCTCCAGCCTGTCCAGATCCTTCTGCAGAGCTTCCTGCCCTGCAGCACAGCCACACTCCCACCCAGCTTGGGCTCACCTGGACACTGACTCAGGGTGCCCTCCATGGCCTCGTCCAGATCAGCAATCAAGAGATTTCACTGCCCTGGCCCCAGTCCTGAGCCCTGGGGACACCCCTGGATGTGGCTCCATTGCCCAGCACTCCTTGTGCTGGAATTCTGTTTTTTATGGAGCTGTGCCTGCCTTTGGTTTTGTTTGCTGACAAGAAATGAACATCCCTCTGTGTCTCAGGCAGATCCTTCTCCAAGGAAAGCAGGTGGGAGTTGGTGTCAAGGAGCTGAAAGCTGCAGGCACAGCCTGGAGGGGAGGGAGCTCAGATTTGCACAAGGCTGCTCTGAGTGCCAGGGGTTGGATGGGGGAAATGGTGGGGTGGGGGTAGGGACAGAGTCTGATTGATTGTCAGCCATAAAGGGTCTTGATTTTCATCTTTATTCAGACTGCATTAGGAGGTGCTGGGGATCAATATCAACTGGACATTGCTGATACCAATCTATAAACAGAAAAAAAAAATAAATAGGAAAGTAGTGCTCCTCTGTTATTGTTTTTAATTGAAATATATTTTGAATGGAGTGAAAGCTTAGACAAGTCCTGCCTTATGCTCAGGTTTCTGGCAGTAGCTCTGTTTCAGGTGACCTGCATTCCAAATTGCTCTTGCTCTCAAGTTCCTTAGAATGCCTGATTAGATTTAATATAAAATAAATTATTTACTGGATGGACTCAAAATTTATCCAGAGACTTTAAACGGACTACTTACTGCACAGGATAAACAAAAGGAGTACAGGTAGATACAAACACAGTGCACAATGAAGTTTCCTATATTACAGCTAGTGAAGAAATAGCAGCGATAAGGAGTCAATGGAACTTAGGACCGAATTGATGAGGGAGTACACATGGAGCCCTTTCACTCAGCTTCCACAAAAGGAACCACAAAGATGCATCCAGACTTGGGGGAGGAACCCTACCCATTTGCGGGGACTGTGCAGAAGATTTCTGCTTGGTGAAAGTTTTGTGTGGCTTTTATAGTTTGTAAAGTGAAGTGTGTGTCACTCAGGAATTCAAGGCTCATCTCCCTTCAGGCTGCTCTCAAGGCCAGATGTTCATGGCCAGCTGGGAATTCCACCTCCCTGGCACCAGAGAGAACTCAGGACAGGACAGATGTCCAGCCTGGGTTATCTCAGCAATTCCTGAGAGGGGGAAGATGCCCTGAGTGATGGCCCAGCTGATGGACAGAACAGATGAGCTCTGCTGGGCCATAGGGGAAGTCCTGCTGCAGGAACCTCATGGAACCAAGGGTCTGTTGTGACATTATGATGGCTCCTGGAACCAAGGAGACCATGGGGACACCAATGAACCTCATGGAACCAAGGGTCTGTTGTGACACTTCGGAACTCCAGAGATCATTGCTGAGGACAGAACCTCATGGAACCAAAAGTCCATTGTGACAGATCAAGACCTCATGGAACCCAAAAGAGCATTGTGACACCTTGGGGACTCATGGACCCAAATCTCCACTGTGACAGTGCAGAACCTCATGGAACCAAGGGGCTTTGGTGACACTGCAAGGCCTCAGGGAACCAAGGAGTCCTAAGATCTCAAACATTTCTTGCAGGGTTCTGCCTTGGATGAAGGGGAACATCCTGGATGGCACCTTAAGCTTGGCACACTCCTGAGGAGTGTGACTGTTTTCAATGGGGAAAGTTTGGAGTTTTAGATTGCTTCAAAAATAGAAAAATTAAAAACTCCTGTTTACCTGATTGCAGCCAGTTTTCCAAGCAAATCAGGTGCCAGGTGAGTGAGGACAGACAGGATGGGGTTGGGGAATGGCAGCAAGGTTGTCCACACTGGGTCAGACCTCAAGGCACAGCTTCTGTGAGCAGGCCAGACCTCCTGAGGGGAAACCCAGGTGCAATATCAACCACAAAATGCTTCCATAAAGAGAATAGAAATAAAATATACACTTTAAAATACGAAAGTGTATTTCTTAGAATCTCTTTGAATTATTTCTCCATAATTCCTGTAGAATGAGGTGCCCCAGACCAGAGGGAAATCAAGGCAGAGCCATGGCTTGTCAGGACTTGCTTGATCCCAATCAGACCCGTGGTGATTTTGGTGCTGAGCCCTTGAACCTCAGGGCCTGAGAGGAGTCCAGGAGTCCAAGTCAGAAGAAAAACCCAAAGTGTCTCAAAGCATTAATGGGTCCCACTAAAGTCCATCCCCAACACAGGCTCCTCATGGACTCCTTGAAGGAAAGAACAGGAGGCCAGGATTGCCCAAAAACCTCTCAGAGACTCAGAGAGGATAGGAATAAGAAAACTGCCTTAAAAAACTGAAGTACCTCGAAGTATTAATGAGCCTTACAGACTGTTGTTACTGACAGAGGCTCTCAAGAGATTAATTAAAACAGATAATTGGAGGCCATGATTGCACAAAGCTCTCACAGAATCCAAGGCAAAAGGAAAACCCAAAGTCCTTGGAAAAACCTGCAGTCCCTGGGAGCATGAAGGAGCCCCCAGGGCCATTCCTGACCAAGGCTCCCCAGGGACTCGTCCCAGCACATCCCTGACGCCACTGGGATGTGCTGGGATGCTGAGGGCAGGACAAGGGGTGACAGTGGCCAGCCTTGCTGGGGCTGTGCCAGGAGGCCCCAGTGGCTAAGGACAAGGTGTCTCCTCCCAGCCCTTGGTGGCACAGACCCTGCTGTGCCCCAGGGCACCGAGACTTGGCTTCTCTTTGTCCCCACCTGTCATCTCTGCCTCCAATTTCCTGCTCTAACTGGAACCTGGGGACATTTTCTCAGTTGTGTCCCAGAGTGGGACCCATTAAAACTTCAAGAAACTTTGGAGTTTGATTGTGACTTGGAGTTCTTGAGAGGTTTCTTCAGCTCCCACTCAGGGACTGATGCTCAGAGACTCAGCCCCAATCCCCAAGAGGGTCATTAAAGTCCTTGTGCTGTGTCTGTGCTGCTGAGCCGGGCTGGGCTCTTGGATCAGAATGTGATCCTGGCAACGAAGAAGAGCTTCAAAAGCACATTTCCCTTGATGAGCAGCTCCTGTGCACAGCTCAGCAGGGCTGGGGCACTGCCTGCAGCCACCCCGGGCACAGCACAGAGGCACAGAGAGCTTCAATCAGTCAGGGCTGGGAAGATGCTCAGAAGTGACTGGGGCAGAATCACTCCCAGCCCTTGACACAGGAAGCCTCTGGCTGCAGGACAATGCAGCTGCAGCTCCTGCAGTGATCTCCTAAAGCTGGAACACCCCAATGCCTGCAGACTGTGTGAGTACATTCTCTGATGATCTCTTGTGTAGAGCAGCCAGGGGTGCCCAGGGCTGTGGTGCAGAGCAGGGTCCTGCAGCCCAGGGCGCTGTGCTGGGGCAGGGACTCTGCTGCCTGCCAGGGACAGCTCTCAGCCAGCCCTGGGAGCTGCTCCCAGCACTGGGGGACAAGGTCTGGGTGGAAGGAGACAGCTGGTGAGGCTTGGAAGGGTTGTCATTGCATGGTGAGGATGCTGCATTGTTCAGGACTGCTGCTCCCAGCATAACATTTAACTCCAGAATGTTTCTAGGTAGATTACACAGGGAGCACAGTGAGGCAGGGCCTGCCTAAAAAAGAAAATCCTGATTTTATAATCTACTGCTCTGGGTTTCTTAGATGGGAAATTGCATATAGATATTAATATCTAAGTTCAATTTGGAAAAAATATAATGTTTTTTCTTGGATTTTAATAAAGCAGTCACTGACAGAAATTAGCCCAGGGTCCCTCACAGGTAGCATCAGTGTCACTTTTCCAGCCTCCTCAGGGTTGTTGTGATGTTGCCATCAGAGCCTGCAGAGGCAGAGCTGGGCCTGGGCAGTGCCCTGTGCTGGGAGGGGTGTGCAGGGCAGAGCTGAGTCCTCAGGGCTGGGCTGGGCTCTGGCAGCACTGGCAGGGCACAGCCCTGGGCACAGGGAAGCAGCTGCTGGCAGGGACAGCTCCAGGCACCAGAGCCCTGGGCAGGCAGTGGGGGGAAAGTGACACCAAGCTGGGCTGGAGTATTTAAAATCTTCTCCAAACTGAACTATTCCATGATTACTTTTCTTACAGATCCCCACGCCAAGACACAGGAAATGTCCAACAGCAGCTCCATCAGCCACTTCCTCCTGCTGCCATTGGCAGACACGCGGCAGCTGCAGCTCCTGCACTTCTGCCTCTTCCTGGCCATCTCCCTGGCTGCCCTCCTGGCCAACGGCCTCATCATCAGCGCCGTAGCCTGCGGCCACCACCTGCACACCCCCATGTTCTTCTTCCTGCTCAACCTGGCCCTTAGCGATCTGGGCTCCATCTGCACCACTGTCCCCAAAGCCATGCACAATTCCCTCTGGAACACCAGGACCATCTCCTACTCAGGATGTGCTGCTCAGCTCTTTTTCTTTGTGTTCTTCATGTCAGCAGAGTTTTCCCTCCTGACCATCATGTGCTACGACCTCTACGTGTCCATCTGCAAACCCCTGCACTACGGGACCCTCCTGGGCAGCAGAGCTTGTGCCCACATGGCAGCAGCTGCCTGGGCCAGTGCCTTTCTCAATGCTCTGCTGCACACGGCCAATACATTTTCCCTGCCCCTGTGCCATGGCAATGCCCTGGGGGGATTCTTCTGTGAAATCCCACAGATCCTCAAGCTCTCCTGCTCCAAATCCTATCTCAGAGAACTTAGGCTCCTTGCTGTTGTTGTCTGTTTAGATTCTGGGTGTTTTGTGTTCATTGTTTTCTCCTATGTGCAGATCTTCAGGGCTGTGCTGAGGATCCCCTCTGAGCAGGGACGGCACAAAGCCTTTTCCACCTGCCTCCCTCACCTGGCCGTGGTCTCTCTGTTTCTCAGCACTGCAGTGTTTGCCTACCTGAAGCTCCCCTCCATCTCCTCCCCATCCCTGGATCTGGCACTGTCCGTACTGTACTCAGTGGTGCCTCCAGCCCTGAACCCTCTCGTCTACAGCCTGAGGAACCAGGAGCTCAAGCATGCAGTGTGGACAATAATAATTAGATGGTTTCAGAAACATTAAACTGCTTGCCAATTTCTGCAAATCATTTGTAATAAAAGCCGTCTTTGATACTTCTTTTTTGTTTAATTTTGCTGCTTTTTTTTCTTTGTTTTAATTTTTAATATTCTACAAAATAAATAACATTGTTTGTAGCATTACTCATTTTATTTCTCTCCAGCATCCATGTGGTCACTGAGTGTGTAAATAAGCATCTGTGCTCTTGGTAGCTTGAAACGATCTAAAGGATCTCTCTCCCAGCAAAGATTTCTCCAGAGATGCCCCTTTTCTTCCCTTCTCTGGACCTGCAGCAGCATTGTCTGTGTGCAGAGCTGGGGCAGATCAGTGCTGGCACAGCAGCTGTGCCCAGCAGCAGCAGCAGCACTTGGTGTTGCCAGTGCTGCTCCCGTGCCACTGCCCCGCTGCCCTCCTGGCCCTCGTGTTGCTGCAGGGCCTGAGTGCTCTCGGGGCCGGGCACAGCCCTGGGGGTGGCAGTGCCAGGGCTGCAGCAGGGACAGGCCATGGGCACTGCTGGGGCAGCGCTGACGCCTCAGGGCAGGGCCTGGGGGTTCCAGGCTCCTTGGCCAGGCTCTCTCCACAACACTTGGCCAGCCCAATGCTGAGCACAGAAAAGCCCCGGGAGCAGCCCCAGGCTGGCCGTGGGCAGGCTGGGGGCAAACAGCATGGCTGGTGCTCTGCAAGGTCCCTGCAAGGGGGACACCCTGGCAAGGAGCAGCAGAGCAGGGCCTGATCCATCCCCACTGTGCTGGACACCCCAGGGCAGCGTCCCAGAGCGTCCTCATGCACCTGCCAACAACATCCCCCCTCTGCAGCCCTGGCCTCTCCCCCAGCTCACACAGGAGCCGCATCCTTGCAGGCACACACACGGCAGCACTGGCTCAGGAGCCCCTGTTTGCATTGCACACAGCAGGCTCAGCACAACCATGGTGCTTCTGTGGGGACATGGAGCTGAGTGAGCACAAATGCCATCAGCCCCTGGGGCCAGCAAGGGCTGGGGGACGGCAGGGAAACCACTCAGCTTTATTGTGGCCTCTGAAGTCAGCTAGAAAGTTTGTTCCCATGAGCTGTGAGTTTCCTGTCCCACTGCAGATGTTGTTGCTCAGAGCCAGGGCTACCTGGCAACCACCCCCAAACTGCCCTGAGCATTTCCTTGGCTTCACCTTTGCTTTCTTTGCTCTTTCCTTCACCAGATTTCTCCCTCTTGCTCATCCCTGTCCCCTCCCCTGCAAACAGCCCATCCCTGTTTGCCCTTTCCTCTCTGGTCCCACTCACCATTTCTGTTCCCAAATTGCAACCATGGGAACATCCCTTGGGGAGCAGGATCATCCTCCAAGTGCTTCAGGAATTGTCTGCAGGGTTCTGCAGTGCCTCGTGCTGCTCCTTTGCCAGAGGCACCACAGGCCAGGGGGGCACATCTGGGCTGCTGTGTCTGGGTGTGGGGCTCCCTGTTGTGGGCAATGAGGAGGGACTGGAGAGGCTCTGCAGGACTGACAGGATGGGCTTTGGGGCTGTGTGGAGAAGCTGAGGGACCTGGGCTGCTCGACCTTGTGAAGAGGAGGCCCAGGGCTAATCCTGCAACTGCTCCAGGGGTAGTTTCAGAGAATCACAGAATCAGAAAAGCTGGAAAAGTCCTTGGAGATCATCATGTCACTCCTGTGCCCTGACACTACCATGGCTCCCTGAGCCTCCTCTTCTCCAGGATCAACAACCTCAGCTCCCTCAGCCACTCCTCCCAGGACTTGTGTTCCAGACCCGTCACCAGCCTTCTTGCCCTTCTCTGGACACGCTCCAGACCCTCCATGTCCTTCCTAAATTGGGGACCCAGAACTGGACACAGCACTCGAGGTGCTGCCCAACCAGTGCTGAGCACAGGGCAAGAATCACTGCCCTGCTCCTGCTGGCCACACCATTCCTGATCCAGGCCAGGAGCCATTGGCCTTCTTGGCCACCTGGCCACACTGCTGCCTCATGTCCAGCCTGCTGTCCGTCAGTGTCCCCTGGTCCCTTTCTGCCTGGCTGCTGTCCAGTCACTCTGTCCCCAGCCTGGAGCACTGCAGGGGTTGTTGTGGCCCAAGTGCAGGACCCAGCACTTGGTCTTGTTAAACCTCACCTTTTTGGATTTGGGCCCTGAATCCAGCCTGTCTAAGTCCCTGTGCAGAGCCCTCCTACCTTCCAGCATATCCACACTCACACCCAGCTTGGTGTCACCAGGGTTCCATGAGGCCACAGAGTGTCACAATGGTCTCCACGATTCCATGATGCTCTGTAGTGTCACAATGGATCCTTGCTCCTGAGCCCTGCAGTTTCACAATGCCCATTAGTTCCATGAGGTCTCGCAGTGCAGCAATGCTCTCCTTGGTTACACAATGTCTCAGTGTCCTCTTGCACCCATGGGGCACCACAGTGTCAAAATTCTTTCCTCCATTCCATGAGTCTCTGCAGTGTCACAATGGCCTCTTGGTTATACGAGGTCCAGCAGTGTCACAGTGGTCTCTGTGGTTCCATGAGGCCCCAAAGACTTACACTGACCCCTTGGTACCGTGGGGCCCTGCAGTGTCACCATGGCCCCATTGTTACCCGAGGTTCCACTGTGTCACAATGGACTCTTTGTTTGAATGGTGTCACAATGGAGCCCTGGTGACACATGATCCTGCAGTGTCACAATGGATTCCTGGTGCCATGACACCCTGCAGTGTCAGTGTCACAGTGATGCCTAAGTACATGAGGCCCTGCAGTATCACAGTGAGCCCTTAGTTCCAGGGAGCACCCAGGTGTCAAAATTGTTCCCTTAGTTCCACAAGTCCCTACAGTGTAACAATGGTCCCTTGGTTCAACAAAGCCCACTGTGTCACTGTGGCCTCCTTGGTTCCACAATGACCCAGAGTCATCGATGGACCTTGGTTCCATTTAGCCCCACGGTGTCACAATGGCCCCTTGCTTCCCCAGGGCTCTGCAGTGTCACAATCATCACAGAATCACTGAATCACCCAGGCTGGAAAAGACCTTTAGAGCAGCAGGTCCAACCTGTGACCCAACACCACCTTGTCACCCAGACCATGGCACTCAGTGCCACATCCAGTCTTCCCTGAACAGCTTCCAAGAACGGTGACTCACCCACATCCCTGGGCAGCCCATTCCAATGTTCAATCACTCTTTTTGTGAAGAATATTTCCTAATGCCCAGCCTAAACCTCCCTTGGCACTGCTTAAGGCTGTGTCCTCTTGCCCTTTCACTGTTTCCTGGGAGAAGAGCCAGATCCCCACCTGGCTGCACCCTCCTGTCAGGGAGTTGTAGAGAGTCATGAGGTCTCCCCTCAGCCTCCTCTTCTCCAGGATAAACATCCCCAGCTCCCTCAGCCACTCCTCACAGCACTTGTGTTCCACACCCCTCACCAGCCTTGTTGCCCTTCTCTGGACATGCTCCAGACCCTCCACGTCCTTCCTAAATTGGGGGTCCAGAACTGGACACAGCACTCGAGGTGCTGCCCAACCAGTGCTGAAAACAGGGGAAGAATCACTGCCCTGCTCCTGCTGGCCACACCATTCCTGATCCAGGCCAGGAGCCATTGGCCTTCTTGGCCACCTGGGCACACTGCTGGCTCATGTCCAGCCTGCTGTCCATCAGTGCCTCCAGGTCCCTTTCTGCCTGGCTGCTGTCCAGCCACTCTGTCCCCAGCCTGGAGCACTGCAGGGGTTGTTGTGGTCAAAGTCCAGGACCTGGCACTTGGTCTTGTTAAAGCTCACCCTGTTAGATTTGGGCCCTGGATCCAGCCTGTCCAGGTCCCTCTGCAGAGCCCTCCTACCCTCCAGCACATCCACACTCACACCCAGCTTGGTGCTATCTGCACATTTGCTGATGCTGCACTCAATGCCCTCATCCAGATCATCACTGCAGATATTGAAATCCACGCTGGCTGGCTCTGATCCCTCAGCCATCCTGTAGGTGCCCTGTGATGGCACTCAAGGTGATCTGTTCCATCACCTCACCAGGCACCCAGGTCAGGCTGACAGGCCTGCACTTCCCCACATCCTCCTTCCAGCCCTTCTTGGGCATGGGCTCACATTGGCACCTCCAGTCCTCTGGCACCTCCCTGCTGAGCCAGCACTGATGAGAAATGATGGAGAGCAGCTTGGGGAGCTCATCCAGCAGCTCCCTCATCCCCCTAGGATGGATCCCATCTGTTCCCAGAGACACCTGTGAGCATCTGAGTGGCTCAGCAAGTCCCCAGCTGCTTCCTCCTGGATTACAGGGGTCTGTTCTGCTCCCTGTCCCCATCTATCAGCCCAGAAGAAAACTTGTCCTGAGGACAACCTGGCTTATTGTTCCAAACTGAGGACTTGAATGGGTTAAGTACCTCAGCCTTTTTCTCATCTTCAGTTACTATATTCCCCACAGCATCCAATAAAAAGCTGAGGTTCTCCTTGTCCCATGGTTTCCTAATAACATATTTATAGAAATATTTTCTATTATTTTTCACAGAAGTGGCCAGGTTAAGTCTTAATTGAATTTTCACTTCTCTCATTTTCTTTCTGCATGACCTAACAACATCCTTAAACACTTACTGAGTTGCCTGCACCTCTGTCCAAAGGTGATGCACCCTCTTTTCTCCCTGAGTGCCTGGAAAAAGCTCCATACCCAGCCAGGCAAATCATTTTCCTCTCTAGCTCACTTCTGGCACACTGGGACAGGCTCCTCTTGCTCATTCATGATTTCTTTCTTGAAGTTTCTCCATCCTTCTTGGACTGCTTTGTTTTTAAGGACTGTTTACATTAAATAAGTCAGTTATCCCCAAATCCGTATCCTGAATAGGCTGAATTCTGCTCTTTGTAAGGGCAGTGTAGAAATTTTGTTGATGCCCCTCCTTCTTTCACAGAATATTTAAAACCTCAATAATTTCATGGTCACTGTACCCCAAACAGCCTCTGACCACCACATCTCCCACCAACCCTTCTCTGTTTATGAACAGCTGGAGAGAGAGCTTTCCTGGGCAGTGGGAGTGTTACCAAACATTCAGTAAAATAAAAAACTCCCAAACACCAATATAGCATTAAAAAGCAGCATTCTTTATTTGGCTGCATACACAGGGGACAGCTCCTCCCAAAGCCGTGCATGCTGAGTACAGGAAATTTGTGTTTATATTCTGTACTTTACAAACTTATTCATTGATTGTCCTGGACTAAACACACATATGATAATCATTTCCCCAAAATCATGAACATATTTCCCCTCCCTTTTACCCATGGGTTCTTCTGTCCTGGGGGTTTCTCTGGTGGTCCCTGGTGGTCGTGGACCCCAATGTTCCAGTTGGCCTGGCTGAGCTGGCAGGACACTGAGGCTGGGGAACTTCCAGTTCTCCTTCTCACACAACGGGCACTGTGCAGGTTCCAGAGGCCAGTGGTTTTGTAGATCAAGCATTGTGTTAGCTCAGCTGGGGTAGGCAGTTTATCATCTGGTAACATGAGGTCACAGAGTGGGCTATGACATCACAGAGTGGGGTATGCGAGGTCATTGAGTGTCACAGGCTGTCCCTGTGACATCACAGAGCTGACTGTGACATCAAAGGACAGAGGTGTGACATCACAGGGCAGGCTGTGACATCACAGGAGGGGTTGTGTGACATCCCAGCAGGGCTGTGTGAGGTCACTGGGTTGGTCACTCTGCCCCAGCCCCTCCTCACAGTTTCCCCAGACAAGTCCAATGCTGTTCATGCCCAGCAGGGTCCCCTGTCCCCTGGGATCCCCCTGGTCCACCTGGAGCCACAGCCTCCCCCAAGGATGTTCCACAAATCAAGCCCAGAGCCTGACACGGGGACAAGGGGCCAGGGCTGTGTGACCAGGACATCAAGGCCGTGGATTATCCAGGTCACTGGGGCCTGGTTTGGGTTGCCCAGGGCAGGAAAGATGTCTGGCAGCTGGAGCAGGGTGAGGGAAGGGCCTCCAAGGTGGGGCTGGAGCCCTTTGGCTGTGAGGAGAGGCTGAGGGAGCTGGGCTTGTCCAGCCTGGAGCAGGGAAGGCTGAGGGGCTCCTCATGCCAGCCTGGCAGTGCCACCCAGGAGCTGATGGAGAACACAGAGCCAGGCTCTGCACTGGGGGGGCTGGGGGGGACAAAAGACAATGGGTGGAAGGGGCAAGAAAGGAGATCAGCCAGGACAGGAGGAGTTAAAATGAGTCAGGTTGGTTTCAGCATTTCCTCAACATCAAAATTAGCCTGACTCCTCCATCTACCAGCGACAGCCTTGAAAACAGGGCATTGTTGGAGGTGTTTAACCCCCACTCCAAGCAGAGCATCCTGATACAACACTTGACCAGCGTTTATATCTGTCACACAATCATCTTTGTCCAAAATTGATTTTGTACACAAACCCCTTGTGGGTGGTAGACTCATCAGACACTGCTGGGACATCGCACAGAGCTGAGGGAAGAGCTGTGATGGTTATTAAATTGTATCCTGTTCAACTTTTGTTTGTTGACAGAGAAGAGAAACCTTCTGTGCCTCTGAGTCTCACCAGTTGCTGACCCCCAAAGGACACAAACCTGATGAGTTGTGGTTCCCACTGCAGTGCTGGCACTTGCACCTCCCTCCATCCCCACAGCAGAGCTGCCTTGTCCCAGAAAGTCCCTGGCAATGCAGGGATGAAGGAAACAGGACAGGCTGTGGGGATCAGGGGCAGGCACAGGCAGGGATTTGGGGTGGTTGTGAGCCCAGGGCAGGAGCCAGCCCTTGGCCTTGGTGAACCTCATCCAATTGTCCTGGGCCCATGGCTCCAGCCTGTCCAGATCCTTCTGCAGAGCTTCCTGCCCTGCAGCACAGCCACACTCCCACCCAGCTTGGCCTCACCTGGACACTGACTCAGGGTGCCCTCCATGGCCTCGTCCACATCAGCAAGAAAGAGATTTCACTGCCCTGGCCCCAATCCTGAGCCCTGGGGACACCCCTGGATGTGGCTCCATTGCCCAGCACTCCTTGTGCTGGAATTCTGTTTTTTATGGAGCTGTGCCTGCCTTTGGTTTTGTTTGCTGACAATAAATGAACATCCCTCTGTGTCTCAGGCAGCTCCTTCTCCAAGGAAAGCAGGTGGGAGTTGGTGCCAAGGAGCTGAAAGCTGCAGGCACAGCCTGGAGGGGAGGGAGCTCAGATTTGCACAGGGCTGCTCTGAGTCCCAGGGGTTGGATGAGGGAAATGGTGGGGTGGGGGTAGGGACAAAGTCAGACATAAAGAGTCTTGATTTTCATATTTCTTCAGACTGCATTAGGAGGTGCTTGGAATAAATGTCAACTGGAGATTGCTGATAACAGTGTATAGACTGGAAAAGAATAAACAGGAAAAAAAAATATTCTGTCATTACTTTTTAAATGTAATGCATTCATTTTCAGTACAATTGTGAAATCTGTCTAATTAACCAGAATGGAATTAAAACTCAAATTATTCCCATGGGCTTCCCTTGTTAGGGTGATTTGAAATGTTCATGAGCCCTGGGGCACTGAATTCCTGAACTGAAGAGCTGAAGGCTGAACAAGCCTCTGGAGCAGTAAAATTCAGCAGCAGCCTCCAAGTTGCTGAGGATGTCAGCAGCCCCCACAGAGGCCATCCCTGCCCAGAGACCGTGGGGGAATGGGCAGACAAGGAGAGCGTCCCTGGGGCTGGGGAAGCAGAACTCAGAGGCACCAGCGGGTCCAGGTGGAAATGGACTCTGGAATGTGGCTGTGAAAGCCCTGCCTGGGCTGTGCCAAGCAGGACACACAAGTCCTGACCCCATCCCCTGGCAATGGGGACTGGTGACCTCACAGGATGCTCGTGGCTGTCCCTGAGCAGTGGGATGTGGGGTGGGAATGGTGAGGGCAGGAGAGCAGCAGGAGCCCTCCAAAGCTCTGTGGAATTGGAGAGGAGGCCACCAGCCCTGTGGCTGGAATAAACTGGTGTCTTCTCATGGGCCTTGGTGGGAGGGACAGCAGCCACAGCCAGGGGACAGAAATGTCATTGCTGCTGGCAGGGGGGGTCCCAGCCCCCCAAGGCCTTTGTTCACCCCCACTGCAGCTCTCCTAGCCTGGCCTAGGTCTGTCCTGGTTCCCTGGCAGACTTTACCCAGTGCCCCATTTCCCCAGCTCCCTCTGACCGTGGGAGCTCCCAGAGCTTTACTGATGTCCCTCTGGCCTCCCTCGCTGTTGCTTCATATAAAAAGCAGTGTTTGGCTGAGGAATGGCCAATTCCTGTGGGATTCCCAACACCTGCCTTCTTCCCACACCCTGCTAAAGCTCCCGTGGCACTCAACCAGTCCCAGGCACAGCCTTGCTTCAATCTGTTCCTTCTCTCCCTCTGCCAGCACTGAAATCCATGTCCCATCCCCAGCCCCGCAGAGCAGCCCAGTCCTGTCTGGCCCTGCAGCAGGAACTGGAGGCACGGCAGGTCAGGGACAGCCACTCTGTGTCTGGAATGCTCAGCAGATGCTCAGCTCGGGCAGCTGCTGCAGCCCCAGGGCCAGCCCCGCTGCCCAGCACAGCAGCACAGAGTTGGCCCCGGGGCTCCTCAGGCCCTTAAAGCACACAAACACACACGGAGTGAAGCTGGAATACACAGAGAGCAAACACTGAAGATTGAAAGGACAGGGCAGACTCTGGTGATCAGGTACCAGGATCAGCCAGCAAGGTCCACTGAGCAGCCCCTGTTCACCATACAGCCAGAGAATGATTTGGGTTGGAAGAGCTCTGCTCTCATCTGACCCCCCTGCAATGAGCAGGCACATCCTTCACCAGATCAGATTGCTCAAAGCCCTTCACTGTTTACAGGAATGGGACATCCACAACCACCCAGGGAACTCGTTAACACAGCAATTATCAATCACACTTGTTACCACAGCAACTACCACAGCAACTGTTAATTTACGATTCCTTCCTAAATCTGGTGTCACAGCAAGCAAGGCTTGAACCACTTGTGATGCTCAGTTTCCATGGAAACCAGCAATAGGACCCCATTGCTATGGGCCTGTGCCATGGAATTCCAGAGCTGTGATGTCACCATGACAAGCATCAGCCAAACGCGCTGCTGGTGCCCAACACCACGGCAACCAGACATGGAAATGCTAAGCCAGGGACTGTTTCCATGGTAACCACCACTTGGGATGGCTGTCATGGCAACCATCATGGATACACTGCCATGTTGCCATGGACATTTCACTGAGACCTGTTGCTGTGGTTGGCTGCCACCACAACCATTTCAGGTCCTGTTGCCAAGGCTGGTTGCCATGACAACCATCGGGGCAGTTGCCATGACAACCTACACAGACACCCTCCATTGCTGCAATTTCCATGGCAACCATCAATTAACCAATTTCCAGGGACTTTGTACGACATTTGCACAACTCATTTGCCATGGAAACGATCCCACAGTACTGTGGAAGGTCAGTGCCATGGCAACCATCATAAAACTCCATTGCTACAGTTGGTTGCTGTCTTGGCTTGCAAAGCAGGATGTAACCAAAAGTGTGCATTCTATCACCATCTGTTAAAACCAGGTGGGGCAGTGTTCTTTATCTTTTCCACAACCCATCCTTCCTCCAGGAGATATCTCCTGTTAATGGGCCTTTGACTCCCAGTGCATGGCTGATAAAATTCCATCATCCCATTGGGAGATGCTCCAGCCAGGGGGAGGAGCCAAGACTTTCCTACCTAGACAAAATCTGAGCTTTCGAACATCACAGCAGCCTTTTTCCACTGGATTCCAGAGGAAAACCAGACCCTTCTGCATCATCACTGTACCTTCAGAGGAAAAATGCACGTTCTACAGGAGCACTGCTCCAACTGAACCACACCTGTCACTGCAGGAGGATGCAGCCACCATTTAATGGGACTGCACCAACACCCTGACTGACTGATGGGGTGTCAGGTTAGATTCTGACTGTCAATGTTTTGTGGTTTTCTGTATTACTGTATTTTTAAATTTTTTTCCTAGTAAAGAACTGTTATTCCTATTCCCATATCTTTGTCTGAGAGCACCTTAATTTCAAAATTATAATAATTTGGCAGGAAAAGATTTACATTTTTCCATTTCAAGAGAGGCTTCTGCCTTTCTTAGCAAACACCTGTCTTTCAAACCAAGACAGTGGCCATGGTAACTATCCTGATGCCTCATTGCCAGGGCTGGGTGCACAGCACTGACAGTGCTGGCCCCTGGTGCTGGGGACTGGTTTGGGCTGGGAGGAGTTAACTTCCTTCCCAGGGGCTTCTCTGGGGCTGGGCTTGGATTTGGGCAAGATTCCAGGAGGTTTTTGTTCCTGCCCAGAGCCAAGGCCTTTCCTGTTCCTCATCCTGCCCTGACAGTGAGGGGGTTGGGGGAGCACCAGAAAAGGGGAGAGACACAGCTGGGACAGGGGACCCTGACCTGGCTCCAGGGGACTCCCAGGCCATGTAGAAGAAGAATCAGTCTGGAAAGAAGGGACAGAAGCAGGAAGGGGGGGATGCTGGAAGTGATGGAGTTTGTGTCAATTGCCTGGAATGGAGCCCTGCTTACCTGGGGAGAGATGAACACCCACCAGCGTGGGGGAAGCAGGGAGTGAATTCCTGGCTCTGCTTCCTTGCACAGCTTTTCCTTCCCCCATGGACCTGTCTGTGTCTGAGCCCTGGAGTTGTTTGGTCTCTTTCACCCTCTGGATTCTCCCCCAGTGGGTGCTGCAGTGAACTGGGAATGAGGGGCAGGTGCCAGAGAAAGGGACACAGAGATGCAGCTGTGGACTTGTCATGGCACAAGCACAGGGACCCTGAGGCACAGAAACAGGCAGGTATCATTTCACACCCTTCCCTGCTCTTTGCATTTCCTGCAAGCTTTCTGGAGCATTGCTGGAAATATTTTGTAATTTCTGAGGTGATTTACACAACACCTCACAGGACACACTCATGGTATCAGGAGAATTATGTGCTATACTGTGGATTCATGTCCCTAGAAAATACCAAGGTTCTGATTGATTAGTTACTGTTTGAGTCTAGAAGTGGGCAGTACAAACTTCCATTTTTCACTTTCAACTGCTCATGTGGAAAGCACACTATATTCTTCCAGATCTTTGCACAATATTTATTAGTTACATACAAAAAAAAAAATTATTTACATCCCTACTCAACATAAGGAACCCAAACTACTGGCCTATCCATAAGACTACACAAAAAGAAGGCAATAAATATGTTTTGCTTTCCACTTCAGACAAATCTCGGATTTTTGATTTTTGATTCTATTTGAAAATTTTCCATTCTATTTGAAGATTTTTCATTCTATTGGAAGTTTGAAGAAACTTGTAGGTTTTTTGTTATCTCTAGGCTCTGAACTGGGAGTTGTCATTGTTGTGAAACCAAGATTAATCAGGATTAATACAGAAATAGATGTTCTAATCTATCCTTACACTTCTGTGGCAGAAGCTGCTGATCCCTAGGAAGGCTAGCTGGTGATTTCTGTCTGTGTTCAAATATTTAAAGCAACAACATTTAGTCCCACACTTTATATGTCAGAAAAACAATTTAATGGTATCTTAACATTGCTTTCATATCTTATAACATGCATATTTTACTCTTTATGAAGATGAAATATCTTTTAATGCAAGTAACTCTATTGAAACTTCCATTTTAGAAATTCCAAAACCGTTTTAACATAGTGAAAACAAAACAGTCTAAAAAGACAGGTCTAACAGCCAGTGAAATGGAAAAAACCAGAAGACTTCAGGCAAAAGTGCATACATTTAACACCTACATTTCTTTCACTGTGTTATCTATTCAGAAAAACAGTAAATTTAAAAGAACAGAAGTTCTTTAAAACCAGAATTTCTAATGACAGAAGCAGCTTTGAAACAACTTTCTATGTAGTTCTATTTTTTTCAAAATTTTAAATTGGCTAATTTGTGTCCCAACATTTTGAAGTACAAGGGAGGAAAGGTGAAAAATGCTCTGGAGAGGGATGCAGTTATAGATCTATGAAGTTTATATGTGTAAAGGAAATGAAAATAATATTAAACACACTGAGCACGACAGAAAAATGCAACAAAGTACTAACTCAGAGAATAACAACGCTGTGGAGGCACCAGGAAGCAATGCCAGGGCACTGGGCATTTCTGCATTTTAAGCAAAGAGCTTTACAGCTTCTGGAATTTTTCTTTTCCTGTCCATTTTGGAAACCGCCGCCCACCCCGCCTGGCGCATTCTCCTCATGGTTTGGAGTTTCAGTGCAGAGCCTGGAGATTTCCCATGGCATGGAGCTGGTGTCTAGGAAGGGAAATAAAGCCATCCATCAGTTTCTGTAAACAATCTCATTAATTGTTTGGTTTAATCTTATGAAAGGATAACATACCTTTTTTGGTGCTGTGGAATGTAATTGTGAAGCTTGTGGATAATCTTTGTACAATTTTTTAAACATTTCCTCTTCTGAGACTATGCTCTAATAAATTAAAAAGTTGTTTAGTCACACTATATTAAAAAATACTTTTTCTTTCCCCCTCAGGATATTAAACTATTAAAAAAAAAAAAAAAGTTAAGATGTTTTTATGAGGCATAACAGTTCAATAAAAAGAATGCAAATTATGTACATATAACCGCAATTCCAGAAAGAGCCAATTAAGTAAAAATATACACATAAATACTGGCTTGAATACAGAAGCCCCAACCCTTTATCTTCACTCTTAGACACAGCAGTGAGCACAAAGAACTGTTCAGCACAGGATTTGCTCTCTGGCTCTTACCAGGAGGTCAGTGTGCTCAGAGCTGTCTGACTGAGAATCCAGCTGGACAAGCACTTTTTGCTTTTTCCTTGTGCTCTGCTCCGAGGACAGGTTTGTGCTTCTTCCACTTTGCAGTTTATCTGTTGGAGGAGTCTTTATAATATATGTCTGGGAAGGAAAATGTTTGTAGTTTTAAATTCTCTTTTATGGGGTAAATATAGAGTCTAAACCAAATCTCATGACCCACTTTACAGTCTGAGTGTCCCAGAAGACACCTGAGAGACATGGTGGAATTATTTTCTTTCCATCCAAACACGAAGCAAAGACCCAAACAAAGTGGGGTGGGGTAGAAATATCCTTTTTATGGTTGCCAAACTAGGAGAATGAACTAGGAAGCTGTGGAAGAGTTGAGTTTCATGGCACATTGTTCTTTTTGTTTATCTGCAGAAATTCTGGTTATTCTCAATTGCAGCCACTACACGTGGACTGCATCAAACATCTCAGAAAGTGGAAACTAACAAAACTGCAGGAAGAGGCTTTCAGAGAAAGATTGACAGCAATATCAAGATTGGTGTTACTTGAAACAGCCCCTTCACTAGAAGTTAAACTGAGAAACATTGCAATAGTCCAGTGCAGTCCTTTTTTAGAAAGGTAACACCAAAACGATGGTGGATTCTGTTGTTCCAAAATGAAAACCACAAGCAAACTCCTGACAGGGAAGAAGGGCAAGTTCTGCAGTATTCAGTATTCAGGAATACTTTGATACTTCAATAATTTTTACAGCTATATAAACTTTTTTCCCTTCCATAGAGAAAAAAGTGCTTTTATAAATGGACACTTTTGAAGACTAAGTAAAACAATTCTAGAGATATAAAGCAACAACTGAGAAACAAAAATGACACACTGGGAGCCCTTCCATAAACTGCTGTCTAATGTCTCCATGGAATGGTATCACCCTTTAAAATCCCTGCTTATCTCAGGAAAAAAAAAATTAAGCATCTACAGAGAAGTAAGAAATACAGAGAAGTAAGAACACAAAATGTGTTTTGATGAACACAAATAATTTATCATGGCACTTCAATTGATTCTACACATATAAATACTTCCAAACTCTAAAACCAATTAAAAAGTTAAAGTTACCTTGTGTTTCTTTTCACTTTCAGGAATCATATTTCCAGAGTGCTCTTTTACAAGATTCTCCTAAAACAGAGTTATGTGATAGGAAGGAAATATTTATTTGAATTCAGTTGTTAAGAATCTTCTTGGTGTAATTACAGAACACAGTTTATAATCACAGACTGTTACAAACTTCACACAAATATATGACCAGACACTGTTTTTCTATTCAGTTTCATTCCTTACACAACTTCTAGAGCACAAGCCCAGGCCACACCTCACCCACAGTGCTCAGTTAGTGAAAAACTCCACCTTTTCTTCAATTTCTGCTTTCAGTTGTTCCTTAAGGGATGATAGTTCACGTTTCAAACATGACAGCTCATTTTCCTAAAAACAATTGAATAAAGGGTTAACTATGCCCAATCCAGAAAAAAGAAAACAGTCCAAAATACTTAATAGGGATATTCATTAGATACAAAAGATAATTCTATTTGTTTTTCAACCCTATACATGAAGCTTTGCTTTACCTTGTTTAAAATTAAAGACTGAAGTACTATAGGAAACAGGTAGTTGATCATAAGTGTTCAAGGTAAGACCTTAAAACACTTGGGAGAATGGGGTGAGAGGGCAGAATCGAACTATTTAAAACAAAAATTTCCTATTCAAACTGTGAAGTCAGAACATGACACACATGGCTGGAAGAGTAGACACAAACACACTGCTACTCCCATTTAGTTTTAGCAGCATTTGGAGTTTTTAGTGCCCAGAATAAGATCTGTAAGACAATAAAAGGAAATAAATTAGTGGTCTGATTTTTAGTGTTCAGTCCCACTAAAGCAGATAGTTAACCCCTCCCCAAATATTCAATAGGAAGAAGTAAAACATGACATTTATAATTCTATTACACTCAAGGTGTGTGGGTTTAACACAGCTTGGCTCTCAGTGGGGGTGGAGTGTTATAAGAACATATTCTATTATTGGCTTTTCACAAATATTAAAATGAATGCTGTATGTATAATGTTGGAAAACTCTGCTGTATGAATATAGTTTCTTTTAGTTCTGCTATTAACAAAATTTAGAAATAGTAGTGTGATAAATACATATATTTTTCTTGGAGTATAAAATGATGATGTAAAAAGGTTTTGTTCATGTATGAGAACGATAAAAATGAAAGAATGGTAAAAAAAAGATAATCAGGAAATTGTTCACATTCTTGGATTATTGGACACTAGAACCCCAGGGAAGAAAAAAAAATTGATTTACAGGTTGGGGGGGGGATGATTTTGAATAATGCTTGAAGATCTATGAATATACAACATGTTGATGCATTTAAAGAAGTGTTTTCTGAGTTAGTGGGTGGTCTTGGCTGAATGTCAAGCACCAAGCCTTTATAACCTTTTGCTTTATTTTTTGTCTCATTTTTTTTTATTCAACCTTTTAAATTTTACCAGGAAAGGGAACCTCGTTTTTCACAGAAGGAAGCCACAGAAGTGGCTTCGGAGAGAGAAAGCTTCTTCTGTGTCCAGCAGAGCCAATTTCTGAAGGTGGTGATGATGGACACATTGCTGGTCTGATTTTAAAAGTTGGTAATGCTTCTGTGATGACAGATTTAAGGAAGAAAAAAACTGTGTGCACTTCTTCTTCTTCTTCTGAGGGGTGGAAATGTGCGGCAGTAACGGCGCTCCAGTGTGTTCTCATCCCCCATGGTTTGAGGGAGATGTTGCAGTGTGTTCTCATCCCTCATGGTTTGAGGGAGATGTTGCAGCGTGTTCTCATCCCCTATGGTTTCAGGGAGATGTTGTGGTGTGTTCTCTTCTCAATAATTTGTTCCATTCCCCCCTGCATTGTTAAACTGTACCTTCCCACCTAGTTGTCCATCTTGCCCTAAACCTGCCCCTTGATCCAGAATGTTCCCTGTTCCTCCCACCATTAAGTTGTCAATCCCACTTTTTACCTACCCTTTAGTTTGGAAACTTCCCTGTCAATTCCCTGTTCTTTGAAGCCCCCTTTGATCTGTTTCAATTGTTCCCTCCCCGTGTTTCCTTGGGTTATGTATTGTAAACCTCACCTTGTGCTCCTTCCCAGCCTTCCCCTATTGGTAAAGAATTTGTGCCCTCCCCTAGAACCTCCCCTGTATAAATGTCCCTGCACACCCAGTTTCTTGGTCTGTCATCCCTGGAAAACTGAGATCAACCTTTCAGAGCTGCAAAACCCTGTAAGAACTTTACAATTGATAGAACTTGAGTAAAAATGAACCTGCAGACAACAATTTTCTCCTGAATCAGAGAAGGGGAAAAAGTGAAGACACGTGAAAAGAACGTGGTGACACTAAAGTCAGTGAGGGAAGGGAAGGAAAAGAAGTGCTCCAAACATCAGAGCTGAGATTCTTCTGCAAGCCATAGTGAGGACTATAACACACAAACTGTGTCCCTGGAATTCACAAAGCACATGGGGGAATGCACAGATCCACTCACAGCCCATGAGAAGAGGTGCCCATGCTGGAGTGAGTGGATGTTAAAAAGCTGTCATCTAGTGGGAAATTCAAACAAAGAGAGAAGATAGAGAAAGAGGCCCCTTGTTTCCAAACCAGAACAGCTCATCCTCAAAAGACTTCACCCCACGAACTAATGGCCCATGCACAACAGTTGTGGGAATTCTGTTTGCCTGTGGGAGGGACTCATGTTGCAGCAGGTCGGGCAGGACTGCTACTCCTAAAAAATAAAACCACACTGGAAAAGTTCAGATAGAACTGTCTCCATTGGGAAAGACCCCACAGCACAGCAAGAAACTCCCTAAGCAAACTGAAAAAAGATTTTTACAAGTGACAAACTGACTAGAGGTCACGTTTTGTCTCCCTGTGCTGTTGGTGGGCAACAGGGAGGGACTGGGATAAAAGGTGTTCTAAAGGTTTATTTTAATTCTCATTACCCACTTTCAAATCTATTTATAATACATTTTCTTGATATTGTTGAAGTTCGAACTTGTTTTACCCCTAAACTGTTTTTCTCCTAATCCTTATCTCAATTCATAAACCCTTCAATTTTTCTTTCCCCTCCTCTATTCAACTACAGAAGAGAAAAATGAGTGAATGGTTTTTTTTGTGCGTGCCTGAAGCTTAGCCAGTATCAAACCACTACACAAGAACATCAGCCCCTCCACTGAATTATTTAACATTGGAAAGTACTCCTTACCAGTGCTCTTTCTGATGATAACTGCTTTTGCTGTTTAATTTTATATACTCTTAATTCTGCATCTTTTTCTTCAACCATTTTATCATATTCGTTCTGTGTTAAAAAAACCAAACCAACAACAAACTCAAAACATGTGATTTGTAACATGGAAATGTTACAATTATAGATCTATCCAGTCTTAAAACATCAGTTTTTCAAACCAGGCTCCTCAGAAGATCCAGAAAGCACCATGAACAAACACTGATGCTTCTGCAGAAACTGCAGAAATCAAATGCTCAATGCAGTATTATTTTGTGGACTGGCAGAGAGTGCTTTATTTCTATGCAATATGTGTTCAGCAGCTAAGAGCCAGCCATGCTATTTTTATTAATGGGATCTGCAAAGATACTGCAAAAGAGAGTAACAGAAAGGTAAACTAAAATGTATCAAGATAAACTGCTGACAGGCACTAAGTAATTTCCCCAGAGAAGGAGGCCAAACTGATACTGAAAAATACTGCATTCAGAGGGTATTAAAGGAAGCCTAACTTTAAAATAAAAAATTAAATCCTAGAAGTTTAGAGAAATGAAATTTATCTGCCCATAGGGATATTTCCAAAATCTTCAAATGAATTTGATTTTAGGTGATGAAAAGTCAAGCATGTGTTCAGCTTCCTTTTCCCAGACTCAGGCCTCTTTGTGGGTTTGAAGGGTTATTAACACATTACAAATGCCAGCAATCAGTAAAATCTCTTACCTTGTGCTTTTCCATAAGTGCCACCATTTCAGTTATCTTGTGCTGACAGTGGATATCAGTTTCTCTCTGTATCACTGCTGCTTCCTCATAAAGCAACCTCAGCTTTTCTACCTGGGAGCAGTAAATTACATTTCATTCATAAACATAACAATATATATTTTAAAAATATTACTTTAATTTCTTTTTCCCCCTGTGGGTGCAATGTAGTCTTGGACTTCATTTGTTTTTGAGATCCTTTTCAAATCTGACATCTTTTATGCAGATTGTTAAAATGGGCAAGATTAAAGGTACAAGTTCACTTTGAACCCAAAGGCCATTTCAAGCACTCTGCCCTAACATTTCTTAGCATTACCATCAAAAAATGTGTGGGCAAAAAAATACTAATATGGGAGAAGTTATAATCTCATTTAGCTATGCTGACTTTATACCAAGGGTAGAATTTCTTTGAACTATATCTAGAAAGAAAGAATTTTTAACTGGGCTCTTATTTTCAAAGACATATTCAAATATTTCAACTTAAGCACCTGATGTACTAAAGCTTTGCTCACAGGCATACACAACAACCATTTCTGTTGATAAGACTGAAATGTAAGAGCAAGGGCTCTGGTCAATAAAGCTTCATAAAACATTTTAAATAAAAAAAAAATTAATTGCAGTAAAAATTAACACCTCTCACCTGTTCATTAAGTTTCTTTTCATTCACTTTTCTTGTTTCTATCTCTTTTTGATAGATGTCAACTGCTTCCTTATGTTGCTTGTTCATATTTTCCATTTCTAACAGCAATTTCTTCACCTTTTGGGAATGCAGAATTGCTGCTGTTATTTGTTTAGGAATTAATATGTTAATTTTTTTTTTACCTCTTATTTTTGAGCAGAAGCACACTGTTACTTCTCAGGTATATGATTAAAGTGTTTCCTATTTAAAAGTTCAGGTTTTTTTTATAAAGAACTGAACTTTGTCCTGAGGTGAGTTAGAAAATACTCAAAGAACCAATGGCAACAGCACAATGGGAAAGACTGCCCTAAATGCTGTGAATTCCTTGGAAAAAACCAAATACAGATGGAGATTTTATTCTCTCTCTTGTAATTCTATGTAAGATTTTCGCAGGTTTTATGGGACATTTTCCTCCCAGCTGTGCATTTTGATTACAGTTTTTCCTTTTAAGTTTCTCATATGAATATCCTCCCAAAAGTCCACTTCTTTCTCTAAGTGCAGTACCCAAAGCTGGACACAATGTTCCCATCAGAGGGATTTACAGTGCAGAACACATTTAAAGAACAGCCTGAAGTGAGTAATGTATGTAAGTCTTTTAAATGCTTTTCTGTCACAATGGGGTTACTGTTCAGTCCACTACCAATAAAAGGAAAAAAAAGAAAGGGACTGATTGGAAACATAATTAATTGTGATGTGAAGTCCATCTATTTTAAATGTCCAATAGTCAGTGCCCAATGTTTAAAAATGGAAGCATCTTCTAAAAACTATGAGCTCATTCCTGCACAATCTGTATCCTAAATCCATAAACCAGCTCACAATGTATTTAACAAGTACTGTCATTAGTTACACTGGGACTTAAAAACATTCACTTCATCTTCTGTGTGATGTTATTTAAACCTACCTTCCCTTCATGAATACTGGTTTTTTTGCTTTCTGCAGTAATTTTCTTTTTCAGCACCTGATTCTGTTGAAATAAAACAAAACAAGCACTGCACTTTAATAAGTTAACAGAATTATGTAATGGTTTAACTGTGTCGAGAATGTCAGAATCTTCAAAATTCCAGCTTTCATCAAGTTCCTGTTATTGAATGGAGTTCATTCCATAACTCTCTCTTGTGCAGTTCAGGTTCCACAACAATTCTCCAAACAAAAGAATGCTCAGATAATTACTGTGAAAATCCTGTTTCTTCATGACCTTAAGAAAAGCTCCCCCTGAGCAACAACAGGGAATAACAAATGAGGGGCAGAATGGGAATTAAAACTAAGATGCTGCTGACAGAAGGTGTGAAGATGTCATGACCAAAAATACAAGTTATATATATTTTACAGTGAAGTTTCTACAATTTGTGCTAGTGCAGAACTTTTTTCTACAAGTGGTAACTGTGATGGGTCCTTATTACAAGTACATAAATAATACTATATAGTAAATGAAAAAAGTGTAAGTTTGTTAAAGATATTATTTTTGTAATTGCTTTTTTCAAATTAAGGCTAATTTAACAGATCAAGTGATTCCAAAGACGACTCCTTAATTTGATCAGTTAGGATAAGAAAGGAACATTTTTAAATTACATAGGTGTATCTAAAGGTATCACAGCAGATGAAAAATGCTGAAAAGTCACCCCAAAATACCATGTGTTGATGTATTTGTGACTCTCAAAATCTCTACACACCTCCTGCTGCAACTCTTCAGAGCATTTGGCTTTATTTTCCATCTGTTTCTTTAAATTATTAACCTGAAAGAGATATTTCAAACATTAATTAGTTAAGTCCTAAACATTACTCCCTGTGTTAGCAATTGCTGTCAACATTCCCAAACATGCACTTGCACCAGTCTGGTTTATTCTGATGGGACTGAAACACAAGCTGATGTCTTAGAATGACTGGAGTTTGAGCCATAAAGTATTACAAGATGTTAATTAATTTAATTAATAGCAGTGAACCAGTTCCTTAGTGGTTATAGAGTTAAGAAAGAAGAAGGAAAAAACCTCCAGTATCTTCACAATTTCAAAAATACATTTGTATGAAGTTCCCTACAATCTATGAAAAAATGAATTTTCCCAATTATTTTCTAGACTCTTCCAACTGCTTTTCCTTTCTTGAAATTTCATTTTCAATACTCTTAATCTGAAATTAGAATTGTATATCTTTGACTTTTACAATGAAATTATGAAATCTGTTTTAATGCTAAAAACCCCAGGTTGCTTTGAAACTACAGAAAGTAAAAATATTTGAATCTATTTAAGCTAGAACTCACATTACATATAAAAACTAATCTAGAGCCCATCCATCACGCAGTGGGTATATGAAAAAAAAAAAAGAAAAACATGTTCCCTGTTTGCCTGAAATCAAACAAATCTTTAATATTCAATTTCCCAGCAAGGAATAAACATCCCTGTGACTGTGCTTGTCTTTCAAAATACCAGGGCTCAGCATGTGGACACACAATGTCACAGCTGGCAGCAGCTGTGACAGGAGAAAGCCCCTGGCAGAGACCACATCCCCCAGGCAGAGCTTTGCAGAAAAAATCCCAACAAACGTTTTACATTTCAGTTCTGTCCTGCAGGCTATGTAACATATTTCCATACGTACGTTTTCTTCCTTTTCATCCAGTTTACTTTGAATCTCTTCACCTGTCTTTGCCATTTTCTCCTTCAGAGACTCCAGTTCATTTCTAAGGGCCAAACTAACAAGCATTAGTAAATATTTACTTCTTACCTTCAACTTCCTTTCAGTACTAATAAACTCGTATTTTATTTTCCACAAATAGCTGCTGATGTTGATGGGAATTTCATAAGCTGCTCAATGAAAATGTTCTTAAAATGAAGCAACATGCCTAGTAAGTCAAGATGTGAACTGTCCATACTTTTTATTTTAAGTAGGAGAAGATGTTCCAGCTAACCTAAGGAAAAGACATCCTAACCTGGACTATTGTAATGCAGCTCTGAAACATGGGAGGCTGCCTGTCTATTGAACTGATGGTACAGAGATTTCTGCAGAGTAACACTCAGCCAGTTTTGCCTTGTCACATTTCATCCATAACCCTGAACTTCCATTTTCATTTCCTTCACACCTAACATGTCTAATGCACAACAGGACAGCTCTTTCTATGTAAAACAAAATGATGGCAAACATTGTTCCTGTAGCAACAGGTATTTCTAATCTGATAAAATTTGTACTTGCCAACAGCAGAACTGAACAGTTTCTGTTTAGCTGTATTATCTAGAAAAATATTAATCAAAAAAATCCCAGAAAGCAACATATGAACACAACTAACTATCTGAATCTACTTCCTTTAACAATATCAGATATTAATATTTGTTTTCACTTGCCTTAGCTGGCCATTTGCCTCTTCTAGGTTTACAACTAACTGCTTTGTATTTTCTTCCTTTTTCTCACTATCCTAAAAAAAGACCAATGTCAGCAAAGAAATAAAATTCAAAGTGACTTCTTAAAAAATTCAAAGACATCCAAAGCACACTGACCTGCTTTATTCACAAGTGTAAATACACTTCTTGCCCAATTCAAGCACAAAAAACAGTTTCGGTACTCTACAGAACCATGTCATGTTGCAGTTTATCATCTGATTTGTAAAACTGAGCACTGTCCTTTAAAAAAATCTGGAATTTTACAACTTGCCTCTTGTTTTTCTTGCAGTTTCCTGAGTTCTGCAGCTACATCATTTCTCTCCTGTGCTATTTGTTCTTTCTCTAATGAAAGCTTATTGAGACACACTGTTAGTTGTTCATTCTTTAACCTAATTTAAAACAAATGGCCAAGAGGAATAAGAACATGCATTTTGAAATCTCCTTTGAAGTTAAATATACCCATTATCAAGTGTTACTCCATGCTGAAAAAAGTCCAGGCCTTTATCTACAAATACAGGATTTGCAGTAGTCACAGTGATATAAAAAGGAGATAGAAGAAGTAAAGAAAACCAGAGTCAACTTTTATATAAATATAATGGTCTGTGAAGATGATGTAGTTCAAAGCAGGATTAACAAGGAATTCAGAAACTTTCTCTTCTTGTTAACAAAGTCAGAGATATGGAAGAACTACATATTCCATAGAATAATACAAATAGAGAAAATGTAATTTACAACTGTAAGTATATAATTTATGTTATATTGTGTGATTCAAAACTTCCACTAGAAAACAATCACAGCTCATTTCACTGTGGATTAAAGTAACTTCTATATAACACCAAAAAAATTAAATACTGTGTTTTCAAAATGGTCATACATCTCTTGTTGAAGATCTGTTTTCAGAGCCAAAAGCTGGTTTAAATGATCTTGCTCCTTTTCAGCTGTACTAGTCAGCTGTGCTTTCAAACCATGCATTTCTTTCTGCAGAAGGAAAAAGGAGTTTTGAGCACACATGTGTAAACTACAACTCATGGTGGTTGTCAGACACGAGCTAACAGCACAAGGCTTTCAGAAGAGCCAAACAACATCCACACCATGGGTTATCCAGACTGTACCTTTACATATCTCTGCTGGGATATGAAGTGGTGTGAGATGAGAGCTCTGACACCAGTGCTGTACCTGGCCCCTGCTGTGAGTTTCATTACCCAGTCTGCAAAACTATTAAATTAGAGTCCTTGGACATCATTTTAAATAAAGATATTTGCTTCAGACTTTACAAGCTTTTGCATTCATCTAAATAAAAAAGACTAAAGAAACATCATAGAATTCCAGTTCTATAGGATAGAGCAGAAAGGCAATCAAGAGGGCTGTGCCTCCATCCTCAGTACAGGCACTGTAGGAGTGCAAGGGGCAGCAGCCAGGCCCCTGTGCACAGGAGGACAGAGATCTCCTGCTGTCACTGCTGTGAGCAGAGCAGCTCAGGGTGGGACACTGCTCTGTGTGCTACTTCCATGTACTTGTGTTCAAGTTAGGATGTGTAACTTGACTATTTATAAAAACATGTTTTATTATTGCCCTATTGTCCTATTTCACACCTCTCTGATTTCTCTCTCCAAATTTTTCTCTCTCTGCAATTTTTTTACAGCAGCCTCAAGATCCTTCTTCAGCAAGAATCCTCCAATTTGCCCATTTTAGAAAACTAGTGAAACTCAGTTCAGAACACTCAATGCACAGATTGTAACAACAAGCAGAGGTAGTAAAATGCACACCTGATTTCACACTACCTTAACTTTAGTTGATATGGTTTCTTGTTAGACTTGTAAATATAAAATCATCATGAAAATAAACCTCTGTTAATAGTGTAATTCATATAGCTTAGACTTCTGTGACAGAAAATGGGCCTGTGCCACAGTACAGCAGGGTGCACAGAGGCCAGAGCTAATTACCTTCCTGTAAGTAAGAAAAAAATGGGAAAACTTTCTATCCAGAGGGATATAAAGGCATTCGAATGGGCATGAATGAAGAAGGAAATAACCAAAAACCTGACAAGGAAAACCAAAACACGGGAGACAAGAAAAACCAAAAACATAGGAGACAAGAAAACCCAAAACACAGGAGACAAGAAAAACTGTGGTAATAAACAAGATCTTCAAAGAAAACACTGAAATTGTGGATGAGAAAGTTTAGTAGAAATGTTAAGGTAGACTAGACTGTATTTATTTATGGCATTTAAGGCACTTACAAAGCAAGAGGAATTTCATATGAAAAGCAAATGCCATGAGACTAATAAAATGAACATTTACCAGAGTTTCTGACAGCTCTTCAAGTTGCACTTCTTTGTCACATTTTAACTTAGTCATCTCTTCTACAGCACATGTAATGCAAAATTAATGGAACAGAAATAATTTTTCATACTTAGCAGGCAGTATAACACACTTACCCTTTTGCAATAGCCAGTTCTCAAAACTTATTGGATTAAGTTCAGAAACTGTAAAGCTCATTTATGACTCAATCTAAATGTAGACTTTGAAAAATGATTAAGAAAGACATGAGCAAATCTATATCTGAACAGAAACGAATTATTTATCTTAAATAAAATTCAGAGCCTATTATGTTTTCCACAATTATGCCTTCAAATAAACCATGAACTGTAAGACCAGAGTATTCTCCAAGTATTGATGCATCTGCATTGTTCCAGAAAAAAAAAAGTCTGAACTGCTGAAAGTTCAGATCACATGGATATGCTGAAAAAGGAAACCAGTTATTACTAACTTCCACATGTTTTCTATGTGCACATTCACAATACTGGTATTTTTTGCAAGTACTCCACACCAAGGTCGTGTTTGGTGTGGAATTCTCACAGGTCTCATCCTGCCTTGCTCTAGACAAGCATTAGCAGTTCACTTTGGAACATTTCTCTTTAGATGCCCTCAATGTATACAGGGACATCCAATTCTATTTCTCATCTGTCAGATGAGATCCAGCCCCATGTGCTGCACAGCAGGAAACAGTGCTGAAGGCAGAACTCTTACTCTGGGGGCTGAGGAGCACATCCCCAGAAACCACACGATATCAAAGCAGGATTTAAAGATAAGCCCTGCCACATCCAGCATGGGGAGGGTCTGCAGAAACCTTAATGGGAGAGTTTTATCTCTGCTACAAGCTACAGAAATCCTGTCTGCTACTCCTGGCACCTGCAGTGCTACTGGTCTTAGCTGGAAACCAAAACTGCTTCCATGAGAATTCATGCATGGATGGCCTTGCCATTGGAGCTCTGCACAGCACTGCCCTTTGGCTGTGCAAGGACCAATGACCACCAAAGAAAAGGGAGTCAGGTGAGTCCAAATAAATGCAGGCATTCCTGACAGGTACAGGTAACATCATTCCTCCAAGTACTACAGACAGTCCATTTCCAGAAAGCAGCAGAAAACATTTTTCTTACTGCCTAGCTCATTTTCTGCCTTTCTCCAAGCCTTACCCAGTTCAGCAGACTTCTTTTGGAGCTCCAAGGTAACCAGCTTTGATTCATCTTCGTATTTCTTTGATCTAAGAAAATGATAATTTAAAACCTCCAAATGTACAGTACAAAGCACTGCATTTGAAACTTGAAGGACAACAGGACAGTGTCTTACCACAAGTACTTGAAGAACATTTACCTTTCAACAGGCAGACAATATATCAGCTGCAACACCTACCAAATTTCACTTTTACAACTTCAGAACAGCAGACATTCAAGTCAACAAATAAATACTTACAGAAATTTGTATTTCTTGAAGACAAAATTATCGAAGTTGGAGGGGGAAAAATTTTACTTTTTATAGACCAGTATCAACCAGCACAAATATAAAAAAATTACATTAAATTCCCTGCATTTAGACCACTGTATCAAAAAACCTCCAAATTTCAGCTTCATTTCCAGTTGTTCTTGATTTTGTCATAGACTGCAACCTGTAAGATGCCTCTGAATGGAAACTCTTTAATTTACCTATTTTGCTCCTTTTGCAGCAAGCTTTTCAAATTGGCAGTAGAAATCTCAAACTCCTCTGTCACAGCTGCAAGCAAAGCCTTCACTTTTTTACATTCTTCCTCCTGTGCTTCCTTTTCTCTGGTGACCTCAATTAATGTTTTCACTGTAGTTTGGAATTCAGCTTCTAAGTTCTTCTGAGAAGCCTTCAAAACATGATCTAATTTCTAACCATGTTTTGCAACAAACAGCTACAGTTGTTTCATATCTAAAGTATCCATAATTATTTATGCAAATACTCATCTAGTTTATTTAAATTGTAAAACTGTAAGCAAGGTGTACCTCTGCCTTTTGCAATGAAATGTCAGCCTCTCCCAGCTTTGCCTTCAAATGTTCTTGACTGACCTGGGATTCCTTTAACATTTCTTCTCCATGTACTAAGCAAAAAAGATGTATGTTTATATTTTTAAAAATAGGATATTTACTAAAAAAATGCTGTTAGAAATTCGAAAATACATACATTTATAGAATTTAACAAAGGCCAATGGTACTGCCATCATATACTATAAAACCTTTGAATATAAATGGCTTAAAAATATTGAAAATCAAGGTCTGAAAAGTAAGTGTCCTCAGTGGCACCTGCCTGACTGTAAATTTGCAAAGCTGAAGCAATGTGTTTTCCCCTTGCAATTTTCAAAACTTCTCACTGCTTGACTCACCCTAAAAATTACCCTGCCAGTTCTCATCCCACATAAGCAGCTTCTATTTCAAAGATAAGCCCCAAAATTCTGCTGCCAACCAGCAACAGAACAACTATCACAACCCTGTTTCCTATGCTTCTAAAAACAATTACATTTAAACACAGCAGACAGAACTCTTACATTTTGCTTCTAGCAAGTCAGCAATCTTATTTTGTGATATCTGCAGCTGAGCCTGGATGTCTTTTATTACACCATCTTTTTCATCTCTCTGTATGGCAAGAGCTGAAATCTAGCAAAATTAAAGAAATATCATGATCAAGTGTGGAAAAGGGACAGAGACTCATTTCCATTTGGACCCCAGGTATGATAAGCTGCTGTCATTCAAGTTACATAAAGTTGTTGATCTTAGCCAAATATTGATCAAGTCACATTACTCCAAATGAAAAAGTCCTCCAGTTCAAAATCAAACTGTGAATTTCAGTAGACTAAAGGTCTGAAACATCACTAAACTTAGCAGAACCTGACTTAAATGCAGCTTCAGCTGTTATTTTGTCTTTTCTACTAATACCCAGAAAGACTTCTTGGCTCTTGCATTGCCCTTTTAGTCACAAATAAAGCTGTTACCACATATTAAATGGTAAAACTGAGCAAACCTGCTTCTCCTTCTGACTCACTTGCAGTTTGCATTCTTTTTCAAACTTGTCCACTTTTTCTGCTTCTTCTTTCACTTTTGAGATACAGTAATATTCACAGTTAATATTCTAGCTGAAATATACTCCAAGTTCAATACAACTTCCAGTTTAACATTTCTTGCAATTGTACAGCTGTACATTTTGTTTCCCAAGAGTAACTGCTGAGGCAATATTTGACTTTATAATCAAAATATAATTTTTTTTGCCAGCTTTCCACAGAATTAGTCCATTACTCCATGTTTGTTATAAGAAACTAACAGAAAAGAGCATGTGAAAATGAAACAGGAGCACAAACAGGAACACAGCAGCCTGTACATATAGAGAGAGAATTTACCTGAATTTTGTGTAGCTATACACTAGTGCATTACCATTTAAGTAAACCAACTACAGGAAATAAATATTAATCTCTAGGCTGTACTTCACAGACAAAACTTGAACTTTGAGTGACTATTTGAAAAATAAAGTTCCAAATTTGGCCCAGAGGAACAACAGCAGAAGGGGCCAGGCAGTGAATACAGGCAGCAGGAATAAAAGAGGGTCCCAGTGTCTCAGTGTGACCTGCTCACCATTCACATCTGTCTGCCCTGACACTGCACATTTTTTATGTGTAATAAATGCTATGAAATACAAAATTGTTGAGCCAGCAGCATGAACACAATAAACAGAATTCTCACGTTTGAAACTCATTTCCAATCTGTCCTGCTCTGCTTGCACACGAAGCTCTTCAAATGCCACTGTCATTCTCTAAAAACAAAATTTCATATTTGAAGCTCAATATTGGAAACCCTGGAAGTTCCCAAGGGGCTGCTGCCAAGCCCAACCATTCTGAGAAATCACCAGGTAAGTGAAACAGAGTCCAAAAAGAAGACAGAAGTTCTGGCAGTCACCCAGCACTAAGCAAATATCACACCCATCACATGGATCCACATCCCACATATCACATCCATCACATGGATCCACATCCCACATATCACACCCATCACATGGATCTACATCCCACATATCACACACATCACATGGATCCACATCCCACATATCACACCCATCACATGGATCCACATCCCACATATCACACCCATCACATGGATCCACATCCCACATATCACACCCATCACATGGATCCACATCCCACATATCACACCCATCACATGGATCCACATCCCACATATCACACCCATCACATGGATCTACATCCCACATATCACACCCATCACATGGATCCACATCCCACATATCACACCCATCACATGGATCCACATCCCACATATCACACCCATCACATGGATCTACATCCCACATATCACACCCATAACATGGATCTACATCCCATATATCACACACATCCCGTGGATCCACATCCCACATATCACACACATCCCGTGGATCCACATCCCACATATCACACACATCACATGGATCTACATCCCACATATCACACATCCCGTGGATCCACATCCCACATATCACACATCACAGGGATCCACATCCCACATATCACACCCATCCCATGGATCTACATCCCACACGCTGCTGCACTTTCTCCATTGAATGTGCTTTATGTAATACAAAAATAATTCTTGAAGAGGGACTGAAAACCTGACTTCCTGCATCACACATGACATGATATGGACACAGAAAGTATCCCAACATAAACATGTAATCAGCTCAGCATGTCCACACCCACATTCCTTTTAGCCAGCTTATGTCACTTACTTCCATGTTGCCATGAAGTTCCTCATACAATTGTCTTGTTTCTTCTCTTTCCTGTTCATCTATCAAAGCAAGAATTTTTAAAATTTTTTCTTTTGAAATTTTTTCTTTTGAAAAAGAATGCCAACTGTCCAAGTCATTTTCCTTAATCAGCATAATGAATTTAAAAAGGAATTATCAGCTCATTTCTTATTAAATGAGGCATCATGAAATACAGTGCCAAAAGCCATACAATCTAGGGAAAATGTGTATTTCATTGAAATATTAAGCAAGCTCAGCTTTTAAATTTCCTTCCCAATATATATTTTTGACAAGTGTAATTCTGGATCAATTTATGTAACCATATTAATTCTTATAGTATTAATGTTGAATAATCATGTATCAAAGCTGTTAGTATTTGATAAACTGTAATATAGGGTTTAGCACTGAATTTCTTCCTATCAGCAGATACCTATGACCACAGAACTGTCATTATAAAATTACAACAACACTCCATGTCCATATTTTCCTTCTTTCCTTTTACTCTTTTAATTGGTACTATTTTTCCCTATGAAAACAATTATAGAAAAGAATAGTAGGAAACAGAGCTATCAAAAAAGAACAGTACATCTATACACAAGTGTTTCTAGAATTAAGGCTAAAAAGAAATAGACACTTCTTAAATATCCAGGATCAAATTAGTAAAATTTTAATGATTAACAATTAACAATTCTACATTGCATATAAAGCAGAATTGCCAATCGAGAACATGTTTCAAAGACCTCAAGAATTTAAACTTTATTAAGTTATCCAACTGTCTTGACTTGTTGAGTTATATAAGAAGAATTCTAGTTACTCATTATACCTTCGGGTTAAGATCTTTTTTCCCCACTAATGTGTAACTGCTGCAAACAGGAAATGCCAGCTCTGGAAATTTCTTAAAGTGTGCTGGGAATTTAAAGTAGATTCCACTGCCTCAAAACAGGCATGAAGTGCCACTTCATATCTCTCAGTATCTTCACAGTCCCTGGATGGGACTGAAAACCCTCAGAGGGCTGAGCAGACTCGAGGGGAGCTGCACTGCTCTGCAGTGGCTGTCACTGCTCAGCAGGGTCTGGCACTGCCTCAAACCTGGCTCAGTGTTCAGGCACCCAAACAGCTCCCAGGCCTGGAAACTTTCAGCAAACGATTTGACTGGCTTCAAAAATCCTCTGGATTTAGCATTACAAACCTGATGTGTGTTAGTCCTGTGGCTTCACTCCTAGTTTTGTGAGCCACTTAAATTTCACTCCTCATTTTAAGAGTCACATCCAGCCAATCTCAGCTGGAGAACACATCTGGAACAGCATGAGAACCTTTCTGTGAATTTAGAGCAAGCTAGAAGTACTCTCATACATCTCATTTACTCTCATAAATCAAAAATAAAAAAGTATTTACATTTGCTGGTCTTTTCTGTGAAGAGAGTGCAGGTTTCCTTGAACAGAGTACACAGATGCATCGAAGCAGTGGCTCTAAAGGAGGGAAAAATACCATGTTTTCATAGCAGTGCACAGTATTTTATACTAAGTATAAATATATGTATATATTTAATGGACAAATTTTATACCAAGTACCTAAGGAGCAACAATGTACATGACCTTCACAATTTAACTGCTATATGAAACTGCCCATATGAAAACTGATTATTTTCACCAGAAAAACATCTATTTGGTTACATTACTCACTCTTTCTGGAGATCTTCTTTTTCCCATATTTCATCTTCCAGTTTCAAATGGAGTTTATCATTTTTTAACTAATTTCATAGGGAATAAATGCAAAAAGACACTGTTGTTGAAAAATACATTAGAAATACACTCTGACTTCTCAAATCCCACATGAAAATGTAATTTTGGGTATCAGCAGACAGAAGTCTATTTAACTGGTATTGCATGCTGAGTCATCTTTTGCATGAAAGGCAGAATAATTAATGAGCAATGACTTACCAGCAACTGAGACACTTACAGGTAAATTCTTCATGCACACACTCATACAGGACAGGTGCACACACCTTCTCAAAACAATCATTTGCTCAAGGCACAAACCAAACTGCAACATTCTGTAATATTTAATTGGATCAATAATATTGTCATACTAAATCAGGAAGCACTTAACTTCATCTATTCAATGTATATTGTACAATACTGGCCTGCAGTTCTTGAATGGTTTTATTCTGTGCTTCAATAATCTCTCTACTTTCTTGGAGTTTTCTTTCTTTCTGGTTTAGTTCTGATTCCATAGTCAGTTTCCACTGCTTGATCTTCTCAGCCTCATTGTAGAGTTTTGAGAACAAGTCATTCCTTGTTTCTGTATTCTATTAAAACAGGTTCCACAATTTAATCTCAAATACTATCTAATTAATACTGTTGTAGATAAAATATTTTATCTCTTAGAAACATCACAAGAGTAATATTTTTCCACAGATGGTGATATAAACTTATATATGATCAGGAACCAAAGTTTAAATCTTTGTGCATCCACTATGTAGGTATCAAAAGGCATTACAGACCACACAGGAGACACAAATACAACGAAAATCTTTAAATCTTACAGATTAAATTAAATTAAAACTCACAGACTTCATAGGCACTTCAAATAAAGAAAAAACAACAACAACAACAACAACCAACATTGCAATCACCCTAATTGTTAAGGATTTGTCTCCAGGCATGTTCACTGAATCACAAATATCTCCTCTAAGTGATTCAGCTTTAAGCAGGAGACAGAAAACACAATTCCCTTTTGACTACTTCCTTCAGCCCTGAAATATCTACTCAATAATGCTTTAAGCACTGTTTGGGAACAAATTTCAAAGATCCCAAGAAATTAGATATGCAGAGTTGATACTTAGCTGACCTCTTCATCTACTTCAGAGCAAAGCTTGACTTGCTGGGAAATTATATCTGAAACATGAAGAGATGTTGATCAATGTATTTCTAAAAAATACTAACAGTGAAACTGTATTTAACAATGTTACCAGATATGAAACTCTAAGACTACTCAAAAAAAAATTAAAACTCGACAATATAAAAAAATTTAAAGAATGTGCATGGCCAATAGTCTTACCTGAATCAGTGATTTTGCCAGGGTTGGACACATCGAATGGCAATTTAAAATCATCGTCCAAGCATTTGTTAAAACTCTGCACAAATTTAAAAATTAGTTAATTGTGGGTAGATTTGTAAAAAAGGATTATAAAATCCTGAAAAAAACCCCAAAAATCCTAGAGATGATAGAATAGAATAGAATAATATAGAAATAGAATATAGAAATAATATAGAAATAGAATTTTTCATTAATAAATAAGCTGCCTACAATTTCAAAGCCCAAGGTTTTGGTGAAGGCTTTGGAACTTGCTTGCTTCTTATTTCACAGTGGTTTATCAAACTTGGTTTTTTTCAGTTTTCTTTATTATTATTTTTGACTGTGGCCAAAGGGGAAGCTTTCAATGCAGGGAACTCAGCAGCTCCTGCCTGTCTGTGCACTGGTGCATGGTAAAGGACTCAAGAAGCCAAATTACTTTTTTCAAGACCAGTAGCTGATATTTCTTTTTTGCTTTACTTCCAAGGGCAGTTCTAAACCATATCTGATTATGTTTCAGCATGAAAATACCCCTTTACAAGGTTTTTAAGTCACAGAAGTTAATCCTGTAAACAGCATAACTCATCAGTTGTCAGAATACCCTGTTTGAATCTCAACATATTTCATAAGGAGCTTCAACATGAAAAAACAACTTGTTGAATTCCCATAACTCAGAGTGGGGACGGAACATTTTCACTGCACACCTGATCTGGTGAGAGCAAAACATCAACGGCAGTGGGAGCATCTGAGGGGGTCACTGCTCGCTCTGGGTGCTGAATGAGCCACCCCAAACACGGATTTATCATCACTGAGCTACAGCTACAACACACAGCACAGGCTGACAAGAGGAGTCCCTTCAGCTGTGTTATAAGCACATATTACATTATTGGCTTTTTGCAAATATTAAAATGAATGCTGCATGTATGATGTTGGAAAATGTTGCTGTATGAATATAGTTTCTTTTAGTTCTGCTATTAACAAGACTTAAAAATAGCAGTGTTATAAATATTTATTTTTTTTTAACTATAACATGGTAATGTAAAAAGCTTTTGTTCATGTAACTAACTCAGAGAATTGTAAAAAGATAATCAGGAAATTCTTCACACTCTTGGATTATCCTATCTGGATGAAGACAGGGCTGATGAACACCAGAATTCCAGGGAAGGAATTTAATGATCTCCGTTATCAGGGAGAACAAGAAGCCACAAGGAAAAAAAAAAAGTAAAAAAAAATGTTGATTTACAGGTGGGGGGGGAGGGTGATTTTGAAGAATGCATGAGAGGTCTATAAATATGCAACAGGTTGATGCATTTAAGGAAGTGTTTTCTGAGTTAGTGTGTGCTCTTGGCGGAATGCCAAGCACCCGGCCGTTGTAACCTTTTGCTTTATTGTCTCTTACATTCTTTTACTAAACTTTTTCAAATCTACCAGGAAACTGAACCTCGTTTTTCACTTTTTTGACAGAAAATAACAGCAGAAGTCTTTGAAATTCCAACCGAATATGCTCTCCTGGCACCAGTCTAGGCATGTGTCCCTGCGGTTTCCCCTCGCCCCCTCCTCAGCCTCCAGAGCAGCACAGCCTTAGGGGGGGGCTGTCCTCAGCGGCCCCGCTGCCGAGCGCTCACCTGGGATCTGCCCACAGACCACTGCCCAGCGCTCAGGCGGGGCGGAACGAACAATTTAAACCGCTTTTCCTTCTCCACGGCGCCGCTGGAAGGGCGGCCGGGCGCCATCGCCGGCAGCTCTCGGCCAAGGGCGGGAAGCGGCGGCGGCCCCTCAGCGCCGGGCGGGGGGCGCCGCCTAGCGGAGCTGCTGTGGCGCAGGCGCTGTGCGGCGGGAGCTGCGCCCGCCTCAGGCCCGGCCCGGCCCGGCCGGGGGGAGCGGCGGCCCCGGGGGGCGATGGCGGCGGATCCGGGGGGCGATGGCGGCGGATCCGGGGGGCGATGGCGGCGGGCCCGGGGTTTCCTCGTCGTCCGTGGCCACCGAAGAGGTCTCGGGGCTGCCCGAGGGTCCCGGCGGGTTGGGGACGTCGCCGTGGTCGCCGGCCAAGGGGGCACAGAGGGACCTTGGCAGTCGCCGGGAAAGCGGGAGAGGTCTGAGGGGAAAGGGAGTCTGTAGCTGTGGAAAGGGGTTTTAACCCTTTAAGTGCGGCGGAAATAAGATGCACAGCTACATGGTCATTGTTATGAATGGTTCTCTATTTTTCCAATTTATCAAACAACAAAGATTAAATGTAACAACAAATTTTTAATAGTAACAATTATAAATGAATACAATCAAAAGTATTAAAGATTATTACAAAAATTATTGAAATTGAATACAATCCAAGTAAAGTATTAAAGTTGTATAATTTGGGATGGATAAAATTTGAGAGTAAGTGTTTTAGTATAATTGAGGTTCATATAAAGCATAAGCAAAACCGACCGGGGGTACGGGGAGGGGTCTGCCCTTCCTCTCGTACCAAAGCATCCAGGCTAACAGTCCTACTTTCATACTGTAGGCTACAGAAGTTTCTAGAAAGCTCCTCCTAGTTTCTGTTCCTAAAAACTACATAACTATACTGCACGGCGCATGCTCTACTAATGGGTTAGGGGGTCTCTCATCCTTTTGAGGGTCTTATTTCCAATGAAGGCTCATCGTCTTCATCAATGACCGAGGTGTGACCCGCAGGTAGCGCAGGCGCCCTGTATGACTGAGCAGATGTTTTCCATAACATGACTTTAATTAAGTCCCATGCTTGTGATCATTCCATTTTTGACAGCTTCAAGGTTGAAGCTGTATTTCTAGATGCCGCTTATCAGACCTACGTCCTTCTACTATTCTTATCTGACTTTCTTCTAACCTCCTTCTTCGACTCCCAACATCTGGAAGATGTCTTTTATCCTGTATCACCCATCTCCCCCCTTTCACTCGGTAACAATAGTCTTCTATTGATCTAAATACAATTTTGCTAATATAGTTACAATTTAATTAGCACGAATCACATTTATCACAGTTGGAAGGGGCTTTTATGATTTAGAGCAAAGGATAAGCCACCTCAAACAAAAGATTTTGGAAAAAAGTTTTTACCAAGCAAAAAGATTTTCACAGACAAACAAGAAAGCCAATGTTGCAAGTAGAGAAAAGATCTCAGAATTTTCCACTGCAAGAAAACTGAAAAAGAACTTCTAGCTTAAACTGTAACATAGTAATCTTTTGTGATTGGACAATAGTAACATGAATATGTTTATGTTAGTAGTAAGGACAGGCTATAGGTAACAGTAAAGGTATCGATTGGGTGTCATGTATTGAGATGCTCTGTAATGAAACGTATAGAATGCACTGTAACCAGAACTAGAGATGCTTCAGACGAACCTACAGCTGTGCCTCGAAAGGCTCCATGACCCGTCAATTGCTGTCTCATCTGGATACAATAAACAGCATTTGAAAGAGCCACCTGGAGCCCCACATCCCTCATTTCTGGCTCTTACACAAATGCAGAGCTGAGTCCTTTGTTTGAACTGCTAAAAGGAGACTCAGACCTTTTATCACCTAGAAGACTCAATTCACAAACTCATCAAGCCCTGCAGGGCAGAGCTTAGCAAAACGGCAAGGTGCACTATGTGCACTTCTTTTCATAATTTTGGCACAGCTGTACAGCTTCATGCTTTGATACTTCAATGGGACTCCGATGAACCAGACCCTTTGTTTATCATGGAATGGATTTTTTTGCCACAGTAAGCAACCAAAGCCATCAGTACCCAGCATGGAATGATGGCACAGCTGATTGTTAAAGCCTGACAGAGACTAACTTCCCTGGCAGGAGTGGATTTTTCCACTATTTACATGACTATTACCACCTTTTATTTGGATTGGATATTTCAGGAATCTGTGGCTATTCAGATGGCCTTTGCTGAATTCAGAGGGCAAATTTCAATACACCCACCAAAACATAAGGTTTTAACCCCTTTATTCCAATTGATAGAAAAACCAAACAGAAGTGAAGTCCCACTTAAAGCTTTAACAGTACTTACAGATGGTTCTGGTCGCTCTCATAAATCGGTGATGGTATGGAAGAGATCCCTCACCTGGTGCTCGGAAATCAGATGTGTCCACAGTTGAGGGGTCTCCCCAAATTGTTGAACTAGCTGCTGTTGTCAGAGTTTTTAAAAAATTTTCTGATCCCTTTAATTTGGTAGCAGATTCAGCTTATGTTGCAGGAATTGTGATGACAGCTGAAGCATCAGTTTTGAAAGAGGTTGAATATTCAGAACTCTTTTATTGGTTACAGCTTCTTGTTTTTTCCTTAGAAAATAGAACATCTCCTTATTTTGTTATGCATATTCAATCACACACAGACCTTCCTGGATTTTTGGCTGAATGGAACACGCAGGCTGATCTTTTAGCAATGCATGTACTAAATTCTGTACAGAAGATGGACCAAGCTAAATTGAGTCATTCTTTTTTTCTCCAGAACGCTGCTGCTTTGATTCAGAACTTTGGCATTACTAAAGCCCAAGCTTCAGTAATTATCACTGTTTGTCCTGACTGTCAAAGGTGTTATTTTCCTTCCATTGCAGGAGGTGTTAATCCCCAGGGCTTCAAAGCCTTCAAATCTGGCAAAGAGATGTTACCCATTTTGCTGAGTTTGGTCGTTTAAAATACATTCATTCCTCTATTGACGCCTTTTCTGGCGCTCTTTTTGCATCAGTCCATTCAGGGGAAACAGCTAAAGATGTCTGCAGACACTTTACTGCTGCTTTTGCAACTCTTGGTGCACCTTCTGAGGTGAAGACCGACAATGGCCCAGCTTATACTTCCCATCGAGCTGCTGCCTTTTTTGCTCTATGGGGAATTAGTCACAAAACAGGTATCCCTCATTCCCCAACAGGCCAATCTAGCATTGAATGAGCTCATGGCTCTCTCTTATACTACAAAAAGTGGGAGCTGGAGATGGCACCCCTGCCGAGAGACTGCAGAAAGCTCTTTATGTTTTTAAGTTTTCGAATTGTTCTTTTATGGACCCCAATCCACCAACGGTTCACATTTTAATTGTAATTCACAATTGCAACATAAGGAAAGGCCCCCTGTTTTAATAAAAGATCCAGAATCCGGTAAAATATTGGGGCCTTATCCTTTGATCACCTGGGGTCGAGGTTTTTCATGTGTCCTTACAGAGAATGGTTCCAAGTGGATCCCTGCAAATAATGTGAAGCCATTTCGAGAGCCCCTGAATGCAGCACTGGAGGATTTGCCTTTAACTGCAGCACCTGAAGACCCACCTGTAATACCACCATGGAAGGAGGACACCCAGGAACAGGACTTTTAACTGAGGCTGACTGTGTTAGACATGCTACTCTGCAAAACAGAGCAGCAATAGACTTTTTGCTTTTAGCACAGGGACCTGTGGGTGAGGAATTCGATGGGATGTGTTGCCTTAACCTTCTGACCACTCCCAGCCCATCTATGCCAGCATTCAAGCCCTGAAAGAAGGTGTGAATAAACTTCGGGTAGATAATGGGTACGACTGGCTGAACTGGCTCTTAGGGCACTGGGGACTCACTGGCTGGGTTCGGAATTTAGTTCAAATAGGTTTGTATGTATTAGGCATCATATTATGCATTGTAGTAGTTATTCCTTGTATTTTACAGTGTGTTAAGAATTTAATCGACAAATCGCTTAAGAGTGTATTTTTAGTTAAAAGAAACGGGGGAGATGTGGATATGGGTAATGCAAATGAGACTGATAGTACTGCAGATTTAATCAGCAAATGCAGCCTGACAACGAGGATGCCTGGCAAGAGCAAACAGAGATCTGACTGCAAGAGGACTGGATCAAGTCTGGGTTATGGGAAATAAGATTTTACTAAGTCCAAATGTAAAGTTTGTCTATGTGAGAGTTTGTCTATGTAAGGTTTGTCTATGTGATTGCAGTAAAATATTACAGCCTTCCTGTAATTGGTATATAGGCACATGTAGTGCTCAGTAAAAACTGGATTTTGATTGAGAGGAATATTGAATTTGTCTTTACAAATGAGCTGTGGATCAGCCTGTAGATAAGGCTAGCACTGAGAGATAAAAGAAACAATGGAATGGATTCCACTGACTGATGAATGGGAAGAGATATTTGCTTTTACAAACAAACTGTAGGGCTGCTGATAAATGAAATTGGATATCGAAAGATGAAAGAAGCAACGGGGGGAAAACTATGAATTCTATAAGAATTAAAAATTAAAAGGGAGGGTTATACATTAGAGGGGAATTTCAGGTATGAGGCGTTCCGGGAATTCTGTGCCTCTCAAGTACCTCAGCCAATGGGGAAAGAGAGAGGGAAATGCGGCGGGGAAAATAGGATAAAAAGGAGGCTGCATCCTCCAAAAATTGGAGAGATCCCAGGGGAATGTCCCATGGCCTCTCCCTTTATTCGAATAAAGCAAAAAGGACTCCTCTGTCTCCTTTTTGGACATAAACCTCTGGTGTTTGTGGATTAATTTTCCTGACACTGTTCTGATCTAAGAAAACAGGAGGTGGTACCAGGACTTGCTAGGGAATACAAGCCTGGCTGAATTCAGAGAAAGAATCTCCAGGGCCTGCAGGCAGAAGTGGAGAGTTGTGTGATAATCATTCCAACCTCTCAGTGGACGTCTTGAAAATTATCTGGAATGTGAAAATGGTCTGACAGAGGGAGTTTGTTTCTGAGCTCGGGGTAGACGATTCCACATCTGGTGCATTGGTGCATAAATCAAGAGTACAATCCGCTCATGATAAGCACCAGAACAAGCTGGACCTCTCAAAGTAGCCAACTAAAAGAATCTGAACAGGGGAAATGTAGGGAATGGCTTGGTTAACCTTGCCTATGTTATAGAGAATAAAAAGATTTAGCCGAATTGAGTATAATCAGAAATAAGTGATAATTTATTTCGTGGCCGGGACAAGGTCCACGACAGCCAAAATCACAAAGAGCAACGCCGAGCCCGGGTAAACACACTGTGATCCAAACTCTACCGCTCTGGATTGCCCAGTGTTCACAAAACCACTGTGGTCAGTCCAGTTTATATACAGTTTTTCATAGCCTGGAGCAGAGGTCTTTGTCTCCTTTAGTTGCTTCGCATATTCATGTATTTTATTCATGTAGTTTCCTTTCTCTGAGCTGGGCTGGACAAAACCATATTCTGGGAGACCATGAATTCTGATGAAGGCAGGCCTTGGTTTAGGGAAGCTGGTATTGAGATGTATTTTTCCCGATTAATCCTGGGTGCTTGGCGCTCAGTGTCTGGGTGTTCTCTGGACTGTCTTTGAAGAGAGCCATCTCCTTGTGGGCACGTCCATTCACTTGTTAATTTGGGCTATCCTGCTTTTGTTGGCTGTTACAATGTTGTGGTGAAGCAATCTGTGTTTTTGTTTTTTTTTTCGTTTGTGGTTTTCTTTTTGGTTTCTGAGTTTATTTTTTTCATACAAACACTGATCATTAATTTACGACTTTACACGAATTACATCATATATTACACCCAGAAGAAGGGTAATTTTTTCTAATAATTACTAATCCATTCCCTTGGCTTTTGGCTTTCTTAGCAAGGCCATTTCCATCCCAGATTCACCATGAAGTGAGAACCCTGAGCTTGTGGAACTGCCTGAGAGATGCCCTGTTCCTCTGCAGGGACACTCAGGCTGAAACAGGAGCCTGAGGCCTGTGTGGGGAAGCCTCCTCGGAGCTGGAATTTGTGCTGTGCTGGGAGAGGAGGAGCAGGGGGAGAAGGCTGGGCGCTGTGTGGCAGAGCAGGAGGTTTGGGCTCAGGACATTCCGCCTGCGCCGCTGCCCCGCAATGGGCGGCCGTGCCCGGGGCTCTGGGCCTGGCCCCGCGTGCGCTGAGCTCCCGACACTGCGGGAGCTGCCCGGGCTGGGCTCAGGATCCCGCTGGGGCTGGGCAGCAGGCTGGGCTCCCGCTGGCATCAGCAGCAGCTCGAAATACCTCTGGGCATCTCCATTTTCTGCTGCTGGTCAGAAGGAATAATGAAGTGAGTTGAGGCGTTCTGGTTTCTCTTTGTCTTGATGGATTTCTCATTTTATTTGACACTCCAGAGGCAATTTCTGTGATGGCCTCTGTCAGCTGATTCTATTTCAGCAGCACCAGCAACAGGGCTGTGTTTGAGTGCTGCAAAAGTGTCCTGTGTGGCTTTAATTCTCCTTGACTTTGTGCTCAGGGATTTGTGAACATTTCAAGATCTGCTACTCATGATGACTGCAACAAACAGCCTGAGTTCCCCATCACAAAAGCACTCTGGGTAGTACTGACTGAAAAGGCAATTGCAGTTTTACAGATAAAATTCAAGTGGCAAACAGAAGAGGGGCAAGAGCAGCCATGATCTACAATTCCCAAGGCAAAGGCAACAACAGCCTCCTGCTGTCAGCTCAGGGTGAGTAAAACAGGTCTGAAAGCAGCGCTGGAACCCGATCCTTTCTGTCTCTGCAGGCTGGGTCAGGGCAGCACAGGCAGGCCCTGAGGAATCAGGGCTGTGTGTGGGTGATTGTTGCTGTACTCCAGAATTGCCCTGGACAAAGGCCTTGGAAGCCGAGGCAGGAGCAGGTGGGAAGGGGCCGGCGCTGCTGCTGCTCCTGCCCGGGAGCCCCGGCTGGGCCGGGCCGGCGCCCACTGCGCTGCGGCTGCTGCTGCTGCCAGAGCCGGGCGGGACTCGGGGACAGGGAATGGACACGGGGGGACAGCAAAGGCCCTGGGGGCTGCAGGGATGTTGGTGCTGGGGCAGTGCCAGCACAGAGCTTCAGCCTGCAATGAACCCCGAGGGAAACGCTGGGGAAAGGCTCCATTTCAGCCTTTCTTTACTCATTGCTGTGAAGGGACCAAAATAAAAGGGGAACAAGCAGGGCCCGACCCCTTCTCCTTTGGGAGGGCCCCCATGCCTGGAGCTGTGAGGGCCCACAAGGGACCATGGGGAACTGTGAGGAGCAATGAGGGCCATAAGGGTCTGTGAGGGGCTGTGTGTTGCATTCCTCAGGCATTCTCCCTTTTGAGACAACATTACCAGCTTAAATAAATGATAGCATGGCTGTAAAATAATAAAGGGAGGGGTTCAGTGGTCTGCCAGGATATCCTTTAATCCACGTGGTCCATGAAGCAGTTTCCAAAAGTGATGCTATCTAAGGATAAGCAGGAACCAAAGACAAGGGTCAGGGGATTGGGTTCACAATACACAGGGAATACCTGAGGGCAGAGGTCCAATCCCAAAGGACTTGGCTTTTTATGGCAAAGGTCTCAGACCAACCAAGAATCAGGGCTACGAATTAAATTTACTTTGGAATGTGCAAATTAACATCTCACAGTGGCCGGTTTGCCAGGGTCTCAGGTTTATGTCTCTTATTTCAATTGATTCAATTATTAGAGCTATGAGAGGCCAGGCACCTCATGGAACCAAGGAGCCATTGTGGCACAGCAAGGCCTTGTGGAACCAAAGAGACCATGGTGACACTATGGAACCTCATGGTACCACAGATCCATTGTTACACGGCAGCCACAGCAGGGTTGCAGAACCAAGGAGATCATTGTGATGCTACACAACCTCATGGAATCAAGGCATCCATGCTACATTACTGAACCTCATGGAACCAAAAGTCCATTGTGGCATTGTGGGACCACATGGAACCATGGAGACCATTATGACACTTCAGGATCCACTGGAACCAAGGGGCCGTTGGGACAATGGAGGGCCTTGTATAACCGAGGGGTATAACCACTGTTGCATGGTAGGGCCTCATGGAATCAAGGGGATCATAGTGACACTGTGGGGCACCATAAGGGGCCGTGAGGCTCTATAAGGGGACTGTGGGGCTCTGTAAGGGTCGGTCCGAACTTCCCCTCGATTTTGCCTCCCGACCATCTCAAGGAGACCTCGAGGACCCCCACCCAGGCTGACTCTGAACAATGGTTTCCTGGCCTGGCCAAGGTGGATGCTCGTGACTGTGTGCTGGTGTATTGTGTTCACTGGACTGTGCTGTCATGGCACCAACCAGAGGTTGTGTTGTACCAACTGAGGACTGCTTGACCGTACCTGTCTCCTGCAGCACCACACAATGGTCCATAAATCTTCCCACCTCTTGGCCAGAGGCCACTCGCTATGGAGAAGGACTATAAAAGAGCGACCCTCTGGAAAAGACCCTTTGAGATCTCTCCACTGATGAAGACCCATCTACCCCCTGGAGAAGACCCCTGAGATCTCCACACGGACGGAGACTCGTCTATCGGATGACCCGTGAGGACGCCCGTCTCGTCTGTTGGTAGCTATTTTCCCATCCCTTTCTTTCCTTCCCCTCTCCCTATACTTTGTTTCCTATACCTCTCCCCTTTACCGTAACTGAGTTGTTGGCATTTGATGAAATGCATTGCTGTTGTTGAATAAACTGATTTTCTGCTGTTGAATAAACTGATTTTGTCGCCTGCACTTTGCCTGTTTGCACCTTTAAGATCAAAAGAACCATCACGACCCCCGCTCTGTATTCATAGTGGATCGTGACAGGCTCCATGAGTCCACAGGACCATTCTGACTCTGTGGAACCAAGGATACCATTGTTACACTATGAGGCATCATGGAACAAAGGAGGCCATTGTGAACCAGCAGGGGAACCCGCTGACACTATTTTTATACTTCAAGGGCCATTGTGGAACTGCTGAGCCTCTTGCAACCAATGAAACCATTGTGACATCACAGAGCCTCATGGCAGCATGGGGCTGTTGTGACACTGTGTGGCACCATGGAACCAAGGAGACCATTGTGAAACTACAGGGCTCCATAGAACTAAGAACTCATGTAACAGAGGGGCCCAGTGGAATCAAGGGGCCATTCTGTACTTCTGGGCCTCTCCACCCTGTGGGGCATGCTCCTGCAAGCCCAGGAAAAGATACTCCACTCATTTTGTCAGATAAGGAATGGCCCCGGAATGATCTTCTTTTCCTGTACCCTCATTGGTTTAAATTTGACTGTAGTGTTCCCGCCTTAGTTCTTCCCATTGATTGTCCTCCTTGACCCACCCCTTTGCAGTCCCCTGCTTTTCTCGTAATTGAACCTAAACTCCACCTGTACCCTGGCATATAAAACCCATGACTCTACCCTCATTCTTGTCTTGGTCCCTGGTTCAATAAAGGATCCCGGGTTTTGCTAAACCAAGACCCATCCTGTTTACTTCTTTTCCTGTTGGTCACTAATGGCTGCCTGAGGTCCAAGACTCCAGGGCCCAGGGAAGCTGTTGTGCCCCTCACTGCAGCAGAACACAACACCAAGGGGCAGTTGTGATGTCAGGGCCCCAAGGGTACAAGAACATGGAACAGGTCTGGTTGGCTGGGCCTCCTGAGGGCTGCCTGACTGGTCCAGCTGACTTGCCATGTTGGGGGCTATTTCTCATCAGCCCCTGAAACACTAGAGTTCAGTGCTTTCCTTCCTATGGGAAAGAGCTGTCCTTCTCCTCCAGGGGTTCATGGCCAAAATTGGGATACCTCCTCCAAATCTGATTTTATCCAAGGATTATTCCCATATGAAACCTGCCAGGACAGACAGCTCTGGCTGGCCTTGGCCTCTTGGGGGCCACCTCTTATCTGCCTTCAAAACAATGGGGACCTGTGCTTTTCTTCCCATGGAAAAAACATCTTTCAAGTCCAGGCATCCATGGCCAAAATTGGGAATCCACCTCCAAAATTCCAAGGATAGGTCCCAGACAAAAGCTGCCAGGACTGTCTAGGTTCCCTTGGCTTCCTGTGAACCAGCTCTTGTCTGCCTTTGAAACACCAGGGCTCCCTACATTCCTTCCTAGGGAAAAGAATTGTCCTTCTCATCCAGATGTCCATAGACAAAAGTGGGATTTGGCCTCCCAAATTCTGTCTGTTCAAGGATTCCTCCCTGACAAAAGGTCTAGCTGGCCTTGGCCTCCTTGGGGCTGCATCTAATCAGCCTTTGAAACACTGGGACTCTACCCTTTCCTTCCTATGGAGAACTGTCTTTCTAGTCCAGGAACCCATGGCTGAAATGGAATTCCACCTCCAAAACTCCCCATATATCCAAAGGTTGCTTTCAGACAGAAGCTGTAAGGACAGACAGGTCTGGCTTGCCTTGCCCTCTCGTGAGTGCTTCTCATCTGCCTTCAAAACCCTGGGGTTCTGTGGTTTCCTTCCTATGGAAAAGAGCGATCCCTCTTGTCCAAGGGCTCTTGGGCTCAAGCACTTGACCACTATCTAGGGACAAAGAAGCTCTGTGCTCAGTGGAGTGGAAACTGAGGACAGCAGAAGAGTGCCCTGGGAGGGATAGAACAGTGGTTTCAGAGATGGTGGATCCTTTTGACATAGTGGAAAACAGGCGAAGAAAGAAAGAATTAATGCCAAGGGCAGCTGGGGAGGCCCAGACTGGACACCAGGAGAAATTTCCCTCCTATGAAAGGGCTGTGGTGCAGCACATCCCCGAGAAGGAGTCTGGAGCAGCCCAAGGCTTTGTGTGTGCAGGCAGAGGCAGGCAGGAGGCAGAGCTGTCAGCAAAGGAAGGGGCCAGCGAGGTGGGGCAGCCGGGGGATGACGACAGCCTGCAGGGACAGAGGCGCAGGGCATGGACACCGTAGGACAGCCTGGGCTGCAGAGGCCACAGGGATGGGCAGCAGCTGAAAGGCCCTGACAGAGCCAACTCCTGCAGCACTTGGGCCATGCAGGCTGGCCCTGGGCCTGAGGCCAGCAGGGGACAAGTGAGCCTTGCTGTGCTGGGGCCTCATTGCCTCCTTGTCCCTGCTCAGCAGCCTGGCAGGGGCCGCCCCATGGTGCTGCCCTTGGCATTGCACATGGCCAGAGCCCAGTGGCCCGGGAAGAGCCCTGAGCAATGAGGGAGGGACAGGATCTGCCTTGCCAGGGGCTGGGGCTCAGCCCTTGGCCCTTTGCATTCCTGAAACACATCCAGGTGTGCTCAGCATCAGAGACACCTTTCCCTTGTTTTCCCCACCTGTCATCACTGCCACCAGTGTTCTGCTCTAACTGGAACCTGGGTGTTGGAATTCAAAATGTAAGGAATTCTCAGAACCTTGGGCCTGTAAGCCAAAGCTTACAATTATACACAGGTAAGTAGAGATAATTTTCATTTTAGTATTTAAAATATAGAAAAAATAAAGGTAGTTACAAACGTAACAAGAGTGTTTAGAGTGCAGCAATGAAATTTGTGTGTTTTGATATAATTGGCTGAGAAAGTTCACACTGTAGTATGAGTCAGTAAGACAAAAATTACTTAGTATTGAATTTGAAATGCAAGTATCTCTCTTGACAGTGTTTTATTGGTTAATAAATCCTTTACAGATCTTCCAAATAAATCTTTTGACTTCTAAGTCATGCTGTGAAGATCCGGTCAACAAAGTTATTCTTTCTGCCTGGATAGGAAATAAAAAAAAAATAAACCACACTTTCTAAAGCAACTCAGAAGTCCCATCTCTCTGCTTCATTCAGAAAAAGAAAAAATCCCCACAAAAAAGTAACATAAAAGCAATAAACCCACACTTTTAAAATATAATGTAAAAACAATAAAGCTGGGGATCAATTCACCTGGAGACACTTTCTCAGGCATGTCCTTCAGTGGGACCCATTAGAACATCAGGTAACTTTGGACTTCGAATCTGACTTTGAATTCTTGAGAGGTTTTGTCAACTCCCTCTCAGGGACTGATGTTCAGGGACTCAGCCCCAACCCCGAGAGGGTCATTGAAGTCCTTGTGCTGTGTCTGTGCTGCTGAGCTGGGCCAGGCTCCTGGCAAGGGCAGTGTTGCAGAGAAAGAGCCAATATTTCCAAAATATTATTTGGAGCTGCTTGGCAGCACCAAATGCACCACGGGGCTCATTGGGATCAAGAAATTCCTGACAAACCATGGCTCTGCTTTGATTTCCCTCTGGTCTGGGGCAGTTCATCAGGAAGGTTTTCAACTCCAGATATGGAGAAATATTTCAAGGAGCTTCTTAGAAATATCCATTCCTATTTTCAAGGGTGTGTTTAATTACTGTTCTCTTTATAGCAGAGGTGATTGCAGCATTCTGTGATTGATATTGATTCAGGCTCTCTCCTCAGGAGGTCTGGCAAAGAGGAGTTTTCTATTTTTTTTTTTTTTTGAAGCAATCTAAAACTCCTAATGTTCCCCACTGCAAACAGAGACACTCCTCAGGTGTGTGCCAGCCCAAGGTAACACCAAAACCACTGCAGAGCTGCCCTGGGCCAGCTGTGAGGGTGGATCATCATCCCAACCTGCCCTGGGCCACTGCCAGGGGCTGTGGCCATGGACACTGCACTGACCCACTGCTGGGTTTGGGTGCCACAAAAACCGGGAGAAGTTCAAGTTTCCTTGGAAACACTGGGGAGCACTGGGACATACTGGAGAACACTGGGAATGCTGTGGGAGACAATGGGACACACTCAGAGTGATACTGGGGAGGACTGGGACATACTGGGGAACACTGGGAATGTTGAGAGGGAATCTGGGTGGGCTGGGATGGAATGTGGGGATACACAGAGGCACACTGGGATATATTGGGGAACACTGGGACAAGCTGGGAAGATGGGAAGTGAAGAGGGGGAATCTGGATGGACTGGGATGGACTGTGGGCTGCACTTAAAAATACAGGGACATCCTGGTATTGACAGAGCTTGATTGGAGCTGGGACTACAACGCCTCTCATGCCCCACGCCCCACAGAACCCCGGTATCCATCCCCCACATGTCCCTTAAGTGTCCCCCACACCCTTCAGGATTCTGAAGTGCTACCTCAGCACCCATTCGGGACCACCTAAAAGTGTCCCCAGTTCCCCTGAATGCTCCCAATCCCACAGATTCCTGTTACAGTCACTTCTGGGATTTCATCTCCTGTAATCACCCATGGCCTCAGAGTCCCTCATAACACAGTTCCGTACCTAAAAGTCCTGCCGTGCCCTGAGCCCTAAAGAACCCGGTTAGAGCTCCCCAAGCTCCCCCCAAGTGCTCCTGAACCATTCACGTTCCCTCCTGAGGATCTCAAGTCACGGCTCAGACGCAAAAGTGTCCCCCAGGAGCCCTCCCGGACCCCCAAACGCCTCAGCTGAGCCACTTCCGGGACTACAGCTCCCATCATGCTCCGTGGTTCCCATAGAGTGATATTGCAGCCATGACTTCACCTCCCATCATGCACCGCGCACAACAGAGAGACATTGTAGCTGCACCTACAACTCCCATGATGCTCTGCGGCCCCATTGAACCACATTATACCTATGCCTACAACTCCCATCACATCCCGCGCCCTGGAGAGCCCCATTAGAGCCCCCCAAGTGCTCGCCCGGACCCCAAATGGCCCCAGATTCTCCTCCTTGAGCCTCAAGTGCCCCCCTGGACCCCCAAGAGCTCCCCCGGACTCTGAAGTTTCTCTCAGAATCCTTAAGTGACCACTCGGCTCCCTGAAGTGTCCTCCAGACCCTCAAGTTCTCTCTAAATTCCCTCCCCAGACCCAAAACTTCCTGAAATGTACCCCAGAAATGTCTTCATGGATCCCAAAGAGGCCCCGTTATATCCTGTCTGTGAAAATTATTAAAAAGATGAGAAAGGGATTAAAATAGGAGTAATTATCATAAACAGGGAGAAATCAATGGCCGATAGTGGTCAATTAATTCATGAAGGGAATCGTGATACTTAGAACCAATGAACATTATTTTTTCTGGTTGCTAAAGTTGTATCGATTTTTTCATATAAATATAAAAATCAGGTATAAAAAAGAATAATAGCATTATAAAAATAAAACATCATTATATTTTTACTATTTAATTAAATCACAATATTAATAATAAATTTATAAGGGGGTTTTATGTTTTAGGATGTCAATCCCAGATAGGCAATGTCAGACATGGTGAGGCTGGGGGTGAGGAGCAGGTTGTCCAAATAGCATTGGCCAGCAAGGGGCTCATTCGTCTGCATGCCCAGACTTCCTAAGGAGACATTCAGCATCAAGATCACTTAAGGAATGCTCCAGTCGACACATCTCTCAACTGAAAAATAAAAATAATATGCCCTTGATTAAAACCTAAATTCCTTCTCTTCCCACTCACAAGCAAAGCTCTGTCTCCTGCTGTTCACAAACAGAGAAGGGCTGGTGGGAGATGTGGTGCTCAGAGGCTGTTTGGGGTACAGTGACCATGAAATAATGAAGTTTTCTAATATTCTGTGAAAGAAGCTGGAGAATCAACAAAACTTCTACACTGGACCTACAGAGAGCAGACTTTGGCCTATTCAGAATGCAGATTTGGGGATAAATTAACTGATGTTTTTACAGGAAACATCTCTTAAAGGATTCCAGGAAGAATGGAGGCACTTCAGGAAAAGAATCTTGTAGGAGCAGAGGCAGCCTATCTCTTACTTTACTCACAGAGGAAAGTGAGCTAGCGAGGAAAATAACTGGCCTGGCTAGGCAAGGAGCTTTTACCAGGAACTCAGGGAGAAAATAAGGTGCATTACCTTTGGACAGAGGGGCAGGCAACTCAGGAAACGTTTAAAGAAGTTGTTAGGTCATGCAGAAAGAAAATCAGACATGAAAGCTCATATTAGGAGTTAACTTGGGTGCTTCTGTGAAGGATAACAAAAATGATTTTATAAAGGCATTAATGGCAAAAGGAGGGACAAGGAAAATCTTCATTCCTTATTGGGGGGGGTGGATATGGTTACCAAAGATGAGGAATAGGCTGAAGTATTCAACACCATCTTTCCCGCAGTTTTCAAAAATAAGACAGGTTGTCCTCAGGACAAGTGTTCTCCTGAGCTGGGAGATGGGGACAGGGAGCAGAACAGACCCCTGTAATCCAGGAGGAAGCAGCTGGGGACCTGCTGAGCCACTCAGATGCTCACAGGTGTCTCTGGGACCAGATGGGATCCATCCTAGGGGGATGAGGGAGCTGCTGGATGAGCTCCCCAAGCTGCTCTCCATCATTTCTCATCAGTGCTGGCTCAGCAGGGAGGTGCCAGAGGACTGGAGGTGCCAATGGGAGCCCATCCCCAAGAAGGGCTGGAAGGAGGATGTGGGGAACTGCAGGCCTGTCAGCCTGACCTGGGTGCCTGGTGAGGTGATGGACCAGATCACCTTGAGTGCCATCACAGGGCACCTACAGGATGGCTGAGGGATCAGAGCCAGCCAGCGTGGATTTCAATATCTGCATTGATGATCTGGATGAGGGCATTGAGTGCAGCATCAGCAAATGTGCAGATGGCACCAAGCTGGGTGTGAGTGTGGATGTGCTGGAGGGTAGGAGGGCTCTGCAGAGGGACTCAGACACCAGTGTGACACTGACACTGCAGGGTGCCATGGCACCAAGAATCCATTGTGACACTGCAGGATCTTGTGTCACCAGGGGTCCATTGTGACACCGTGCAAACGAGGAGTCCATTGTGTCACTGTGGAGCTTTATGGAATTCAAGGTACCTGTGACTCCATGGGGCCTCATGAAATCAAGAAGACAGTTGTGACACTTTTTGTCCTTGTGGAAACAGGGAGACCACTGTGACACTGCTGGACCTCGTATAACAAAGAGGCCATTGTGACAATGCAGGGCCTTGGGGTGAACAAGGTGCCATTGTGACACTTTGGGGCACAAGGATCTAAGAGACTTTGGGACACCCAGGGGCTCCATGGAACCAAAAGTAAATTGTGACACTGGGAGGCCTCATGAAATTGTGACACCCTAGGGCCTTATGGAACCGTGCTGACATTAAGCTGGGTGTGAGTGTGGATCTTCTGGAAAGTAGGAGGGCTCTGTAAACAGGCCAGGCCAGGCTGGATCCAGGGCCCAAATCCAAGAAGGAGAGGATTAACAAGACCAAGTGCTGGGTCACTTATGCACTTTGGCCACAAAAACCTCTGCAGTGCTCCAGGCTGGGGACAGAATGGCTGGACAGCAGCCAGGCAGAAAGGGACCTGGGGGAACTGATGGGCAGCAGGCTGGACATGAGCCAGCAGTGTGCCCAGGTGGCCAAGAAGGACAATGGCACCTGGCCTGGATCAGGAATGGTGTGGCCAGCAGGAGCAGGGCAGTGATTCTTCCCCTGTGCTCATCAGTGGTTTTGGAGCACCTCGAGTGCTGTGTCCAGTTCTGGGTAGCCAATTTAGGAAGGACATGGAGGGTCTGGAGCGTGTCCAGAGAAGGGCAACAAGGCTGGTGAGGGGTGTGGAACACAAGTCCTGTGAGGAGTGGCTGAGGGAGTTGAGGTTGTTGATCTTGGAGTAGAGGAGGCTCAGGGAGTCGTGGTAGTGTCAGGGCACAGGTGTGACATGATGATCTCCAATGGCTTTTCCATCTTTTCTAATTCTGTGATTCTCTGAAACCACCCCTGGAGCAGTTGCAGGATGAGTCCTGGGCCTCCTCTTCACAAAGTCCAGCAGCCCAGGTCCCTCAGCTTCTCCACACAGCCCCAAAGCCCATCCTGTCAGTCCTGCAGAGCCTCTCCAGCCCCTCCTCATTGCCCACAACAGGGAGCCCCACACCCAGACACAGCAGCCCAGATGTGCCCCCCTGGCCTGTGGTGCCTCTGGCAAGGGAGCAGCACAAGGCACTGCAGGACCCTGCAGACAAATCCTGAAGCACTTGGAGGATGATCCTGCTCCCCAAGGGATGATCCCATGGTGCCAACTCAAGAAAAGAAATGGAGAGTGTGGCCAGAGAGGAAAGGGCAAACAGGGATGGGCTGTTGGCAGGAGAGGGGACAAGGGTTGGTAAGAGGAAGAAATCTAGAAAGATTTCTAGAAAGAGTAAGGAAAGCAAATGTGAAGCAAAAGGAATGCTCAGGGCAGTTTGGGAGTGGTTGCCAGGCAGCCCTGGCTCTGTACAACAACATCTGCAGTGGGACAGGAATCTCACAGCTCATGGGAAGAAAATTTCTGGCTGACTTCAGAGGCCACAACAAAGCTGAGTGGTTTCCCTGCCGTTCCCCAGCCCTTGCTGGCCCCAGGGGCTGATGGCATTTGTGTTCACTCAGCTCCATGTCCCCACAGCAGCACCATGGGGGTGCTGAGCCTGCTGTGTGCAATGCAAACAGGGGCTCCTGAGCCAGTGCTGCCGTGTGTGTGCCTGCAAGGATGCGGCTCCTGTGTGAGCTGGGGGAGAGGCCAGGGCTGCAGAGGGGGGATGTTGTTGGCAGGTGCATGAGGACGCTCTGGGACGCTGCCCTGGGGTGTCCAGCGCAGTGGGGATGGATCAGCCCCTGCTCTGCTGCTCCTTGCCAGGGTGTCCCCCTTGCAGGGAGCTTGCAGAGCACCAGCCATGCTGTTTGCCCCCAGCTTGCCCACGGCCACCCTGGGGCTGCTCCCGGGGCTTTTCTGTGCTCAGCATTGGGCTGGCCAAGTGTTGTGGAGAGAGCCTGGCCAAGGAGCCTGGAGCCCCCAGGCCCTGCCCTGAGGTGTCAGCGCTGCCCCAGCAGTGCCCATGGCCTGTCCCTGCTGCAGCCCCGGCACTGCCACCCCCAGGGCTGTGCCAGGCCCTGAGAGCACTCAGGCCCTGCAGCAACACGAGGGCCAGGAGGGCAGCGGGGCAGTGGCACGGGAGCAGCACTGGCAACACCAAGTGCTGCTGCTGCTGCTGGGCACAGCTGCTGTGCCAGCACTGATCTGCCCCCAGCTCTGCACACAGACATTGCTGCTGCAGCTCCAGAGAAGGGAAGAAAAGGGGCATTTCTGGAGAAATATTTGCTGGGAGAATCTTTATTTTATTTTATTTAAAGTTACCAAGAGCACAGCCCCTCATTGACACAGTCTCTGGGTCACAGAAAAGATGCAGAAAATCAAAAGGAAATACAGCACAAATAATGACATTTCTTTGTGTACAATGTTGAAAAGCTAAAACAAAGGAAAATAAAGAACAAACCAACAAGCAAACCAACAAGAAGAATCAAAGGAGACTTTTCTTACAAGTGATTTTCAGAAATTGGCCAGCAGTTTACTGTTTCTGAAACCATCTAGTGTTCAGTCTCCACACTGCAGCCTTGAGCTCCTGATTCCTCAGGCTGTAAATGAGAGGGTTCAGGGTTGGAGGCACTACTGAGTACAGAACTGACAGGGCCAGATCGAGAGATGGGGATGAGATGGAGGGGGGCTTCAGGTAGGCAAACACTGCAGTGCTTAGGAACAGGGAGACCACAGCCAGGTGAGGAAGGCAGGTGGAAAAGGCTTTGTGCCGTCCCTGCTCAGAGGGGATCCTCAGCACAGCCCTGAAGATCTGCACATAGGAGAAAACAATGAACACAAAACATCCAGAAGTTAAACAGCCACTGACGGCTAGAAGTCCTACTTCCCTGAGGTAGGAGTGCGAGCAGGAGAGCTTGAGGATCTGTGGGATTTCACAGAAGAACTGGCCCAGGGCATTTCCATGGCACAGGGGCAGGGAAAATGTATTGGCTGTGTGCAGCAGAGCATTGAGAAAGGCACTGGCCCAGGCAGCTGCTGCCATGTGGGCACAAGCTCTGCTGCCCAGGAGGGTCCCGTAGTGCAGGGGTTTGCAGATGGACACGTAGCGGTCATAGCACATGATGGTCAGGATGGAAAACTCTGATGTAAGGAAAAAGATAAGCATAAACACCTGAGCAGCACATCCTGCATAGGAGATGTGTCTGGTGTCCCAGAGGGAATTGCGCATGGCTTTGGGGACAGTGGTGCAGATGGAGCCCAGGTCAGTGAGGGCCAGGTTGAGCAGGAAGAAGAACATGGGGGTGTGCAGGTGGTGGCCGCAGGCTACGGCGCTGATGATGAGGCCGTTGGCCACGAGGGCAGCCAGGGAGATGGCCAGGAAGAGGCAGAAGTGCAGGAGCTGCAGCTGCCGCGTGTCTGCCAATGGCAGCAGGAGGAAGTGGCTGATGGAGCTGCTGTTGGACATTTCCTGTGTCTTGGCGTGGGGATCTGTAAGAAAAGTAATCATGGAATAGTTCAGTTTGGAGAAGATTTTAAATATCCCAGCCCAGCTTGGTGGCACTTTCCCCCCACTGCCTGCCCAGGGCTCTGCTGCCTGGAGCTGTCCCTGCCAGCAGCTGCTTCCCTGTGCCCAGGGCTGGGCCCTGCCAGTGCTGCCAGACCCCAGGCCAGCCCTGGGGGCTCAGCTCTGCCCTACAGACACCTCCCAGCACAGGGCACTACCCAGGCCCAGATATGTCTCTGCAGGCTCTGATGGCAACATCACAACAACCCTGAGGAGGCTGGAAAAGTGACACTGATGCTGCCTGTGAGGGACCCTGTGCTAATTTCTGTCAGTGCCTGCTTTATTAAAATCCAAGAAAAAATATTATACTTTTTCCAAACTGAACTTAGAGATTTATAGGTATATGCAATTTCCCTTCTAGGCAACGCAGAGCAGTAGATTATAAAATCAGGATTTTCCTTTTTATGCAGGCCCTGCCTCACTGTGCTCCCTGTGTAATCTACCTAGAAACATTCTGTAGTTAAATGTTATGCTGGGAGCAGTTCTGAACTATGCAGCATCCTCACCACATAAGGAGAACATTTCCAAGCCTCACCAGCTGTCTCCTTCCACCCAGACCTTGTCCCCCAGTGCTGGGAGCAGCTCCCAGGGCTGGCTGAGAGCTGTCCCTGGCAGGCAGCAGAGTCCCTGCCCCAGCACAGCGCCCTGGGCTGCAGGACCCTGCTCTGCACCACAGCCCTGGGCACCCCTGGCTGCTCTACACAAGAGATCATCAGAGAATGTACTCACACAGTCTGCAGGCATTGGGATGTTCCAGCTTTAGGAGATCACTGCAGCAGCTGCAGTTGCATTGTCCTGCAGCCAGAGGCTTCCTGTGTCAAGGGCTGGGAGTGATTCTGCCCCAGGCACTTCTGAGCATCTTCCCAGCCCTGACTGATTGAAGCTCTCTGTGCCTCTGTGCTGTGCCCGGGGTGGCTGCAGGCAGTGCCCCAGCCCTGCTGAGCTGTGCACAGGAGCTGCTCATCAAGAGAAATGTGTTTTTGAAGCTCTTCTTGGTTGCCAGGATCACATTCTGAGCCAAGAGCCCAGCCCTGCTTATCAGCACAGACACAGCACAAGGACTTTAATGACCCACTTGGGGATTGGGGCTGAGTCTCTGAGCATCAGTCCCTGAGTGGGAGCTGAAGAAACCTCTCAAGAACTCCAAGTCACAATCAAACTCCAAAATTTCCTGAAGTTTTAATGGTTCCCTCTGAGGGACACAACTGAGAAAATGTCCCCAGGTTCCAGTTAGAGCAGGAAATTGGAGGCAGTGATGACAAGTGGGGACAAAGTGAAGCCAAGTCTTGGTGCCCTGGGGCACAGCAGGGTCTGTGCCACCAAGGGCTGGGAGGAGACACCTTGTCCTGAGCCACTGGGGCCTCCTGGCACAGCCCCAGCAAGACTGGCCACTGTCACCCCTTGTCCTGCCCTCAGCATCCCCCCACATCCCAGTGGCCTCAGGGATGTGCTGGGATGAGTCCCTGGGGAGCCTTGGTCAGGAATGGCCCTGGGGGCTCCTTCATGCTCCCAGGGACTGCAGGTTTTTCAGAGGACTTTGGGTTTTGCTTTTGCCTTGGAGTCTCTGAGAGCTTTGTGCAATCATGGCCTCCAATTATCTGCTTTAATTAGTCCCTTGAGAGGCTTTGTCAGCAACAACACTCATCGGGGCTGATTAATGCTTCAAGATACTTCAGGTTTTTTAAGGTACTTGGAGGTTCCCTTTTGACACCAACTCTTTTAGTAGTTTATGCAATCATGGCCCCAATTATCTACTTTTATGAGTCCCTTGAGAGCTGTGTATTGACACTCAGTGGGTCTCATTAATACATTGAGATACTCAAGGTTTTAAAGGTAGTTTGGATTTTCCTTTCCTCTCTGACTCTCTGAGAGGGTTTTTGGCGATCCTGGCATCCAGTTCTTTCCTCCAAGGAGTCCATGAGGAGCCTGTGTTGCGGATGGACTTCAGTGAGACCCATCAATGCTTTGAGACACTTTGGGTTTTTCTTCTGCCTTGGACTCCTTCAAAGGTTTGTGCAATCTCCTCTCAGGCCCTGAGGTTCAAGGGCTCAGCTACAAATGCATCACGTGGCTGATTGGGATCAAGCAAGTCCTGACAAACCATGGCTCTGCCTTGATTTCCCTCTGGTCCAGTTCATTCATTAGGAAGATTTTCAAATCCAGTTATGGAGAAATATTTCCAAGAGATTCTAAGAAATACACATTCCTATTTTGAAGAGTGTATTTCATTGCTATTTTCTTTAGAGCAGAGGTGATTCCAGCATTCTGTGATTGATATTGATGTAGGGTCTCTCCTCAGGTCTGGCCTGCTCACAGAAGCTGTGCCTTGAGGTCTGACCCAGTGTGGACAACCTTGCTGCACATTCCCCAACCCCATCCTGTCTGTGCTCACTCACCTGGGACCTGCTTTGCTTGGAGAACTGGCTGCACACAGGCCAAAAGGAGTGTTCCCCCCCTCCTTTTTTTTTTTTCTGCTTTGAAGCAATCTACAACTCCTTAATGTCCCCATTGAAAACAGACACCTTCTATTAGTGTGTGCTAAAGCCAAGGTGCCACCAAGCAGCTTCCCCTTCCCCAAGGCAGAACCCTGCAAGAAATGTTTGAGATCTTTGGACTCCTTGGTTCCCTGAGGCCTTGCAGTGTCACAAAGGCCCCTTGGTTCTGCACTGTCACAATGGAGATTTGGGTCCATGGTGTCCCACAGTGTCACAATGCTCTTTTTGGTTCCATGAGGCCATGTTCTATCACAATGGACTTTTGGCTCCTCGAGGTTCCATACTCTCAACAATGGTCTCTGTAGTTCCAGAGTGTCACAATGGACTCTTGGTTCCAGGTGGCCCCACAGTGTCACCGTGGTCTCCTTGGTTCCACAAGGCCGTGCAGTGTCACAATGGCTCACAGGTTCCATGAGGCCCCACAATGTCACAGTGGACCCTTGGTCCCATGAGTTTCCCCAGTGTCACAATGGTTCCTTGGCTCCACGTGGCCCAGGTGTCTCACAATGGACTCTTGGTTCCGTGGGGCCCCGCAGTGTCACAGGGGTTTCCTTGGTTCTGTCGGGTCACAATGGACACTGCAGCGCCCCCTGCTGGCCGGGAGGACCTGGCACTGTGCGAGCACCTCCTGGTGGCCGACCCCTGCAACTGTGAGTGGCTTGTACTGGTTTGTACTGGTTTCTGCTGGGATGGGGTGCTGGGGTGTTTGTGGTTTGTACTGGGTTCCACTGGGAAAGGGAGCAGGGCTGTATGAGTGCCCCCTGCTGGCTGGGAGGACCTAGTGGCCTACTGTGCATTATACTGGGTTATACTGGTTTGTACTGGGATGGGGTGCTGGGGGTGACTGGATTGTAGTGGTTTGTACTGGGTTATACAGAGATATTCTGGATTTTACTGGGTTAAACTGGAGTGTACTGGATTATACTGGGAGGGGTCTTGGGGATGCTTGGCACTCCACTGGGAGCAACTTCTGGGGATGCTGGCCTTACTGGTTTATACTGGGATGGAACTTGGGACCTACTGGGAGTGACTTCAGGTTGTGCTTACTGGTTTATACTGGGAGCTGCTGCAATGGGCTCAGGGGCTCAGGGGTGGTTCCCAGTGCTTACTGGTTTATACTGGTGCCCTCCCAGTATAAGCCTGGGAGCCCCAGGACCACACTGGGAATGGGTTTGGGTGCATGAGGCCTTACTGGTTTATACTGGGAGATGCTGCCACAGGTCTCAGGAGCTCGGGAGTGACTCACAGTGCTTACTGGTTTATACTGGTGCCTTCCCAGTCCACACCTGGGAACACTGGTAGGCACTTGCAGTCGGGCAGGACCTCCATACCGAGCTGGCCTTCACCAAGGCCTTGCTGAGCTGCAGCTTCTCCAACTTCTCAGCCTGGCAACACTGCCTGGGGCTGCTGATGCCCACCAGGAACTACAGCAAGGGCACTGCCTCCTGGAAGGCTGAAGGAAGGTGAGGGATTCCCCAAAAACCTCACACAATTTTGCAGGATCTCCAAAATTTTCCAGCCCCCCCCTCACCTAAAGTGGGAACAGGTGGGTTCTGTTTGGTTGGATGGGTAGACCTGATGTTCCTAAATCCCCTTTGACTTCAATGGGTACACCTGATCTCCTGTATACCTGGGTGTCCCCACTGATATATTGGGGTTTTCCCCACTGCCCCCTAGAGATTTTGGGGTGCCTCCTTTGCCCACCCCAGAGCTGGAGCTGCTGCAGAATACCATCTTCACCAACCCCATGGACCAAAGCACCTGGCTGTACCTGCACTGCATCCTCTCCTGAGGTAACTCAGGGTTCCCTCCTACCCCTGATGTCCTCACCTGCAGTTTTGGGTACCCCCTGAATGTTGGGGTGCCCCTCTACAAGGGGCAAGGGTCACCTGTGTCTACATCAACTGGGAGGACAGTGGCCATCATCTTCTCCTGGCCTGTCAGGGTGAGTCAGGGCACTTGGGTGCCCCAAAAATGACCTGGATATCCCTCAAAATAATCTGGGTACACCTGGATACTGGCAAAATCACTTGGATCCCCCCCAGCAATCACCGGGGTACACCTGGCTGTGCCCAAAAATCACCTGAATACCCCTAGAAATCACCTGGATACACCTGGGTACCCCTTGGACACCTGTATCACCAAAAACCCCTGGGGCCCCACAAAAGGAGTGTCTCAAACATCCTCATTGCTTTGACTGGGTAGACCTGGTGCCCCTAAACCTTATTGCTTTTAAAGGCTAGACCCTCTATCCCTTAATTCCTATTCATGTCAATGGGTTAGCTCTGGAGTCCTGTTTATCTCCATTTATCTCTACAAATCCCTCCCAGTGGTCCCACTTTTGCTTCAGTGCTCCCAGTCACCCCAGTGTCCCCCCTTAACCCTTCCCAGTGCTCCCAGTTTAAACAGTAACTCTTCCCAATCAAGCCCTCTCAATGGGTAGACCTGGTGTCCCTAAATCCCTATTGACTTCACTGTGGTAGACCTGGTGTCCTTCAATCCCCTTTGACTTCAGTGGGCAGAACTGATGTCCCAATATTTTTGGTGCTAAAAACACCAATTTTGGGCTCAAAATTCCCAGATTTCAGCTGAAAATGGAAATTTTTGGCTTACCTGGAAGCACAGCTCTAGCATGGACAGCAGGTATGGGATCAGGGATTCGGGATTGGCCTCCAGGAATTCATCCAGGACATCCAGAGCATTTGCACTACGATCCTGGAGTGGAAATTCCCAAAATTCAGCCTAAGATTTTCCCAAAATTGACCCAAATTTCCCCATTTAAGGATCAAATTTTAGAAAAATCCCCACTGACATTAATGGATAGACCAGGTGTCCCTAAATCCATATTGACTTTAATGGGATACACCTGGTGTCCATAAGTCCCTATTGATTTCATTAGTCATGTCTGATGTCAAAAAAATGTGTACTGGGAGATTGATATTACAAGAGATGAGGCAACTGGGAGACGTTGTAAAAGATGGTTTATGGCCTCATGGTGTCAGTCTCATAGAAGGGTGAGACATTAAAGGTGTTACATCCAACACCAAACTATCAGAAGCCTCCTCATTCTTAGTTACAATGCTTTATGTTTGTTTTTTTATCCAATCCAATACTTCTGTGAAGTTTGCCAGCATCCTTTTACACCAATCATTAATTGCTTTCCTTCTCATGGCTTTGCCGCAATGTGTCATTTTTACAACCACTCATAAAACACTTCACAAACTTACATTGATGCATCTTAAAATTGTAGTTAATTATATAACAGGTTCTACTGCTAAACTTTAAAATTTTTGCTATATAACTTATACTACTTTTCTTACATAATACATATTTCTCTTTGCTTAAAACATATTTCTACTTCAAGTACAAACTTATATTCTTGTTTTATATCAATTTTCCTTTTAATACCCTGATTCCCCAAGATTTCTCCAAGGTCTTAGGTCAAACCTTGGATCCATCTCAATCTCTGAGCCTGTATGCACAAGGCCCTGAGAGCTCTCTGTGCCTGCATTTCCCACACCACCTGTCATCTCTGCCTCCAATTTCCTGCTCTCACTGGAACCTGGGCACACTTTCTCAGTTGTGTCCCTCAGTGAGACCCATGAACAGTAACAGAAACTTTGGAGTTCGATTCTGACCAAATTCTTCAGAGGTTTCCTAGAAAACAACGGTTCTGCCTTGATTTCCTTCTGGTCTGGTCCAGTTCATTTGGAAGTTTTTCAACTCCGGTTATGGAGAAATATGACAAAGACCTTCTTAGAAATACCCATTCCAATTTTCAAGGGTGTATTTTATTACTGTTGTCTTTAGAGTAGATGTGATTGCAGCATTCTGTGATTGATATTTGTGAGAAATGGATTTGTAAAGGATTCTCAAAGCCTGACTGAAAGCTCACACACTCTTGTACATCTGGATGCAAACTCTGAGATAACTGTGCTGATTCAGAATGGCCCTGGAATAGAGAAGACATTGTAGAGAGAGATTGAACTAGAAACAAGTTTCAAACAATGGCCTTGCAAAAAGATCAGATATTTTGGAGAATTAGAACTGTGAAAGATGCATTGTGGCAAGACTACATGGAGTAAAATACAAGGTGATTGGTCTTAGAAGTATTAGCACCATTGTGTGGCAAAAGCTAATAGGCTGAAAACCATTTATAAAATATTGTAAGCAGGAAATAAGTTGGCTTCAGATAGAATGTCATGGAGTTTTATATCTCTCATTTTTCACCCTTCAGGAAGTCTAATAATGGAATAAAATCTTTTTAAAACCCTTCTTAGTTACCCTGTGTCTGTAGAGCTGGGATTTTCCAACAGTTCTGAGTCCCTGGACCTCAGTCCCTGAGAGAAAGCTGAAGGAAAACTTCTCAAGAACTCAAAGTCATGTTCAAGCTCCAAAGTTTCTTTAACTTTAATGGGTTCCACTGAGGGATATGACTCAGAAAATGTCCCCAGGTCCCAGTGAGAGCAGAACAATGGAGGCACTGATGAGAGGTGGGGACAAACAAGGGAAAGGTGTCTCTGATGCTGAGCACACCTGGATGTGTTTCAGGAATGCAAAGGGCCAAGGGCTGAGCCCCAGCCCCTGGCAAGGCAGATCCTGTCCCTCCCTCATTGCTCAGGGCTCTTCCCGGCCCACTGGGCTCTGGCCATGTGCAATGCCAAGGGCAGCACCATGGGGCGGCCCCTGCCAGGCTGCTGAGCAGGTACAAGGAGGCAATGAGGCCCCAGCACAGCAAGGCTCACTTGTCCCCTGCTGGCCTCAGGCCCAGGGCCAGCCTGCATGGCCCAAGTGCTGCAGGAGTTGGCTGTGTCAGGGCCTTTCAGCTGCTGCCCATCCCTGTGGCCTCTGCAGCCCAGGCTGTCCTACGGTGTCCATGCCCTGCGCCTCTGTCCCTGCAGGCTGTCGTCATCCCCCGGCTGCCCCACCTCGCTGGCCCCTTCCTTTGCTGACAGCTCTGCCTCCTGCCTGCCTCTGCCTGGACACACAGAGCCTTGGGCTGCTCCTGAGTCCTTCTGGTGGATGTTTGGGACCACTCCTCTGCCCTAGGAAGGAAATTTCTTTCTCCTTTTTTCCAGTCTGGACCTCCCCAGCTTTCCAGCTGGCATCAATTCTTTTTTTCTCTGGCTGTTTTCCACTATGTCAAAAGGATCCACTGTCTCTGAAACCACTCTTTAAACACTGTCATGGCTCTTGTCTCCTGTTCTCTCCACCCCAATGAGCACAGAGCTTCTTTGTCCCTATATAGTGGTCAGGTGCTTGTAGCCTCCAAACCCCACCTCAGGAGATCTTTGTGTCTTCTCTAAGGTCTTTGCAGTTGAAGATGTTCTGCTCATAGTCTAAGCAAATCACCAGAGGACAGGGCAAGCCACACCTCTATGTCCTGGCTACTTTTTGTTTTGGGGCAATCTTTGGATATATGGAACTTGGGAGGTGAAATCCCAATTTTGGTCCTGGTCCCTGCACAAGAAGCCCAATTCTTTTCCATAGGAAGGAAAGAACAGAGCCCCAGTGTTTCAGGGACAGATGTGATATGATCCCCAGAGGCCAAGGCCAGACAGACTTGACAGTACTGGCAAGTTTTGCCTGGGAGCAACCCTTGGGTATACAGAATTTTAGAGGTGGAATCCCAGTTTCAGACATGGACATTCCGAGGAGAAGGATGGTTCTTTTGCATAGGAAGGAAAGCACAGAACACTGGTGTTTGAGGGGAAGATGAAAGGCAGCCATCAGATTCCTAGGCCAGCCAGACCTCTCCATCCTTTTGTCTGAAAACAACGCTTGGATATAGGGAGTTTTGGAGATGGAATACCAATTTTAGCCATTTCTGTGTAGATAAGGGTGGTTTTTCCATAGGAAGGAACGCACAAAGCCCAAGTGCCTCAACGGAAGAAGAGGAGAGAGGTGGCTCCTGGGAGGCCAAACCAGCCACACCTGTTTCTCCTAGAAGCTTTTGTCATGGAGGAATCCTTGGATACATGGAATTTGGGGAGAGGAATCTGAATTTTGACCACAGACACCTTTAGAAAAAGGATGGTTCTTTCCCATTACAAGGAGAGCATGGAGGCCCAGTGTTTGGAAAGCAGCTGAGAGGCAGCCCCCAAGAGGCCAAGGGCAGCCAGACCTGTCTGTCCTGGCAGCTTTCACTTGGCAGGAATCCTTGGAGGTACGGAGTTTTGGAGGTGGAATTCCAATTTTGTCCATGGGCACCTGGCTGAGATGGATGTATTTTTCCTATAGAAAAGCAAAGTGTGAAGTCCAAGTGTTTTGGAACAAGATGAGAAGTGGCCACCCATGGGCCAAGCCAGACCTGTCTCTCCTGGCACCTTTCATCTAGGGGCTATCCATGGACATAGGACACTTTGGAGGTGGAATCTCAATACTGGCCATGGGCATCTGGCCAGGAAGAAGGAAATTATTATTACTATTTTCTTTTCATTAGGAAAGTACAGAGCCTCAGAGTTTGAAAGGCAGATGAGAGCTGGCCCTGAGGAAGCCAAGGCTAGCCAGACTTGTCAGTCATGGCAGATTTTATCCAGGAGCAATCCTTGGATATCGGGAATGCTGGAGGGAGATTCCCAATTTTGGCCATGGGTGCTTGGTCAAGATGGATGTTTTTTTACCATAAGAAAGAAAAGCACATGGTCCCAGTGTTTGAAAAGCAGATGGGAGGTGGCCCTTGGGTGGCCAAGCCAGACAGATCAGTTAGTTAGTCCTGTTATTCCTGGCAGATTTCATCTGGGAACAATCTTTGTATATTGGGAAATTTGGAGGAGGCATCCCAATTTTGGCCATGGACAGCTAGAGGAGAAGGACACTTCTCTCCCATAGGAAGGAAAGCCCAGAGCCCCAGTGCTTCAGGGGCAGGTGAGAGGCAGCCCTCGACATGCCAGGGTCAGCCAGACCTGCCAGAAATCACCAGGAGGCCCAGCCAGCCAGAACTCTTCCATGTTCCCTTCGTTTCATGGGACCCCACAGTGTCACCATGTTCCCTTGGTTCCATAAGGCCTCACAATGTCACAATGTTTTCATGGATCCACACAGCCCTGATGTGTCACAATGGCCCGTTGGCTCCATGCGCCCTCACTGTGTCACAATGGCTCCTCTGTGACACTACAGGCTCCACAAGATCACCACGGACCCTTGGTTCCTTGGGTCCCTCAAATTCCACAATGGTCTCCTTGATTCCATGAGGCACCAGAGTGTCACAATGGCCCCTTGGTTCCATCAAACACCACAGTGTCACCATGGTGTCCACATTGTCACAACTGACCCATGGTTCCATGAGGTTCCGCAGTGTCACCATGGTCGCAGGCTGGATGAGATCGATGTCCCAGGCACCTTGGGATGCTCGGAATGCCCGTGTGGGGCCAGGGCTGGGTCAGGCCTTGGTTTGTGGTGGGACAGAGCCCCGCCCCCAGCCATGGCCTGGCACAGCTGCCAATCACAGAGCAGGGGCAATGCTAACCCAGCTCTGATTGGCTGAGCTGTCAATCAATCACACAGCAGGGGCAATGCTGACCCAGCTCTGATTGGCTGAGCTGTCAATCAATCACACAATAGCAGCTGGTGCCTGCCCTGACTCTGATTGAGCAAACAACTGGAAGTCCCTCCCAAGGGGCGGGGCCCATGAAGGCCCAGGGGGTTAAAAGCCGGAGCACGAGGTCAGCCCATGGTGTGGATCTTGCCTTCTGCTGGGGTTCTCCTGTGAGCCATGCTGGCACCTGAGCTGTTGGTACCTTTATGTGTATTTCTCCATACATCTTCTCTATTTCTTCTTCTCATAATCCTACTTAACTGAAATACTTTTGGGTAACTTAGTATCTTCAGGGTTCAAGGTTTTTCAGTTAAATAGTCTAAGTCAAGGAAGTTAATGCTATTATATGAGTTTTATGTCGAATTGGATGTTGTATGAATTGTTTTGTCCATGTTCCTTGTCTATATTTTGTCAGTAAAATTTTGTGTCATTTTGACGTCTTAGCTCAAGTGGTTAGAGCTGGTATCACTGAGGTTGTGGGTTCAAACCCTGTGTGGGCCATTCACTTAGGAGTTGGACTGGATGATCCTTGTGGGTCCCTTCCTACCAAGAATATTCTTTGCATCTGTACATGTTGAGAATACCTGGCTGGGGTTTCTCCTGTGCACCAAATTTGACTAAAGGAACTCTTGGTTATCCCCAGGATTACAGTGTGCTGGGGTTACAGCCCTGCAGGCTCACCATGGCCTCTTGTTTCCATCAGGCCCTGCTGTGTCACACTGGCCCTTGGTTCCATGAGCATCTGGAGTGTCACACAGCTTGATGACATTTGTCCTTGCTGCCCCTGCCATCCCACTGCCCCAGCAACAGCCCCGAGCCCCCCGTGAGGGACAGGCCCTGCTGGGCCAGGCCTGGGCTCAGGCCTTGGCCTTTCTGCTTCCTCCAGCCAGCCCAGGCCTTGCTCAGCATTGCAGTTCCCTGCTCACAGCCTCGGGCTCCTGCAATCCTGCCCTCAAGGATCTGCTCTCACCAGTCCCTGGGGAGCCTTTGGCACTCCCTGCCCTCAGTGGGGCCACTGATGCTCCAAGGGACTTGGAGTTTTGCTTCTGACTCCTTGAGCAGCTTCTTCAACCTTCTCTCAGTGCCTGAGGGTCCTGGACTCAGCCCCAAATCCACAGAGGGTCTCATTAAAATACAGAAAGACCTCAGGAGCTCTTTGTCTTTCTTCAAATGACTTCAAGTCTTCGGGGTAGTGCAGCTGTGTGACATTGACTGGCACTGTGCCTGAGACAGAGACACAGCACTCTATGATCCATGTGACAAAAAGCTCTTTATTGTTCTGACTTCACCTTAAATACTTTTCGTCATGTTCCTGGGCAAGCACTTGTGATTGCTTGAAAGTTCAGGCTGCTCAGCTCTCTGAACAATAGCTCCTGCAGCTTAGCTGAGACTCATTGGATCAAATCCTTGTCTATCTCCAATTCTGTCCTATCTCTGTTCCTTGGAGGCCTGTCTGTCAGGTCAGGCTGTTTCTCCCATATGTGGCCAAATTAACTGCCCTGTACAAGCCAGCTTGCACTGTGACAATTCCCTGTTTCTTTTTTATTAGTTTGAAGAAAAATTTGGAACACAAACATGCAGCTTCTTCTCTTTTATCTTTTCTGCAAGGGCCCTTTGGCATGCAAGATGACATTGACAGCAGAAATTTAATTTGGATGGCGTTTTTACTTAGCTTAATAAATTTGGCTTTCTTAGGTGGTGATGAGTTCCACGTACCAAAAGCTGCAGTGCTCATGTTCAGGAGTGGTTGGGTGAATTTAGTACCTTCTGGTTTCACATATAACCATTTAACTGCTTAAAACAGGTATTGTGGAACAGCAGACTGAGAGCCTGGAGCTGCTCACTAATGCTCTGCACATCCTTCTGGCTAAGTCCTGCAGCCTCTTTGAAGTCATGACTAGCATTTCCAGCTGTAGTCAAGGAGCAGCAGCTCTGTCGTGGGGCAATAGCATATATACCAACAGCCAGCTGGCCTCACTTCTGCCAGTCCATTTTTGCCTTCTTGGTGTCGTTTCTGAGGAAGTCCATTGGAGCAGTTTGGCTGCCAGTGGAGATTGATGCAGTAAAAGAACAACACGTTGTGTTCTGAAAGAGGGATGCATGTGCACAGGAGAGAAAAGCAGCTATGGCTGGCTTCACAATCAGGGCCAAGAAGGACTTGGTCTCTGCTCAAGAGTGTAGATGCAGCAGGACTTTGTTGGCCTTGAATTGCAGAGGAAAGCCTGCTGCAGTACCAGGACTCTGGCACCTCTCTTCAGCTCCTGAAAGCAGAGCACTTCCACGTGGGTTTGGAGTTGGTGCAGCAGATCAAGGAGCCTCTCTTGGCAATTCTCTGGCACTCCACACAGGTGAAGGCCACGTGGCTGCTCGTGGCTTGTCTTGCTCTGGTCTCATTTGACTGTGGGCAAACTAAAGGACTTGATCAGCTGGGGGGATAGAGTTAGGATAGTGTGTGTGCAGGGGAGGGGTTTGCACCCCAAATTACATCTTGTTTCTCTGTCTCTTTTGGCTGCTCTTTCCTGCTTACAGGATTTCCATGTTGGGCTCCAGACTTGAGGAGATGCTGTTCAGAGAAAGTTGAAACTCCCAAATGTGCCTGCTTCAGCCCTTGCATGTACAGGGTGAGTTTTCTTAGTGGGGTAACAGGGCAAGGTGAGTGAGTGCAGACAAAAAGCAGGTGAGCAGAGTTTTCTCCTGTGCTCACTGACACACAAAAGACTGAATGACAGACACTGATTATTTGCATCCTGTTTTGTGGCTTGAGGTAGCAATTGAAATGACATAGTGGTGTAGGGAAAGCAGCAAAACCTGTGCTTGTATGCAGCTCTGATCCAGAAAGCTCCAACACTGGCAGACTCAGTTATGGAAGTTGCTCTCCCTGGACTCTCTTGAGTTTCTTTGGATGGAGATGCTGAGACCATGACAGTGGGGTGTTGTGGGGCTGGGTGGTGGCTGGTGCTCGCAGCAGAGGCTCTGCTCTTGTGCTCTCCTTCTCAACAGGCAAAACCTCAACATCCTGTGTGACTGCCCCAACACAGATGAAGGTGGCAAGGAGGCTGAAGATGAGGAGTGTGATCCACAGTGGCAGGAAGACTATGATGATGACCTTGATGAAGACAATTTTATGATTGATAATTATTCAGATTGTGATTCTTACTTTAATGATAATGACAGCTATCGTAGCTACCACTGGATGTGTTCTGTCACCCAGCCTGCCAACTTGGACCTCTGCCTCTACTTTGTCTCAACCAGTTTGTGTTCATGTTTTTCCTCGAAGGCAGGGAGGAGCTCTCAGATGGAACAAAACATTTCCTCTGAGAGGTTTCTTGCTCAGTGACTCTTGAATATGCAGGAACATGCTCTGGGCAGCTGGTCTGTGTTACTGTGGCCACCTCTCTCAGAAAGGCATCTCCTTGCCTTTTTCCCTTGTTCTCCAGTTCTGCCTGTAGGTATTTGAGTTAGAAAGTCACAGCCCACCTGCAGAGTGAGGACCACTTGCCACCTGTTCAAGGGCTGCTTCTTGTGCTTGGTGTGCCCTCCCCAAGGGATGGGCACAGGGGAGGGTGGCATGTGTCCCAGCACAGCCCTGTCTAGCAATGGCCAGTGTCTAGAAATGCTGTAAGGAGATGCATTTACACTCAAGTTCAAGCCTCCCAGCTGGAGCTGGTGGGATGCTCTGCAGCCACAGATGGATGTGGTTCAGTTCCTCTGGTTGAGAGGGGCTGCATTTTTGCCCTTGGTTGGAGTTTTCTTCTCTGTTAGGAAGCAGGAAGGGCTGCTGTGAATGACACAAGGTTGCAGAATTGGTCAAGTTTATAAATATATGCACACACATATATTTTATACATATGCAGAGATTGTTCAGATAATACTCTATCTTTGCCAAAAAAGAATGAAAACCCAGGGGTTTGAAAAACAAGTTCTATTTAAAAAAAAGAAATAGTTTTCTTCTAGCACAAGCCTTCTTCTTGTCTGTTGGGAACAGGGGAGTGAAGGGAGAGCAGGATATCCTCAAGTGAGAATGTGACCTGCATGTGCTAATCCCAGGAGTTATTTGTGAAATTCGTGTGGCTTTGGAATCCTCAGGCAGGCCACACAGCCTGCAATGCCAAGTGGCTTTTCCTGGGCAGTTCAGGGAACAGTGAGAGGGTGTGGGGAGGGCTGGCAAAGAGGGCAGGGCACCAGGCCATAGGGAGGGGTGGGGCTGCTGTTTCTGGGAGCAGGAGCAAGGCAGGATGCCTGCATGGTGATGGAGGGGTAACATCTGGTGCCCAGAAAAAGGCATATGGCCAACATTGAACTTGGCAACTTCCATGACAAAATGGGCTCTTGGAGGACACTGAGCTGTTTTCCCTGGGTAGTTTGATCAATTGCATGGAAGGGGGAAGGATGAAGAATTTGGGCAGTGTTTGAGGCAAAATGGCATTTTGCCACTTGTGATTTCCTCCCAGCTTTTGCAGAGGGGTGACAGCTCCAGCCCTGCAAACCACTCCCTTTTGCAAGGCACACTCAGACCTTGCTGGAAGCTCAGGGTTCTTGAAGGGGCTGCTGCAGTTGGCAACAGGAGCTGCTGTTGAATTTTTCACGTTGCTTAACCCCCTATCCCAAATGCCACCACGTGGCTAAGGAAGGACAGAAAAAGATTTCCGTGGAAGAAGGGAGGCCAAAAGCTTAGAAAAGGATGAAAGAAATGCTCTGATGATGATGATAATAACAAGAAAAAGATTTATTTTTGGCAGCAAATGAACACCTGTCGCCCTCCAGCCCTCCCAGATGGGCAGGCCCAGCGGTGCTGTTTCCATGGCATGAGGTGCTGGGAGCCTGGGGAGAGAAGCCAGAAAGCCACGGTCAGTCACAGAAGGCTCCTGTCCCCCCTGTCCCACCAGGGCCTGTGCGTGGGCCAGGCTGCTGGCTGTGCCCAGAGCCCAAACCTCCCAACCCATTCTCCCATTTTTAGAGGAGAGCAGCAGGGCAGGCCACGCTCCACCTCTTCTGCTTAAGAACGACACAGCAACCTCCTCAGCAGCTGCAAGAGCGAGATTCTCGTGTGCCCACTCCCATCTGCCCCTGTGCCACCTGTGCTGTGGAGCTGGGTACCCACCTCTGCAGACCTGCTGCCAGGAGAGGAGCTGATCCCACACAAGGTCCTCGTCCTTCTTGAAGGGGATGTCCCTGCACACCGTGGCTGCCCCGGGTAGCGCCAGCACCTCCGTGGAGTGCGACCAGTGCCGGCGCTTCCCCGCCCGGTCTGGGCACAAGGTGCAATCTTCCTGGAAAAAACAAAGAACAATCGCATGAAAGTCAATTCAAAATGAGACCTAGAAAGAAGAAAAACCACCAAAGGTTATCAATGTTTCATGGGCCTGGGGAGGGTCTGACCACTCCATGCAAGAATTAAACCTCTCCCCAGGTGGGGAAAAACCCCACCTTTCCTGCCTGTAAGTCCACCCCTTCCTCAAGGGCCTGAAAAGCAGACCAGCTGGGGCATGGCTTTGGGACCCACCCCTCTCTACTGTCCCCCATCCTCATGGATGGATTCTTTTGTCAGGCAGGCGGCCCCCACCCCAGCCCACACCAGGCTGGCTGGCAGAAGCTGTAGGCGAGGCCAGGAGCCGGCTCCCCTTCCACAACATCCGTCCCCTGTCCCCCCAAAAAGCAGCTGGGCGGGCGGCGCAAAGATGAATATTCCCCATTGCCGCCGAGCGGGGAACCTCCGGCGCGTGGCCAGGCCGAACCCTGGCATGCCTGGGAGCACGAGCATCCCCCCGCCCCTGCACCGGCTGGGGACTCATCTTGATTTCGTCGGGGCACAGAGCCTGTCCTGTCCTCCAGGGAGGGGCCACAACCAAAGCCCGTGGGCTTTGCCCCGCCAGCGGCCAGCTCGAGGATGGTGTTCTCCGGCTCCGCGTCGTGCTCCAGAAGAACACGCCAGCTGTGCCTCGGCTTGCGGGGACATCACGATGCCATTGAGCTGCAGGGGGATGTTTCCCCTTGTCCAGTCTGTGGCAACTTCACTGCACTGTGCCACCACTTCTCCAATAGGACGGGGAGCCCTGAGCTGCTCCCTCCACAACTCGCTGGGGACCCACGGAAGCGTCTCCTCGGCCGCGCTCTCTGCTCCGTGCCACGGCCACAGGGAAACGCTCTGGGGTTTGCTTTGAGCGCCATGAGATATGAGAGCTGGAACTTGCTGGGCTCCTGGATCCTACTGTGCAGAGGGATGGATCTCTGCTGTCTCCTAGGCCACCTGGGGGTTCTGCAGCCAGGAATGCTCAAAAAGGTCTTCTAGGCATGGCCTGTCTGCAGGGTCCATGGATAAACACCACCTGATCAGGTGCTGGCACTCTGCAGAGAGAAACCAAAAACCCCTGGTCACCTCCTGTCCAGGCTCTCCCAGATTCCACAGTGCCCACCCCACACTAGGAGTGCTCGGAGCTGCACCCAAAGCTTCCCATCCATCCTCCCTTTTGGAGCAGAGCAGCACACATGCCACCTCCTCCAGCTAAGCCCAGGAGATCAACCTCCTCCCTAGCTGCAGGAGCAGGACGCTTATGTGCCAGCTGCCATCTCCCAAGCCCATTCTTGCTCCCGTGCCTTGAAAACATATCCCCACCTTGAGACACCCGGGGTGGCAAGAAGAACTGGCCCCGGATGATGTCCTCAGGGGTTTTGAAAGGAAGGTGCCCGCAGACCAGGTCATAGAGCAGGATGCCCAGGGACCAGATGGTGGCTGGCTGGCCATGGTAGCAGCCGAAGAGGATCCACTCTGGCGGGTTGTACTGCGGTGTTCCTATGGGACACGGGCACAGCTCATCAGGCCAATGCTGCTCCCTCCCTCCCAGCCAGCTCAAACACAGCCAGACCCTGCCCCTGCTAAAAAACAACTTGGCTGCAGCCGGCTGAAGAAGGATCCCCCCTCCCTCCCTCCTTCTTCCCCTGTGCCAGCAAAGGGGAGAACCTCCGCTGCCCAGCTGGGCCCTGGCTTTGGGCTCACCTGCCATGTGGGTGTAGAACGTGTCCTGGAGGAAGGTTCCGCAGCCAAAGTCAATGAGCTTCGCCTCGCCCGTGCCCAGGTCAACGAGGATGTTGTCGGCCTTGATGTCGCGGTGCAGGACGCCGCGGCTGGTGCAGTGCCGCACGGCCTGCAGCACCTGGCGGAACAGCCCCCGCGCCACGGGCTCTGGCAGGAACCCCCCCGCGTCCAGCAAGTGCCACAGGTCCCGACAGCGCTCCGGACGCTCCATGACCAGCGCGAAGCCGTCGGGCAGCTCAAACCAGTCCAGGAGCCGCACGACGCCGCGGAAGCCAGGGCACGACACCATCCACAGCAGCACCAGCTCCAGTGGCACCAGGGCGCCCTTGTGCTGCGGGGGGACCGCGATGCCGTCAGCGGGGCCGATGCTGCGCCGCGCCTTCGGCACCCCCTGCCCGGCGCCACCGCAGCTCACATTGCCCGGCCCGGGACGCTGCGCGGCCCCCGCTCACTCCACGCTCGCTCCCCTCGCAGCGTCCCGGCTCCCACCCTGCCGGGCCTGGCCTTAGCCCCGCCCGGCACGCCCCGCCGGCTGCTCCCGCTGGCCCCGCTCACTCACCAGCTCAGCCCACTCCCAGATGCGATCCCGGCCCACTCGCTTGATGGCCACCTGCAAGCCAAGACAAGCGGCGGGTTGAGTTCGTTGCCCGCCGATCTCCCCCTCCCCGCTCCGAGCCGGCCCCGTCTCTCACCGGAGCGCCATCGGCGAGCCGGGTCCCGGCGTAAACGCTGCCGCAGCCGCCCCTCCCCAGCAGCGGGCCCTCCCGGTAGAGCTGCTCCAGGGGAGGCTTCTCCGCCCGTGCGGACGGCACCGCGCTCTCGGCATTCTGCCCGGGGCACCCACTCGCCCCAGGCGCTGCTGCTTGACCAGCCGCCCCGGGCTCCGGCGGCTCGGGGCCGGCGGCCGAGCTGACGGGCGGCGGGGCTCGCACCGGGGAAGCTGCCGGCGACGGGGCGGGAGCCGGGCGGCTGCGGGGCGGCTCCGGGCGGAACCGCGGGAGGGGCCTCGTTCGGGGCCGGGCCAGGGCCCGCGGCAGGCAGAGCCAAAAGGCGATGATGCTCCAGCACCACCACCAGCAGAGTGAGGAGCTCCTGCAGAGGCTCTTCAAAAGGCGCCGCAGCCAGTGCGGGCAGAGGCGGGCAGGGGCCCGGCTCGCCCTCGGGCGCCTTGAGCAGCGCGGCATGAGCCGGGCTGGGGGAGGCGGAACACGGACGGGATGGAACGGGAATAGAGGGAGTTGAAAGGAAGAAGGGGACGGAGAGCGAGTCGGAATTCGAGCGGAAAACCGATCGAGAGAAGCGCTGCTGCTGCTGCTGCTGCCGCTGCTGCGGAGCCGCCGGAGCGCGCGGCCGTTCTTCCTCCGCGAGCCCAACGGAGGAGCGGCCGCGCGCCCCGCGGAACGAAAGAAACAAACAAAGAAATAAAAAACGAAACTAATTCGTATTAGAGAAATAACCAAATAAAGAAATGTAGGCATAAAGAAGATTGCTGGCTTGTGGCTTTCTTCTTTGGGTGAGATGAAGCTTTTCGTGGAGAAGAATTGCCTCTTCTGACAGTTTTGCCAGTGTGAACAGGAGAAGAGCATTTAAATTTCAAGTAGAATAGAGAAATCTTGTGAGTATTGTCATCTGTCTTCATTCTCTGTTGAGATAGTTGCAGGCTGCCAAAAGACATTTTCTGCAATGTGGAGCTTGGTCCCAGGTTTCTTTTGCTGCCCGAGGATGAGGAGGGGAGGTATCCCAGAATCACGGAGTCATGGCATGGTTTGGCTGGGAAGGGACCTGAAAGATCACATCGCTGCAACCCCCTGCTGTGGCTGGGGACCCCTTGCTCTAGACCGGCTTGTGTGGAGCTCCATCCAGCCTGGCCTCGTACACTGTCAGGGATGGGGCATCCACAGATTCTCTGGGCAACGTGCTCCAGGAAAGTGGTTTTTTTCTGAATTTCTGTTCTAAACCTACTCTCTCTCAGTTTGGATCCATTCTCCCTTGTGTTCTCTCTGCCTGTCCTTATACAAAGTCTCTGTCCAGCTTTCTTGTAGGTTGCCGTCAGGTACTGGAAGGCCACAGTTCAGTAAAGCCTAAGCCTAAGCCTCAGTCTCTTTTCCAGGCTGAAGAAGTCCAGCTGTCTCAGGCTTTCCTTGCAGGAGAGCTGCTCCAGCCCTCGCAGCATCTCGCTGTCCCTCCTGGGCACCTGCTCCAGCGCGTCCCTGTCCTTGCGGGCCGTGCTGGGGAGCCCAGCAGAGCCGGACGCGGCCCTGCAGGTGCAGCGACAGCGGCTGCAGGAGACACGGCCCTGACAGCGGCTGCAGGAGCCGGCAATTGGCGATTGGCCGCCCGCTCCGCAGAGAGCCGGGGCGCGGGGCACGGCAGGAGTTTTAGGCACGGAACTGTGTTATGAGGTGCTGTGAGCTCGTGGGGGATGGCAGGAGATGAATTCCCAGAAATGGCTGTAACGGGCATCGATGGTGTGACAATTGATAAAAGATTCGTGTTGTGATAAATGTGATTCGTGCTAATTAAATTGTAACTATATTAGCAAAATTGTATTTAGATCAATAGAAGACAATTGTTACAGAGTGAAAGGGGGGGGAGATGGGTGAGACAGGGCAAAGGACATCTTCCAGATGTTGGGAGTTGAAGAAGAAGGTTGGAAGAAAGTCAAATAAGAATAGTAGAAGGACGTAGATCTGATAAGCAGCATCTAGAAATAGAGCTTCAACCTTGAAATGGGCAAAAATAGGATGATTCCAAGCATGGGACTTTAAATTAGAGTCATGTTATGGAAAACATCTGCTCAGTCACACAGGGCGCCTGCGCTACCTGCAGGTCACACCTTGGTCACTGAGGAAGACGAGGAGCCTTCATTGGAAATAAGACCCTCAAAAGGATGAGAGACCCCCTAACCCATTAGTAGAGCATGCCCCAAACTACATAGTGATGTAGATTTTTAGAAATAGAAACTAGGAGGAGTTTTCTAGAAACTTCTGTAGCCTACAGTATATAAGTGGGATTGTTAGCCTGGATGCTTTGGTACGAGAGGAAGGGCAGGCCCCTCCCCGTACCCCCGGTCGGTTTTGCTTATGCTTTATATAAACTTCAATTATACTAAAACACTTACTCTCAAATTTTATCCATCCCAAATTATACAACTGTAATACTTTACTTGGATTGTATTCAATTTCAATAATTTTTGTAATAATCTTTAATACTTTTGATTGTATTCATTTATAATTGTTACTATTAAAAATTTGTTGTTACATTTAATCTTTGTTGTTTGATAAATTGGAAAAATAGAAAATCATTCATAACAATGACCATGTAGCTGTGCATCTTATTTCCGCCGCACTTAAAGGGTTAAAACCCCTTTCCACAGCTACAGACTCCCTTTCCCCTCAGACCTCTCCCGCTTTCCCAGCGACTGCCAAGGTCCCTCTGTGCCCCCTTGGCCGGCGACCACGGCGACGTCCCCAACCCGCCAGGCCCCTCGGGCAGCCCCGAGACTTCTTTGATGGTCACGGACAACGAGGAAGCGGCGGAGCCGCCGCCATAGCCCCCCGGATCCGCCGCCATCGCCCCCGGGGCCGCCGCCATCGCCCCCGGATCCGCCGCCATCGCCCCCGGGGCCGCCGCTCCCCCCGGCCGGGCCGGGCCGGGCCTGAGGCGGGCGCAGCTCCCGCCGCACAGCGCCTGCGCCACAGCAGCTCCGCTAGGCGGCGCCCCCCGCCCGGCGCTGAGGGGCCGCCGCCGCTTCCCGCCCTTGGCCGAGAGCTGCCGGCGATGGCGCCCGGTCGCCCTTCCAGCGGCGCCGTGGAGAAGGAAAAGCGGTTTAAATTGTTCGTTCCGCCCCGCCTGAGCGCTGGGCAGTGGTCTGTGGGCAGATCCCAGGTGAGCGCTCGGCCGCGGGGCCGCTGAGGGCAGCCCCCCCCTACCCCGGGCCGCCCCTCGGGCTGTCTCCTGCCCTGGACTCATTTGTGTGCACATGCCTAGACTGGTGCCAGGAGAGCATCTTCGGTTGGAATTTCAAAGACTTCTGCTGTTACTTTCTGTCACAGCTGTGAAAAACGAGGTTCAGTTTCCTGGTAGATTTGAAAAAGTTCAGTAAAAGACTGTAAGCGACAATAAAGCAGAAGGTTACAACAGCCGGGTGTTTGGCATTCCGCCAAGAGCACACACTAACTCAGAAAACACTTCCTTAAATGCATCAACCTGTTGCATATTTATAGACCTCTCATGCATTATTCAAAATACCCCCCCCAACCTGTAAATCAACATTTTTTTTTACTTTTTTTTTTCCTTGTGGCTTCTTGTTCTCCCTGATAACGGAGATCAGTAAATTCCTTCCCTGCAATTCTGGTGTTCATCAGCCCTGTCTTCATCCAGATAGGATAATCCAAGAGTGTGAAGAATTTCCTGATTATCTTTTTACAATTCTCTGAGTTAGTTACATGAACAAAAGCTTTTTACATCATCATGTTATAGTTAAAAAAAAATAAATATTTATCACACTGCTATTTTTAAGTCTTGTTAATAGCAGAACTAAAAGAAACTATATTCATACAGCAACATTTTCCAACATCATACATACAGCATTCATTTTAATGTTTGCAAAAAGCCAATAATGTAATATGTGCTTATAACACAGCTGAAGGGACTCCTCTTGTCAGCCTGTGCTGTGTGTTGTAGCTGTAGCTCAGTGATGATAAATCCGTGTTTGGGGTGGCTCATTCAGCACCCAGAGCGAGCAGTGACCCCCTCAGATGCTCCCACTGCCGATGATGTTTTGCTCTCACCAGATCAGGTGTGCAGTGAAAATGTTCCGTCCCCACTCTGAGTTATGGGAATTCAACGAGTTATTTTTTCATGTTGAAGCTCCTTATGAAATATGTTGAGATTCAAACAGGATATTCTGACAGCTGATGAGTTATGCTGTTTACAGGATGAACTTCTGTGACTTAAAAACCTTGTAAAGGGGTATTTTCATGCTGAAACATAATCAGATATGGTTTAGAACTGCCCTTGGAAGTAAAGCAAAAAAGAAATATCAGGTACTGGTCTTGAAAAAAGTAATTTGGCTTCTTGAGTCCTTTACCATGCACCAGTGCACAGACAGGCAGGAGCTGCTGAGTTCCCTGCATTGAAAGCTTCCCCTTTGGCCACAGTCAAAAATAATAATAAAGAAAACTGAAAAAAACCAAGTTTGATAAACCACTGTGAAATAAGAAGCAAGCAAGTTCCAAAGCCTTCACCAAAACCTTGGGCTTTGAAATTGTAGGCAGCTGATTTATTAATGAAAAAATTCTATTTTCACATCATCTGTAGGATTTTCGGGGTTTTTTTCAGGATTTTATAATCCTTTTTTACAAATCTACCCACAATGAACTAATTTTTAAATTTGTGCAGGGTTTTAACAAATGCTTGGAGGATGATTTTAAATTGCCATTTGATGTGTCCAACCCTGGCAAAATCACTGATTCAGGTAAGACTAAAATATTGGCCATGCACATTCTTTAAATTTTTTTATATTGTCGAGTTCTAATTTTTTTTTGAGTAGTCTTAGAGTTTCATATCTGGTAACACTGTTAAATACAGTTTCACTGTTAGTATTTTTTAGGAATACATTGATCAACATCTCTTCATGTTTCAGATATAATTTCACAGCAAGTCAAGCTTTGCTCTGAAGTAGATGAAGAGGTCAGCTAAGTATCAACTCTGCATATCTAATTTCTTGGGATCTTTGAAATTTGTTCCCAAACAGTGCTTAAAGCATTATTGAGTAGATATTTCAGGGCTGAAGGAAGTAGTCAAAAGGGAATTGTGTTTTTTGTCTCCTTCTTAAAGCTGAATCACTTAGAGGAGATATTTGTGATTCAGTGAACATGCCTGGAGACAAATCCTTAACAATTTGAGTGATTGCAATGTTGGTTGTTGTTGTTGTTGGGTTTTTTTTGTTGTTTTTTTTTTTTTTTAAGTGCCTGTGAAGTCTGTGAGTTTTAATTAGAGTAAGATTTAAAGATTTTCGTTGTATTTGTGCCTCCTGTGTGGTCTGTAATGCCTTTTGATACCTACATAGTGGATGCACAAAGATTTAAACTTTGCTTCCTGATCATATATAAGTTTATATCACCATCTGTGGAAAAATATTACTCTTGTGATGTTTCTAAGAGATAAAATATTTTATCTACAACAGTATTAATTAGATAGTATTTGAGATTAAATTGTGGAACCTGTTTTAATAGAATACAGAAACAAGGAATGACTTGTTCTCAAAACTCTACAATGAGGCTGAGAAGATCAAGCAGTGGAAGCTGACTATGGAATCAGAACTAAACCAGAAAGAAAGAAAACTCCAAGAAAGTAGAGAGATTATTGAAGCACAGAATAAAACCATTCAAGAACTGCAGGCCAGTATTGTACAATATGCATTGAATAGATGAAGTTAAGTGCTTCCTGATTTAGTATGAAAATATTATTGATCCAATTAAATATTAAAAAATGTTGCAGTTTGGTTTGTGCCTTGAGCAAATGATTGTTTTGAGCAGGTGTGTGCACCTGTCCTGTATGAGTGTGTGCATGAAGAATTTACCTGTAAGTGTCTCAGTTGCTGGTAAGTCATTGCTCATTAATTATTCTGCCTTTCATGCAAAAGATGACTCAGCATGCAATACCAGTTAAATAGACTTCTGTCTGCTGATACCCAAAATCACATTTTCATGTGGGATTTGAGAAGTCAAAGTGTATTTCTAATGTATTTTTCAATAACAGCATCTTTTTTCATTTATTCCCTATGAAATTAGTTAAAAAATGATAAACTCCATTTGAAACTGGAAGATGAAATATGGGAAAAAGAAGATCTCCAGAAAGAGTGAGTAATGTAACCAAATAGATGTTTTTCTGGTGAAAATAATCAGTTTTCATATGGGCAGCTTCATATAGCAGTTAAATTGTGAAGGTCATGTACATTGTTACTCCTTAGGTACTTGGTATAAAATTTATCCATTAAGTATGTATATATATTTATACTTAGTATAAAATACTGTGCACTCCTATGAAAACATGGTATTTTTCCCTCCTTTAGAGCCACTGCTTCGATGCATCTGTGTACTCTGTTAAAGGAAACCTGCACTCTCTTCACAGAAAAGACCAGCAAATGTAAATACTTTTTTATTTTGGATTTATGAGAGTAAATAAGATGTATGAGAGTACTTCTAGCTTGCTCTAAATTCACAGAAAAGTTCTCATGCTGTTCCAGATTTGTTCTCCAGCTGAGATTGGCTGGATGTGACTTAAAATGAGGAGTGACATTTAAGTGGCTCACAAAACTAGGAGTGAAGCCACAGGTCTAACACACATCAGGTTTGTGATGCTAAATCCAGAGGATTTTTGGAGCCAGTCAAATCGTTTGCTGAAAGTTTCCAGGCCTGGGAGCTGTTTGGGTGCCTGAACACTGATCCAGGTTTGAGGCAGTGCCAGACCCTGCTGAGCAGTGACAGCCACTGCAGAGCAGTGGAGCTCCCCTCGAGTCTGCTCAGCCCTCTGAGGGTTTTCAGTCCCATCCAGGGACTGTGAAGATACTGAGAGATATGAAGTGGCACTTCATGCCTGTTTTGAGGCAGTGGAATCTACTTTAAATTCCCAGCACACTTTAAGAAATTTCCAGAGCTGGCATTTCCAGTTTGCAGCAGTTACACATTAGTGGGGAAAAAAGATCTTAACCCAAAGGTATAATGAGTAACTAGAATTCTTCTTGTGTAACTCAACAAGTCAAGACAGTTGGATAACTTAATAAAGTTTAAATTCTTGAGGTCTTTGAAACATGTTCTCGATTGGCAATTCTGCTTTATATGCAATGTAGAATTGTTAATTGTTAATCATTAAAATTTTACTAATTTGATCCTGGATATTTAAGAAGTGTCTATTTCTTTTTAGCCTTAATTCTAGAAACACTTGTGTATAGATGTACTGTTCTTTTTTGATAGCTCTGTTTCTTACTATTCTTTTCTATAATTGTTTTCATAGGGAAAAATAGTATCAATTAAAAGTGTAAAAGGAAAGAAGGAAAATATGGACATGGAGTGTTGTTTTAATTTTATAATGACAGTTCTGTGGTTATAGGTATCTGCTGATAGGAAGAAATTCAGTGCTAAACTCTGCATTGCAGTTTTGATACATGATTATTCAACATTAATACTATAAGAATTAATATGGTTACATAAATTGATCCAGAATTACACTTGTCAAAAATATATATTGGGAAGGAAATTTAAAAGCTGAGCTTGCTTCATATTTCAATGAAATACACATTTTCCCTAGATTGTATGGCTTTTGGCACTGTATTTCATAATGCCTCATTTAATAAGAAATGAGCTGATAATTCCTTTTTAAATTCATTATGCTGATTAAGGAAAATGACTTGGACAGCTGGCATTCTTTTTCAAAAGAAAAAATTTCAAAAGAAAACATTAAAAAAATTCTTGCTTTGATAGATGAACAGGAAAGAGAAGAAACAAGAGAATTGTATGCGGAGCTTCATGGCAACATGGAAGTAAGTGACATAAGCTGGCTAAAAGGAATGTGAGTGTGGACATGCTGAGCTGATTACATGTTTATGTTGGGATACTTTCTGTGTCCATATCATGCCATATGTGATGCAGGAAGTCAGGTTTTCAGTCCCTCTTCAAGAATTATTTTTGTATTACATAAAGCACATTCAATGGAGAAAGTGCAGCAGCATGAGGGATGTAGATCCATGGGATGGGTGTGATATGTGGGATGTAGATCCATGTGATGGGTGTGATATGTGGGATGTAGATCCATGTGATGGGTGTGATATGTGGGATGTGGATCCATGTGATGGGTGTGATATGTGGGATGTAGATCCATGTGATCTCTGTGATATGTGGGATGTAGATCCATGTGATGGGTGTGATATGTGGGATGTAGATCCATGTGATGTGTGTGATATGTGGGATGTGGATCCATGTGATGGGTGTGATATGTGGGATGTAGATCCATGTGATCTCTGTGATATGTGGGATGTAGATCCATGTGATGTGTGTGATATGTGGGATGTAGATCCATGTGATGGGTGTGATATGTGGGATGTGGATCCATGTGATGGGTGTGATATGTGGGATGTGGATCCATGGGATGGGTGTGATATGTGGGATGTAGATCATGTGAAGTGTGTGATATGTGCTTAGTGCTGGGTGGCTGCCAGAACTTCTGTCCTCTTTTTGGACTCTGTTTCACTTACCTGATGATTTCTCAGAATGGCTGGGGTTGGCAGCAGCCCCTTGGGAACTTCCAGGGTTTCCAATATTGAGCTTCAAATATGAAATTTTGTTTTTAGAGAATGACAGTGGCATTTGAAGAGCTTCGTGTGCAAGCAGAGCAGGACAGATTGGAAATGAGTTTCAAACGTGAGAATTCTGTTTATTGTGTTCATGCTGCTGGCTCAACAATTTTGTATTTCATAGCATTTATTACACATAAAAAATGTGCAGTGTCAGAGCAGACAGATGTGAATGGTGAGCAGGTCACACTGGGACACTGGGACCCTCTTTTATTCCTGCTGCCTGTATTCACTGCCTGGCCCCTTCTGCTGTTGTTCCTCTGGGCCAAATTTGGAACTTTATTTTTCAAATAGTCACTCAAAGTTCAAGTTTTGTGTGTGAAGTACAGCCTAGAGATTAATATTTATTTCCTGTAGTTGGTTTACTTAAATGGTAATGCACTAGTGTATAGCTACACAAACTTCAGGTAAATGTTCTCTCTATATGTACAGGCTGCTGTGTTCCTGTTTGTGTTCCTGTTTCATTTTCACATGCTCTTTTCTGTTAGTTTCTTATAACAAACATGGAGTAATGGACTAATTCTGTGGAAAGCTGGCAAAAAAAGGTATTTTGCTTATAAAATCAAATATTGCCTCAGCAGTTACTCTTGGGAAACAAAATGTACAGCTGTACAATTGCAAGCAATGTTAAACTGGAAGTTGTATTGAACTTGGAGTATATTTCAGCTAGAATATTAACTGTGGATATTACTGTATCTCAAAAGTGAAAGAAGAAGCAGAAAAAGTGGACAAGTTTGAAAAAGAATGCAAACTGCAAGTGAGTCAGAAGGAGAAGCAGGTTTGCTCAGTTTTACCATTTAATATGTGGTAACAGCTTTATTTGTGACTAAAAGGGCAATGCAAGAGCCAAGAAATCTTTCTGGGTATTAGTAGAAAAGACAAAATAATAGCTGAAGCTGCATTTAAGTCAGATTCTGCTAAGTTTAGTGATGTTTCAGACCTTTAGTCTACTGGAATTCACAGTTTGATTTTGAACTGGAGGACTTTTTCATTTGGAGTAATGTGACTTGATCAATATTTGGCTAAGATCAACAACCTTATGTAACTTGAATGACAGCAGCTCATCATACCTGGGGTACAAATGGAAATGAGTCTCTGTCCCTTTTCCACACTTCATTATGATATTTCTTTAATTTTGCTAGATTTCAGCTCTTACCATACAGAGAGATGACAAAGATGGTGTACTAAAAGACATCCAGGCTCAGCTGCAGATATCACAAAATAAGATTGCTGACTTGCTGGAAGCAAAATGTAAGAGTTCTGTCTGCTGTGTTTAAATGTAATTGTTTTTAGAAGCATAGGAAACAGGGCTGTGATAGTTGTTCTGTTGCTGGTTGGCAGCAGAATTTTGGGGCTTATCTTTGAAACAGAAGCTGCTTATGTGGGATGAGAACTGGCAGGGTAATTTTTAGGGTGAGTCAAGCAGTGAGAAGTTTTGAAAACTGCAAGAGGAAAACACATTGCTTCAGTTTTGCAAATTTACAGTCAGGCAGGTGCCACTGAGGACACTTACTTTTCAGACCTTGATTTTCAATATTTTTAAGCCATTTATATTCAAAGGTTTTATAGTATATGATGTCAGTACCACTGGCCTTTGTTAAATTCTATAAATGTATGTATTTTCGAATTTCTAACAGCATTTTTTTAGTAAATATCCTATTTTAAAAAATATAAACATACATCTTTTTTGCTTAGTACATGGAGAAGAAATGTTAAAGGAATCCCAGGTCAGTCAAGAACATTTGAGGGCAAAGCTGGGAGAGGCTGACATTTCATTGCAAAAGGCAGAGGTACACCTTGCTTACAGTTTTACAGTTTAAATAAACTAGATGAGTATTTGCATAAATAATTATGGATACTTTAGATATGAAACAACTGTAGCTGTTTGTTGCAAAACATGGTTAGAAATTAGATCATGTTTTGAAGGCTACTCAGAAGAACTTAGAAGCTGAATTGCAAACTACAGTGAAAACATTAATTGAGGTCACCAGAGAAAAGGAAGCACAGGAGGAAGAATGTAAAAAAGTGAAGGCTTTGCTTGCAGCTGTGACAGAGGAGTTTGAGATTTCTACTGCCAATTTGAAAAGCTTGCTGCAAAAGGAGCAAAATAGGTAAATTAAAGAGTTTCCATTCAGAGGCATCTTACAGTTGCAGTCTATGACAAAATCAAGAACAACTGGAAATGAAGCTGAAATTTGGAGGTTTTTAGATACAGTGGTCTAAATGCAGTGAATTTAATGTAATTTTTTTATATTTGTGCTGGTTGATACTGGTCTATAAAAAGTAAAATTTTTCCCCCTCCAACTTCGATAATTTTGTCTTCAAGAAATACAAATTTCTGTAAGTATTTATTTGTTGACTTGAATGTCTGCTGTTCTGAAGTTGTAAAAGTGAAATTTGGTAGGTGTTGCAGCTGATATATTGTCTGCCTGTTGAAAGGTAAATGTTCTTCAAGTGCTTGTGGTAAGACACTGTCCTGTTGTCCTTCAAGTTTCAAATGCAGTGCTTTGTACTGTACATTTGGAGGTTTTAAATTATCATTTTCTTAGATCAAAGAAATATGAAGACGAATCAAAGCTGGTTACCTTGGAGCTCCAAAAGAAGTCTGCTGAACTGGGTAAGGCTTGTAGAAAGGCAGAAAATGAGCTAGGCAGTAATAAAAATGTTTTCTGCTGCTTTCTGGAAATGGACTGTCTGTAGTACTTGGAGGAATGATGTTACCTGTACCTGTCAGGAATGCCTGCATTTATTTGGACTCACCTGACTCCCTTTTCTTTGGTGGTCACTGGTCCTTGCACAGCCAAAGGGCAGGGCTGTGCAGAGCTCCAATGGCAAGGCCATCCATGCATGAATTCTCATGGAAGCAGTTTTGGTTTCCAGCTAAGACCAGTAGCACTGCAGGTGCCAGGAGTAGCAGACAGGATTTCTGTAGCTTGTAGCAGAGATAAAACTCTCCCATTAAGGTTTCTGCAGACCCTCCCCATGCTGGATGTGGCAGGGCTTATCTTTAAATCCTGCTTTGATATCGTGTGGTTTCTGGGGATGTGCTCCTCAGCCCCCAGAGTAAGAGTTCTGCCTTCAGCACTGTTTCCTGCTGTGCAGCACATGGGGCTGGATCTCATCTGACAGATGAGAAATAGAATTGGATGTCCCTGTATACATCGAGGGCATCTAAAGAGAAATGTTCCAAAGTGAACTGCTAATGCTTGTCTAGAGCAAGGCAGGATGAGACCTGTGAGAATTCCACACCAAACACGACCTTGGTGTGGAGTACTTGCAAAAAATACCAGTATTGTGAATATGCACATAGAAAACATGTGGAAGTTAGTAATAACTGGTTTCCTTTTTCAGCATATCCATGTGATCTGAACGTTCAGCAGTTCAGATTTTTTTTTTTTTCTGGAACAATGCAGATGCATGAATACTTGGAGAATACTCTGGTCTTACAGTTCATGGTTTATTTGAAGCCATAATTGTGGAAAACATAATAGGCTCTGAATTTTATTTAAGATAAATAATTAGTTTCTGTTCAGATATAGATTTGCTCATGTCTTTCTTAATCATTTTTCAAAGTCTACATTTAGATTGAGTCATAAATGAGCTTTACAGTTTCTGAACTTAATCCAATAAGTTTTGAGAACTGGCTATTGCAAAAGGGTAAGTGTTTTATACTGCCTGCTAAGTATGAAAAATTATTTCTGTTCCATTAATTTTGCATTACATGTGCTGTAGAAGAGATGACTAAGTTAAAATGTGACAAAGAAGTGCAACTTGAAGAGCTGTCAGAAACTCTGGTAAATGTTCATTTTATTAATCTCATGGCTTTTGCTTTTCATATGAAATTCCTCTTGCTTTGTAAGTGCCTTAAATGCCATAAATAAATACAGTCTAGTCTACCTTAACATTTCTACTAAACTTTCTCATCCACAATTTCAGTGTTTTCTTTGAAGATCTTGTTTATTACCACTGTTTTTCTTGTCTCCTGTGTTTTGGGTTTTCTTGTCTCCTGTGTTTTTGGTTTTCCTTGTCTCCTTTGTTTTGGTTTTCCTTGTCAGGTTTTTGGTTATTTCCTTCTTCATTCATGCCCATTCAGATGCCTTTATATCCCTCTGGATAGAAAGTTTTCCCATTTTTTTCTTACTTACAGGAAGGTAATTAGCTCTGGCCTCTGTGCACCCTGCTGTACTGTGGCACAGGCCCATTTTCTGTCACAGAAGTCTAAGCTATATGAATTACACTATTAACAGAGGTTTTATTTTCATGATGATTTTATATTTACAAGTCTAACAAGAAACCATATCAACTAAAGTTAAGGTAGTGTGAAATCAGGTGTGCATTTTACTACCTCTGCTTGTTGTTACAATCTGTGCATTGAGTGTTCTGAACTGAGTTTCACTAATTTTCTGAAATGGGCAAATTGGAGGATTCTTGCTGAAGAAGGATCTTGAGGCTGCTGTAAAAAAATTGCAGAGAGAGAAAAATTTGGAGAGAGAAATCAGAGAGGTGTGAAATAGGGCAATAATAAAACATGTTTTTATAAATAGTCAAGTTACACATCCTAACTTGAACACAAGTACATGGAAGTAGCACACAGAGCAGTGTCCCACCCTGAGCTGCTCTGCTCACAGCAGTGACAGCAGGAGATCTCTGTCCTCCTGTGCACAGGGGCCTGGCTGCTGCCCCTTGCACTCCTCCAGTGCCTGTACTGAGGATGGAGGCACAGCCCTCTTGATTGCCTTTCTGCTCTATCCTACAGAACTGGAATTCTCTGATGTTTCTTTAGTCTTTTTTATTTAGATGAATGCAAAAGCTTGTAAAGTCTGAAGCAAATATCTTTATTTAAAATGATGTCCAAGGACTCTAATTTAATAGTTTTGCAGACTGGGTAATTAAACTCACAGCAGGGGCCAGGTACAGCACTGGTGTCAGAGCTCTCTGTCTCACACCACTTCATATCCCAGCAGAGATATGTAAAGGTACAGTCTGGATAACCCATGGTGTGGATGTTGTTTGGTTCTTCTGAAAGCCTTGTGCTGTAAGCTCGTGTCTGACAACCACCATGAGTTGTAGTTTACACATGTGTGCTCAAAACTCTTCTTTTTCCTTCTGCAGAAAGAAATGCATGTTTTGAAAGCACAGCTGACTAGTACAGCTGAAAAGGAGCAAGATCATTTAAACCAGCTTTTGGCTCTGAAAACAGATCTTCAACAAGAGACGTATGACCATTTTGAAAACACAGTATTTAATTTTTTTTGGTGTTATATAGAAGTTACTTTAATACACAGTGAAATGAGCTGGGATTGTTTTCTAATGGAAGTTTTGAATCACACAATATAACATAAATTATATACTTACAGTTGTAAATTACATTTTCTCTATTTGTATTATTCTATGGAATATGTAGTTCTTCCATATCTCTGACTTTGTTAACAAGAAGAGAAAGTTTCTGAATTCATTGTTAATCCTGCTTTGAACTACATCATCTTCACAGACCATTATATTTATATAAAAGTTGACTCTGATTTTCTTTACTTCTTCTGTCTCCTTTTTATATCACTGTGACTGCTGCAAATCCTGTATTTGTAGATAAAGGCCTGGACTTTTTTCAGCATGGAGTAACACTTGATAATGGGTATATTTAACTTCAAAGGAGATTTCAAAATGCATGTTCTTATTCCTCTTGGCCATTTGTTTTAAATTAGGTTAAAGAATGAACAACTAACAGTGTGTCTCAATAAGCTTTCACTAGAGAAAGAACAAATAGCACAGGAGAGAAATGATGTGGCTGCAGAACTCAAGAAACTGCAAGAAAAACAAGAGGCAAGTTGTAAAATTCCAGATTTTTTAAAGGACAGTGCTCAGTTTTACAAATCAGATGATGAACTGCAACATGACATGGTTCTGTAGAGTACCTAAACTGTTTTTTGTGCTTGAATTGGGCAAGAAGTGTATTTACACTTGTGAATAAGGCAGGTCAGTGTGCTTTGGATGTCTTTGAATTTTTAAGAAGTCGCTTTGAATTTTATTTCTTTGCTGACATTGGTCTTTTTTTAGGATAGTGAGAAAAAGGAAGAAAATACAAAGCAGTTAGTTGTAAACCTAGAAGAGGCAAATGGCCAGCTAAGGCAAGTAAAAACAAATATTAATATCTGATATTGTTTAAGGAAGTAGATTCAGATAGTTAGTTGTGTTCATATGTTGTTTTCTGGGATTTTTTTGAATACTATTTTTCTAGATAATACAGCTAAACAGAAACTATTCAGTTCTGCTGTTGGCAAGTACAAATTTTATCAGATTAGAAATACCTGTTGCTACAGGAACAATGTCTGCCATAATTTTGTTTTACATAGAAAGAGCTGTCCTGTTGTGCATTAGACATGTTAGGTGTGAAGGAAATGAAAATGGAAGTTCAAGGTTATGGATGAAATGTGACAAGGCAAAACTGGCTGAGTGTTACTCTGCAGAAATCTCTGTACCATCAGTTCAATAGACAGGCAGCCTCCCATGTTTCAGAGCTGCATTACAATAGTCCAGGTTAGGATGTCTTTTCCTTAGCTTAGCTGGAACATCTTCTCCTACTTAAAATAAAAAGTATGGACAGTTCACATCTTGACTTACTAGGCATGTTGCTTCATTTTAAGAACATTTTCATTGAGCAGCTTATGAAATTCCCATCAACATCAGCAGCTCTTTGTAGAAAATAAAATATGAGTTTACTAGTACTGAAAGGAAGTTGAAGGTAAGAAGTAAATATTTACTAATGCTTGTTAATTTGGCCCTTAGAAATGAACTGGAGTCTCTGAAGGAGAAAATGGCAAAGACAGGTGAAGAGATTCAAAGTAAACTGGATGAAAAAGAAGAAAACGTACGTATGGAAATATGTTACATAACCTGCAGGACAGAATTGAAATGTAAAATGTTTGTTGGGATTTTTTGTGCAAAGCTCTGCCTGGGGATGTGGTCTCTGCCAGGGGCTTTCTCCTGTCACAGCTGCTGCCAGCTGTGACATTGTGTGTCCACATGCTGAGCCCTGGTATTTTGAAAGACAAGCACAGTCACAGGGATGTTTATTCCTTGCTGGGAAATTGAATATTAAAGACTTGTTTGATATCAGACAAACAGGGAACCTGTTTTTCTTTATTTTTTTCATATATCCACTGGGTGATGGATGGGCTCTAGATTAGTTTTTATATGTAGTGTGAGTTCTAGCTTAAATAGATTCAAATATTTTTACTTTCTGTAGTTTCAAAGCAACCTGGGGTTTTTAGCATTAAAACAGATTTCATAATTTCATTGTAAAAGTCAAAGATTTACAATTCTAATTTCAGATTGAGAGTATTGAAAATGAAATTTCAAGAAAGGAAAAGCAGTTGAAGAGTCTAGAAAATAATTGGGAAAATTCATTTTTTCATAGATTGTAGGGAACGTCATACAAAGTATTTTTGAAATTGTGAAGATACTGGAGGTTTTTCCCTTCTTCTTTCTTAACTCTATAACCACTAAGGAACTGGTTCACTGCTATTAATTAAATTAATTAACATCTTGTAATACTTTATGGCTCAAACTCCAGTCATTCTAAGACATCAGCTTGTGTTTCAGTCCCATCAGAATAAACCAGACTGGTGCAAGTGCATGTTTGAGAATGTTGACAGAAATTGCTAACACAGGGTGTAATGTTTAGGACTTAACTAATTAATGTTTGAAATATCTCTTCCAGGTTAATAATTTAAAGAAACAGATGGAAAATAAAGCCAAATGCTTTGAAGAGTTGCAGCAGGAGGTGTGTAGAGATTTTGAGAGTCACAAATACATCAACACATGGTATTTTGGGGTGACTTTTCAGCATTTTTCATCTACTGTGATATCTTTTGATACACCTATGTAATTTAAAAATGTTCCTTTCTTATCCTAACTGATCAAATTAAGGAGTCGTCTTTGGAATCACTTGATCTGTTAAGTTAGCCTTAATTTGAAAAAAGCAATTACAAAAATAATATCTTTAACAAACTTACACTTTTTTCATTTACTATATAGTATTATTTATGTACTTGTAATAAGGACCCATCACAGTTACCACTTGTAGAAAAAAATTCTGCACTAGCACAAATTGTAGAAACTTCACTGTAAAATACATATAACTTGTATTCTTGGTCATGACATCTTCACACCTTCTGTCAGCAGCATCTTAGTTTTAATTCCCGTTCTGCCCCTCATTTGTTATTCCCTGTTGTTGCTCAGGGGGAGCTTTTCTTAAGGTCGTGAAGAAACAGGATTTTCACAGTAATTATCTGAGAATTCTTTTGTTTGGAGAATTGTTCTGGAACCTGAACTGCACAAGAGGAAGTTATGGAATGAATTCCATTCAATAACAGGAACTTGATGAAAGCTGGAATTTTGAAGATTCTGACATTCTCGACACACTTAAACCATTACATAATTCTGTTAACTTATTAAAGTACAGTGCTTGTTTTGTTTTATTTCAACAGAATCAGGTGCTGAAAAGGAAAATTACTGCAGAAAGCAAGAAAACCAGTATTCATGAAGGGAAGGTAGGTTTAAATAACATCACACAGAAGATGAAGTGAGTGTTTTTAAGTCCCAGTGTAACTAATGACAATATTTGTTAAATCCATTGTGAGCTGGTTTATGGATTTAGGATACAGATTGTGCAGGAATGAGCTCATAGTTTTTAGAAGATGCTTCCATTTTTAATCATTGGGCACTGACTATTGAACATTTAAAAGAGATAGACTTCACATCACATTTAATTATGTTTCCAATCAGTCCCTTTCTTTTTTTTCATTTATTGGTAGTGGACTGAACAGTAACCCCATTGTGACAGAAAAGCATTTAAAAGACTTACATACATTACTCACTTCAGGCTGTTCTTTAAATGTGTTCTGCACTGTAAATCCCTCTGATGGGAACATTGTGTCCAGCTTTGGGTACTGCACTTAGAGAAAGAAGTGGACTTTTGGGAGGATATTCATATGAGAAACTTAAAAGGAAAAACTGTAATCAAAATGCACAGATGGGAGGAAAATGTCCCATAAAACCTGCGAAAATCTTACATAGAATTACAAGAGAGAGAATAAAATCTCCATCTGTATTTGGTTTTTTCCAAGGAATTCACAGCATTTAGGGCAGTCTTTCCCATTGTGCTGTTGCCATTGGTTCTTTGAGTATTTTCTAACTCACCTCAGGACAAAGTTCAGTTCTTTATAAAAAAAACCTGAACTTTTAAATAGGAAACACTTTAATCATATACCTGAGAAGTAACAGTGTGTTTCTGCTCAAAAATAAGAGGTAAAAAAAAAAATTAACATATTAATTCCTAAACAAATAACAGCAGCAATTCTGCATTCCCAAAAGGTGAATAAATTGCAGTTAGAGATGGAAAATATGAACAAGCAACATAAGGAAGCAGTTGACATCTATCAAAAAGAGATAGAAACAAGAAAAGTGAATGAAAAGAAACTTAATGAACAGGTGAGAGGTGTTAATTTTTACTGCAATTAATTTTTTTTTAATTTAAAATGTTTTATGAAGCTTTATTGACCAGAGCCCTTGCTCTTACATTTCAGTCTTATCAACAGAAATGCTTGTTGTGTATGCCTGTGAGCAAAGCTTTAGTACATCAGGTGCTTAAGTTGAAATATTTGAATATGTCTTTGAAAATAAGAACGAAGTTAAAAATTCTTTCTTTCTAGATACAGTTCAGAGAAATTCTACCCTTGGTATAAAGTCAGCATAGCTAAATGAGATTATAGCTTCTCCCATATTAGTATTTTTTTGCCCACACATTTTTTGATGGTAATGCTGAGAAATGTTAGGGCAGAGTGCTTGAAATGGCCTTTGGGTTCAAAGTGAACTTGTACCTTTAATCTTGCCCATTTTAACAATCTGCATAAAAGATGTCAGATTTGAAAAGGATCTCAAAAGCAAATGAAGTCCAAGACTACATTGCACCCACAGGGGGAAGAAGAAATTAAAGTAATATTTTTAAAATATATATTGTTATGTTTATGAATGAAATGCAATTTACTGCTCCCAGGTAGAAAAGCTGAGGTTGCTTTATGAGGAAGCAGCAGTGATACAGAGAGAAACTGATATCCACTGTCAGCACAAGATAACTGAAATGGTGGCACTTATGGAAAAGCACAAGGTAAGAGATTTTACTGATTGCTGGCATTTGTAATGTGTTAATAACCCTTCAAACCCACAAAGAGGCCTGAGTCTGGGAAAAGGAAGCTGAACACATGCTTGACTTTTCATCACCTAAAATTAAATTCATTTGAAGATTTTGGAAACATGCCTATGGGCAGATAAATTTCATTTCTCTAAACTTCTAGGATTTAATTTTTTGTTTTAAAGTTAGGCTTCCTTTAATACCCTCTGAATGCAGTATTTTTCAGTATCAGTTTGGCCTCCTTCTCAGGGGAAATTACTTAGTGCCTGTCAGCAGTTTATCTTGATACATTTTAGTTTACCTTTCTATTACTCTCTTTTGCAGTATCTTTAGCAGATCCCATTAATAAAAATAGCATGGCTGGCTCTTAGGTGCTGAGCACATATTGCATAGAAATAAAGCACTCTCTGCCAGTCCACAAAATAATACTGCATTGAGCATTTGATTTCTGCAGTTTCTGCAGAAGCATCAGTGTTTGTTCATGGTGCTTTCTGAATCTTCTGAGGAGCCTGGTTTGAAAAAATGATGTTTTAAGACTGGATAGATCTATAATTGTAACATTTCCATGTTACAAATCACATGTTTTGAGTTTGTTTTTGGTTTGGTTTTTTTAACACAGAACGAATATGATAAAATGGTTGAAGAAAAAGATGCAGAATTAAGAGTATATAAAATTAATCAGCAAAAGCAGTTATCATCAGCAAGAGCACTGGTAAGGAGTACTTTCCAATGTTAAATAATTCAGTGGAGGGGCTGATGTTCTTGTGTAGTGGTTTGATACTGGCTAAGCTTCAGGCATGCACAAAAAAACCATTCACTCATTTTCCTCCTCTGTAGTTGAGTAGAGGAGGGGAAAGAAAAATTGAAGGGTTCATGAATTGAGGTAAGGATTAGGAGAAAAACACTTTAGGGGTAAAACAAGTTCGAACTTAAACAATATGAAGAAAATGTATTATAAATAGATTTGAAAGCGGGTAATGAGAATTAAAATAAACCTTTAGAACACCTTTTATCCCAGTCCCTCCCTCTTGTCCACCAACAGCACAGGGAGTCAAAACGTGATCTCTAGTCAGTTTGTCACTTGTAAAAATCTTTTTTCAGTTTGCTTAGGGAGTTTCTTGCTGTGCTGTGGGGTCTTTCCCAATGGAGACAGTTCTCTGTGTACTTTTCCAGTGTGGTTGTATTTTTCAGGAGTAGCAGTCCTGCCCGACCTATTGCAACATGAGTCCCTCCCACAGGCAAACAGAATTCCCACAACTGTTGTGCATGGGCCATTAGTTCATGGGGTGAAGTCTTTTGAGGATGAGCTGTTCTAGTTTGGAAACAAGGGGCCTCTTTATCTTCTCTCTTTGTTTGAATTTCCCACTAGATGACAGCTTTTTAACATCCACTCACTCCAGCATGGGCACCTTTTCTCATGGGCTGTGAGTGGATCTGTGCATTCCCCCATGTGCTTTGTGAATTCCAGGGACACAGTTTGTGTGTTATAGTCCTCACTATGGCTTGCAGAAGAATCTCAGCTCTGATGTTTGGAGCACTTCTTTTCCTTCCCCTCACTGACTTTAGTGTCACCACGTTCTTTTCACGTGTCTTCACTTTTTCCCCTTCTCTGATTCAGGAGAAAATTGTTGTCTGCAGGTTCATTTTTACTCAAGTTTTATCAATTGTAAAGTTCTTACAGTGTTTTGCAGCTCTGAAAGGTTGATCTCAGTTTTCCAGGGATGACAGACCAAGAAACTGGGTGTGCAGGGACATTTATACAGGGGAGGTTCTAGGGGAGGGCACAAATTCTTTACCAATAGGGGAAGGTTGGGGAGAAGCACAAGGTGAGGTTTACAATACATAACCCAAGGAAACACAGGGGGAGGGAACAATTGAAACAGATCAATGGGGCTTCAAAGAGCAGGGAATTGACAGGGAAGTTTCCAAAGTAAAGGGTAGGTAAAAAGTGGGATTGACAACTTAATGGTGGGAGGAACAGGGAACACTCTGGATCAAGGGGCAGGTTTAGGGCAAGATGGACAACTAGGTGGGAAGGTACAGTTTAACAATGCAGGGGGGAATGGAACAAATTATTGAGAAGAGAACACACCACAACATCTCCCTCAAACCATGAGGGATGAGAACACACTGCAACATCTCCCTCAAACCATGAGGGATGAGAACACACTGCAACATCTCCCTGAAACCATGAGGGATGAGAACACACTGCAACATCTCCCTCAAACCATGAGGGATGAGAACACTGCAACGCCGTTACTGCCGCACATTTCCACCCCTCAGAAGAAGAAGAAGTGCACACAGTTTGTTTCTTTCTTAAATCTGTCATCACAGAGGCATTACCAACTTTTAAAATCAGACCAGCAATGTGTCCATCATCAGCACCTTCAGAAATTGGCTCTGCTGGACACAGAAGAAGCTTTCTCTCTCAGAAGCCACTTCTGTGGCTTCCTCCTGTGAAAAACGAGGTTCCCTTTCCTGGTAAAATTTAAAAGGTTGAATAAAAAACAATGAGACAAAAAATAAAGCAAAAGGTTATAAAGGCTTGGTGCTTGACATTCAGCCAAGACCACCCACTAACTCAGACAACACTTCTTTAAATGCATCAACATGTTGTATATTCATAGATCTTCAAGCATTATTCAAAATCATTCCCCCCTCCAACCTGTAAATCAATTTTTTTTTCTTCCCTGGGGTTCTGGTGTCCAATAATCCAAGAATGTGAACAATTTCCTGATTATCTTTTTTTTACCATTCTCTCATTTTTATCGTTCTCATACATGAACGGAACCTTTTTACATCATCATTTTATACTCCAAGAAAAATATATGTATTTATCACACTACTATTTCTAAGTTCTGTTAATAGCAGAACTAAAAGAAACTATATTCATACAGCAGAGTTTTCCAACATTGTACATACAGCATTCATTTTAATATTTGTGAAAAGCCAATAATAGAATATGTTCTTATAACACTCCACCCCCACTGAGAGCCAAGCTGTGTTAAACCCACACACCTTGAGTTTAATAGAATTATAAATGTCATATTTTACTTCTTCCTATTGAATATTTGGGGAGGGGTTAACTATCTGCTTTAGTGGGACTGAACAGTAAAAATCAGCCCACTAATTTATTTCCTTTTATTGTCTTACAGATCTTATTCTGGGCACTAAAATCTCCAAATGCTTCTAAAAATAAATGGGAGTAGCAGTGTGTTTGTGTCTACTCTTCCAGCCAGCGTGTCATGTTCTGACTTCACAGTTTGAATAGGAAATTTTTGTTTTAAATAGTTCGATTCTGCCCTCTCACCCCATTCTCCCAAGTGTTTTAAGGTCTTATCTTGAATATTTATGATCAACTACCTGTTTCCTATAGTACTTCAGTCTTTAATTTTAAACAAGGTAAAGCAAAGCTTCAAGTATAGGGTTGAAAAACAAATAGAATTATCTTTTGTATCTAATGAATATCCCTATTAAATATTTTGGACTGTTTTCTTTTTTCTGGATTGGGCATAGTTAACCCTAGCCTTTATTTAATTGTTTTTAGGAAAATGAGCTGTCATGTTTGAAACGTGAACTGTCATCCCTTAAGGAACAGCTGAAAGCAGAAATTGAAGAAAAGGTGGAGTTTTTCACTAACTGAGCAGTGTGGGTGAGGTGTGGCCTGGGCTTGTGCTCTAGAAGTTGTGTAAGGAATGAAATTGAATAGAAAAACAGTGTCTGGTCATATATTTGTGTGAAGTTTGTAACAGTCTGTGATTATAAACTGTGTTCTGTAATTACCCCAAGAAGATTCTTAACAACTGAATTCAAATAAATATTTCCTTCCTATCACATAACTCTGTTTTAGGAGAATCTTGTAAAAGAGCACTCTGGAAATATGATTCCTGAAAGTGAAAAGAAACACAAGGTAACTTTAACTTTTTAATTGGTTTTAGAGTTTGGAAGTATTTATATGTGTAGAATCAATTGAAGTGCCATGATAAATTATTTGTGTTCAGCAAAACACATTTTGTGTTCTTACTTCTCTGTATTTCTTACTTCTCTGTAGATGCTTAATTTTTTTTTCCTGAGATAAGCAGGGATTTTAAAGGGTGATCCCATTCCATGGAGACATTAGACAGCAGTTTATGGAAGGGCTCCCAGTGTGTCATTTTTCTTTCTCAGTTGTTGCTTTATATCTCTAGAATTGTTTTACTTAGTCTTCAAAAGTGTCCATTTATAAAAGCACTTTTTTCTCTATGGAAGGGAAAAAAGTTTATATAGCTGTAAAAATTATTGAAGTGTCAAAGTATTCCTGAATACTGAATACTGCAGAACTTGCCCTTCTTCCCTGTCAGGAGTTTGCTTGTGGTTTTCATTTTGGAACAACAGAATCCACCATCGTTTTGGTGTTACCTTTCTAAAAAAGGACTGCACTGGACTATTGCAATGTTTCTCAGTTTAACTTCTAGTGAAAGGGCTGTTTCAAGTAACACCAATCTTGATATTGCTGTCAATCCTTCTCTGAAAGCCTCTTCCTGCAGTTTTGTTAGTTTCCATTTTCTGAGATGTTTGATACAGTCCACGTGTAGTGGCTGCAATTGAGAATAACCAGAATTTCTGCAGATAAACATAGAGAACAATGTGCCATGAAACTCAACTCTTCCACAGCTTCCTGTTCATTCTCCTAGTTTGGCAACCAAAAAAGGATATTTCTACCCCACCCCACTTTGTTTGGGTCTTTGCTTCGTGTTTGGATGGAAAGAAAATAATTCCACCACGTCTCTCAGGTGTCTTCTGGGACACTCAGACTGTAAAGTGGGTCATGAGATTGGGTTTAGACTCTATATTTACCCCATAAAAGAGAATTTAAAACTACAAACATTTTCTTTCCCAGACATATATTATAAAGACTCCTCCAACAGATAAACTGCAAAGTGGAAGAAGCACAAACCTGCCCTCGGAGCAGAGCACAAGGAAAAAGCAAAAAGTGCTTGTCCAGCTGGATTCTCAGTCAGACAGCTCTGAGCACACTGACCTCCTGGTAAGAGCCAGAGAGCAAATCCTGTGCTGAACAGTTCTTTGTGCTCACTGCTGTGTCTGAGAGTGAAGATAAAGGGTTTGGGCTTCTACATTCAAGCCAGTATTTATGTGTATATTTTTACTTAATTGGCTCTTTCTGGAATTGTGGTTATATGTACATAATTTGCATTCTTTTTATTGAACTGTTATGCCTCATAACAACATCTTTTTTTTTTTAATAGTTTAATATCCTGAGAGGGAAAGAAAAAGTATTTTTTAATATATTGTGACTAAATAACTTTTTAATTTATTAGAGCATAGTTTCTGAAGAAAAAATGTTTAAAAAATTGTACAAAGATTATCCACAAGCTTCACAATTACATTCCACAGCACCAAAAAAGGTATGTTATCCTTTCATAAGATTAAACCAAACAGTTAATGAGATTGTTTACAGAAACTGATGGATGGCTTTATTTCCCTTCCTAGACACCAGCTCCATGCCATGGGAAATCTCCAGGCTCTGCACTGAAACTCCAAACCATGAGGAGAATGCGCCAGGCGGGGTGGGCGGCGGTTTCCAAAATGGACAGGAAAAGAAAAATTCAAGAAGCTGTAAAGCTCTTTGCTTAAAATGCAGAAATGCCCAGTGCCCTGGCATTGCTTCCTGGTGCCTCCACAGTGTTGTTATTCTCTGAGTTAGTACTTTGTTGCATTTTTCTGTCGTGCTCAGTGTGTTTAATATTATTTTCATTTCCTTTACACATATAAACTTCATAGATCTATAACTGCATCCCCCTGCAGAGCATTTTCCACCTTTCGTCCCTTGTGCTTCAAAATGTTGGGACACAAATTAGCCAATTTAAAATTTTGAAAAAAATAGAACTACATAGAAAGTTGTTTCAAAGCTGCTTCTGTCATTAGAAATTCTGGTTTTAAAGAACTTCTGTTCTTTTAAATTTACTGTTTTTCTGAATAGATAACACAGTGAAAGAAATGTAGGTGTTAAATGTATGCACTTTTGCCTGAAGTCTTCTGGTTTTTTTCCATTTCACTGGCTGGTAGACCTGTCTTTTTAGACTGTTTTGTTTTCACTATGTTAAAACGGTTTTGGAATTTCTAAAATGGAAGTTTCAATAGAGTTACTTGCATTAAAAGATATTTCATCTTCATAAAGAGTAAAATATGCATGTTATAAGATATGAAAGCAATGTTAAGATGCCATTAAATTGTTTTTCTGAAATATAAAGTGTGGGACTAAATGTTGTTGCTTTAAATATTTGAACACAGACAGAAATCACCAGGCAGCCTTCCTAGGGACCAGCAGATTCTGCCACAGAAGTGTAAGGATAGATTAGAACATCTATTTCTGTATTAATCCTGATTAATCTTGCTTTCACAACAATGACAACTCCCAGTTCAGAGCCTAGAGATAACAAAAAACCTACAAGTTTCTTCAAACTTCCAATAGAATGAAAAATCTTCAAATAGAATGAAAAATCAAAAATCCGAGATTTGTCTGAAGTGGAAAGCAAAACATATTTATTGCCTTCTTTTTGTGTAGTCTTATGGATAGGCCAGTAGTTTGAGTTCCTTATGTTGAGTAGGGATGTTGTCCTGGTTTAGGGCAAATTTGGGGGAAAACCTCCATAAGGAGCCCCCAGACAGCAAAGCCCACAACTCCTCCCCCCTCCCCCCCACCGGGTTCGAGAAGAATTTCCTCAGAGACGAGTAAGAGAAAAAATCTGTTTATTTAACAAGAAAAACACTCCCCAGCACAGGAAAAAAACAACACCAGCTGACAAAATAACTCACCGTTCTGAAGGGATGACAAACTCAGTCTCTTCGGCCAGTGGTCGCCCAGTTCTCAGTCTCTGGCCCTGGGGAATGACTGCTGCAGGTGACAGAATGCAGACTCCCCGTGTTTTTTGGGGTTTCCCAGGTCCCCGTCCAGAACAGGTTCAGATGGTATCCAGGAGAGGGAGGGGACGGGGTGGAAAAGAAAACAGTCCACGGAAAAAGTTGGACTGCCTAGCTGAACTAACTAATAAGCAAAAAGCAAAGGCAAAGCGAAGGAAAGAAAAAGAGGCAGAAGCGAGCAAGCAAGCAGGCAAGCAGGCAAGCAAGCCGAGCTAAAACCTCTCCTAAACATAGACCATGGGGGAGGTGAGCCGGCTGATAACAAGACAAAACAAAGCTTCACTTTCAGAGTCAGTCCTGAAAGCTCAGGACATAATACCAAACATAATCAGAACACACAATGGGAGATACAAACACCATAACATCACCCTAGGACAGCAATCCACTCCTGATATTCTTGTACCTTCTGTCTTCCTGCCATTCTATTCACATCCCACTTTGAATCCTGGGGGGGGGAAAGAATTCCTTTACATCCTCCCCCATGTCTTACAGTGCTCCTGGGCCAAATCCCAGGGTACCTTTGGGATCAGCTGTTTCTCTGGTTCTGTCATTGCATGGAACAGTAACTGTATAGCATTCCAATCCGGGTTATGTGATTTCACTATTAACCAAAAGTGTTCAGCTATACTTAGAGGGTCCTTTCTGTAATCCTTTACATTCCCTTTCCAAATTTCCAAATCATTGGTATTGAAGGGAACCTTTAGTAGCATCATTGTTCCATCTGGTCCCACTTCTTCTCTAAGAGGTGCCTGCAAAGGTGCTGGTTGTTCCCTAGCTTTGCCCTTGTATGGGAGGATGCTGGACTTCCCAGGGGTGTTGGAGTTTGATCTGGTGCCCTTCCTGGGCTCCCACCCAACTCTAGTGATGGAGGAGGGGAGATCATCCAGATCAGAGTCTTCTTCCTTATATACCTTGTCATTTTTAGTGCACTTCTGACCAAGACTACAGGCTTAGTAGCACCATTTTAATATATGTGAGACCCTGCTGTTTTCTCTTTCCATTGCTAGGATCAATGGGTCTTGTGGAGGGTTAATACCACAATCCCTTTGCCATTCTGGGTGGTTCTGTAAGGTGAAAAACATCTGCATATGGTGCCTCATCCCATTTTCCTTCCCGCCTTAAAAACAACATTAACTTCAACATGGTGTTACAGTCCCATGTTCCATTTAATGGCCACTTTGCCCCATCTTCTGATTTCTAGAGAGGCCACCATTGATTCGAGTATTTTATGAAAATCCTTTTGCTCTCGGTTTCTCCTGTCCCCACAACTTCCTTCCAGTGGGTTAGTATACATCCTAAAGGGCTCCTCCTAGGCACCTCTTTATTTTGCTAGGTCCCCATGATTTCTCTCCTTATTTCTCTTATCTCCTCTCCCAAACCTCTGCTGGCAATATTCTTTCACTTCCTCCCAGTGGTCATCGAAAACGTGCCAGTCCTTGGGAACTGAAAGATTCTTTGCACAGATCAAATTCACAATCTCACACTCTACCTGTATTAATTCCTGAATATGATGCCATGGGTCCGGGGTACACCTGGGGCATGTAGGCGTCCACCTCCTAGATCTGCAGTGCCACTTCCTTTTGCACCAATGACACTGTAGGAGGTCCCAGGCTGGATGCCACCTTGGTGTCCAAATTGCTGGTCCACACGCAAAGCAAGGAATTGGTCTAACCCTTCTAGGTTCCCTTTCGATTAGAGGTTGCTCCCAGTCAAAACCCAGGTAACTATCTATGGAATCTGAGAATATTCCTCCCAAGTGTACCTGCTCTACTCCCCCGTCCTCCCGTACCAACCGTACAAGTTTCCCTTGATCCCTCAAGAAATCCGGGGGCTCAATCTGGAGCCACCTAGAAAGGGCTTCCTCCTTGCTTGGTCGAGCCCTTCGCACTCACTCCCAGCTTCCACCACCTTTTTAACTCTGACAGTTTCCAAAAAATCACTGACCTGTCATTGACAGTTACAGACACAAGAGGGCAGCATTACATCAGAAACAATAGAATCTCACGCCGCAGAAAAGAACAGAAATCTTAACTTGTTGCAATGACAGTTAATAACACAAGAGGGCAGTGTTACACCAGATATTGCACAGGTCCACTACAGAAAACAGAGAAGACATTCCCCAAAATCCAAAATCTCCACCACCAAAATGAGAGTGATGCAAACATAAAACACCAACCACCATATAAAATACTTCTTCCACCACCCTACAACAAGCACAATTTACACAGACTATTTATGACAGTTAGGGTTATAGCAGTGAGTTATGCTGTTAATAATACTGAGAACACCTTGGTTCGTTCAAGTTACCCCCAAACTTGCTAGTGGCCACCCTAAGTGGTCAACAGAAACCCCTTTGCCAGCTTCCAAATACCTGCCCCAAACCTGTCAGCTCTGTGTGTCGGATGTCTCTGACACACTGTTAGCCATGTGCAGGCATCCCTAGTGTCTTACAGGCTCACCTTACCTTGGGCCTCCCCCAAAACATTTTGGTCAAACGTTCCTCTAGGCCATATAGGAGGTTGGTTGCTCGTCCCCACAGAGAGTGACCGGGGAGCAGAGGTCAGCTCCAGAAAAAGTCCAGGGTGCACTGGGATGTCGATGTCCCCTGTGCTCCAGCAGACAGACGAAGACCTTCTGGCTGGCTCAACAACTGATTTCGAGAATCAGCACTTGACACTGCAATTGTAGAGAGTGTTTCATTGGCAGCACACGGGGGACACATGGGGGGATATTTCCTCCAAACCACGTGTACCTGGTCACGACAGGTTCCAGGTATAAATACACATTGATCCCACAAGCCCACACCTCCCTGCCCGCCCATCTCCACCTTCTCTCCCTTTGTATTTTAATTAGCTGCCACCCCTCCTGGTGGTTGTGTTTGGTGGTCTTTGGGATGAAGGCTGTATGTCTTCCTCAGTAATCACTGTTTGACCTCTGCTTTTGGGCAGGCACATTGGAGGTTTGGCTCTCCTTCAGGCCAGTTTGTCCCACTCAAAACTACCTGGCTGGTCCTGCCTGGTTTCTGGAGCCACAGGTTTCTGTTTTGCTGGGTTTGTACCATTGCTAGGTCTTTTTTTGCTGAGTTTTTGCAATATATGTTATCTTAAAGCTTTTTCCTGGCAAATAACTTCCTATATGGTTTGTTACATACCATTTCTGCTATGTGTTCAATTTCCCCTCTACCTGCTTAAGCACATCATAGACTTCTAAGGTTCTGAATTTTCAAAACCATTTATGTTCCCCATCTCACTAGATCACCCTGGGAGCCTCTAGACCACACTGGGAGCAGGTTTGGGCACATCAACCCTTTCTGGTTTATACTGGGAGCTGCTGCCACAGGTCTCAGGGGCTCAGGAGTGGCTCCCAGTGCTTACTGGCTTATACTGGTGCCCTCCCAGTATAAACCTGGGTGCCCTTAGACTACACTGAGGATGGATTTGGGTGCATGAGGCCTTACTGGTTCATACTGGGAGCTGCCGTCATGGGCCTCAGAAGCTCGGGGGTGGCTCCCAGTGCTTACTGGTTTATACTGGTGTTCTCTCAGTCTATGCCTAGGAACACCAGTGGGTTATGGCAGGCAGGCAGGACTTTGAGTCCGAGCTATCCTTTGCTGGGGCACTGCTGAGCTGCGACTTCTCCAACTTCTCAGCCTGGCACCACTGCCTGCAGCTGCCAGGGACTCCAGAAAGGGCGAGGCTGGGGCACTGCCCCACGAAAAGCTGTAGGAATGTGAGCAATTCCCCAGTAACATTCCTACAATTTCACAGGATCCCCAAAATTTTCCAGCCCCTCCCTCACCTAAAGTGGGAGGTGATGCGTTCTGTTGGGTTGAATGAGTAGAACTGGTGTCTCTAAATCCCCTTTGACTTTAATGGGTTCACCTGAACTCTGGTACACTTGAGTATTCAGATATTGGGGTGTCCTCACAGCCCTCTAGAGATTTTGGGGTGACCCCTTTGGCCCCTCCCAGAGCCAGAGCTGGTTAGGAACACTGTCTTCAGCAACCCCATGGACCAAAGCACCTGGGTGTACCTGCACTGCATCCTCTCCTGAGGTAACTCAGGGCTCCCTCCCTCCCCGATGTCCTCACCTGGAGTTTTATGGTACCCCCTGAATGTTGGGGTGCCCCCCAACAGCCCCTCGGCTGCCAAGGGTCATCTGTGTCTACATCGACTGGGAGGACAGTGGCCATCATCTTCTCCTGGCCCATCAAGGTGAGTCGGGACACTTGGGTGCTCCAAAAATAATCTGGAGATCCCCCAAAATTATCTGGGTGCATCTGTGTACTCCCCCACATCACCTAGGTACACCTGGGTATCCTAAAAAATCACCTCAGTGCACTTCCCTACCCCTGAAAATCACCTGGATTACACCAAAAATCACCTGGATACACCTGGGTACCCATGGAACATCTGGATCACCCCTGAGGGCCCCCAAAACTGGTGTCCCAAAAATCCTCATTGCTTTGACTGGGTGGATCTGGTGTCCCTGAATCCCCATTGACTTTAAAGGGTACATGTTGAGTTCTGTTTATACCCATGTATCTCTATAAATCCCTCCCAGTGGTCCCACTTATGCCCTAGTGCTCCCAGTAACCCCAGTGTCCCCCCTTAGCCCTTCCCAGTGCTCCCAGTTGAACCACTAACCCTTCCCAATCAAGCCCTATTAATGGGTAGTCCTGATATCCCTCAATCCCCATTGACTTCAATGGGTAGACCCAACGTCTGAAAATTTTTGCTGCCAAAAATCCCAACTTTGGGCTTGGAATTCCCAGATTTGGGGCTGAAAACAACGATTTTGGGCTTAAGTGGAGGCACAGCTCCAGCAGAGGCTGAAGGTGCGGGATCAAGAATTTGTGATTAGCTTCCAGGAATTATGCCAGGACTTCCAGAGTGTCAGCACCATGATCATGAAATGGAAATTCCTGGAATTCAGTCCAGTATTTCCCCCAAATTTCCCCATTTCAGCACCAAATTTCTGCAAAATCCCCATTGACTAATGGGTAAATCTGGTTTCCCTAAATCCCTATTGATTTCAAAAGGTAGACCTGATGTTCCTAAATTCCCTTTGGTTTTTTATAATAGGTCGACTTGCTATTCCTACATTGCCATTGATTTCAAAGGGTAGACCTGATGTCCATAAGATCTCTATTGGGAGATTAATATTACAAGAGATGGAACAACTGAGAGACATTGTCAAAGATGGTTTATGGCTTTATTTCATCAGTCTCATAGAAGGGTGAGACATTAAAGGTGTTACATCCAGTACCATAATATCAGAAGCTTCTTCATTCTTGGTTACAAATGCCTTATGTTAGTTTTTAGGCAATCAAAAACTTCTATGAACTTTCCTGGTGTCTTTTTACACCAATCATTAATTGCTTTGCTTCCCATGGCTTTGGTGCAATGCATCATTTTTCAGTATATCATATAACACTGCACAAACCTACATTGATACATTTTAAACATCTAATTAACTTTAGAACGAGTTATTTTTGCTAAACTTTAAAATCTTTTAGTATCTTACTTAACATACTGCTTTGCTTACATAATACATATTTCTGTTTTCTTGAAACTTATTTTTACTTAAACTACAAATTTATATTCTTGTTTTATGTCTGTTTCGCTTTAATGCTTTAATTCTCTAAGCCTTCTCCAAGGTCTTAGGTCAAACCCTGTACCCATCTCTATCTCTGAGCCTGTATGCCCAAGGCCCTGAGAGCTCTCCATGCCTGCATTTCCCACACTGCAGTATCCCAATGGACCCTTGGTTCTGTGGGGATTCACAATGGCAGAAGGGTCTCCTTGGTTCCACAAGGTCCTGCAGAGCCCCTTCATTTAACGAGGCCTCAAAGTGTCATCATGGCCTCCAGGATTCCATGAGGCCTCACAGTGTCACAAAGGACTCTCAGCTCCATGATGCCCCATAGTGTCACAATGGTCTCCTTGGTTCTGCAGTGTCAGAATGCCCCCTCGGTCCCTTGGAGCTCACAGGGTCACTCTTGTGCCCTTGGTTCCATGAGGCCCTGCAGTGCCACAATGGTCGTTTGCTTCCTCAAAGTGGCCTCAAAGTGTCCTCATGGCCTCCTTGGTTCCATGAGGCCCTGTAGTGTAACAATGATCTCCTTGGTTCCACAGTGTCAGAATGGCCCCTTTGTCCCATGGAGCCCCACACTCTCACTGTGGTCCCCTTGATTCCATGAGGCCCTGCCGTGCTGCAATGACCCCAATGGCTACAATGGTCTCCAGTGAGACTCTCTACAACCACCTGAACAGAGGCTGTAGTCAGGTGGGGGTCGGTCTCTTCTCCCAGGCAACACCTGCCAGAATGAGAGAACACAGTCTGAACATGAGCCAGGGGTAGTATAGGTTTGACATCAGGATAAAAATTCTTTACTGAGAGAGTGATTGGGCACTGGAATCTTCTGCCCAGTGATGTGGTGGAGTCACCATCCCTGGTGGCATTTTAAAAAGACTGGACGTGGCACTCAGAGTCATGGTTTAGTTGATGAGGTGAAGTTAGGTGATAGGTTGGACTTCATTATCTTTTCCAACCTCATTACCTCTGTGATCCTGTTTCATAATAGTCTCCATTGTTCCATGAGGTCCTGGACACTGGACTTTTGGTTTCATGAATCCCTACAATGTAAAAATGGACCCTTGGTTCCATGAGGTTCCTCAGTGTCACACTGGTCTCCTTGGATCTGCAGTGTCCCAATGGCCCCTTGGTCACAATAGACTTCAGGTTCCATGAGCTTTCATACTCTCAGCAGCAGTTCTGCAGTGTCACCATGGAGCCTTTTTTCCACGAGGTTCTGTGCTATAACATGGTCACCTTGGTTCTGTAAGGCCCTGCAGTGTCACAATGCACCCATGGTTGCAGGCGGTTCCACAGTGCACCTTCAGGTTCCACAGTGTCACAGCTGACTCCTTGGTTCTGTGAGGACCCACTGTCACCAAATCTCCACAATATCAGAATAAGACTCCTTAACACAGATTCTGTGTTAAAGAGGACATCCTTTTTTTCAGGCTTCAGGTCCAATGTGGGATAACTCCTAAACTTATGTGGACACGTGATTCTACCAGTGTGTTGCTTATATTTAGTCACTACATGTGTATTCAAATTTACCATTTCTATAAAACCCACCACAAGTTACCAAGTTGTGTCCTTGTTTTTTCTGTCACTTCACCCTTGAGCCAGATGTGTTTCTCTTCTCTTCTGACCGTCTCTACTGGGAAAGCAGCTCCTGCATGCCTTGTTTCTCTGCTGAAAGTTCACAGGCACAGTAAAAATTGAATTAACTATTTTGGTGTCAAGGCCAGGGCTCTGTGTGTGCAGGCAGAGGCAGGCAGGAGGCAGAGCTGTCAGCAAAGGAAGGGGCCAGCGAGGTGGGGCAGCCGGGGGATGACGACAGCCTGCAGGGACAGAGGCGCAGGGCATGGACACCGTAGGACAGCCTGGGCTGCAGAGGCCACAGGGATGGGCAGCAGCTGAAAGGCCCTGACAGAGCCAACTCCTGCAGCACTTGGGCCATGCAGGCTGGCCCTGGGCCTGAGGCCAGCAGGGGACAAGTGAGCCTTGCTGTGCTGGGGCCTCATTGCCTCCTTGTCCCTGCCCAGCAGCCTGGCAGGGGGCCGCCCCATGGTGCTGCCCTTGGCATTGCACATGGCCAGAGCCCAGTGGCCCGGGAAGAGCCCTGAGCAATGAGGGAGGGACAGGATCTGCCTTGCCAGGGGCTGGGGCTCAGCCCTTGGCCCTTTGCATTCCTGAAACACATCCAGGTGTGCTCAGCATCAGAGACACCTTTCCCTTGTTTGTCCCCACCTGTCATCACTGCCTCCAGTGTTTTCCTTTTACTGGAAACTGGGAACACTTTCTGAGTCATATCCCTCAGTGGGACCCATTAAAACTTCAAGAAACTTTGGAGTTTCAATTTAATTTTGAGTTCTTGAGAAGTTTTCCTTCAGCTCCCTCTCAGGGACTGATGTCCAGGGACTCAGCACTGTTGGAAAATCCCAGTTCTACAGAGATGAGGCAACTAAGAGGGGTTTTAAAAATATTTTATTCCATTCTTATACTCCGTGAAAGGTACAACCTAAGAGATGTAAAACTCAATGCCATTCTATCCGAAGCCAAGTTATTTCCTGGTTTCAATATTCAATATTTTATAAATGTTTTTCAGCCTATTAGCTTTTGCCACACAATGGTGGTAATAACTCTAACACCAATCACCTAGTATTTTACTCCACGTAGTCTTGCCAAAATGCATCTTTCACAGTTCTAATTCTCCTAAATATATGTTCTTTTTGCAAGGCCATTGTTTGAATCTTGTTTCTAGTTCGATCTCTCTCTCAGCAATGTCTTCTTTATTCCATGGCCTTTCTAACTCAGCACACTATTGCATACAGATGTACAAGTCTGTGTGAGCTTTCAGTCAGGATTTGAGAATCCTTTACAAATCCATTTCTCACAAATATCAGTCACAGAATGCTGCAGTCACCTCTGCTCTAAAGAGAACACTAATAAAATACACCCTTGAAAATGGCAATGGATATTTCTAAGAAGCTCTTTGTCATATTTCTCCATAACTGGAGTTGAAAAACTTCCAAACTAATGGCACCAGACCAGAGGGAAATCAAGGCCGAACTGTTGTTTTCTAGGAAACCTCTGAAGAATTTGGACAGAATCGAACTCCAAAGTGTCTGATATTGCTCATGGGTCTCACTGAGGGCCACGACTGAGAAAGTGTCCCCAGGTTCCAGTGTGAGCAGGAAATTGGAGGCAGAGATGACAGGTGGTGTGGGAAATGCAGGCACTGAGAGCTCTCAGGGCCTTGTGCAAACAGGCTCAGAGACTGAGATGGATACAAGGCTTGACCAAAGACCTTGGAGAAATCTTGGACAATCAGAGCATTAAAAGGAAAATAGATCTAAAACAATAATATAAGTTTTTAGTTTAAGTAGAAATATGTTTTAAGGAAACATAAAGAAGTATTACGTAGGCAAAGCAGTATGTTAAGTAAGATAGTAAAAGATTGTAAAGCTTAGCAATAGAACCTGTTATAAAGTTAATTAGAAGTTTAAGATATATCAATGTAGGTTTATGAAGTGTTATAGGATTGGTTGAAAAATGATGCATTGCAGTAAAGCCATGAGAAGGAAAGCAATTAATGATTGGTGTAAAAGAATGCTAGCAAACTTCACAGAAGTATTTGGCTAAAAAATGAACTTAAGGCATTGTAACTAAGAATGAGGCAGGTTCTGATATTATGGTGTTGGATGTAACAACTTTAATGTCTCACCCTTCTATGAGACTGACACCATGAGGCCATAAACCATCTTTTACAACGTCTCTCAGTTGCCTCATCTCTTGTAATATCAATCTCCCAATGCACATTTTTTTGACATCAGACATGACTAATGAAATCAATAGGGACTTATGGACACAAGGTCTATCCCATTAAAGTCAATATGGATTTAGGGACACCTGGTCTATCCATTAAAATCAATGGGGTTTTGTGGAAATTTGGCCCGAAAATAAAGAAATTTGATAAAATTTGGAGGAAATCTTGGGCTGAATTCTGGGAATTTCCACTCCAGGACTACAGTGCCAATGCTCTGGATGTTCTGGATGAATTCCTGGAGGCCAATCCCGAATCCCTGATCCTTCACCTGCTGTCTATGCTGGAGCTGTGCCTCCAGGTAAGCCCAAAAATGTCGATTTTCATCCCAAAATCTGGGAATTCCAAGCTGAAAATTGGGATTTTTGGTGCCAAAAATTTTGGGACATCAGCTCTGCCCACTGAAGTCAAAGGGGATTGAAGGACACCAGATCTAACCCTGTGAAGTCAATAGGGATTTAGGGACACCAGGTCTACTCATTGATAGGGCTTGATTGGGAAGAGTTACTGTTTCAACTGGGAGCACTGGGAAGGGCTAAGGGGGGACACTGGGGTGACTGGGAGCACTGAAGCAAAAGTGGGACCACTGGGAGGGATTTGTAGAGATAAATGGAGATAAACAGGACTCCAGAGCTAACCCATTGAAATGAATAAGAATTTAGGGACAGTGGGTCTAGCCTTTAAAGGCAATGCAGTTTAGGGGAGCCAGGTCTACCCAGTGAAAGCAATGAGGATGTTTGAGACACTCGTTTTGTGGGGCCCCAGGGGTTTTTGGTGATCCAGGTGTGTAAGGGGTACTCAGGTGTATCCAGGTGATTTTTGGGGGTACCCAGGTGATTTTTGGAGATAGCCAGGTGTACCCAGGTGATTGCTGGGGGGAATCCAGTTGATTTTGGGCAGTTTCCATGTGTACTCAGATAATTTTTGGGGGATATCCAGGTTATTTTTGGGAGCCCAAGTTCCCTCCCTCACCCTGACAGGCCAGGAGAAGATGGTGGCCACAGTCCTCCTGGTCCACGTGGACACAGATGGCCCTTGACAGCTGTGGGGTTGTCACAGGGGACTCCAACATTCGGGGGGTACCCCAAAATTCCAGGTGAGGACATCAAGGGTGGGAGGGAGCCCTGAGTTACCTCGGGAGAGGATGCAGGACAGGTACAGCCAGGTGCTTTGTTGCATGGGGTTGGTGAAGATGGTATTCTGCAGCAGCTCCAGCTCTGGGGTGGGCAAAGGGGGCACCTCAAAATCTCTAAGGGGACGCTGGGGGAAATCCCAATATCTCGACGGGGGCACCCAGGTATCCAGGAGTTGAGGTCTTCCCCTTAAAGTGAATGGGGATTTAGGAACACCAGATCTACCCATTCAATGCAACAGAACCAACCAGTTCCCACTTTAGGTGAGGGAGGGGCTGGAAAATTTTGGGAATCTCGCAAAATTGGGGGAGTTTTTTAAGGAAATCCCTCACCTTCCCTCAGCCTTCCAGGGGCCAGTGCCCCTGCTGTAGTTCCTGGTGGGCATCAGCAGCCACAGGCAGTGTTGCCAGGCCGAGAAGTTGGAGAAGCTGTGGCTCAGCAAGGCCCTGGTGAAGGCCAGCTCGGCCTTGAGGTCCTGCCCGGCCACAAGTGCCTACCAGTGTTCCCAGGTGTGGACTGGAAAGGCACCAGTATAAACCAGTAAGCACTTTGAGCCACTCCCAAGCTCCTGAGGCCTGTGGCAGCAGCTCCCAGTATAAACCAGTAAGGCCTCATGCACCCAAACCCATTCCCAGTGTGGTCCTGGGGCTCCCAGGTTTATACTGGGATGGCACCAGTATAAACCAGTAAGCACTGCGAGCAACGCCTGAGCCCCTTGAGCCCATGGCGGCAGCACCCAGTAGTAGCCAGTAAGGCCAGCACAACCTGAAGTCACTCCCAGTAGGTCCCAGGCCCCATCCCAGTATAAATCAGTAAGGCCAGCATCCCCAGAAGTTGCTCCCAGTGGAGTGCCAAGCATGCCTAAGCCCCCTCCCAGTATAACCCAGTAAACCCCAGAAAACCCCAGTTTAACCCAGTAAAATCCAGAATATCTCCATATAACCCAATATAAACCACTACAATCCAGTCACTCCCAGGACCACATCCCAGTATAACCCAGTGACCCCCAGCACCCCATCCCAATATAAACCAGTATAAACCAGTATAACTCGAAGTTAGCCAATAGGTCCTCCAAGCTAGCAGGGGGCATTCACACACCCCTGTTCTCTTTCCCAGTATAACCCAGTACAAACCAGTAACACCCTCAGCACCTCATCCCAGTACAAAGCAGTATAACCCAGTACAACCAGTACACACAGTGCTAGATCCTCCCAGACACTCACACACTCTCTCCCAGTATAACCCAGTACAATCCAGTAACCCCAGCCCCATCCCAGTACGCCCTGGAACCTATCCCAGCACAAACCAGTACAAATCAGTACAAGCCACTCACAGTTCAGGGGTCGGCCACCAGGAGGTGCTCGCACATTGCCAGGTCCTCCCTGGCCAGCAGGGGGCGCTGCAGCGTTGCCCAGCACCCAGCCCTGGTGGTGCCACACCCCGTAGGATTTGGGGTTCACCCCCAGCCACTGCCCCATAAACGATAGCTTCGATGGCACCCTGAAATCTGTATAAACCAGTATGGACCTGTATGGACCAGTATAGACCAGTATGGGACAGTATAAGTGGTAAAAACCAGTATAAAAAAGTAATGCAAAAGTCTAATGCAAACTGCTAGTAACTAGTACAAACCAGTATCGACCAGAAAACACCAGTATGGACCACTACAAACCAGGAAAATAGGTAAAAAACAGTACAAACCCTGGTCTGTGTCAGGAGCCAAGCTGGCTGGGCCCGGTAACAAACCTGCTGCCCAAAGTCAGTAGAAATGTTACAACCCATTTCAAACACCTGAACACCCATCCCTTCACCCACCAAATGATTTGTAAAGACATGAGCACACATCTTTCCTCTCACATTGATGGTTCCTGTGCTGGTGACAGTCTGTTAAACCCAGCCTTCAGCCTGAGCTCTCTGCTGTTGCAGTTCCATGCACAGAGGTTGTTGTCTCTCAGCCCTTCCATGGGCAGGCCGGTGTTCAGCCATCTCCAGGACAGCAGGGCCCCAGCCCACGTCACTGTGCCCTGGGAAGACAAAAACCATCACTCCAAATGTCCCCCTCTCCTTCTTCCCAGGCATTTGGCCCTGCCAGTGGGGTTTGCTGCTGGGTGCCACAGGAAAAAGGAGACACCTTTGACACTGCGGGGCCCCATGGAACCAAGAGTCCATTGTGACACACGGGGCCAGGTGAAGCCAAGGAACCATTGTGACACTGGGGAAACTCATGGAACTGAGTCCATGGAACTCATGGACTGTGACATTGTGGCACCCCATGGAACCTGTGAGCCATTGTGACACTGCCTGGCCTTGTGGAACCAAGCAGACCATGGTGACACTGTGGGGCCCCATGGAACCAAGAATTCCATTTTGACACTGAAGAACCTCATGGAACCAAGAGTCCATCGTGACACTCTGGAACTACAGAGACCATTGTTGAGAATATGGAAACCCAAGGAACCAAAAGTCCATGTGACAGAGCAAGACCTCATGGAACCCAAAAGAGCATTGTGACACTGTGGGGTCCCATGGACCCAAATCTCCACTGTGACAGTACAGAACCTCATGGAACCAAGAGTGCATAGTGACACAACAAGGCCTTGTGAAACCAAGGAATCCAAAGGTCTCAAACATTCGTTACATATCTCTGCCTTGGAGAAGGGAAACCTCTGTGGTGGGACCTTGGGCTGGCACACACTAATGGAAGGTGTCTGTTTGCAATGAGGAAATCCAGGAGTTTTAGATTGCTTAAAAAAAAAAAAAAAAAAAAAAAAAAAAAGCCAAGAAAAACAAAAAAGGGAAAAAACTCATTTTTGCCTGAGTGCAGCCAGTTCTCCAAACTGGGACAAAGCAGGTCCCAGGTGAGTGAGGACAGACAGGATGGGGTTGGGGAATGTGCAGCAAGGTTGTCCACACTGGGTCAGACCTTAAGGCACAGCTTCTGTGAGCAGGCCAGACCTCCGGAGAAGAGACGCTGGATCAATATCAATCACAGAATGCTGCAATGACCTCTACTCTAAAGAGAACAGTAATAAAATGCATCCACTGAAATAGGAACAGATATTTCCAAGAAGATCTTTGACATAATTTTCCATATCTGGAGTTGAAAACCTTCCTAATGAGCTGCCCCAGACCAGAGGGAAATGAAGGCAGAGCCATGGTTTGTCAGGACGAGCTTGATCCCAGTGAGCCCCGTGGTGCATTTGGTGCTGAGCCCTTGAACCTCAGGGCCTGAGAGGAGATTGCACAAACCTTTCCACAAGTCCAAGTCAGAAGAAAACCCAAAGTGTTTCAAAGCATTAATGGGTACCACTGAGGTCCATCCCCTACGCAGGCTCCTCATAGACTCCTTGGAGGAGAGAATGGGAGGCCAGGATTGCCCAAAAACCTCTCAGAGAGAAAGGAATAAGGAAAGTACTTTAAAAAACTGAAGTATCTTGAAACATTAATGAGCCTTATTGAGTGTTGTTACTTATAAAGGTTCTCAAGGGACTAATTAAAGCAGATAATTGGAGGCCATGATTGCACAAAGCTCTCACAAACTCCAAGGAAAAAGCAAAATCCAAAGTCCTCTGAAAAACCTGCAGTCCCTGGGAGCATGAAGGAGCCCCCAGGGCCATTCCTGACCAAGGCTCCCCAGGGACTCGTCCCAGCACATCCCTGAGGCCACTGGGATGTGGGAGGATGCTGAGGGCAGGACAAGGGGTGACAGTGGCCAGTCTTGCTGGGGCTGTGCCAGGAGGCCCCAGTGGCTCAGGACAAGGTGTCTCCTCACAGCCCTTGGTGGCACAGACCCTGCTGTGCCCCAGGGCACCAAGACTTGGCTTCTCTTTGTCCCCACTTGTCATCACTGCCTCCAATTTCCTGCTCTAACTGGAACCTGGGGACACTTTCTCAGTTGTGTCCCTCAGTGGGAACCATTAAAACTTTAGGAAACTTTGGAGTTTGATTGTGACTTGGAGTTCTTGAGAAGTTTCTTCAGCTCCCACTCAGGGACTGATGTTCAGAGACTCAGCCCCAATCCCAAGAGGGTCATTAAAGCCCTTGTGCAGTGTCTGTGCTGATGAGCTGGGCTGGGCTCCTGGCTCAGAATGTGATCCTGGCAACCAAGAAGAGCTTCAAAAACACATTTCCCTTGATGAGCAGCTCCTGTGCACAGCTCAGCAGGGTTGGGGCACTGCCTGCAGCCACCCCGGGCACAGCACAGAGGCACAGAGAGCTTCAATCAGTCAGGGCTGGGAAGATGCTCAGAAGTGACTGGGGCAGAATCACTCCCAGCCCTTGACACAGGAAGCCTCTGGCTGCAGGACAATGCAGCTGCAGCTCCTGCAGTGATCTCCTAAAGCTGCAACATCCCAATGCCTGCAGACTGTGTGAGTACATTCTCTGATGATCTCTTGTGTAGAGCAGCCAGGGGTGCCCAGGGCTGTGGTGCAGAGCAGGGTCCTGCAGCCCAAGGTGCTGTGCTGGGGCAGGGACTCTGCTGCCTGCCAGGGACAGCTCTCAGCCAGCCCTGGGAGCTGCTCCCAGCACTGGGGGACAAGGTCTGGGTGGAAGGAGACAGCTGGTGAGGTTTGGAAGGGTTGTCCTTGTGTGGTGAGGATGCTGCATAGTTCAGAACTGCTCCCAGCATAACACTGAACTCCAGAATGTTTCTAGGTAGATTACACAGGGAGCACAGTAAGGCAGGGCCTGCATAAAAAGGAAAATCCTGATTTTATAATCTATTCCTCTGCGTTGCGTAGAAGGGAAATTGCATATAGATATTAATCTCTAAGTTCAGTTTGGTAAAAATAGAATATTTTTTTCTTGGATTTTAATAAAGCAGGCACTGATAGAAATTAGCACAGGGTCCCTCACAGGCAGCATCAGTGTCACTTTTCCAGCCTCCTCAGGATAGCTATGACATTGCCATCAGAGCCTGCAGAAGCAGAGCTGGCCCTGGGCAGTGCCCTGTGCTGGGAGGGGTCTGCAGGGCAGAGCTGAGCCCCCAGGGCTGGGCTGGGCTCTGGCAGCACTGGCAGGGCCCAGCCCTGGGCACAGGGAAGCAGCTGCTGGCAGGGACAGCTCCAGGCAGCAGAGCCCTGGGCAGGCAGTGGGGGGAAAGTGCCACCAAGCTGGGCTGGGGTATTTAAAATCTTCTCCAAACTGAATTATTCCATCATTACTTTTCTTACAGATCCCCACGCCAAGACACAGGAAATGTCCAACAGCAGCTCCATCAGCCACTTCCTCCTGCTGCCATTGGCAGACACGCGGCAGCTGCAGCTCCTGCACTTCTGCCTCTTCCTGGCCATCTCCCTGGCTGCCCTCCTGGCCAACGGCCTCATCATCAGCGCCGTAGCCTGCGGCCACCACCTGCACACCCCCATGTTCTTCTTCCTGCTCAACCTGGCCCTCAGCGACCTGGGCTGCATCTGTACCACTGTCCCCAAAGCCATGCACAATTCCCTCTGGAACACCAGGACCATCTCCTACTCAGGATGTGTGGCCCAGGTGATTATGGTTGTGTTCTTCCTTGGATCAGAGCTTTCCCTCCTGACCATCATGTGCTACGACCGCTACGTGTCCATCTGCACACCCCTGCACTACGGGACCCTCCTGGGCAGCAGAGCTTGTGCCCACATGGCAGCAGCTGCCTGGGCCAGTGCCTTTCTCAATGCTCTGCTGCACACAGCCAATACATTTTCCCTGCCCCTGTGCCATGGCAATGCCCTGGGCCAGTTCTTCTGTGAAATCCCACCCATCCTCAAGCTCTCCTGCTCCAAATCCTATCTCAGGGAAATTGGGATCATTGCTGTTAGTGTCTGTTTGATATTTGGCTGTTTTGTGTTCATTGTTTTCTCCTATGTGCAGATCTTCAGGGCTGTACTGAGGATCCCCTCTGAGCAGGGACGGCACAAAGCCTTTTCCACCTGCCTCCCTCACCTGGCTGTGGTCTCTCTGTTTATCAGCACTGCAGTGTTTGCCTACCTGAAGCCCGCCTCCATCTCCTCCCCATCTCTCGATCTCGCCCTGTCTGTTCTGTACTCAGTGGTGCCTCCAACCCTGAACCCTCTCATTTACAGCCTGAGGAACAAGGAGCTCAAGGCTGCAGTGTGGAGACTGAACACTAGGTGGTTTCAGAAACAGTAAACTGCTGGCCAATTTCTGAAAATCACTTGTAATAAAAGTCTCCTTTGATTCTTCTTGTTGGTTTGCTTGTTGGTTTGTTCTTTTCTTTCCTTTGTTTTAGCTTTTCAATATTGTACACAAAGAAATGTCATTATTTGTGCTCTATTTCCTTATGATTTTCTCCATCTTTCCTGTGACCCAGAGACTGTGTCAATGAGGGGCTGTGCTCTTGGTAATTTAAATAAAATAAAATAAAGGTTCTCCCAGCAAAGATTTCTCCAGAGATGCCCCTTTTCTTCCCTTCTCTGGAGCTGCAGCAGCAATGTCTGTGTGCAGAGCTGGGGGCAGATCAGTGCTGGCACAGCAGCAGCAGCAGCACTTGGTGCTGCCAGTGCTGCTCCCGTGCCACTGTCCTGCTGCCCTCCTGGCCCTCGTGTTGCTGCAGGGTCTGAGTGCTCTCGGGGCCGGGCACAGCCCTGGGGGTGGCAGTGCCGGGGCTGCAGCAGGGACAGGCCATGGGCACTGCTGGGGCAGCGCTGACACCTCAGGCCAGGGCCTGTGGGCTCCAGGCTCCTTGGCCAGGCTCTCTCCACAACACTTGGCCAGCCCAGTGCTGAGCACAGAAAAGCCCCGGGAGCAGCCCCAGGCTGGCTGTGGGCAGGCTGGGGGCAAACAGCATGGCTGGTGCTCTGCAAGGTCCCTGCAAGGGGGACACCCTGGCAAGGAGCAGCAGAGCAGGGGCTGATCCATCCCCACTGCGCTGGACACCCCAGGGCAGCGTCCCAGAGCGTCCTCATGCACCTGCCAACAACATCCCCCCTCTGCAGCCCTGGCCTCTCCCCCAGCTCACACAGGAGCCCCATCCTTGCAGGCACACACACGGCAGCACTGGCTCAGGAGCCCCTGTTTGCATTGCACACAGCAGGGTCAGCACCCCCATGGTGCTGCTGTGGGGACATGGAACTGAGTGAGCACAAATGCCATCAGCCCCTGGGGCCAGCAAGGGCTGGGGGACGGCAGGGAAACCACTCAGCTTTGTCGTGGCCTCTGAATTCAGCCAGAAAGTTTGTACCCATGAGCTGTGAGTTTCCTGTCCCACTGCAGATGTTGTTGCTCAGAGCAAGGGCTGCCTGGCAGCCATCCCCAAACTGCCCTGATCATTTCCTTGGCTTCACCTTTGCTTTCTTTACTCTTTCCTCATCTAGGTTTCTTCCTCTTGTCCATCCCCATCCCCTCCCCTACAAACAGCCCATCCCTGTTTGCCCTTTCCTCTCAGGCCCCACTCCCTATTTCTGTTCCCAAATTGCTACCATGGGAACATTGCTTGGGGAGCAGGATCATCCTCCAAGTGCTTCAGGAATTGTCTGCAGGGTCCTGCAGTGCCTCGTGCTGCTCCCTTGCCAGAGGCACCACAGGCCAGGGGGTCATATCTGGGCTGATGTGTCTGGGTGTGGGGCTCCCTGTTGTGGGCAATGAGGAGGGGCTGGAGAGGCTCTGCAGGACTGACAGGATGGGCTTTGGGGCTGTGTGGAGAAGCTGAGGGACCTGTGCTGCTGGGCCTTGTGAAGAGGAGGCCCAGGGCTCATCCTGCAACTGCTCCAGGGGTAGTTTCAGAGAATCATGGATTCAGAAAAGCTGGAAAAGTCCTTGGAGATCATCATGTCTCACCTGTGCCCTGACACTACCATGACTCCCTGAGCCTCCTCTTTTCCAGGATAAACATCCCCAGCTCCCTCAGCCACTCCTCACAGGACTTGTGTTCCACACCCCTCACCAGCCTTGTTGCCCTTCTCTGGACACGCTCCAGCCCCTCCATGTCCATCCTAAATTGGGGGGCCCAGAACTGGACACAGCACTCGAGGTGCTGCCCAAGCAGTGCCGAGTACAGGGGAAGAATCACTGCCCTGCTCCTGCTGGCCACACCATTCCTGACCCAGGCCAGGTGCCATTGGCCTTCTTGGCCACCTGGGCACACTGCTGGCTCATGTCCACCCTGCTGTCCATCAGTGTCCCCAGGTCCCTTTCTGCCTGGCTGCTGTCCAGCCACTCTGTCCCCAGCCGGTAGCACTGCAGGGGTTGTTGTGGTCAAAGTGCAGGACCTGGCACTTGGACTGGTTAAACTCAACCTAATTGAATTTGGGCCCTGGATCCAGCCTGTCTAAGTCTGTGTACAGAGCCCTCCTCCCTTCCAGCAGATCCACACTCACACCCACCTTAATGTCAACACGGTTCCATATGGTCCTAGGATGTCACAGTTTCATGAGGCCTCCCAGTGTCACAATTTTCTTTTGGTTCCATTGAGTCCCTGGGTGTCACAAAGTCTCTTAGACCCTTGTGCCCCACAGTGTCACAATGGCACCTTGGTCACCCCAAGGCCCTGCAGTGTCACAATGGCCTCTTGGTTATACGAGATCCAGCAGTGTCACAGTGGTCTCCCTGTTTCCAAAATGACAAAAAGTGTCACAACTGTCTTCTTGATTTCATGAGGCCCCATGGAGTCACAGGTACCTTGAATTCCATAGGGCTCCACAGTGACACAATGGACTCCTCGTTTGCACGGTGTCACAATGGCCCCTGGTGACACAAGAACCTGCAGTGTCACAATGGATTCTTGGTGCCATGGCACCCTGCAGTGTCAGTGTCACAGTGGTGTCTGAGTCCCTCTGCAGAGCCCTCCTACCCTCCAGCACATCCACACTCACACCCAGCTTGGTGCCATCTGCACATTTGCTGATGCTGCACTCAATGCCCTCATCCAGATCATCAGTGCAGATATTGAAATCCACGCTGGCTGGCTCTGATCCCTCAGCCATCCTGTAGGTGCCCTGTGATGGCACTCAAGGTGATCTGTTCCATCACCTCACCAGGCACCCAGGTCAGGCTGACAGGCCTGCAGTTCCCCACATCCTCCTTCCAGCCCTTCTTGGGCATGGGCTCACATTGGCACCTCCAGTCCTCTGGCACCTCCCTGCTGAGCCAGCACTGATGAGAAATGATGGAGAGCAGCTTGGGCAGCTCATCCAGCAGCTCCCTCATCCCCCTAGGATGGATCCCATCTGTTCCCAGAGACACCTGTGAGCATCTGAGTGGCTCAGCAGGTCCCCAGCTGCATCCTCCTGGATTACAGGGGTCTGTTCTGCTCCCTGTCCCCATCTACCAGCTCAGGAGAACACTTGTCCTGAGGGCAACCTGTCTTATTGTTGAAAACTGAGGCAACAAAGAGGTTGAATACTTCAGCCTTTTCCTCATCTTTGGTAGCCATATCCCCCCCCATCAGGAATGAAGATTTTCCTTGTCCCTCCTTTTGCCATTAATGAGTTTATAAAACCATTTTTGTTATCCTTCACAGAAGCAGCCAAGTTAACTCCTAATTTCAACTTTCATGTCTGATTTTCTTTCTGCATGACCTAACAACTTCTTTAAACGTTTCCTGAGTTGCCTGCCCCTCTGTCCAAAGGTAATGCACCTTATTTTCTCCCTGAGTTCCTGGTAAAAGCTCCTTGCCTAGCCAGGCCAGTTATTTTCCTCGTTGGCTCACTTTCCTCTCTGAGGAAAATGAAAGACAGGCTGCCTCTGCTCCTTCAAGATTCTTTTCTTGAAGTGCCTCCATTCTTCCTGGAATCCTTTAAGAGATGTTTCCTGTAAAAAAAATCAGTTAAATTATCCCCAAATCTGCATTCTGAATAGGCCAAAGTCTGCTCTCTGTAGGTCCAGTGTAGAAGTTTTGTTGATTCTTCACCTTCGTTCACAGAATATTAAAAACTGCATTATTTCATGGTCACTGTACCCCAAACAGCCTCTGAGCATCACATCTCCCTCCAGCCCTTCTCTGTTTGTGAACAGCAGGAGACAGAGCTTTCCTTGCGAATGATAAGGGAAGGAATTTAGGTTTTAATCAAGGGCATATTATTTTTATTTTTCAGTTGAGAGAAGGGCAAACTAAAGCATTCCTTAGGTGATCTTGATGCTGAATGTCTCCTTAGGAGGTCTGGGCATGCAGAAGATTGAGCCCCTTGCAGGCCAATGCTATTTGGACAACCTGCTTCTCACCCCAGCCTCACCGTGTCTGACATTGCCTATCTGGGATTGACATCTGTCCTAGGGTGATGTTATGGTGTTTCTATCTCCAATCATGTGTTCTGATTATGTTTGGTGTTATGTCCTGCCCTTTATTGACTGACTCTGAAAGTGAAGCTTTTTTGTCTTGTTATCAGCCGGCTCACCTCCCCCATGGTCTATGTTTAGGAGAGGTTTTAGCTCGGCTTGCTTGCTGGCTTGCTTGCCTGCTTGCTCGCTTCTGCCTCTTTTTCTTTCCTTTGCTTTGCCCTTGCTTTTTGCTTATTAGTTAGTTCAGCTAGGCAGTCCAACTTTTTCCCTGGACTGTTTTTTTTCCCACCCTGTCCCCTCCCTCTCCTGGATACCATCTGAACCTGTTCTGGACGGGGACCTGGGAAACCCCAAGAAACACCGGGAGTCTACACTCTGTCACCTGCAGCAGTCATCCCCAGGGCCGGAGACTGACAACTGGGCGACCACTCGCCAGAGAGACTGAACTTGTCATCCCTTCAGAACGGTGAAAGAGTTTTTTTGTCAGCTGGTGTTGTTTGTTGCCCTGTGCTGGGGAGTGTCTTGCTTGTTAAATAAATAGGTTTTTTCTCCCACTCTTCTCTGAGGAAATTCATCCTGAACCTGGTGGTGGGGGGGAGGAGTCGTGGGGTTTGCTGTCTGGGGGTCCTTCCGGAGGTTTTCTCCCAAATTTGCCCAAAACCAGGACATATATTTTGGCGCAAATCTCAGGGCTTGAAAAAGTGGGAAAAAAACCCTGTTCTAATAATAATTTGGTTCAAATTCTTTTGTGTTGGTATAGAGCAGTTATTGGCTATGTTGTTGGAATTCATGTCTTTTGGGATGGAGGCCTGCATGGGTTTTTGGTCCCTAGGGTTTTTTGAGGTCTTAATACCTCTGTGGTCCCTGGGTTTATTTTCTTATCCAGAAATAGCTCCGGTATTGTCCCTAATACGTAGTTTCTGTAGCAGAGGGGCATTGACCAAAATATCCATCGGGCTGGGCTTGGTTTTAATGGCCTGCAGGAGATTTATAAAGGTGCTGGAGTCTGTTCCAGGAATGTATGGTTCTTGGTTGTGGTTGTGTACTCAGTTTGTTAGAGGAGAAGCAGGGGATGAGGCTTTTCAGCCTTTGTTCTCCTTCTTCTCCTCTGAATTTGTTACATCCTTATTAGAGAATGTTCAGTTTCCCCTGAATGTTAAAGAGACCATCTTTCTGGTGTTTAATATGGTAAGCTTTCTCTATACAGTTTGCAGTTTCTCTAGAATGAGAGCTGAGATTTCTAGAGGGGCTGAGACCCCTGACCCCAGAGTAGAGCCAGGCGTGAGAAATCCTGAGTGGTGTGGGAAATGGGAGGATATGGGCCAAATCTTAAAGGAATTTTCTGACCCTACATCCTGGGATTTTCCATGTGAACAAATTCAGAACCCAGCTGAGGTGGCAAAGTACCTGAAAGAGAAGTGCCATGGTAATTCTAAGGAGCAGAAGATCATTGCAGTGAGCTGGGCCCTGGCATATGCTTACCGTACCCTGCTAGATACTGTAGGGCAGCAGACAGAGGAAGGGGGACAGGCAGATAAATCAGCCACTATCCCAGTCACTCAGGCTGCAGCCAACACCCCAGGCTCGAGGCCAACAACTACACCAGACAGTGAGCCTAAGCCAGCAGCTAAACCTGTCAGTAAGCCTCAACCAATGGCTGTTGCTACCAGCACGAGAAGTGGAAAGTGCACAGACAAGACTGATCGACCAGTGGATGACGATGATGATGATGATGCAGGAGAAGGACCCTCAATGCTTCCTGACATAAAACCAGGAGTCAAAGCAACTGGTAAAAGATCAGAGGCCAATATTGAGTCTTTTTCCCTAAAGGACCTCCGTGGCCTAAGAAAGGATTACACCCGACGACCTGATGAGTCTATAATTAGTTGGTTGGTCCGTCTTTGGGATGCTGCAGGCGAGGCTACAATTCTGGATGGCACTGAAGCCAGGCATTTGGGATCCCTGTCACATGATCCTGTCATGGACCAAGGAATGATGAGGGGGCCTAACCCCTCACAGCCTCTGGGCACGGGTCCTGGACAGTGTAGCACAAAGATACCTGTGTGCAGATGATCTTTATATGCAGCAGACCCAGTGGAAGACGATAGAACAAGGGATCCAACGCCTGAGAGAAATGGCAGTGGCAGAGATTATCTTCTCAGATGACATAACAACTAGGAATCCGGACTTGGTACTGTGTACATCTGTGATGTGGCGAAAACTTGTACGACTTGGGCCCCATGAATACGCTTCTGCTTTAGCAATAATGAAGCGGGACGAGAGGGATGAGACTGTGCTTGATATGGCAAAGAAGCTCCGAGCATATGCAGATGCTGTGCATGGCCCAACACATGCCAGAATTGCAGCTGTGGAAACACGTCTGCAGAAATTAGAAGACAAGATAGAGGAGAATCATAAAAGACTCAGGGAGGAGATTAAAGAGGACCTTCTCCAAATCTCAGCAGTACAAATTAGACGCCCTGGTATCCAACGCAGATGTTCCCCTGATGGGGAGAGGAGGTACACCCCACGAGCTGAGCTGTGGTTCTTCCTACGTGATTGCGGAGAAAACATGAGGAGATGGGATGGAAAATCTACTGCTGCTCTGGCACAACGGGTGCGTGAATTGAAGGAAGGCAAGACTCAAAGAGGAAGTTCCACCAAAAGGAGAGCAGCTCCAGTTGCCTGTAGCCAAGCTGCCAAGTATGATGATGATGATATATCTGATCCCCTTGAAGGAACCTCTAAGACATATGCCCAAGGAAAGAAGGATAAACAGGCTTAGAGGGGCCCTGCCTCTAGCCAGGAAGAGGCAAGGGAAAACCGTGTTTTCTGGACTGTGTGGATTCGTTGGCCTGGCACATCGGAACCACAAAAGTATAAAGCTTTGGTTGATACTGGTGCCCAATGCACATTAGTCCCATCAAGATATGTGGGGGCAGAATCTGTCTCTATTGCTGGTGTGGCAGGTGGATCACAGGACTTTACCTTGGTGGAAGCTGATGTGAGCTTGACTGGACATGAATGGAAAAAACATCCTATTGTGACTGGCCCAGAGGCCCAATGTATTTTGGGTATAGATTACCTCCAAAGGGGGTATTCTAAAGACCCAAAAGGATTCAGGTGGGCATTTGGGATAGCAGCTGTGGTGACAGAGGGCATCCAGCAATTGAACACCTTGCCTGGACTGTCCGAGAATCCAACTACAGTAGGACTTCTGAAGGGAGAAGAGCAAAAGGTACCAATTGCCACTTCCATAGTGCATCGCTGACAATACAGAACAACTCGAGATGCTGTGGTTCCCATCCATAAGATGATTCGAGAGCTGGAGAGCCAAGGGGTGGTCAGCAAAACCCACTCACCCTTCAACAGCCCCATCTGGCCTGTGCGTAAATCTGAAGGAGAATGGAGATTGACCGTGGACTATCGTGCATTGAATGAAGTGACTCCACCACTGAGTGCTGCTGTGCCAGACATGCTGGAACTGCAGTACGAGCTGGAGTCCAAGGCAGCAAAGTGGTATGCCACTATCGATATTGCCAATGCATTTTTCTCCATTCCTCTGGCAGCAGAATGCAGGCCTCAGTTTGCTTTCACCTGGAGAGGCGTGCAGTACACCTGGAATCGACTGCCCCAGGGGTGGAAGCACAGTCCTACTATCTGCCATGGACTGATCCAGACTACACTAGAAAAAGGTGAGGCTCCAGAACATTTACAATATATTGATGATATCATTGTGTGGGGGAACACAGCAGCAGAAGTGTTCAAGAAAGGAGAGAGAATCATCCAAATCCTCCTGGAAGCCGGCTTCGCCATCAAGAAGAGTAAAGTTAAGGGACCTGCTCGAGAGATCCAGTTCCTGGGAGTGAAGTGGCAAGATGGATGGCGTCAGATTCCTACTGATGTCATCAACAAAATCACAGCTATGTCCCCACCAACCAACAAGAAGGAGACACAAGCTTTCTTAGGCGCCATAGGTTTTTGGAGGATGCACATTCCTGAGTACAGTCAGATTGTGAGCCCTCTTTACCTGGTCACCCGCAAGAAGAACGATTTCCATTGGGGCCCTGAGCAGCAACAAGCTTTTGCCCAGATAAAGCAGGAAATTGCTCATGCAGTAGCCCTTGGCCCAGTCAGGACGGGACCAGATGTGAAGAACGTGCTCTACTCTGCAGCCGGGAACCATGGTCTGTCCTGGAGCCTGTGGCAGAAGGTGCCTGGTGAGACTCGAGGCCGACCATTAGGATTTTGGAGTCGGAGCTACAGAGGGTCTGAAGCTAAGTACACCCCAACAGAGAAGGAGATCTTGGCCGCCTACGAAGGGGTCCAAGCAGCCTCAGAGGTGGTTGGCACAGAAGCACAACTCCTTCTGGCACCCCGACTACCAGTGCTGGGGTGGATGTTCAGAGGAAAGGTTCCCTCAACCCACCATGCCACCAGTGCTACATGGAGCAAGTGGATTGCCCTCATTACACAGCGCACCCGGATTGGAAAACTGAATCGCCCTGGGATTTTGGAAGTAATTACAAATTGGCCTGAAGGTGAAAGTTTTGGTGTCACAGATGAGGAACAAGAACCAGTGACACGGGCTGAAGAAGCTCCACCATATAACCAACTGCCAGCAGAGGAAACACGCTATGCTCTATTCACCGACGGTTCCTGTCGCATTGTGGGGATGAATCGGAGGTGGAAAGCAGCCGTATGGAGCCCCACGCGACGGGTAGCAGAGGCCACTGAAGGAGATGGTGGATCCAGTCAACTTGCTGAACTCAAAGCGGTTCAACTGGCCTTAGACATTGCAGAAAGAGAGAAGTGGCCAAAGCTTTACCTTTATACCGATTCATGGATGGTAGCCAATGCTCTGTGGGGATGGTTGGAGAGATGGAAAGAGGCTAACTGGCAGCATAGAGGAAAACCAATTTGGGCTGCCGAAGAGTGGAAAGATATCGCTACCCGGTTAGAGAAATTACCTGTGAAGGTTCGCCATGTAGATGCCCATGTTCCCAGAAGTAGGGCTAATGAAGAGCAGCAAAACAATCAGCAGGTAGATCAGGCTGCAAAGATAGGGGTGTCAAAGATAGACCTTGATTGGGAACACAAGGGAGAGTTGTTCCTGGCTCGATGGGCCCATGATGCCTCAGGTCATCAGGGCAGAGATGCCACCTATAAGTGGGCACGAGACCGAGGGGTGGATCTAACCATGGACAGTATTTCTCAAGTTATCCATGACTGTGAGACGTGCGCTGCCATCAAGCAAGCCAAGCGGGTGAAGCCCCTCTGGTATGGAGGGTGGTGATCCAAGTACAAGTATGGGGAGACCTGGCAGATTGACTACATCACACTGCCCCAGACACGCCAAGGAAAGCGCTACGTGCTCACCATGGTAGAAGCCACCACAGGATGGTTGGAAACCTACCCTGTGTCTCATGCTACAGCCTGTAACACCATCCTGGGCATTGAAAAGCAGGTCCTTTGGAGGCATGGTACCCCTGAGAGGATTGAGTCAGACAATGGGACTCATTTCAAGAATAGCCTTATCAACACCTGGGCTAGGGAACACGGCATTGAGTGGGTGTACCATATCCCCTACCATGCACCAGCTGCAGGGAAGGTGGAAAGGTACAATGGACTGTTAAAAACCACCTTGAGAGCATTGGGTGGGGGATCTTTCAAAAACTGGGAGCAGAATTTACCAAAGGCCACTTGGTTAGTTAACACCCGAGGTTCCACCAACTGAGCGGGCCCTGCCCAGTCTGAGTCCCTGAATATAGTAGATCGAGAGGTTTTAGCTCGGTTTGCTTGCTTGCTTGCTTGCTTGCCTGCTTGCTTGCCTGCTGGCTTGCCTGCTTGCTCGCTTCTGCCTGTTTTTCTTTCCTTCGCTTTGCCCTTGCTTTTGCTTATTAGTTAGTTCAACTGAGTGACCACTCGCCAGAGAGACTGAGTTTGTCATCCCTTCAGAACGGTGAAAGAGTTTTTTTGTCAGCTGGTGTTGTTTTTTTTTTTTTTTCCCTGTGCTGGGGAGTGTCTTGCTTGTTAAATAAACAGGTTTTTTTCTCCCACTCTTCTCTGAGGAAATTCTTCCCGAACCCAGTGGTTGGGGGGGGAGGAGTCGTGGGGTTTGCTGTCTGGGGGCTCCTTCTGGAGGTTTTCCCCCAAATTTGCCCAAAACCAGGACAGTATTCTATACTTTGATTGTATTAATTTCAAATACTTTGATTGTAGAAATTTTAAAAAATTACTATCAAAAATTTGCTACTAAATTTAATCTTGTTGTTTGATAAATTGGATAAATAGAATAACATTCATTACCCTTCCTTCCTTCCTGGAATCCTTCCTTCCTTCCTGGAATCCTTCCTTCCTGGAATCGCTCCTTCCTTCCTGGAATCCTTCCTTCCTGGAATCCTTCCTTCCCCCTACCGAATGATCTTCCATCACTGACCAGGATCCCCAAAAAATGCTCCCAGCTGCAAGGCTGGCACAGCTCCAGGAGCCTTTGGACACCTCTCCCAGGGATGCACAGCCTCCCCTTGTTGGGCTGTCTGTGCAGGGCAGGGCCCTGGACTCCATGATCCCACCGGGTCCCTCCCAGCTCAGCCCCTCCCGCAATTCTCACCCTTTGCCTCAGCCTTTGTGTCCTTGAGAGGAGCTGGCAGAGCTGTTGGGGCCGGGCCAGGAGCAGGGCACCCCAACATTCCCCTCTCTGGGACACGACAGCTGTGGCAGCCCCAGCGTTCCCCTGTCTGTGACACCACAGCCCTGGCAGCCCCAACCTTCCATCCCTGGAGATGCTCCATGGCAGCTTCCAGTCAACGCAAGGCACCGGCCACGGAGCACCCCCAGCCTGGCCTGATGGGGATTCCTCTGCACACAGCTCGGGCAAGGCCCCCCTGGACACCTTCACTGTGCCACACACAAGTGTCACACACAGCTACAGAGCTCTGCCCACAGCTGCCAGGAGGAGCTGATTAAAAAACTAAACCAAAATATAAAATTATAAACCACAATAATCAAACCCATCCAAGAAAACAAACAAATCCAACAAGAACAACAACTACAAAAACAAAACCAAAAACCACTAGAGAAGGAGAACATTCCCCCCCCCCCCCAATAGACCCGTTCCATCCTTCATCAGTACACCTGCACACACACACACAGGGGCTGAGACTGCAAAAAAAGAGAATTCCTTGAGTACATTTGCAGGAAAAGCAGGTTTAGGACAGGCTCTCAGTTCTGACTGTTCTCAGCAGATTGAAAACGGCCCCTTTGGCACCTGCAGGGCCCTTGCCAATGGCAAGTGCCACACCCTCAGCCCATGGGGGAGAAAAGGGCTCTGAATTGCCCGCCCTGGCATGGAAACCCTGTTCCCAGGCTGCTTCACACACAGGATTCTTCTGGATGAATCCAGAAAGCTGAGGGTCTGCTCTGGCTCCTCCATGTCCTAAAGCTGCCTGACAGAAGAAATTGAGGGTGGGCTCCAGCAGCACAATCCCTGCTGGCCCAGGGCACAGTGCCAGGAAGGTCTCTGCGTGCCCAGCCTTTGCTCCAGCCAAGAAAAGCTCCCGGCACAGGCTCACCTTTCCTGCTCAGCCACAACCCCCGAGTGCCCCAGCAGCAGGAAACTGACGGCTCTGGGCGGCACCGATGCTGGCAAACGCCAGACCTGGGCACTGCCAGCGTCAACAATCTGCTGGATCTGCAGTGCTGGCACCCACAAATCACCAGATCTGAGCAGGGCTGGTGCTGGAAACGGGGAATTGCCGAGTTTTGGCTTTCTGTGCATGCAAATTGCTGGACTTGGGATGTGCCAGGGTTGAGTTGGATAATGCTTTGACAGGAAAGGCTCACAGATATGTGTGTATGTGATAAATGTGATTCGTGCTAACTAAATTGTAACTATATTAGGAAAATTGTACTCACATCAATAGAAAATAATTGTTACAAAGCCAAAAAAAAAGGAAATTAGTGAGACAAAGCAGATGGAATCCTCCAGATGTTGGAAGGGAATAGTAGAAGGACGTAGGTCTGACAAGCAGCATCTAGAAATAGAAAGACTCGACCTTGGAATGGGCCAAAATAGGATGATTCCAGGCATGGGATTTAATCAGTCTTATTATGGAAAACATCTGCTCAGTCACACAGGGCACCTGTGCTACCTGCAGGTCACACCTCGGGCACTGAGGAAGAGGATGAGCCTTCATCGGAAATAAGACCTTCAAAAGGATGAGAGACCCCCTAACCCATTAGTAGAGCAGGCACCATACAACATGGTGACGTTGATTTTAGGAATAGAAACTAGGAGGAGTTTTTTAGAAACTTCTGTATTAATATGTATTAACATATAGTATATAGGTGGGAATTTTGGCTTGATTGTTCAGTACGTGAGGAAGGGCGAGCCCCTCCCCGTACCCCTGGCTGGTTTTGCTTATGCTTTATAGGAGCCTCAATTACACTAAATTACTAACTGCCAAATTTTGTATATATTCAGATATACGCATCCAATATATTTTGATTGTATTCATTTATATACAACTGTTGCTATTAAAAAAATTGCAGCAAAATTTAACCTTGTTGTCTGATAAACTGTACAAATAGAACGACATTCATGACAGACAGAAGCATTTCCAGAGTGATCTTGATGCTGAATGTCTCCTCAGGAGCTCTGGGCACAGAGAAGAATGAGCCCCTTGCTGGCTGGCCCTGTTTGGGCAACCTGCTCCTCACCCCCATCATAACTGTGTCATGATATCACCCACCTTTGACTGACAACCCAAATTCGAAAATAAAATTAAATTTCTCTTTAAATTAAAAATGTTCTTAAATATTAAAATATAATTATATTTTTCTTATTTATAATATTATTTTTCTATATTTTTATAACAATTTTTTTATATTTATAATAAGGCTCTACACATTATTAGCAACCAAAAAAATTATTGGCCAATGGTTCTAAGTTACACAATTCCCTTCATTTATTAAATAATCTCTCCTGGTTATTTATTTCTCCCTCTTTATGATAATTTGTAATATTTGATAATTTGTAATATTTGCAGTCATTTGGTCACCTTTATTATCATCTTTTTCTCTGACAGGGTCCGGGGGGCACTTCGGGTCCAGGGAGACATTTCTGGGGCACATTCATGGCAATTTTGGGTCTGGGGAAAGAATTTAGAAGGAAGTTGAGGACGGGAGGACACTTGGGAGCGTCGAGTGGGCACTAACAGAGAACTTAGAGATGCTGAGGGAAAGTCTGGGCTTCGGATGTTACCTGGCTGTTTCAGGGAGGCCCTTGGCGGTCAGGGAGGGGAATCTGGGGCCATTCGGGGTCCGGACGGGCACTCGGGGGCTCTAACGGGGCTCTGCGGGGCGCGGGGGGTGATGGGAGTTGTAGGCGCGGGTATAGTAAGGTTTAATGGAGCCATGGAGCATCACGGGAGTTGTAGGCGCAGCTTCAGTGTCCCTCAGTGGAGTGCAAGGCATTGTGGGAGATGAAGTCATGGCTAGAATGGAGTTTTGCCGGGACAGCGGAGCATGATGGGAGCTGTAGTCCCGGAAGTGGTTCTTACGGACAGTTTGGGGGTCTAGGAAGGCACTTAGGGGACAGTTTTCCCTCTGAGTGGCGGCTTCAGGTCCTCAGCGAGGAACATATACGGGTCGGGTGAACGTTGGGGGAGCCTGGGGAGCTCTAACCGGGCCCTTTAGGGTGCGGGGCAGGGCAGGAGTTTTCGGCGCGGGACTGGGTTATGAGGTGCTGCGAGTTCGTGGGGGATGGCAGGAGATGAATTCACCGAAATAGCTGTAAGGGGAGCATTCAGGGGATCTGGGGACGTTTTTGGGGGGTCTCGAATAAGCCCTGAGGGGGCAATTACGGATCCTCCAGGTTCCTGGGGCACGTATGGGACAGGTGGGGAGCGAATACCGGGGGTTCTGTGGGGCGCAGGGCATGATGGGTGTTGTAGTCTCGGCTCCAATGGGGGGGGTCTATGGGGCCGCAGGGCATGACGGGAGTTAGAGGCAGAAAGGAAAGATGGCGCCGACTGCAGGCACTGCTCCCAAAGCATCAATCCCGAGAGCTGAACCTCCTTGGTGCCACCCTGGGCTTTGCACACACCTGAGGAGTGTGTCTGCAGTGGGGAAAAATAGGAGTTTTAGATTGTTTTGAGAAAAAAAAACAAAACAAAACTCGTCTTTGCCTGAGTGCAGGCAGTTTTCCAAGCAAAGCAGGTCCCAGGTGAATGAGGACAGACAGGATGGGGTTGGGGAATGTGCAGCAAGGTTGTCCACACTGGGTCAGACCTCAAGCCACAGCTTCTGTGAGCAGGCCAGACCTCCTGAGGAGAGACCCTGGATGAATATCAACCACAGAATGCTGTAATCACCTCTGCTCTAAAGAGAACAGTAATAAAATGCGCTCTTTAAAATAGCAATGTGTATTTCTAAGAAGCTCTTTAAAATATTTCTCAGTAACTGGAGTAGGAAACCTTCCTAATGAGCTAATCTAGAGCAGAGGGAAATCAAGGCAGAGCCATGGTTTGTTAGGAAACCTCTCAAGAGTTCAGTCAGAACTGAACCCCAAAGTTTCCTAAAGTTTTAATGGTTCCCTCTGAGGGACACAACTGAGAAAGTGTCCCCAGGTTCCAGTTAGAGCAGGAAATTGGAGGCAGAGATGACAGGTGGGGACAAAGAGAAGCCAAGTCTTGGTGCCCTGGGGCACAGCAGGGTCTGTGCCACCAAGGGCTGGCAGGAGACACCTTGTCCTGAGCCACTGGGGCCTCCTGGCACAGCCCCAGCAAGGCTGGCCACTGGCACCCCTTGTCCTGCCCTCAGCATCCCCCCACATCCCAGTGGCCTCAGGGATGTGCTGGGACGAGTCCCTGGGGAGCCTTGGTCAGGAATGGCCCTGGGGGGCTCCTTCATGCTCCCAGGAACTGCAGGTTTTTCAGAGGAATTTGGGTTTTGCTTTTGCCTTGGAGTCTGTGAGAGCTTTGTGCAATCATGGCCTCCAATTATCTGCTTTAATTAGTCCATTGAGAGCCTTTGTCAGTAACAACACTCAGTGGGGTTCATTAATGATTCAAGGTACTCAGTTTTTTAAGGTACTTGGAGGTTCTCTTTTGACACCAACTCTTCTAGTAGTTTATGCAATCATGGCCCCAATTATCTACATTTATGAGTCCCTTGAGAGCTTTGTATTGACACTCAGTGGGGCTCATTAATATTTTGAGATACTCAAGGTTTCAAAGGTTCTTTGGATTTTCCTTTCTTCTCTGACTCTCTGAGAGGGTTTTGGGCAATCCTGGCCTCCCATTCTCTCCTCCAAGGAGTCCATGAGCAGCCTGTGTTGGGGATGGACCTCAGTGGGACCCATTAATGCTTTGAGACACTTTGGGTTTTTCTTCTGCCTTGGACTCCTGGAAAGGTTTGTGCAATCTCCTCTCAGGCCCTGAGGTTCAAGGGCTCAGCACCAAATGCACCAAGGGGCTGATTGGGATCAAGCTCGTCCTGACAAACCATGGCTCTGCCTTGATTTCCCTCTGGTCTGGTGAAGTTCATTCTACTGCAATTATGGAGAAATAATTCAGAGAGATTCTTAGATATACACATTCCTATTTTAAAGACTGTGTTTTATTTCATTTCTGTTTATGGAAGCATTTTGTGGTTGATATTCACCCAGGGTCTCCTCAGGAGGTCTGGCCTGCTCAGACAATCTGTGCCTTGAGGTCTGACCCAGTGTGGACAACCTTGCTGCACATTCCTCAACCCCATCCTGTCTGTCCTCATTCACCTGGGACCTGCTTTGCTTGGAGAACTGGCTGCACTCAGGCAAACAAGAGCTTTTCCTTTTTCTATTTTTTAATCAATCTAAAACTCCAAGCTTTCCCCATTGAAAACAGTCACACTCCTCAGGTGTGTACCAAGCTTATGGTGCCACCCAGGATGTTCCCCTTCATCCAAGGCAGAACCCTGCAAGGAATGTTTGAGATCTTTGGACTCCTTGGTTCCCTGAGGCCTTGCAGTGTCACCAAGGCCCCTTGGTTCCGTAAGGTTCTGTTCTGTCACAGTGGAGATTTGGGTCCATGGGTCCCCACAGTGTCACAATGCTCTTTTTGGTTCCATGAGGCCTTGATCTGTCACAATGGACTTTTGGTTCCATGAGGTTCTGTCCACAGCAATGGTCTCTGCAATTCCAAAGTGTCACAAGGGCCCCTTGGTTCCATGAGGTTCATTGGTGTCACCATGGTCTCCTTGGTTCCAGGAGCCATCACAATGTCACAACAGACCCTTGGTTCCATGAGGTTCATTGGTGTCACCATGGTCTCCTTGGTCCCAGGAGCCATCACAATGTCACAGCAGACCCTTGGTTCCATGAGGTTCCTGCAGCAGGACTTCCCCTATGGCCCAGCAGAGCTCATCTGTTCTGTCCATCAGCTGGGCCATCACTCAGGGCATCTTCCCCCTCTCAGGAATTGCTGAGATAACCCAGGCTGGACATCTGTCCTGTCCTGAGTTCTCTCTGGTGCCAGGGAGGTGGAATTCCCAGCTGGCCATGAACATCTGGCCTTGAGAGCAGCCTGAAGGAAGATGAGCCTTGAATTTTTGAGTGACACACACTTCACTTTACAAACTATAAAAGCCACACAAAACTTTCACCAAGCAGAAATCTTCTGCACAGTCCCTGCAAACGGGTAGGGCTTCTCTCTCAAGTCTGGATGCATCTTGGTGGTTCCTTTTGTGGAATCTGAGTGAAAGGGCTCCATGTGTACTCCCTCATCAGTTTGGTGCTAAGTTCCATTGACTCCTGATCTCTGCTATTTCTTCACTAGCTGTAATATAGCAAACTTCATTGTGCACTGTGTTTGTATCTACCTGTACTTCTTTTGTTTACCCTGTGCAGTAAGTAGTCCGTTTAAAGTCTCTGGATTAATTTTGAGTCCATCCAGTAAATAATTTATTTTATATTAAATCTAATCAGGCATTCTAAGGAACTTGAGAGCAAGAGCAATTTGGAATTCAGGTCACCTGAAACAGAGCTACTGCCAGAAACGTGAGTATAAGGCAGGACTTGTCTAAGCTTTCACTCCATTCAAAACATATTTCAATTAAAAACAAAAACAGAGGAGCACTTCTTTCCTATTTATTTTTTTCTGTTTATAGATTGGAATCAGCAATCTCCAGTTGATTTTGATCCCAAGAACCTCCTAATGCAGTCTGAACAGATATGAAAATCAAGACACTTTATGGCTGACAGTCAATCACACTCTGTCCCTACCCCCACCCCACCATTTCCCCCATCCAACCCCTGGCACTCAGAGCAGCCTTGTGCAAATCTGAGCTCCCTCCCCTCCAGGCTGTGCCTGCAGCTTTCATCTCCTTGGCACCAACTCCCACCTGCTTTCCTTGGAGAAGGAGCTGCCTGAGACACAGAGGGATGTTCATTTATTGTCAGCAAACAAAACCAAAGGCAGGCACAGCTCCATAAAAAACAGAATTCCAGCCCAAGGAGTGCTGGGCAATGGAGCCACATCCAGGGGTGTCCCCAGGGCTCAGGACTGGGGCCAGGGCAGTGAAATCTCTTTCTTGCTGATCTGGACGAGGCGTGGAGGGCACCCTGAGTCAGTGTCCAGGTGAGGCCAAGCTGGGTGGGAGTGTGGCTGTGCTGCAGGGCAGGAAGCTCTGCAGAGGGATCTGGACAGGCTGGAGCCATGGGCCCAGGACAATTGGATGAGGTTCACCAAGGCCAAGGGCTGGCTCCTGCCCTGGGCTCACAACCACCCCAAATCCCTGCCTGTGCCCTGCCCCTGATCCCCACAGCCTGTCCTGTTTCCTTCATCCCTGCATTGCCAGGGACTTTCTGGGACAAGGCAGCTCTGCTGTGGGGATGGAGGGAGGTGCAAGTGCCAGCACTGCAGTGGGAACCACAACTCATCAGGTTTGTGTCCTTTGGGGGTCAGCAACTGGTGAGACTCAGAGGCACAGAAGGTTTCACTTCGTGGCCAACATAAAAAAAGGTACCCATGATAAAATTCAATAAACTTCCAAATTCTTTCCTCAGCTCTGTGCAATGTCAAAGCAGTATCTGATGTATCCCCCAGGAACAAGGTATTTCCATACAGGAACATTTTTAGACACAGACATTAGAAATGGTGATTCTGTGATAGATGTAGACACAATTAAGATGTTGACTAATGTGGAATGACCAGAGAACAAGAGGAGGAGGAAATCTGGGAGCAGTGGCAAGGCCATAGGAGCTGGTCTAGGGAAGAAATGTCCTTAGACATGGCCATTTAAGCTGGAGAGGTGAAAACACCCAAATGAAGAGGGACATGAAATAATAGAGAGTGTAGTGGTAACACAGGTACAGGGGAAGATCAGTATTTCTTGTCCTGCCATCTGTACACACCCAGGAAATTTCTATTCTCTTCTGGTGGGAAATTTTTGACATTTTGTAAAGTACTCAAATGCCCCAGCTAATGAGATGTGCTCGTGCACCTCACAAGCTGCAGGTCCCCTACAGCCCCAGAGGGCTCCTGTCCCATAAACATCTGCTCCAGCCCATTCCAAAATCGGGAGCAGCATCATCCCAAGATCATCCAGGAGCTGAGGTTGGAAGGGACCTCAACAATCTGCAGCCCAGCCTGTCAGAAACTGGGTCAGACCAAGGGGTTCAAGGCTTGATTTGGTGTGGATTGGAAAATCCCAAAGGCCAGGGATGGGGCAGCATCTCAGAACCTGTCTGAGCCCATGGGAACAAAGGTTTTCCACATGTCCTCTCTGACCTCCCCTCATTCCCCTTCCACCCATTGACTTTTGTCCCCCCAGCCCCCCCAGTGCAGAGCCTGGCTCTGTGTTCTCCATCAGCTCCTGGCTGGCACTGCCAGGCTGGCATGAGGAGCCCCTCAGCCTTCCCTGCTCCAGGCTGGACAAGCCCAGCTCCCTCAGCCTCTCCTCACAGCCAAAGGGCTCCAGCCCCACCTTGGAGGCCCTTCCCTCACCCTGCTCCAGCTGCCAGACATCTTTCCTGCCCTGGGCAACCCAAACCAGGCCCCAGTGACCTGGATAATCCACGGCCTTGATGTCCTGGTCACACAGCCCTGGCCCCTTGTCCCCGTGTCAGGCTCTGGGGTTGATTTGTGGAACATCCTTGGGGGAGGCTGTGGCTCCAGGTGGACCAGGGGGATCCCGGGGGACAGGGGACCCTGCTGGGCATGAACAGCATTGGACTTGTCTGGGGAAACTGTGAGGGGGGGCTGGGGCAGAGTGACCAACCCAGTGACCTCACACAGCCCTGCTGGGATGTCACACAGCCCCTCCTGTGATGTCACAGCCTGCCCTGTGATGTCATACCTCTGTCCTGTGATGTCACAGTCAGGTTCATGATGTCACACAGCCAGCATATGATGTCATAGCTGCTCAATGACCTCTCATAACCCACTCTGTGATGTCACAGCCCACTCTGTGACCTCATGTTACCAGATGATAAACTGCCTACCCCAGGTGAGCTAACACAATGCTTGTTCTCCAAAACCACTGGCCTCTGGAACCTGCACAATGCCCGTTGTGGAAGAAGGGGAACTGGAAGTTTCCCAGCCTCAGTGTCCTGCCAGCTCAGCCAGGCTGAACTGGAACATTGGGGTCCACGACCACCAGAGACAACCAGAGAGACCCCCAGGACAGAAGAAGCCATGGGTAAAGAGGAGGGGAAATATATTCATGATTTTGGGGAAATGATTATCATATACTTGTTTAGTCTAGGACAATCAATGAATATGTTTGCAGAGTACAGAATACAAACAGAAATTTCCTGTACTCAGCATGCACGGCTTTGGGAGGAGCTGTCCCCCTGTGTATCCAGTCAAATAAAGAATGCTGCTTTTTAATGCTGCGTTGGTGTTAAGGAGTTTTTAATTTGAACAAATTGTTGGTAACACTCTCACTCCCAAGGAAAGCTCTGTCTCCTGCTGTTCACAAACAGAGAAGGGCTGGTGGGAGATGTGGTGGTTGGAGGCTGCCTGGGGTACAGTGACCATGAAATTATTGAGTTTTCAATATTCTGTGAAACAAGGAGAGGCATCAATCAAACTTCTACACTGGAATTATGGAGGGCACACTTTGGTCTATTCAGGATACAGTTTTGGAGAGTACCAAATCAGGTACTGATATTTTAAGGGGAACAACCCTTAAGAACAGAGGGGTCCAGGAAGGATGGACACACTTCAAGAAAGTAATTTAGAAGGAGCAGGAGCAGCCTGTTACAACAACACATCATCAGTAGGGTAAAACTAACCTGTCTCACGAAGGTCTAAATCCAGCTCACGTTCCCTACCAGTGGGTGAACAATCCAAGGCCTGGTGAATTCTGCTTCACAATGATTGGGAGAGCCGACATGGAAGGATGTTTGCCTTGTGAGAAAAGTGCACAATGGGGAGGGGACGGCTGTGGCAGGCCACGTTTCACCGCCCCCAGGGAACCCATCCAGCAAGCGTGGGAGAAGCTGCCACCGACCATGCCACGGGCCAGCGGCTTTTGCCCACCCCGCAGGGATCGGCTTCCCTCCGGAAAAGCCGGGGGACAGCAAACAGTGACCAAAAAACCCCAAACAAATAAAAAGCACAGGGTGCGTCACACAACCCGTGTTAGCCACGGGGGTCACGGGCCAGGGCTGGGGGCGAGGCCCGCGCCTCTCACTCCCCCCACCCCCTCCACCAACATCTCTCGCTCTCCAGCCTCGCCCACGACATTCCCGGGGGCTCTCTGCCGGGTTCCGGCCACCGCCACCGCCGCCAACCCTGAACAATTCCACCCGCTAAGCGGGTCCCCGGCTTAGGGCCGAGGAAGGGGGACGACTGCAACAACACACGGCGGGGACGCGGTGCCGCCACCCCGGCCCGCAAACTTCATCGGGCGACTCCCGTCACCGAGCCCCTCAGGCAAGCGGGCGAGGCCGAGGCGAGGCCACACGCCCCCACTGCACGTCCCCGCGGCCCTTCTGACACGGACACTCCGGCAAACAGGTCGGGAGAGGGAAAGGAGGCGCAGCCACCTCGGCCGAGCGAGCCGTGCTCGGGGCTCTCGGGGAAGGGGCCGGGGAAAGCCTCGGTGGGCTCAACACAACCCCGGCCACAGTCCAGCCCCGGCTGCCGGCCACCGCACCAGACCGAGAGCCGAAAACGCCGCCCCCGGCGAGCGGGCGGGCCCCGGCTTGAGGCCCGGCAGAAAAGGGACGAGGCGCCGCCGCCTCGCCCGCCGCCATCCCCGGGGGAGCGAGCGGGCGCCCGCCCCCCTTCACGAAGGCGGCAGCAGCCGGGCCCGAGCGGGACACGCTCGCGGCTTCTCTCTGTCCCCGCCTCGCCTCGCCTCGGCCGGGGAGCGGCTCTGGCATCACCTCTCGGCTCGCCTGTCCCAGGAAGCTGGGTGGGACGGGAACCCGGACAGAGCCACGCCACTCTTCCCCTCGTGGGCTGCACTTTCCTTGCGCCGGTGACCGCCCGCGTGGCACAGCTGGAGGCAGCCACAAACAGCGAGCCCCTGGTGAACATCGGAGCCCGGTGGGGACAACAGGTCTACCCAGCCCTGCCCAAATTTGCCCGTCCCGCTGGAGAGGGGCAGACCTGTCCGATCCAGGACGCCTCCAGCCCCGGAGCCGGGTAGACCTGGCCTCCCGCAGCCAGGTCCCGGGTAGACGAGGCATCCTCGTGTTATAAATGAGAAACAAAAGTCTCGATATTCAGCAAAATTGAGATTGCTTTATTTGATATAGACAGAGCAAGCAGCGCGCTGGGGAACGTGAGGGGTCACAGCCCACACTACGCTCCACCGATGGTTTGCAGCTCCATTTTATAGTATGGCTTTCCTTGTAGTAATCAATAGTTGTTTTTTTTATTGCTGTCATCATTCTGCTAAGTAAGCAGTAGTGGTCAAAGAAACATCCATGGCACCGCTGTCTGGATGGTTTGTCAAGGAACCATCTGGCCTTGGTCGATAAAGAACAGCAGAAGTGGGAAGTCTGGTCCGAGCAGATAGGTTGCAATTGATTACACAAAGGCAGGAAATCTGATTTTGCAAAATCTTTCAAGCCGTGGAAACCTCGTTTTACAAATTAGTATCAAATACAATTTATTTAGAAAACACAATATTCCTAACAGGTGGATCTATACAGAATGGTTTTAATCATATATTTCCCTTTCTCTAGGTCCATGTTTTTATCTAAGTATTCTGGTTTATATAAACTCCAAAACTTCTATGATTAACACGAATCTTTTATCAATTTTCACACTTGTAACACCCTGGAGCCAGGGAACCCCACAGCTCTGAAACACCCCGGAGCTGCATGCCTCTAGCAGCCCTGTCCCACCCGGTGAACCCGATTTCCAGACCAATAAATATTTTCAACAAGTTGTTTTTTTTTTTTAATTATTATTTCATATTTATTTTATTTTCCTTTTCTCCTTTTTAGAATGAATGCCTCTTCTATTTTCTTGGAACAAAATTCTTTTTGGGAAAAATTGGCTTGGGAAGATTTCTGGATTTGGTTTGGGGGCAAATGTCACACTGTCGGGTTACCTGAACTACAGTAGAGTATAAACCTTTGGCAGTAATTTTTTTAGTTAGATAATTATACAGGGCATCTATTCCCCAGTGTGTTTTTTGGTGCTCTTTCTTTAGTAATGACTATAACAGGTGAGAAGGGGTGGCCATTGTTCCTTCTGCAGTAGCAGCTCATCTCTTTTGGTTATATGTTCTTTCTTGATTTTTAATTAGTTTTCTATTCTTTTTGGTATATACTGGCTTACTTTCAAGGGAGATTTGTTTATTTGGAATTAAAGCTTCCTTAATCGTTATTTCACCTTCTGCTGCTTCTTTTGCCTCTTTGTTTGCAAGCTCGTTTCTTTTTTCCAGTTTTGAGCTCACTTTTTGTTGTGCTTTAATGTGCATAATTGCTATTTGCGCAGGGAGCTGAACTGCTTTTAGTAGCCACAATATTTCTTGCACGTGTTTGATACTTTTCTTTTGTGAGTTTAACAGTCTTTTCTTTTTCCAGATGGCTCCATGTGCACGCACAACTCTAAATGCATATCTTGAGTCTGTATAATTTTTTTTTTTTTTGCGATCTTTAGGGCGCGGGTTAAAGCAGTTATTTCAGCTTTTTGTGCAGAGGTATTTATTGGCAAGGGTCCAGATTTTATTACTTCTTTGCAGGTGGTAACTGCCTACCCAGCATGTTGTTTTCTACTGACAACGTAGCTGCTTCCATCAGTAAACTGGGTTTGGGTGTCATCCAAAGGGGTGTCCTTCAGATCTGGGTGGCTGGAATAGGTGGCTTCAATAGTCTCCAGGCAGTTGTGGTGTGCTGGCTTCCTTTGATTTCTACTAAGGAAAGAAGCTGGGTTGATAACGTTAGTCACAATTATCTCTACATCATTTTGTTCTACCATGATGGTTTGGTATTTTAGGAACCTTTGTGGGGAGAGCCAGTGCCCACCCTTTACTTCCAGGACTGCAGACACTGTGTGAGACACTAATAGAGTCATTTTTTGGCCCAATGTGAATTTGCGTGCCTCTTGAATATTCAGCACCACTGCTGCAATTCCCTGCTTCTCATGGGAAAACAGAAAGAATGGTTTACTCCCATCTGGGAGTCTGAGAGCCAGAGCTGACATTAGAGCATTCTTCAGCTGGTGAAAGGCCCGAGTGGCCTCTTTTGTCCCCTGGAGTTCTCTGTTCCCATTTGCAATGAGTGCATACAGAGGTTTTATAAGCAGCCCATAGCTGTGTATCCACAGCTACACCACCCTGCCATTCCTAAGAATGTTTGCAGTTTCTTTGCTGTTTGAGGCTTTGGGGTTTTGCAGATCTCTTCCTTGCAATCTTGCTCTAGAGTCCGTTGTCTTGCACTAATTTTATAACCCAGATAAATTACCTTTTATATCACTACCTGGGCCTTTTTCTTTGATACTCTGTATCCTTGAAGTTTTAGAAAGCTTAGGAGGCTCACCGTCCAGGCTGCACATGCCTCTTTGGTCCAGGTGGCTATGAGGGTATCATCTACATACTGCAATAGCTTTTCTTTTCTGGGGGGAGCTCCCTAGGATTCCAGATCTTTGGCAAGTTGTTCCCCAAACAGGGTAGGAGAGTTTTTAAATTCTTGAGGCAACACCGTCCATGTGAGTTGGGATTTGTGCCCGCTTTTAGGGTTTTTCCATTCAAATGCAAAGATTTTCTGGCGGTCCTCATGGAGAGGGAGGCAAAAGAAGGCATCTTTCAAGTCTAGAACAGTAAACCAAGTGAGTTTTGGGGTTAGGCACGTTAGCAAAGTGTATGGATTTGCTACTATGGGATACAGATCTTCATTTATTCTGTTAACAGCTCTTAGATTCTGTACTATTTGATACGACTCATCAGGTTTTTGGACCAGTAAGATGGGAGTGTTGAACTCAGATTGACATTTTTTTAACAACCCTAATTGTAAAAACATTTTAACTATTGGGCTAATTCCTTTACTGTCTTTTCTTTTCAAGGGGTACTGTTTAATTCTAAAGAATTTGTTTTCCTTTCTTCAATTTAATTATTATAGGAGGTGCATTTTTCGCCTTTTTTGGTATATTAGAAGCTCACACTCCAGGGAACACTTGATTTATTATTTTTTCACTCATTTTTTCTTCCATTTGAACGGCTGTTAACATTAAACTTAATGCCTTTATGTACTGTTTATTATTTACTTTCAGAATAATTTCTCTGTTTTTGAATTTAATAGTTACTTGTAATTGTTCTAACAGGTCTTTCTCCAAAAGATGTTTTGGGCACCTGGGCAGGTATAGAAATTTATGAATACCTTACTGTTTTCCAAGTCTATATTTTACTGTTTTGCAAAAATATGCTTTTGTGGCTTGGCTAGTTGCTTCTATTACTGTAGCATAATCTTTTTTTATAGGTGTTAAAGTCTTATTTAAAGCTGAATACATTGTCTTTGTGTTAACTAGAAATTCTATTTTTTTTTCATTTTTTTTCTCAGCTTCAGTTTTATAACCAGTGGATCTTTTGGGGTGTGATCTACTGGTTGTTTTTACTCTTTATTTACATGTGTAATTATTTTTTTCCTTTCTTGAGGGCCACTATGTCTTTGTTCTGGGCATTGATTTTTTTAGTGACTATATTTTTTATAGATCGCACACTGGTCTCTGCCCAGCCGGGCTGGGCCTTGTCTAGGTGCCCTTTGTCCACGTCTTTCTTTTTTCCTCTCACTTATAACAGCTGCATGCTCCCTCTTTTCTTCTTCCCTGTTCCTAAAGACTCTCCAGGCCTCATCCACCAGAGTCTCTAAGTGCCTCCCATCCAGTCCCCGTATCTTTTGAAGTTTCCATCTTATGTCCCCCGTAGGTTGCCCCAGGAATAAACTGACTGGCTGCTGTGTCCCTGTGTCAGACCCAGGCTCCAGGGGTGTGTGGCAGTGCATTGCATCCCTTCATCGATCAAGGAATTCGGATGGTGGCTCAGAGGGCCCTTGCTTAATTTCATGCAATGCTGACCAATTTATAGTTTGGGAATGGCCTTTTCCATCCCCTTTACTACCCACTCCTGATAGCTTTCCAACTTTTTTAATTCTGCTGATTTGTTTGGGTCCCACTGTGGATTTTGGAGTGGGAAATAATCTTTAACATCTGATTGTTGGATTTTATGATAATCTTCTGCCAAATCCCCTGCTGGTTTTAATAGTCTTTCCGTCTCGGTCAGTGCATCCAATAATAATTGCATATCGTTCCAATCTGGATTATGTTGTTTTATTATATATCACAGATGGTTAGCCGTGCTAACTGGATCACTGTGGTAATTTTTAGCAACATTTTCCCATGCCTCCAGGTCGATTGAGGAGAAGGGAGATTTAACCAATACCCTTTCTCCCATTGGTCCCCCTGCCTCTCACAGAGGTGCCTGTAATATGTGTGTCTGCTGTTGTGATGGGTTGACTTGGGAAGAAGAAACTCAGAGAGAAGTTCTCTCTAAGAGAATTTCCTCTGTGGGGGTTGGGACACCTTCAACAGCCAATTAGAGAAAGTTGGTTCGCTCCGTGAGCACACATTTTGAAGGAGGTAATCCAGAACTGAGTCTCTTTGTCCTTCCGGCGGCTGAGCAGGTAACATCAACCCGAGCTTCCCCCCCCTTCTTCCTTTCTATGCGGGGAGGGGGCAGGCTCAGGAGGCCCTGTTTGCCAACAAGGGGACCCAATGGCCGGGGGGAGAAAAAGTTGTGTGCTAAGACCTTCATGGCTTCCTTCTCCACGGGCCTGAGGCTCTGGCGTGGGGGGAGGCCGACTCTTGCTGCTGTCGGACGGGCCGGGCCTGCCCGGGTGGCCATGAGCAGTGTGGGGCGGCAGCCCAGCCCCAGAAAGGCTGATTGACACCTCAGCCACCCCCCAGCATGGCCTGAGCCTGGCCCAACTTTTGTAGTTGTGTTAAACTTTAACTCTTTAGTGCTCAGATAAGATTTGCAAAGCCTCCAGCCTTTCCTTTGAATATGAAAGGAAATAAGAAGATTTCTGAAGTCAGTGACGTAAGAGATAAGTTTTTTAGATGGAAGGAGAATGAGAAGATGCTGAAATGGCTGAAAATCCTTTTGTAAGATTGTAGGAATGAACTGATGTACTGAATATTCCTATAAACCATGGAGAAAGACATGGGGGGATGGAGATGTTCCAGTTGATGGATGTTTTGACCAAAAAGCACCTGTGTTGAGAATCTTTTGTCTCGAGGAAAGAAGGGGATCTCGGTTTTCTGAGGATGAAGCATGAGCAGAGAGAAAAGAAACGAAGAAAACCTTTGCTGTGGAACATTTCATCCTTAAAAGTAATACCCCATGAGACAGAGATGGCCCACATATACAGCTTTGGCAAGGCTGTGGAGTTGGAAGGAATGTCACGATTGCAGATTCCTGGGCGGATGCAAATCGTGAAAAATGAAACCATGAGAGGACTGTTTTCTTCCTTCTTGTGGAAAAAAAATCCCTACAGCTTTAACAAGAGGAGGCTTCTCTCTCCAGAAGTGAACTGAAAAAGACTAAATTGGGAACTGACCAAAGTAGTTGTTGTATGTTTGTTTTGCTGTTATGAAGGTTGGGAGAGGGAAGGAAGGAGTGGTCTGAGAAAAATCTTATTCTGAATTTATTTCCCAACCCCCCTCTTTGTTTGTGTAGTTAATAATTTTTTTTTATACTCTCTTAAGTTTTAGGCCTGCCTTGCTCTTTTGCTCCTGGTTCTGTCTCACAACAGAAAAATGAGTTTATTTAAATTGGCAAATCAAAACCAAGATACAAGGGCATGAACAAAAGTCAGATGTAATATTAAGCGACAAAGCACAAGTTTGTTGGCAAGATTCACTCTACTGCCTACAGGTCAGCTAAGGCACAACAAGGGAAAAGAAGCAACAACAAAACCAAAAAAAAATCCACGCAACCAAAACAGAAGTGAACTGAGAACTCCCTAGGGGAGTGTGCGTGGGTGTGTGCTGTGTTTAGGTGCATGGGACAAAAGAGTGCAGGCAAGGATTAAAAGGAACATGGCCTAACAACTAATCAACACTAAGCAGTAGTTTAACTTCTCCCTTAATTTGTCACTTATACCTTAGCCCCAGCAATCCAACAGAGGTACAGCACTGAACTAATACCTAACTTAACTTATAACTTAACCTTAACAATTCAACAGAGCAGTAACACTTAACAACATTTAACCAAAGTTATAGCTATAACTTCCATATTGTACTTAGTAATTTATTAGAGAAATAACACTTAGCTTATGACTTACATTTAAAAACTTAGCAAAACATTTAACACTTAACAGCATTTAAGTAAGTTCATGACTATAACTGAACCTTGCTTACAGGCCTAATTTAGATATCCAAGGTACTTCCACATCTAGGAAAGCTGTATTTCCCCCAGATTTGCTACAGCATATGTGCAGGGGCACACACACAGACAGGAACAGTCAGTGCAAGCAAGGTACCTGTGAAAAATTCCCGCCAGAGCTCAGTGAAATCCTCACTTCAGATGTTTTTGCATCTCCCACTGGCCGAAGGATCAGCCCTTGAGCAGTGAGGGTATCGGCTCAGGACACGTCGTGTTTCAGCGATCCTCCAGGCACAGCAAAGCCGAGGGTTTGCTGGCTCTGAGAGGCCCCTCAGAGGGAGACTGCTGGTCACACCCCATGGTGGCCCAGGAGTGCTCAAAGGTCTCCTTTTGGATTTCTGTTGATAGAGTCACAAGAGAGTGGGCTCCATTCATAACAATGTTTCATCCCAGTCACAGTTTGGGTCAGCACTTTCTCTAGGAGTGGGGGAATGCATCACCACACTGGGATCTCAGGGGTGCCCAAGACCTGGGTGACGCTGGCTCGATGCCAGGCACCCACCAAAGCCACTCTGACCCTGCCCCTCCAGCTGCAAGGGAAAAGAAAGTTTAACCAGGAGCTCCAGGATCAGATTAAGATGGGACAAGCAAACACACCAAACAGCAAAACGGGCGTCACAGCCTGGGCACAGCAAGGGAATTTATTACCAATCAAATCATAGCAACAGAAGGAAAAGAGAGAGTAATCTCTCCAACCACTTCCCCCCCACCCAACAGGGATCACCAGGAGCACAGATCACCAGGGCTCTGCCCAACGGGGGTCACTGAGGATCATCCAACACCAATCCTTCCATGGGAGATGGAACTGGAGCAGAACACAAAGCTCTTCCCACACTCAGGGCACTCACAAGGCTTCCCTTAGTGGTGCCTCCGTTGGTGTCGGGTCAAGGTTGAGCTCGTGGAGAAGCTCTTCCCACACTCAGGACACTCGTAGGGCCTCTCCCCGGTGTGGATGCGCCGGTGGGCAGTGAGGGTGGAGTTGCGGTTGAAGCCCTTCCCACAGTCGGGGCAGCGGAAGGGCCTCTCCTCTCTGTGAATCCGCTCATGTCTGAGGAGCTTGGAGCTGGTCTGAAACCTCTTCCCACACTTGGGACACTCGTAGGGCCTCTCCCCAGTGTGGATGCGCTGGTGTCTTCTCCGGCCAGAGCTCCACCCAAAGCTCTTCCCACATTCCAAGCAGGTGTAGGGCCGTTCTCCAGTGTGGACTACCTGGTGCCGGAGCAGGGTGCAGATCCTGCTGAAGCTCTTCCCACATTTCCCACAGTCGTAGGGCTTCTCCCCAGTGTGGATCCTCTGGTGTCGGATCAGGCTGGAGCTGTAGCTGAAACCCTTCCCACATTCCAAGCACTTGTGCAGCTTCTCCCCTCCAGGAGGCTTCTCCACCAGCTCTGAGCTCTGCCTGGATCTCTGGCCAACTTCCCGGCTCAGGGAGGGTCTTTCCTCCTCGCAGCTCCCTGGGCTGGGTTTGCAGCCCCTCCTTGAGGAGGATCTCCGGGGCTTTTCCTCCTCCTCCATCTGCCCAGGTCTTTGGAATGAAAAATCCTGGTTTGGAGGAAAACAAAAGACGAGAGGGCCTTAGACTGGGGGTTTCTCCTTGCCCAGGTTCATTCAGGAAGTCATGGGGCATCTTGACCCTGTAAAAACCTCCAAAACGCCACAACAGCACGAGGGGGCCCGGCCTTCGCGCTCCCCCCCCCACCTCCCCAAATTCCCCTGCCGGGGGGCGCTGGGGCCCGGGCCGGGCGCAGGTGGCTCCAGGTGGGCAACGCTGGGAGCTGCGGCTCTGCCTGGACACTGCTGCGTCATCACCGCCGCGCGCTCTCATTGGCTCAGTGCTGCCCGAGGGGCGGGGCTGCACCAAGCCGGGACACCCTGCTCCAGGGGGGATGGCCCCAAAACGGGGGACCCCCAGGCAAGGAACAACAGCAAAGTGTCTCTACAAACACATGCTGCGAATCCGCTTGGACACAGGGCCGGGGACGTGGACATAAGGAAGTGACAGCAGAAGCCATCAGGGTCAGAAAATGTTATTCATTGACCACACAGACTGCTGCTCAGCCAAGCTCCTGCTCAGTTCATGAACTCCCAGAAGAACAACAAACACTTAACAGAGCCACGAATATCACTAGCTATACAAAAGTGGTGTGCATATTAAGGCCCAAGCACCCAGGGGCTCTCAGATCCTTACACCATCTTGATCCAGGTGCCCTCCTCACACTGACACCATTCAGTCCTTGATGGCAAAGATGCTTTCTGGGGATGCCCACTCACACAGGAGGGTAAACTGGATTTTGCCTTTGAGTGCGAACACGAGGTAGAAGGGAAAATGGTAAAAACATGGACGGTCCTTCTGCAGGGATGCACGGAAGCACCAGCCTTATTGGGGCAAGCCTTGCAGAAAATATCACAAGAATTTACCCCACCCCCAGGGATTGGGTTAATGCAGGATGTGGATGACTTGCTGCAATCAGGAGGACAAGAAGGGGCAGAAGAAGTCTCTGTGAAATGGCTGAATGTTCAGGCTAAAAAGCATCTTTGAGTATTTGAAAAAAAAAACGCAAATGCTGGAGAAAAAGGTTAAATATTTGGGACATAGTTTGATTGAAGGTTTCTGGTGTATTGACCCAGAGAGAGACCAGGGAATCTCAGAAATAATCTAGGATTAAAAAGGAGTTGCAAGAAGTATGACGATTAATAGGAAATTGCAGGATCTGGATTGAGGATTCTCTGTTCTAGCCAGAACACTCTGTGACTTTTTAACACCAGGTATTCTCAATGCTGTGGTATGGATACAAGAAATGGAACAAAACTTAAGAAAATTAAATAAATGATTGATGCTGCAGCCATGGCTCTACTAGACTGAGAAAAAAAATTTGAATTGTATGTGGATGTTAAACAGGGCCATGCCAAAGGAATTCTCATGCTAAAATGTTTAGCCCAGTGGCCAGAGTGGCCTCATTGTCTGCAGAATTGTGCAGCCACGGCTTTAATGGGACCTGAGGCCCAAAAACTGATGGCAGGAGGATCTCCTGTTGTTCAAGTCTGGCACCAAGTCAAAGCTTTGATAACCAAAGGAGCCTCTACATGGATGAGCAGTGCTCGGTGATTACAGAATGAAACTTGTTCAGTGACACAGGAGGATTCAGAATTGAGGACAGGGGAAGGGTTTAACCCAGGCTCCTGTTTGAACAGCCTGCACAAGGGGCTGGGAACAAACCCATGACTGCATTCAAGTGACAGAGCTCCAGAGTCAGCCTAGGAGAGATTTAGGAGACATTCCCTGGCGTGAGAGACAAAATGTGTTTATGGATGGCTCTTCAAGGGCAGGAGAAGAGAAAAGACTTCCAAGACACGCTCAGATGAAGGAAAGGGAATTAGACCAAGCTCAGGTTACCGCCTGCATGGTCAGCTCAACCGGCAGAGCTGGTTGTGCTTGGAAGAGCCTGGGACTGAAATGCCCTGAGCAGGAAGGCTCAAATATCTTCTGGTGACAGCGTGGCAGCTAACAGGGTGGCAAAAGCAATTCTGACTTCTTCTGTTGAGTCGACTGGTGCTGTACTTGAGACAGAAAACACAGCACTCTCTGATCCATGTGAAAAAGGCCTCTATATTTTTCTGACTTCTTCTTAAATACCTTTCTTAATGTTCCCAGGTAAGCGCCTGTGATTGGTTCCAAGTTTAGGCTGCTCAGCCCTCTGACCAATAGCCCCTGCAGCTTAGGACATAATTGAAGATAGGCTGGAACTCATTGGGTTACATCCTTGTCTATCTCTGTTTTCTGGGGGCCTGTCTATTAGGCCAGGCCACTTCTCTTATCAGTGGCCAAATTCACTGCCCAGTGTAAGCCAGCTAACACTGTGACATTGCTCAGCAACCACTGGATCGTTTCTTAATGTATTTCTAAAACAAATAATTCCAAGATAAAGGATTGTGGAAAAAACAGATTCTCATATGGGGAACTCATTTTATAGCAAAGATCCTTCAGGGGGTTATGGCTGCTTTAGGAATACAATGGGACCTCCACAAGCCCTGGCACCCCCAGAGCTCAGGGCAGGTAGAAAGAACAAATGGGAAATAAAGAAACACATTTGAAAGCTGGTGATAGAAACCAAGATGCAATGGCTACGGCTTTTGCCATTGGCTTTGGCAAGAATAAGAGCCAGACCCAGGGCAGATATTCAATTATCTCCCTTGGAATTGATCTTTGCAATTCCTTTCCCTGCTAATTCTCCACCTAGTGCGGGCTGGAGATAAGGGATGTATATTTCAAGCAGTTTGTGGCCAGAATCCTGTCTCTTGTGAAACCTCTCCCACAGGAAGCTGGGCTGGCACAGAGCCTGCCTTGGCACTTTGCTGTTCACATCAGGTCCTGCCTAAGGAGTGCAAAGCAGCAGCACTGGTGGCCAAGTGCCGTGGCCCATTCCAAGAGTCCCTGAGCACAGAAACAGCCGCCAGCACAGCTCAACACGGGGGGACCCCTCACCCTGGACTCAGGGGCTCTCAAGCCCCGGAGATTTGGAATTCCCGGCTGCAGGAGCAGCATGGGAGGGCACCACTGACCCTGCACTGAAGGCAACGCAGCAGCAGCCAGGGCTCCACATCGGGCCAAGCCCCTGGGCCTATCCACAGATCCTCTGCTGAAATCCTCGGCCTGGGCACCCTCCTTTGGCATCTCCACACACTGGGGCCAATCCTTGCTGCCACTGCTGGAGCTTCGCTGCTTTCTGTGCCTGCACTGCCACAGCTGCTGGGGAAGACAACGGCACAATTCCACTCTGCCCCTCAGTTACACTCACACACTGGGCTGCCTGGGATTCCATGGTCAGAAAATATACCAAGTGTAATATTAAAAATCTATTTCTCTACTCAGCCTTCATGTACCTTTGCATTGGGGAAACGAATTTTAAAGGGATTATTTGAGGGATACTCCACCACTCAACAGAGATGAGTTTAACATCTCAACAGACTGGGAATAGCCCAAAAGATACCAACAAAGAGAACGACATTCAACAAAACATCAACAAAACACCAGCAAACATCAAGGAACACCCACCCCAGACACTGACCCGGCATAGTTGGAGACACTGGTCTGGAAAAGACTGAGAAGGATATCCAGGAATGTGGACCTAATTAACATCACAGGAGGAGAAACCGGGGTACAGTAGGAAACCAAATACTAAGAACTACACAACTTGGAAGTAATGAACATGAAACCAATGGAATTCTATGGGTTCTATGGATTCTATGTAAAAAGTTAAGGGAAAATCTAGTAAAACTCACATGTCATGGAATGATTTTCTCTGCACACGCGGGCTATGTGTGGATGAAATTACTTCTGTTGCACATCCTGACCAGAATCAACTACTGCCTTAACTCTCTAACACTAAAGATATTGTTGGAGAGATTTTTATTGTCCCTGCAGTTTCAGTGACAAGATTACACCATGAGAAAAATTTTTCATAATAATCCTACTTTTATATTGTCAGTTAGGTTTGGGCCAGGGGTGTGACAAGCAATTTTTACTCTTAGGAGAAGAAGTAGAAAAAGCTTGATTGCACTGGAATATTTTTGTATATATTTGTGAGTGGCTCTTAATGATGGCAGAATTTCAGAATGGGTTTTTCTATGCTCACCTTTTGGATGCATTTTGCCAAACTACAGGAGTATTGATTGTGAGGGCTTAAACACATAAACAATACAAAATTGTTAACAAAAACAAGAAAAGAAAAAAAAGCAGACTATAGGGGTGCACCTGTGAATCACCTAAGGGCTGCTCTGGAAAAGAAGCATTGGCTCCAGGCAGCCAGGAGAGGAGCTTTAGAAATGCAAATTAACACTGCTAGGGCAATGTGTGCACAATGAACCAGGATGATCTTCATGCCTGGAGGAGGAATTTCGCTGATTCCCTCTGCCCCTCACCCCAAGCTCTGCCAGCTTGCACAGATGGAATTTGCACAGATAAAGGCAGAGCCCATAGTGAGGATATCTGACTGCAACAGAAATTGGTTAAGCTGCAAAGGGAAACAGCAAACGCAGAATGTTGGGAAAACTTTACTAAAAAAGCGGGGGGGAAATCATCCCTCTCCTCACTCCAACATGTGCTGCCACTGTCTAGGTTATATAGAGTGTATTAGAGCACTGGGGTGTTTGTGCTAGTCCAGAGAAATCAGTTTGGAATCCAAACATTTGAGGATTTAATAAGATAAAAGTGGTCAATTGATGCAGCCCTGGATGGAGGGAGCACCCAAAAAAGATGAACAGACACCAGAGCCAATCCTACAACACCATGGACCAACCCCTGGGATCCCTAACGAATTCATATCAGGACACAGAAAATCCATCCATAATTTGAGTGGCATAATTAGATTTAAAAGTGTCCTCTAAATAATCACCAACCAGACAGCTCCAGCTCCTGACCTTCCTGACGACCAATCCACTGAAATAAGAAGGAGACATTTCACCATGGGATGGGATCAGATTATCTACTAACAGAAAGAGGCGGAGTTTGTGGAAAATTAAATCATTCAAATTGCTGTTTGCAAATAGATGATAACTGAAAAGTGGTGAAACAGATAACAAAGGAAATAAGAAAGTAGTTCATGTACCAGTCCAAAGAGGGAAAGGATGGGAATGGGACACGTTTTCGTGGTTCCCTGGCAGACCATGGCTTAAACGACTGCTGCTCCTCCTCTGACGTGCTGCAGCAACTCTCATCTTTTTACCATGCAAGACACCTTGCGCCAAAGAGGATGCAGGAAAAGAAATTGAGTCAATGGAAATTAAAAGTTTGTAAAGGCAATTCTCGAGAAAATGAGAAAAGGAGGGATTCAAAGAGGTAAGATGGACATCGTAGGAGGGGTGCATATTAAGGGGGACATGCAGTCGGCGGATTGGGAAGTCTGAACCTTCCAAGTACCACAGCCAGTGAGGAAAGGGAGATGCAGACGGGAAAATGAGGATAAAAAGGAGGCGGCGCTTTAGAGACCGCATGGCAAATGCCGCATGGCGTCTCCCTTTGTTAACGAATAAGGTCACTCTTACAGGACTCCTCTGTCTCCTTTGGGCACACAAACCTCTGGCCACGGGAATTTTCCCGCACAGCCCCGGGCACAGGGCAGACACCTCTGTCCCACCCACAGCAACCGGGACGAGCCAGCGCTGCTCCGGCACCGGCTCCTGCCGAGGCCCCAGCGGGAAGGAGACCGCGGGCAGCCGCTCCCGCAGCGCCCTCAGCCCAGCGCCAACACGGGCCGGCACCGGCACAACCAACCCGCCAGAGCCCCCTGCCGCCCCCTCGGCCCGCAGCGAGCCCTGAGCCCCCGCAGAACCGAGCGCGGCTCCCACCTGCGCTGGGACCGCCTCCGAGCTCCGCCGCCGCCTCCCCGGGCTCCGGCCGCTGCCGCCGCTGCCGGGCCCGCACAGACGCTGCCACAATGGCGCCTTTGCTGCTCTGCCCAATCAGCGCGCGACAACCAGGAGTGACATTGGCACAATCAGCCAATGGCAGCGAGGGCCGGGCTCTGCACACGGCCCAGCCTCGGCCCGCGCTCTCAGGGCCCCCCGGGCTGTGTGAGGGCAAAGGCGGAGATGAGGAACAGCCCTGGAACGGGCCCGGGCCCGAGCCGCCATTGGCCTGGAAATACAAACAAAGTTCTCCGCAGCTCCCGGCACGCCTTTCCCAGCCCTGCGTGTTCGCTGGCTCCGGCTCAGCGGGAAGCTCTGGAGCCTCACTTCTCCTACCCCTAATTAGGAGCATCAGTGCATGGCTTTGATTTTCCCCAAAATGGGAAAACTGCTGCAAACCCCTGTGGATGAGTGGAGAAGGGAAAATATTTCTGGCAGAAAACTCCAAAAACTCAGAGCAGGATAATGAGAAGTAAATGGAGACCCTTCAAACCAGCTTTCCCTCAGCCCTCCCTCCTTCCAGCTGCACCTCCTACCCTGGCAGTGCAGGGTGTGAGAAACGTCGCTCATTTTAAAATTTTAAAGGTTTATGAAGTCTTAAAAAATATAATAGTGGACTTGTGAGAAGCGACAGGTGTTGGAAATGATAAGGATTTGACAGGAAGGTCTCACAGATATGTATGTGTAACAGAAAGGTCTTTGAATGTAGAATCTGAAGTAGGAATACAAATCATAGCAAATTTTGATGTAGAAGAATTGCTGAGCCAGTCAGACTGGGTGACTAGAAGGCAAAGAGCAAGTGAGTTGGAAGGGGCTTTTATGATTTAGAGCAAAGGATAAGCCACCTCAAACAAAAGATTTTGGAAAAAAGTTTTTACCAAGCAAAAAGATTTTCACAGACAAACAAGAAAGCCAATGTTGCAAGTAGAGAAAAGATCTCAGAATTTTCCACTGCAAGAAAACTGAAAAAGAACTTCTAGCTTAAACTGTAACATAGTAATCTTTTGTGATTGGACAATAGTAACATGAATATGTTTATGTTAGTAGTAAGGACAGGCTATAGGTAACAGTAAAGGTATCGATTGGGTGTCATGTATTGAGATGCTCTGTAATGAAACGTATAGAATGCACTGTAACCAGAACTAGAGATGCTTCAGAGGAACCTACAGCTGTGCCTGGAAAGGCTCCATGACCCGTCAATTGCTGTCTCATCTGGATACAATAAACAGCATTTGAAAGAGCCACCTGGAGCCCCACATCCCTCATTTCTGGCTCTTACACAAATGCAGAGCTGAGTCCTTTGTTTGAACTGCTAAAAGGAGACTCAGACCTTTTATCACCTAGAAGACTCAATTCACAAACTCATCAAGCCCTGCAGGGCAGAGCTTAGCAAAACGGCAAGGTGCACTATGTGCACTTCTTTTCATAATTTTGGCACAGCTAAACAGCCTCATGCTTTGATACTTCAATGGGACTCCGATGAACCAGACCCTTTGTTTATCATGGAATGGATTTTTTTGCCACAGCAAGCAACCAAAGCCATCAGTACCCAGCATGGAATGATGGCACAGCTGATTGTTAAAGCCTGACAGAGACTAACTTCCCTGGCAGGAGTGGATTTTTCCACTATTTACATGACTATTACCACCTTTTATTTGGATTGGATATTTCAGGAATCTGTGGCTATTCAGATGGCCTTTGCTGAATTCAGAGGGCAAATTTCGATACACCCACCAAAACATAAGCTTTTAACCCCTTTATTCCAATTGATAGAAAAACCAAACAGAAGTGAAGTCCCACTTAAAGCTTTAACAGTACTTACAGATGGTTCTGGTCGCTCTCATAAATCAGTGATGGTATGGAAGAGATCCCTCACCTGGTGCTCGGAAATCAGATGTGTCCACAGTTGAGGGGTCTCCCCAAATTGTTGAACTAGCTGCTGTTGTCAGAGTTTTTAAAAAAATTTTCTGATCCCTTTAATTTGGTAGCAGATTCAGCTCATGTTGCAGGAATTGTGATGACAGCTGAAGCATCAGTTTTGAAAGAGGTTGAATATTCAGAACTCTTTTATTGGTTACAGCTTCTTGTTTTTTCCTTAGAAAATAGAACATCTGCTTATTTTGTTATGCATATTCGATCACACACAGACCTTCCTGGATTTTTGGCTGAATGGAACACGCAGGCTGATCTTTTAGCAATGCACGTACTACATTCTGTACAGAAGATGGACCAAGCTAAATTGAGTCATTCTTTTTTTCTCCAGAACGCTGCTGCTTTGATTCAGAACTTTGGCATTACTAAAGCCCAAGCTTCAGTAATTATCACTGTTTGTCCTGACTGTCAAAGGTGTTATTTTCCTTCCATTGCAGGAGGTGTTAATCCCCAGGGCTTCAAAGCCTTCAAATCTGGCAAAGAGATGTTACCCGTTTTGCTGAGTTTGGCCGTTTAAAATACATTCATTCCTCTATTGACGCCTTTTCTGGCGCTCTTTTTGCATCAGTCCATTCAGGGGAAACAGCTAAAGATGTCTGCAGACACTTTACTGCTGCTTTTGCAACTCTTGGTGCACCTTCTGAGGTGAAGACCGACAAGGGCCCAGCTTATACTTCCCATCGAGCTGCTGCCTTTTTTGCTCTATGGGGAATTAGTCACAAAACAGGTATCCCTCATTCCCCAACAGGCCAATCTAGCATTGAATGAGCTCATGGCTCTCTCTTATACTACAAAAAGTGGGAGCTGGAGATGGCACCCCTGCCGAGAGACTGCAGAAAGCTCTTTATGTTTTTAAGTTTTTGAATTGTTCTTTTATGGACCCCAATCCACCAACTGTTCACATTTTAATTGTAATTCACAATTGCAACATAAGGAAAGGCCCCCTGTTTTAATAAAAGATCCAGAATCCGGTAAAATATTGGGGCCTTATCCTTTGATCACCTGGGGTCGAGGTTTTTCATGTGTCCTTACAGAGAATGGTTCCAAGTGGATCCCTGCAAATAATGTGAAGCCATTTCGAGAACCCCTGAATGCAGCACTGGAGGATTTGCCTTTAACTGCAGCACCTGAAGACCCACCTGTAATACCACCATGGAAGGAGGACACCCAGGAACAGGACTTTTAACTGAGGTTGACTGTGTTAGACATGCTACTCTGCAAAATAGAGCAGCAATAGACTTTTTGCTTTTAGCACAGGGACCTGTGGGTGAGGAATTCGATGGGATGTGTTGCCTTAACCTTTCTGACCACTCCCAGCCCATCTATGCCAGCATTCAAGCCCTGAAAGAAGGTGTGAATAAACTTCGGGTAGATAATGGGTACGACTGGCTGAACTGGCTCTTAGGGCACTGGGGACTCACTGGCTGGGTTCGGAATTTAGTTCAAATAGGTTTGTATGTATTAGGCATCATATTATGCATTGTAGTAGTTATTCCTTGTATTTTACAGTGTGTTAAGAATTTAATCGACAAATCGCTTAAGAGTGTATTTTTAGTTAAAAGAAACGGGGGAGATGTGGATATGGGTAATGCAAATGAGACTGATAGTACTGCAGATTTAATCAGCAAATGCAGCCTGACAACGAGGATGCCTGGCAAGAGCAAACAGAGATCTGACTGCAAGAGGACTGGATCAAGTCTGGGTTATGGGAAATAAGATTTTAGTAAGTGAGAGGAATGTTGAATTTGTCTTTACAAATGAGTTGTGGATCAGCCTGTAAATAAGGCTAGCACTGAGAGATAAAAGAAACAATGGGATGGATTCCACTGATTGATGAATGGAAAGAGATATTTGCCTTTACAAACAAACTGTAGGGCTGCTGATAAATGAAATTGGATATCGAAAGATGAAAGAAGCAACGTGGGAAAAACTATGAATTCTATAAGAATTAAAAATTAAAAGGGAGGGTTATACATTAGAGGGGAATTTCAGGTATCAGGCGTTCCGGGAAGTCTGTGCCTCTCAAGTACCTAAGCCAATGGGGAAAGAGAGAGGGAAATGCGGCCGGGAAAATAGGATAAAAAGGAGGCTGCGTCCTCCGAAAATTTGAGAGATCCCAGGGGAATGTCCCATGGCCTCTCCCTTTATTCGAATAAAGCAAAAAGGACTCCTCTGTCTCCTTTTTGGACATAAACCTCTGGTGTTTGTGGATTAATTTTCCTGACACACCTCCCCCGTTTCTTTTAACTAAAAATACAGTCTTAAGCGATTTGTCGATTAAATTCTTAACACACTGTAAAATACAAGGAATAACTACTACAATGCATAATATGATGCCTAATACATACAAACCTATTTGAACTAAATTCCGAACCCAGCCAGTGAGTCCCCAGTGCCCTAAGAGCCAGTTCAGCCAGTCGTACCCATTATCTACCCGAAGTTTATTCACACCTTCTTTCAGGGCTTGAATGCTGGCATAGATGGGCTGGGAGTGGTCAGAAAGGTTAAGGCAACACATCCCATCGAATTCCTCACCCACAGGTCCCTGTGCTAAAAGCAAAAAGTCTATTGCTGCTCTATTTTGCAGAGTAGCATGTCTAACACAGTCAACCTCAGTTAAAAGTCCTGTTCCTGGGTGTCCTCCTTCCATGGTGGTATTACAGGTGGGTCTTCAGGTGCTGCAGTTAAAGGCAAATCCTCCAGTGCTGCATTCAGGGGTTCTCGAAATGGCTTCACATTATTTGCAGGGATCCACTTGGAACCATTCTCTGTAAGGACACATGAAAAACCTCGACCCCAGGTGATCAAAGGATAAGGCCCCAATATTTTACCGGATTCTGGATCTTTTATTAAAACAGGGGGCCTTTCCTTATGTTGCAATTGTGAATTACAATTAAAATGTGAACAGTTGGTGGATTGGGGTCCATAAAAGAACAATTCAAAAACTTAAAAACATAAAGAGCTTTCTGCAGTCTCTCGGCAGGGGTGCCATCTCCAGCTCCCACTTTTTGTAGTATAAGAGAGAGCCATGAGCTCATTCAATGCTAGATTGGCCTGTTGGGGAATGAGGGATACCTGTTTTGTGACTAATTCCCCATAGAGCAAAAAAGGCAGCAGCTCGATGGGAAGTATAAGCTGGGCCCTTGTCGGTCTTCACCTCAGAAGGTGCACCAAGAGTTGCAAAAGCAGCAGTAAAGTGTCTGCAGACATCTTTAGCTGTTTCCCCTGAATGGACTGATGCAAAAAGAGCGCCAGAAAAGGCGTCAATAGAGGAATGAATGTATTTTAAACGGCCAAACTCAGCAAAATGGGTAACATCTCTTTGCCAGATTTGAAGGCTTTGAAGCCCTGGGGATTAACACCTCCTGCAATGGAAGGAAAATAACACCTTTGACAGTCAGGACAAACAGTGATAATTACTGAAGCTTGGGCTTTAGTAATGCCAAAGTTCTGAATCAAAGCAGCAGCCTTCTGGAGAAAAAAAGAATGACTCAGTATAGCTTGGTCCATCTTCTGTACAGAATTTAGTACATGCATTGCTAAAAGATCAGCCTGCGTGTTCCATTCAGCCAAAAATCCAGGAAGATCTGTGTGTGATCGAATATGCATAACAAAATAAGGAGATGTTCTATTTTCTAAGGAAAAAACAAGAAGCTGTAACCAATAAAAGAGTTCTGAATATTCAACCTCTTTCAAAACTGACGCTTCAGCTGTCATCACAATTCCTGCAACATAAGCTGAATCTGCTACCAAATTAAAGGGATCAGAAAATTTTTTTAAAACTCTGACAACAGCAGCTAGTTCAACAATTTGGGGAGACCCCTCAACTGTGGACACATCTGATTTCCGAGCACCAGGTGAGGGATCTCTTCCATACCATCACTGATTTATGAGAGCCACCAGAACCATCTGTAAGTACTGTTAAAGCTTTAAGTGGGACTTCACTTCTGTTTGGTTTTTCTATCAATTGGAATAAAGGGGTTAAAAGCTTATGTTTTGGTGGGTGTATTGAAATTTGCCCTCTGAATTCAGCAAAGGCCATCTGAATAGCCACAGATTCCTGAAATATCCAATCCAAATAAAAGGTGGTAATAGTCATGTAAATAGTGGAAAAATCCACTCCTGCCAGGGAAGTTAGTCTCTGTCAGGCTTTAACAATCAGCTGTGCCATCATTCCATGCTGGGTACTGATGGCTTTGGTTGCTTGCTGTGGCAAAAAAATCCATTCCATGATAAACAAAGGGTCTGGTTCATCGGAGTCCCATTGAAGTATCAAAGCATGAAGCTGTTTAGCTGTGCCAAAATTATGAAAAGAAGTGCACATAGTGCACCTTGCCGTTTTGCTAAGCTCTGCCCTGCAGGGCTTGATGAGTTTGTGAATTGAGTCTTCTAGGTGATAAAAGGTCTGAGTCTCCTTTCAGCAGTTCAAACAAAGGACTCAGCTCTGCATTTGTGTAAGAGCCAGAAATGAGGGATGTGGGGCTCCAGGTGGCTCTTTCAAATGCTGTTTATTGTATCCAGATGAGACAGCAATTGACGGGTCATGGAGCCTTTCCAGGCACAGCTGTAGGTTCATCTGAAGCATCTCTAGTTCTGGTTACAGTGCATTCTATACGTTTCATTACAGAGCATCTCAATACATGACACCAAATCGATACCTTTACTGTTACCTATAGCCTGTCCTTACTACTAACATAAACATATTCATGTTACTATTGTCCAATCACAAAAGATTACTATGTTACAGTTTAAGCTAGAAGTTCTTTTTCAGTTTTCTTGCAGTGGAAAATTCTGAGATATTTTCTCTACTTGCAACATTGGCTTTCTTGTTTGTCTGTGAAAATCTTTTTGCTTGGTAAAAACTTTTTTCCAAAATCTTTTGTTTGAGGTGGCTTATCCTTTGCTCTAAATCATAAAAGCCCCTTCCAACTCACTTGCTCTTTGTCTTCTAGTCACCCAGTCAGACTGGCTCAGCAATTCTTCTACATCAAAATTTGCTATGATTTGTATTCCTACTTCAGATTCTACATTCAAAGACCTTTCTGTTACACATACATATCAGTGAGACCTTCCTGTCAAATCCTTATAACTTCCAACACCTGTTGCTTCTCACAAGTCCACTATTATATTTTTTAAGACTTCATAAACCTTTAAAATTTTAAAATGAGCGTCGTTTCTCACACCCTGCACTGCCGGGGTAGGAGGTGCAGCTGGAAGGAGGGAGGATTGAGGGAAAGCTGGTTTGAAGGGTCTCCATTTACTTCTCATTATCCTGCTCTGAGTTTTTGGAGTTTTCTGCCAGAAATCTTTTCCCTTCTCCACTCATCCACAGGGGTTTGCAGCAGTTTTCCCATTTTGGGGAAAATCAAAGCCATGCACTGATGCTCCTAATTAGGGGTAGGAGAAGTGAGGCTCCAGGGCTTCCCACTGAGCCGGAGGAAGGGAACACGCAGGCCTGGGAAAGGCGTGCGGAGAACTTTGTTTGTGTTTCCAGGCCAATGGCGGCTCGGGCCCGGGCCCGTTCCAGGGCTGTTCCTCATCTCCGCCTTTGCCCTCACACAGCCCGGGGGGCCCTGAGAGCGCGGGCCGAGGCTGGGCCGTGTGCAGAGCCCGGCCCTCGCTGCCATTGGCTGATTGTGCCAATGTCACTCCTGGTTGTCGCGCGCTGATTGGGCAGAGCAGCAAAGGCGCCATTGTGGCAGCGTCTGTGCGGGCCCGGCAGCGGCGGCAGCGGCCGGAGCCTGGGGAGGCGGCGGCGGAGCTCGGAGGCGGCCCCAGCGCAGGTGGGAGCCGCGCTCGGTTGTGCGGGGGCTCGGGGCTCGCTGCGGGCCGAGGGGGCGGCAGGGGGCTCTGGCGGGTTGGTTGTGCCGGTGCCGGCCCGTGTTGGCGCTGGGCTGAGGGCGCTGCGGGAGCGGCTGCCCGCGGTCTCCTTCCCGCTGGGGCCTCGGCAGGAGCCGGTGCCGGGGCAGCGCTGGCTCGTCCCGGTTGCTGTGGGTGGGACAGCGGTGTCTGCCCTGTGCCCGGGGCTGTGCGGGAAAATTCCCGTGGCCAGAGGTTTGTGGGCCCAGAGGAGACAGAGGAGTCCTGTAAAAGTGACTTTATTGATGAACAAAGAGAGACGCCATGCGGCATTTGCCATGCGGTCTCTAAAACGCAGCCTCCTTTTTATCCTCATTTTCCCGTCTGCATCTCCCTCTCCCATTCCCCACTGGCTGACGTTTTTGGAAGGTTCAGACTTCCCGGTCCACCTACTGCATGTCCCTCTTAATATGCACTCCTACTACGATATTAATCTTATTGCTTTCAATCCCTCCCTCTCTCATTTTCTCAAGAATAGCGCTTACAAACTTTTAATTTCCATTGACTCAATCTCTTTTCCTGCATCCTCTTTGGCGCAAGGTGTCTTGCATGGTAAAAAGCTGAGAGTTGCTGCAGCACGTCAGAGGAGGAGCAGCATTCGTTTAAGCCATGGTCTGCCAGGGAACCACGAAAACGTGTCCCATTCCCATCCTTTCTCCGGAATACGAGCTATTTTCTTATTTCCTTTGTTATCTGTTTCACCACTTTTCGGTTATCATCTAGTCGCTAACAGCAATTTGAGTAATTAATTTTCCACAAACTCCGCCTCCTTCTCTTAATAGATAATCTGATCCCATCCCATGGTGAAATGTCTCATTCCTAATGTCAGTGGATTGGTCGGCAGGAACGTCAGAAGCTGGAGTTGTCTGGTTGGTTATTATTTCAAGGACAGTTTTTAACCTAATTATGCCACTGAAATTATGGATGGATTCTCTATATCGTGATATGAATTCGTTAGGGTTTGCAAGGGCTACTCCATGGTGTTGTAGGATTTTTTCTGTTGTCTCTTCATCTTTTTCCTATTTTTGGGTGCTCCTTCCAGCCGGGGAAGACTCAATTGACCACTTTTTTCTAATTAAATCATCAAATACTTGGATTCCAAACTGATTTCTCTGGGCAAGCAAACACTGTTCTGATCTACCCTATATAACCTAGACAGTGGCAGCACATGTTGGAGTGAGGAGAGGGATGATTTCCCCCCCGCTCTTTTTCATGAAGTTTTCCCAACATTCTCCATTTGCTGTTTCCCTTTGCAGCTTAACCAATTTCTGTTGCAGTCAGATATCCTCACTATGGGCTCTGCCTTTATCTGTGCAAATTCCATCTGTGCAAGCAGGCAGAGCTTGGCGTGAGGGGCAGAGGGAATCAGCGAAATTCCTCCCCAGGCAAGAAGAACCTGGTTCATTTTGCACACATTGCTCTAGCAGTGTTAATTTGCATTTCTAAAGCTCCTGTCCTGGCTCTGCCTGGAACCGATGCTTCTGTTACAGAGCAGCCCTTAGGTGATGCACAGGTGCACCCCCACAATCTGCTTTTTTTTTTCTCTTTTTTTTCAAAGATTTTGTATTCGCTGTTTATGCGTTAAAGCCTCACCATTAATATTCTTCTAGTTTTTCAAAATGCAACCTAAAGGTGAGCATCGAAAAACCCTTTCTGAAATTCTGCCATCATTAAGAGCCACCCAGAGATATGTACAAAATATTCCAATGCAATCAAGATTTTTCTGCTTCTTCTCCTAAGAGTAAAAATTGATTGTCACACCTCTAGTAGAAACCTAACTGACAATATAAAAGTAGGATTGCTATGCAGAATTTTCCTAATGGTGCAATCTTGTTACTGAAAATGCAGGGAAAATCAAAAACTCTCCAACAATACCTTTAGTGTTAGAAAGTCAAGGCATTACTTGATTGTGGTCAGGGTGTGCAGCAGAAATAATTTCATCCACACATAGCCTGGGTGTGCCGAGAAAATCATTCCATGAGACGTGAAGTTTGCTAGATTTTTCCTAAGCTTTTTACAGTCTAAACCTATAGAAATAAATTGGTTTAATGTTCATTGATTCCAAATTGTGTAGTCCTTAATATTGTGTTTCTTAGGAGACCCGGATTTCTCCTCTTGTGATGTTAATTAGGTTCTCACTCCTGGATTTCCTTCTCTTTTCCAGACCAGGTGTCTCCAGTTATGCCGGGGCAGTGTCTGGGGTGGGTGTTCTTTGATGTTTGCTGTTGGCCATTGATGTTTTGTTGATGGATGTTCTCTTTGTGGTTATCTTTTGGGCTATTCCCAGGCTGTTGAGGTGGTCATTTCTGTTGAGTGGTCTAAAATTCCTTAAAAAAAAACTTTTAAAATTTCTTTTCCTGGACAAGGGAAAACCAAGCTTGACTAGTAAAACGGAATGTAAAAAAACGTTAGAGTTGGTATATTTTGCAACAATGGAATTCCAGGCAGCCCAGTGTGTGAGTGTAATTGAGAGGCAGAGTCCTGGGTGGATGCTGTGAACAGCAAAGTGCCAAGGCAGGCTCTGTGCCAGCCCAGCTTCCTGTGGGAGAGATTTCACCAGAGACAGGATTCTGGCCACAGACTGCTTGAAATATACATCCCTTATCTCCAGCCCGCACTAGGTGGAGAATTCCCAGGGTAAGGAATTGCAAAGATCAATTCCAAGGGAGATAATTGAATATCTGCCCTGGCTCTGGCCAAAGGTTATAATGGCCAGGTGCTTGGCCTTCAGCCAAGGGCACACACTGACTCAGAAAACGCTTCCTAAATGCAGCAACATGTTGCATATTCATAGACCTTCATGGATTATTCAGAATCATTCTCCCCCAATCTGTAAATCATTTTTTTTCCTTCCCTGGGGTTTTGGTGTCCCATAATCCACGAATGTGAAGAAGTTCCTGATTATCTTTTTCACCACACTCTGAGTTAGTTACATGAACAAAAGCTTTTTACATCAAAATGTTGTAGTTCAAAGAAATATATTTACCACTACTATTTATAAGATCTGTTAATCGCAGAGCTAAAATAAACTATATTCATACAGAAAGTTTTCCAACATATAGCACTCATTTTAATATTTGCAAAAAGCCAATAATATAATATGTACTTATAACACACCTAGCATTCAAATTTATTTTCTGAGTATGGAAGAGCCATAGCTGGGGCACCAATCATTTTGTTATTTTTCATTTTCTCTCTTATTTTTCATTTTAATTTTATTTGTTTCTTTTTCTTCTGTCCATACCACAACATTGAGGCTATTGAGGTTTAGAAAGTGATACAATGTTATGGGTAGAACAGAAAACTTTCAATTGAGGTCCTGCAGTTTCCTATTAATGCTCACAATTCTTGCACCTCCTTTTCAGTCCTGGATTACTTCTGAGATTCTCCAGACCCTCTCTAGGTCAATGCACCACAAACCTTCAGTCAAAATATGTCCCAAATATTTAACTATTTTCTCCAGCATTTGCTCTTTTTTTTCAAATACTCAAAGATGCTTTTTAGCCTGAACATTCAGCCATTTCACAGAGGCGTCTTCTACCATTTCTTGTGCTCCTGATTGCAGCAAGTCCTCCATATCCTGCAGTCACCCAATCCATGGGGGTGGGGTAAATTCTTGTGATATTTTCTGCAAGGCTTGCCCCAATAAGGCTGGTGCTTCCCTGCATTGCTGCAGAAGCACCGTCCATGTCTTTTCCATTTTCCCTTCTACCTCTTTTTCCCACTCAAAGGCAAAATACAATTTACCACCCTGTGTAAGTGGGCATTTCCAGAAAGCATCTTTGCCATCAGGTACTGAATGGTGGCAGTGTGAGGAGGGAACCTGGTTCAAGATGGTGTAAGGATTTGAGACAGTGGAGTGCCTGGGTTTAGTAATTTCATTTGTTATTTTTAGGTGCTGCACCATTCTGTTGATTGAATCTGATTTCTTGACTGGCAGGATAGGAGCATTATAGGGAGAGATCCCTAGTTCCAAAAGCCCTGCCTTTAGCAGGGACTCAATAAGAGGCTGTAAGGCCTTCCTTCCCTCCCTTGGAATAGGGTATCCCTTTTAGACCCCACTTGTCCTATTTGCTTCAAAGTACTTTGGAGAGGCTCCATATTTAATTTTCCCTATTTTTTCTGGAGCTGCCCACACTTCTGGGCTCACTTCAGCATAGGCCTTGCCAGACATTTGACACAAGGGTGCAACAGAACTAGCCTCTGTATCACCTTTTCCAATATTAATTTGCATTCCAAATTTAGACATCAAAAACCTTCCCGGTAAATTACAATCACAATTAGGAACACATAGGAATTCCTGCATTTCAAACCCAGTCCCCTGGGTGCTGGGGCCCCCTTGGGCCCAGGGGTTCATCCCTCAGGGGCTGTAGAAACTCTGCCATGGCCTTTGCCTTCCCCTTGGCCTTTTCCTCATCCCTTCTTGCATTCCCCTGCTGTGCCTTTGTGACCAAGTGCTCCAGGGGCTTTTTCTGCCCCTCCTGCAGCCCCCTCAGTGCCTGGGGGTGCTCATCCTCTGACAGCTGCTGAGCTTTCTGCAAAATCATTCCTTTCTGCAGGGACCCAAACAAAATGCTTAAAAGCTGATCTCGATCCTTGCACGTCCAATCCCCATTTCCAGGCTGTTCCTTCGTGCTGCTCCTTGTGCTGTGGCTGCCGTGGCCAGCCCGTATCCCAGAGCCGGTGCCTGTCCTGCCGCAGTGTCCAAACGCGGCCCCCCCGGCGGGCAGGGCCGGCAGCTCCACGGGGCCGGGCAGCGGCCGGGGCGTCCCGCAGCCTCCTGGGGGCCGGGGGCCACTGCCGGGCCTGCAATTGCCGGGGGGTGCTGGGCTCAGGCAGCGCCCGGCGCTGAGCCCCGGCTGCCCCACAGCCCCGGCCCGGCCCCGCAGCTCCCCACAGGCCCCCAGCCCGTGCTCCCGGTGCCGCCCCTCTGCGCCCGCTCCTGCCGCTGCCCAGCACAGAGAAACCCCCTGGAATCCTGACCTCCTTGTGTGCCTGTCCTGGGAACCGGGGATACAAAGGATCTGCATCAGCTGGCAACTTTTGAGGATAAGAGCCTGCTGAAAAACATCCCCATCCTCAGTATTTTTCTCTTCCTCCTCTTTACCATCGTTCATTATTTCTTCCCACATACATTGCTCCTGTTTCTTCTCTCCTGAACCATATTCCTGCACACTCCCCTTCTTCATCCAATCCCTTCCCAGCACACCAACACCATCCATCCACAGTTGTATAAATCCCTTCTGGACTTCCCTTATTGCCTCCCTGGGTTTCCATGTCCTCGATTACCTCTGGGAGAATGTCCAAACTCTCTCAACATGCTCCCAAGGGACCCTTCAGAGATATTTTGGGATCATCATCCCTTTTGCTGGGATCCCTTCCCAGCTTTCCCTTTCTACCCTCCATGGGTGCCCTGCCATGTTTAGTCCCCAAAGATGCCACTGTAGTCACTGCTGAGATTTTCAGTGCTCTCTGGCTGCCGACTCTTCCCAGCCCTCCCTGACCTGTCACTCGTCTGTCTCCTGGTCACTCTCGGGTACCCAATCCATGTCCGGTGCCGCCGCCACCCAAGGGAGCCGATCACCCAAACTGGGTGAGGCACCTTCAGCTCCATTCACTGCCCCCCCGCCCCGCATGGGGGAAGGAATTCCAGTCGAGTCCCAAGGTGTGTGGGAAAATTCACATCACTAGAGGATTCTGTGCACAAAGAAGACAGAGGAGTCCTGTAAAAGTAATTTCATTCAAAAAAAAAGGGAGAGTCCATGGGCCATTTCCCAAGGGGTCTCTGCAATTGTTGGTAGACAGAGCATCCTTTTCATCCTAATTTTCCCAGCTGCATCTCCCCCTCCCTTTTCCCATTGGCTGAAGTTCTTGAGAGGTACAGACTTCCCAATGCACCTACTGAATTCCTCCCCGTTAATATGCACCCCACTTTTGAATAGCTATTGATATTCATGGCTCTGTTAAGTCTTTGTTCTTCTTCTGGGAATTCATTAATTGACCAGGACCTCGGCTGAGCAGCAGTCTGTGTGGTCAATGAATAACATTTTCTGAACCTGATGGCTTCTGCTGTCACTTCCTTATGTCCACGTCCCTGGCCCTGTGTCCAAGCGGATTCGCAGCATGTGTTTGTAGAGACACTTTGCTGTTGTTCCTTGCATGGGGGTCCCCCGTTTTGGGGCCACCCCCCCTGGAGCAGGGTGTCCCGGCTTGGTGCAGCCCCGCCCCTCGGGCAGCGCTGAGCCAATGAGAGCGCGCGGCGGTGATGACGCAGCAGTGTCCGGGCAGAGCCGCAGCTCCCAGCGTTGCCCACCTGGAGCCACCTGCGCCCGGCCCGGGCCCCAGCGCCCCCCGGCAGGGGAATTTGGGGTGGTGGGAGGGGGGAGCGCCAAGGCCGGACCCCCCGCGCTGTGGTGGCGGCAGCGGCTGCAGTGGGGAGCGAGTGCGGGCGGGAGCGGCCGAGAGCCCAGCGCTGCCCCAGCCCGAGCTGCCCCAGCTCCATGGCTGCCCCTGCGCTGGGATGCTGTGGGTTTGGGGGGAAGAGGGAGCCGGAAGTGGGTGCTGGGCCTGGGGGCAGCAGGAGAAGGGAAGGAGAAGCAGGGTTGAAGAACCAAATGGTCAAACGATGCCGGAGGGAGGAGAAGATGGGATTGTGCAGGAGGTTGAAGAAGAATAGGAGGGAGAGGAATGTGAGGAAGAGCAGGGACACAGGAGGAGAAGGAGAAGTTGAAACGGGAAGCAGCACAAGATTCCAAACCTCCCTGTATCTACAGCGTCCCTACAGTCCCAGGGCATTGCCCCCCACCCCACACACCCATTCAGCAGGTGACCGGAGTGGAGGATCCACGATTTTCAGAGGGGTGAACCTTGGTGTTTCTGAGCTTTTTTGGCCTAAAAGTTGATTCTTTGTTTTTTTTGCTGGGCCTGAATCCTTATATTTTGCAGGGAGTTTTGGCTGAGTCTTGATGTTTGGAGAGCTTTTGATCTTTGTCATGATGTTTGGAGGATTTTGTGCTGAATCTTGATGTTTTGGAGGTTCTTACAGACACAAGATGCACAGTGACTTCGTGATTTGCACTTTGGCAAGGAGGAACTCCCAGTCCTAGGAGCTGTCTTCTCTTGTTCTTTCCCCAAACCAGGATTTTTCATTCCCAAGGCATTGGCAGATGGAGGACGAGGAAAAGCCCCGGAGATCCCTCTCGAGGAGGGGCTGCAAACCCAGCCCCGGGAGCTGCAAGGAGAAAAGACCCTCCCTGAGCCGGGAAGGCGGCTGGAGATCCAGGCAGAGCTCAGAGCTGGTGGAGAAGCCTCATGGAGGGGAGAAGCCCCACAAATGCTCACAATGTGGGAAGGGTTTCAGGTGGAGTTCCCACCTGATCCGGCACCAGAGGATCCACACTGGAGAACGGCCCTATGAGTGTGGGAAATGCAGGAAGAGCTTCAGGAGTATTTCTCATCTGATGGAGCACCAGGTGATCCACACTGGGGAACGGCCCTACACCTGCTTGGAATGTGGAAAGAGCTTTGGATGGAGCTCTACCCTGAGAAGACACCAGCGCATCCACACTGGGGAGAGGCCCTACGAGTGTCCCAAATGTGGGAAGAAGTTTCAGACCAGCTCCCATCTCCTCAGACATGAGCGGATTCACACAGAGGAGAGGCCCTTCCGCTGCCCCGACTGCGGGAAGGGATTCAAGCACAACTCCGATCTCACTGCCCACCGGCGCATCCACACTGGGGAGAGGCCCTACGAGTGTCCTGAGTGTGGGAAGAGCTTCTCCAGGAGCTCTCACTTGACCCAACACCAACGGAGTCACCACTAAGGGAAGCCCTGTGAGTGCCCCGAGTGTGGGTCTGGGCTCTGCTCCAGCTCCATCTCCCATGGGAGGATCGGTGTTGGATGATCCCCAGTGACTCCCATTGGGCAGAGCCCTGGTGATCCTTGGTCCTGGTGATCCCTGTTGGGTGGGGGGAAAGGTATGCAAACATTTCTCTCCCTTCTCCTTGTGCTGCTGTGATTTGGTTGGTAATAAATTCCCTCGCTGTGCCCAGGCTGGGTCTGTTGTTCCCGTGCCGGTGCTCGGGGCGGGATCTCTCCTGTTCCTTCTCTCAACTCCCGGGCCTCTCCTCAGCCAATCAGAGAATGCGATGAAGAAGATTCAGCCAATCAGAGAGAGCAGCTGTGATGACTCACCGGTTGCCGGGCAGACCCGCAGCACCCAGTGTTCCCCACCTGGGCAGGGTCTGCAGCGGCTGCTGGGTCAGGAGCTTTGTGGGCAGAGAAGAGGGGGTAACACTGAGCCGGGGGTCCCCAGGGGGAGCACACAGGCTCTGGAGGAGGGGGCACACGACTCGTTAGGACCCGTTCTCACGTTCTTGCCCAGGTAAAAGCCGAACTCCAGTGCCGGGAAGATGAAGCCCAGCACGGAGCCCCCAATCCCCATCAGCACCTTGGTGTCGATGGTGTCTGGCAACATCTCTGGGGGTTCACAAGGGTCAGAACCCCCCAAAACTGTCACAGATACCCGAAACCCCTCTAAGCACCCTCCCAATTGCCTCAGCCCATGCAGGACCCCTTAAAATCTCCTCCCAGTCACTTTCCAGCACGACCAACCTCATTCCAACCCCTGCTTTTCTATCCCTGATCTTCTTCCATCCCCTTCAGGCTCACTCAAATCCCTCCTAGTTACACCCAGCATCCCCAGACTCCCTCCCAGTGCCTACCAGGACCCCCGGAACCCCATCCCACCCTCCCCAACATCCTTCAGACTCCTTCTCAGCCATTCTAAAACCCCCAACCTTACTCCCAGGTTAAACCAGGCTATCTCAAACTCTCTCCCTGTTACTCCCAGCACACCTCAATTCCCCTACCCAGCCCCCCCAATACCTTCCTCACTCCCCCTACACTGTGGGGTCCGGGCCGTGCCCCAGTGCCGGCTCAGGGGGTGCTCCAGGCTGACGTGCTCCACCTGGAGCTGGAGCTGACCCCGTGCTGGGGGGTGTTTCCAGCAGCACCAGGAGCTGTTAGAAATCCAGTCCCCGTTGGGGACCAGGTCGGTGGCCACCATGTGCCCCAAGAGCTCCTGCTGGCCCTGGACCAGCTCAGCTGGATGTCGGCAGAGTAGAAATCCATCACGGAGCAGAGCAGGCAGCCGTGGCTGTGCTGGGAGCTCGAGGGCCATGGTGATATGGATACACGGGGGGACACTGGGAGAGAGTGAGGACACACTGGGATCAGCTGGGGGAACTGGGAGAGATGGGGGAGGGCTGGTGTGGCACTGAGAGGGACTGGGATTGAAACTGGAGAGAATGGGGAAACATGGAGAGAGAGTGGAGCAGATTGGGGCAATGGGTGATAGGGTGGTGGTCTGGAACTGGACTGAAAAAGGATTTGGAAAGGACAGGGAATGGACTTGGAATGGAATGACTGTAGACTGAGAGGAATTTGGAGGGACTCTGGTGACACTGGGAGGGACTATGAGGATACTGGCAGGGCCTGGGGAGGCACTAGGAGAGACTGGGATGGACTGGGAGAGACTGGGACGGACTGGAAGAGCCACCATCCCACCACTTCCCGTCCCTCCCGCTCACTCGAGAGCTCCGCGCCCCCAGCCCGGGGGGCTCCCAGTGGCACCAGTAGGGCCCCAGCTGCCCCACACGCCCCATGGCCAGCGCCGGGCAGGGTCTGACACCTCCCCCCTGTTGGAAACCTGGAAACTGAGGGATTTGGGCTTTCTGTGCTGACAGGCACTGACCTCCAGGAAAACACTGCTTTTGACCTGAGGCCGTGAAGAAGCTTTCCAGAATTGAGTGATAGAACGGGGATCACTGGTGTGTAGTTTGAATAGAAGTGTGTAATGTCCCATGGTGGACAATTTAGAGCTTGGGGTTTTAGAATATAGTAATGTATATAAAACAAGATGGATGTTTTAGGGTGGAGTTTTCTTTCTTTTTCACCTTCTTCACGGGTCTAGGTGGTACTTCTGTAATTGGATAGAATATTCCACATTACAGGTCATGGGTGATTGGTTGTTGGGTTAATAGTAAAAAGAATTTATCTGTCTGTTCTTAATTGGACAGATTGGCCCTTAAAAGGCCTTGTAGAGAGAGAGCGAGATACGTCTCCATTTTTAGCCTGTTAGCTAGAAGTGCTGTAGAACTCACTGTAATATAGATTAGAATTAATAAATATCTGAGTCCAAACATGAAATTCCGTCTCTCGAGCATTTAATCCTGACTCTGGAAGAATAAAAGATAAAACGTGATACTCCCCACCCCAAATTCTCCTGGCGGGGGGCGCTGGGGGCGGGGCGCGCGTGGAGTCCAGGTGAGGAGCTCTGGGCGCTCTGGGACTGCCTGAGGAGTCATCAGCGCCGCGCACTCTGATTGGCTCAATTATTTTGGTGCCTTCTCTGATTGGCTGAGGAGAGGCCCGGGAGTTGACAGGAGGACCAGGAGAGATCCTGCCCCAACTTAGCAGTGGAAGAACATCCAATTAACAAGGCATGCAGATCATTTCCCAGTGGTCCCCACTCTCCTGTAGGAACTAAATGCACCGAGGATCTCACGAGGGTCACCAACTCTCTGGCGGCCAAATCCAGCCCTGCGCTCCCTGCGGGTGCGGGCACTCTGGGAAGGGCTCAGCTGCGGGTCAGATGGCCGGAGAGTGGCTTGGTGGTCACCTCGTGTGTGAGGCAGTGACGGGCTGGGGAGATGCGTGGACACTGCACATAATCCCTTCCAAGCTAAAATCATTCCAGGAAGGAGTAACAGCTTCTGACAGAGACCAAGTGTTGCCACCAGGTGCTCCTGCCAACAGCCGCCTGCAGAAAGGAGCACACACACCAACGCACGTGGGCTTTGGCTGTCCTCTGGCAGAGAAGTCCCCAGGGGACACAGGTCTCTGTGGCAGGAGCAGGCACCAGCATTGGCAGGCCTTGGGGGCGGCAGGTCTCCTTTGGCAGGGACTCTGCCACACCTGCTGATTTCACTGTTCCCAGGACTCAGAGCAGCATTCGTGCCCTGGGCCATACGTCCCGTGTCTGTGTCACACTCCTGTGTGTGTGACAGCCACCCAGCACCGGGTCTTGTCCCAAAGAGGTCCCGGCAGCTGCTGTGGAAGGCCCCGATGCCCTTCCTGCTGCAGCTGCATCGGCAACCGTGGGGGCTCCTTCTGCTGCCCTGAGCAGGCAGAGCAGAGGAGCATCTGCTTGTTGTTTGAGCCATTCCTAAAATTCTTGTTGGGCTGTCCTCGAACCTTGAGGGAACGTCTTCCTTGCAAGCTGGGCCACTTTGAGGGGGGTGTGGGTGCCCCCAGGGCACGTGGAGGTGTGTCCTAGGGCTCTTTGTGACACAGTGCACCGTGGTCACCGTGCAATAGGAAAGGGACAGAGCGTACAAGGGTGACCCTTTGTGACACATTGTGACATAGGTGCTGGCGGTGACACGGCCACACCACAGTGCTCGGTGCACTCGTCGGGACAGGACGGAGAGAGCGGTGCTGTGAGGAGCCCCCACACAGCCAGCTTGTTCCTTACTGACCCGGAGCTTTTCCAAAGCGTTTCCTCTGCAGGTGGCCTCGAGGACAGACTGCAGGACACCGTGTCCTGTAGCCTTCCCAAGGCTTCTCTGTTGCAGGTGCCTACAAGGCACAACTGCAGCACTTGCTCATCTGGAGCTTTTCCGAGACATCTCTCCTGCAAGCAGTCCCAACTCCAAACAGTGACATGGAGCAGACACCACCCAGAGTGCCCAAGCTGGCCTGGGTGAAGGAGGAGGAGGAGGCTGCAGCTCCCTCAGCACAGCAGCCTGAAGAGCTGGAGCAGATCCAGCTGCTGCAGGAGGGTGAGTAGCAGAGCTGGGTCACAGGGCTGGTGCCTGCAGCCAGCTTAGCCCCATCCCATCCCATCCCATCCCATCCCATCCCATCCCATCCCATCCCATCCCATCCCATCCCATCCCATCCCATCCCATTCCATCCCATCCAACATGCCCATGGATAGGACAGAAGAGGGGCTGGGGCTGAACCCCCTGGCAGCCACACCCCATCCCTGGAGCATCCCAGGGCTGTCCCTGCCTGGGAATGCAGGGCTGGCCTGTGTTCTCCGGCCTCTCCCACAGCCCCTCAGCCCTGGCTGCGCTCGCTCTTTGCCAGGTGCCGCCATGGACCCGACACAAGAGCAGGACCCTGCCCGTGGCCGCTTCCGCAGAACAGCGCAGGTACTGCAGCCATCCCCACCTGGGCTGGGCCTGCTGTCACTGCTCAGCCCAGCACCGTGCTTGGAGCACTCCATGGATTCTCCCTCTCTTCCTGCCCATCTCCTGCAGATGATCTATGAATTCATCATGTGCATTTGGCGGGAAGAGACCACCGGTGTGGGCACTGGGCTTTGGGCAAACTTTCACCTCTTCACTGCTGAGACCGGGGCAGCCATGCTGGATTTGCTTGTGGAGAAGGGTGTCTCCAATCCAAAGCAAGTAAGCAGCCTGTGGCCAGGGCTTGATCACCCCAGGAATTGTGTGGCACCTCAAGCCAGCTCTGCTGGGTTCCTTCAGTCTTTGAGGCCCAGACCAATAGGGTAGGAAGGGCAGCACTTCTCAAGGGAAGCTGGGGAACCTGCTGCTCGGGCAGGTGTCCAAGTCTCCCCGGGCCTTCTGCAGGTGCCAGCCATGGTGAGGTACATCCACAAGTGGCTCACGGCCAATGAGTCTGCTGGGCACAGGCTGGACAAGGCCCTTCTGGAGCTGACCAGGGAATACCCCTGCGATGTGCTGATGACTCTCTTGCGCTGGGCCCCATCGGGTGACAGGTACGGCAGCCCCACCTGCCTTGAGGGTTTAGGGTTCCCCGGCCCGTTACCCTGTAGAGCCTGTCCCTGGTGACTGCCAGACAGGGGGACAGTTCCAGGAGCCTCTGGCTCCTCCGTTTGCCAGTGCTGCCATGTCAGCCCCTGAGCGTGCTGCCACGCTCCCTCCCTGCCCCTCAAGATGCCTGCACCCCCGTGGGCTGGCTGGGTGCTGCCAGCAAGGGCCGGTGGGCAGAGGCAGGGCTGACTGCCAGCGCGAGCCCCTGCAGCAGCCCAGGCCACAGTGCTGTGGTCGAGACCCCCCTGACACAGAGCTCTGACCCCACAGAGCTGCTACGGCCATGTGGGGAGTGATCATGTCCTCCACTGGGACTGCGGAGCCGGCGCTGCAGATACTCCTCAATGTGCTGAACGCCTGGCCAGTGGACAGTGTGTACACCTCCGATGGGGACAGCACAGGAGTCTTTGCCCTGGCTGTGAGTTCCTGCAACTGACCTTGGCTTGCCCCTAGGCCACCTCTCCAGCAGCTAGCTCTCTGTCCTCCCCCCAGCTGCATCTCTCTGCCTCAGGCACTGCGCTGAAACCTGCCTTAGGGGCAAGGTTCAGGGGCACCAGGCTGGGTGACCCCGCGCAGTGTCTCCCCCGGCCTCTCCCTGGCATGCTCGTGCCCTGCCACACGGATGTCTTGGCACTGAGTGTTGTCTCTGGGTGGTTCATTTTTTGCAGGCAACCGTGACACTGTGGAGGGTCTTCAACCTGACCTGGTGCCCACCTATAGTGTTGGAGTATTTTCCCCGTCTCTTTCTGTGTCTGCTCTTCCAAGTTTACATCAGCGCACTGGATACGCCAGAGGAGGTTGATACCTTCTGGAAGGGGTGCCAGGAGCAACTGGGCCTTGCCACCAACCCCCAAAGGTGCTCCATCCCAGTCCTCCCAGTCTCCCTATCCCTTCCAAGGCAGGAGCCAGGGCTGCCAGCATGACCTGGGCTTTGCTCTGCACACAGGTTTGCAGTGCAGACCCTGAAGGTCCTGCTCTGCCGAGTGCAGTGTGAGCGTGTTGTGGTAGCCATGGAAGGCAAGGCTGGCTGGGACACGCTGCTCTGTACTGACACCCACCACTATGCAGTGGGACTCCTGGCCAGGTGAGACCCCCTTCTCCCTGCTGCCCCCGGCACTTGTGCCCAGGGTGCCCCCCACAGTTCCCATGGGCACGGGTGAGAGGGCTTTGTCACAAAGAGACGGACGAGCAGACTGGAAAAGGCTGGCAGAGGAGGGTGCCCGGGAACAGCCGCTTCCCAAAGCGCCCACGGGGGGCTTGGGAAAAGACCAGAGCTCCGTGGGTCACTCCTGGGAGAGCTTTGCCCTCCCGGCTCAGGGGCAATGATGCCTTTTCCCCCCACCAGGGAGATGCGCTGTGTCTCCATGATCTGGTGTTGCAGCTTCATCTCCTGCCTCTTGGAGCTCCTCAGCCAAGACATTTCAGACTGGCAGCTGCCCGCCATGGCATTCCTTGTGGAGGTGAGCCCCATGGGCAGCACAGCTGAGCTGCCTCCCACCTCTCTGCCCTCTCACAGCCGCAGCTGCCTGGGACGGTGCCCGTGCCCTGTGCTGCTGCCTTGGCTCAGGCCTGTGCAGTTCTGAGCTCCTGCCAGCTGGGCACCCCGGTCACTGCTTTGTGCCTTTCAGATCCTGGACCTCCTGGACATCAAAGAATGGGGTGACAGCCTCCTGGAGATCATGGCAAGGCGCCTGCAGAGCACGTCCAGGGAGATGCGTCGCCTGGTGCTCAGAGGCCTCGTGCAGCTCAGCAAGGACCCCTCGATGGTGAGAAGACAGCAGCGGCTGAAGCGGTGCTGGCAGCGTGGGGCTGGGGAAAGCAGCCCCTTGGGCTTGGCTGGGCTTTGGGAGCTGTGGCAGCTGCTCCCAGCTCTCCTGCGTTGCTGTTCAGCTGCCCGAGTGCTTCAAGACAGGCCTTCGGCCCCTGGGCTCCACGGCAGCAGCGTGGGCTTGCCCTGCCTTGTCTTCCGTGCATAACATTAGAATGTACAGCCTGACAGAAAGCCTTGTGGACCTGTTGCGGGACGCAGATGAAGACATCGTTGAGATGACCGTCGCGGTGCTCAGCTTTCTGCTCTCGCACAGACACCTCGCAATACCCAGCCCCATCGCCCTGCGGCTGGCTGGCGTGCTCTGGCCACTGCTGGACAACGTAAGGCTCTGTGCCCCCAGCCACGGCCACTGGGTGCTGCCCCTAAGTGTGGGGCCCCGTGGATTTTTGGGCCTGTGCACAGAGGGGCCTGGAGCAGCTGATGTGGAGGGCTTTTGCTTCCTTTCCAACAGGACAACCGCCATGTGCAGCTGCTCTCCATTCGCCTCTTCCAAGAGGTGATGAGGTTGGTAGCGGCCAAGGGTAAAAAGCCCCTCAAGATGCTTGTGAGCAAGAGCCTGCTGCCACTCTTCTTCAACTGCCACGATGAGAACATGCGTGTGGCAGAGGTGAGGACTCCTGGGCGCTGCTGTCCTCCTGGCAGGGGGCTCAGCTGTCTCCCTGCACCCGGGCACCTCATGGGCTCCAGCCTCCTCCTGGCCTTGGCACAGGGAGGCAGGTCCTGTGCCCTGGGCTGCGGTGCCATCTCTGGGTCTCTGCTGCTCTGCAGGCCTCTTGTGAAACGCTGCTTTCTGCGCTAACCTTCCTGAAGAGAAGGGACCTTGAGCACCTGCTGAGGGCAGATCAGATGTGGAGGTTTGGCGAGTGCTTGGTAAGGACAGCCTGCAAACCCCAGCCCCCGCCTGGAGAAGCCCCCTGCCCACGGTGCCCAGTCTGTGGGGCTGGCAGCTGTGGCCCCTGCCCAGTGCTGCACCCAGGGGCACTGGCCTGCGGCCCACACACTGCTCCCTTCCCTGGGCTGCCCACGCGGGCTCTTCTCCAGGCTCCTCTGGCCCCAGGCCAGGAGCTGATGGAGCCCCGAGCCAGCCGGGCTCTGCTGCGGGCCAGCACCGCGGCTTGTCGGGTCCTCTGCCCCTCTCAGTGCTGTGCGGGCAGGGCAGGCCGGGGCCAAGGGACAGAGCCCGCGCCAACCCTTCCCTCCGTGCCCTGCCGCTCTCTCCAGCTGGCACAGGACAGGAGCCGAGCGGCCGAGCTGCTGCGCCAGGCGCTGCCGTACCTGCGGAGCCCACAGGAGCCCCTGCGAGAGGCGGCCGTCAGGTTTCTTGGTGAGCCACAAGCCCGGCTCCCTCCCCGCCCCGCCGCAGCTCGGCCCCAGCCCCGCCTGCTGCCCCGGCAGCGCCATCCGGGCCGGGGCTCTGGAGCCCCGCCTGCCCTCGGCGCCGCTGCCGCCCTCTCGCAGCCGTGTCCTTGGGCGTCAGGATGCGGCGAGGGCCGGGCCTGAGCCCTGCAGGGGAAGGCGCTGCTGTGGCCGCAGGGCTGGCAGCGCCGCTGCGGGGCAGTTGTGCGGCTGGGGCCGTGACAGGCTCTGTGTTGGCAGGGATGGCCGGGCGGTTCCTGAGAGAGCAGCAGCGAGAGTTGCAGCTCATGTGCAGGGGTGAGTGAGGCCAGCGGGCTGTCAGCGGGGGCTGCCGCTGGCAGCTGCGTTCCCTGCCCCGGCTGGGAGGGCTCTGCTCCCTGCGCGCACGAGGGGCGGCGTGGGCAGAGCACAGAGACCTTCCAGGGGCCTGCGGGAGGGACATTCGTGGCCAGCACCTTCCAGCTGATCCTTGCTGTCTCCTGCTTCCTCCAGGCCGTGGCAGAGCTGCCGTGTGGGATGGATGGGGCAGGAGGGTCTCCCCAGGTCCCTGCAGATGCAGGCTCTGACTGTGGCTCTGTTCCTGTCTCTTCCAGCCCTTCAGGACATGACGGATGACACCAGCCCTGCCATCTCATGCCTGGCTCTTCAGACTCTGTACATCAACAGAGTTGTACAGAGCATTCCCTCCTCCCGACTCCAGCAAATGCGAGATCAATTGCACCGGCTCTGGAAGTCACGGCCTTCCCTGTGTCGCAGGGGCTGGTTGTCCTGCGTGAGCAGTGTGGAGAACTGATCCGGGAGGCTGCGTCTGCTGGGGCCACCTGAGCCTGCAGGGAACATCTCTGCTCTGCAAGCACTTTGTTTCACCCCATTGTAGGATTAGTAAATTCCCGTTGTCATACACAGAGGTCCAGGAGCTGTCTTTTGGTGCCCAGAGTCTTCAGGCCAATGGGGAAGAGGGCACAAAGGGTGCTTGTGCTCGGCAAGTGGGCCAAGCGTGCGGATTGGAAGGGAAAGTGGCCAAAAGGCCCTTGGCCTTTGGTGGTTCTGTGGAAGCCTTAAGGCTTCTGACAGAGCGGGCGGGCAGAGGCCGGAGCTGCAGCGGGGATCCCTGAGAGACCGGTCCCTGGAGATGGCCAGCACCCCTCTGCCAGCCTGGAAGCGCCATCTGTGTCCTGCCCGTGTGTTGCTGGCTGGATTGCTGAGGGCTCTGAGGTGCCTCTTGATGCGGCTCCTCTGGAGCTCCTTCAGCAGCCAGGCAGGCCTGGGGGAGGCCTGGAGGGCACGGGACAGTGGGAAGCCATGAAGGGCTGCGGTGCTGCCAAGGCCTGCCTGGAGAAGGCAGTGGGAAGGCGTGAGGGGGATGCGTGTGGCGGTGGGTGGCGGGAGGCAGTGATGGGACAGGAGGACTCGTGTGGATGGGTTGGTGGGAATCCCTGAGGAACTGGGTGGCAGAGGCCATAAGCAGCCCCCAGACAGCCACCTTCTTGCTGCCAGCCGGCTGCTCTGGCGCTTCCCCGACGCGTCTCTGGTGCCTGTGGCAGAAGGCCTCGAGGCCTGGCCTCAGCAGGACGGTGGGGACAGCCCCGAGGTGCCCAGGCTGCTTTGGCCAGGGACAAGGAGGGACAAGGACCCCAAGCAGGCCCTGCTGGAGCACGGCCACTGGCTGCTGCAGGCGAGGAGCAGTAGGAAGTGGCAGCGCTGGCGATCAGCCCGGGTCCCCAGAGCTGTCCAGGCCACTGTGCTGTGTGGTCAAGACTCCCCTGACACTGAGCTCGGGACCCACAGAGCTGCTGCCACCATGGCAAGAACGATGTCTCCTGGAGCTGGCCTGTGGAGCTCCTGCTGTCAACGTGGCTCTGGACACCAGAGAAAAATCACCAGAGTGTGCCCAGGAACAGCAGCACCCAGAAGGCTTGTACCTCCTCAGGAAGACATGCACACCAGACAGGATGCCAAAAGAGAGGATGCTATGTGCACAATTTTTTGTGGCTTGGCAAAGGGTGTAAGGGAAAGTGGTCACCATGGTTTTCTCTTGACTTGCCAGAATCACAACAATGCTTGGCAGCTTCAGCTGCAGCCTGTCCCCCTGACTGACCTCAGCGGCTCTGCTCGAGGGCACACTCGCCTTCCAGAGTCGGCTGTCACAAGGCAGCAGCGTTGGTGCCATCGTTAGAGACTCTGATGGGACACGAGCCCTTAGCTGCAGTTGTTGACACTCTCCTCCATTGTTATAGTTTTGACTTGCCAATTTAAATATACTCATTTTTCTGTTGTGAGACAGAACCAGGAGCAAAAGAGCAAGGCAGGACTGGAACTTAAAAAGGGTATAAAAAACTTTATTATCTACACAAAGAAAGAGAATGAAAAGCAAATTCAGAATAAGATCTCTAGAGCACTCATTCCTTCCCTCTCCCAACCTTCATAACAACAAAACAAACATACAAAAAACTACTTCAGTCAGTTCCCAACTTAAATAGTCCTTTTCAGTTCACTTTGGAGAGAGAAGTTTCCTCTTGTCAGGCCATAGGGACTTCACCACAAGATGGGAAAAAACCAGTCCTCTCGTGGCTTCACTTTCACGATTTGCATCTGCCCGGGAAAAAACTTGCCAAGTCGTGAAGTTCCTCCCATCTTCACAGCTTTCCCAAAGCTGTGCTTATGGGCCATACTCATGGGGTATTTACTTTTAAGAATTAACTGTTCCAAACCAAACATTTTCTTCATCTCTCTTTCTCTCTGTTCATGCTCCATCTCCAGAAAAAGAGATCCCCTTTTCTCCTCGGGGCAAAGGATTCTCAACACAGATACCTTTGATTAAGAATCTATCAAATGGAACATATCCAACCTCCCAGTGTCTTTCTCCATGGTTTATAGGAATATTCAGTACATCAGTTCATCCCTACAATCTTACAAAAGGATTTTTCAGCCATCTTCACAGCATCTCCTCATTCTCCTTTCATCTAAAGAAACTTAGCTCTTGCTTCACTGACTTTGGAGCATCTCCTTTTTCCCCTCTCATATTCAAAGGAAAGCCGGAGGTCTGCAAAATCTTACCTGAGCACTAAAGAGTTAAAGTTTCACACAGAAGTCACGGCGCTGGGTGTGGGGGCGGCTGAGATGTTAATCAGCTTTTCTGGAGTTTGCTGCAGCCCCGCACTGCCCATGGCCACCCCTGCTTCCAGACAGGGCCCGGCTGCCTCCCCCAGGCCGTGGGGGGGCTGGGCGGGCTCGGCCCCTCCAAAGCTGCTCCGAGCCAGCAGCAGGAGCCGGGCCCCCCCAGAGCCGCGGGCTCGTAGGGGAGGAAGCCGGGCTAAGGTCTCATCAATGAGCCTTTCCTCCCCCCGGCCATCGGGTTCCCTGGTTTGCAAACGGGGCCCAGCGGCCTCCCGAGCTCCCCCCACATGGGAGGGAGCCCGGGCTCTGCTGTTGTTACCTGCCCAGCCACCGGAAATAAAAGAGAGTTTTTTCCCTCGTTAACGCCTTCAAAATGTGTGCTCACCGAGCGAACTAACTTTCTCCAGTTGGTTGTTCAGGCTGTCAATAACCAAACCAGCCTCCAATTGGTCCCATCAACTCCCAGAGGGAGCTCTCATAGAGAGAATTTCTCTCTTGAGTTTCTTCTCCCCAGGTGAAACTAGGGAAGATCCTGCTGCTTTCCACCAGTTTTAGAGGGTCATAAACGCTTTGGGGGATTTCCCGGTTAGTTTAGGGGCAGATGTGACCCCTTTTTGGGGAGAATCCTGATGCTTTCCGCCAATTTCGGGGATTCTAAACGCTTTGTGGTGGACTCACTTCCGTGGGTTCTGGTGCCGCCCGCCCACGTTTCGAACTGGTCCGGCCTGGTGCTCCCAGTGCCGCGTGGGGCGGGGCCGCGGGGACCCCCCCAGGGCACAGCGCGGCTGCTTTGGGGCTGGCGGCACCGCCCGGCGCTGGGCATGGGGCGTGTCGGGGGAGCTGGGGCCCTACTGGTGCTACTGGTGGTGCTGGGAGCTCACCTGTCTGGGGGCCAGCGGGACTCGGGTGAACGTGTGTGCTCCCCCCGGGGACCCCCAGCCCGGTGTCACTCTGCCCCCGAACAGCTGCTCCCAGTATTCCCAATAAAGCTTCCCAGTTTGCCTGGTCCTGTTTATTGGGGGCCAGTGGGAAGGACTTGGAGGGACCCCGCAGGGGGAGCCATGACTGGGGGGGGGGGGTCGCAGAACTGGCCCCAGCATGGATCAGGAATAGGGACCCCAAGGAATGGTCGTGTCCCCCCATTCTCACCCTACTCTGGGGGACCTTGGGGGGACCCTGAACCCCAGCATGGCACCGCCCCAACCCCAAAGGTGCCAGGACCCCAATAAACAAACAGGGGAATTTGGGGAGGGGGTACATGGGGGTGCCCAGGCTGGCCCAAGAGCCCAGCGCTGCCCCAGCCCGACCTGCCCTGGCTCCATCCCAGCTCCCCCCTGAGGATGTGATGGTGTTGGGAAAACAGGGGGGTGAAGGGTGGGTGCTGGGCCCAGGGGGAGCAGGAAAAGGGATGGAGAAGGAGGAGGGCTGAGGAAGGAGCAGGAGAAGGACTGGAGAGGAGGCAGGACTAGAAAGGAGGAGGAGTGGGACATTTCTCAATGCAATTTGGCGGTCCCAGGGCCTTGACCAATTCTTTAGGGGTACCAGCCCCCTCTTTTCCCATGCTCTTCCAGCCCTTTTCCACTGCCCCCCAGTCAACCACCCCTGACCTCATGCTTCTTTTTGAGGCTTCCAGGCCCCTCCTGCTACTTCTGGGAGTCCCATCCCCCTTTCCCTCAATTCAGGCACCTCTTGAAATCTTCTTTTTGGTGGAATCCCAAAGTATTGTGATTTATAGTGCAGTTTTGGAGGAGGACAGCTCTGTCTGGCTTTCCTCTCCCTGTTGTGGCCTCTCAGCTGCCCCCGACACCCTGGGGGTGCTGGGATTTCCCTGCTGGGGACAAGGACGTTCATTCCCTTCCAGGAGCCCAGTGCCCGGCTGGGGCTCCAGGGCAGGGGGTCCTTGAGCAGCTGCCCCAGAACCTCCGCCAGGGTCTCCCAGCGCAGCCGGAGCCGCTCGGCCTGGGGTCCCCAAAGGCCTCAGCGAGCCCCAAGTCCCTGCCAGGAGCCCTCAACTCCCTCCAACCCAGCATCCCCCACAGCCCCTGCAAGTTCCCCCCATGGCACTGGCCGTGGCCGTGTCCCCACATGTCACTGGCCATGTCCCACCATGTCCTCACCCATGGTTGTGTCCCCACCATGTTTCCATCCCTGTCATTGTCCCTCACATCTCCATCCATGCCTGTGTCCCCCCATGTCCCCACGAATGGCCACATCCCCCTCCATGTCCATGTGTCCCCATGTCACTCTCCAGGTCTGTGTCCCACCATGTCATTGTCCCTCCATGTCTGACCCATGTCTCAGTTCAGTGTCTTTATTTTTACCCCAGTGTTGGATGTTTTAAAGGGATGAAGAGAAATGAAAAGCAAATCAAGGCCAAAAGAAAAGAATTTCTCTGTCTGTGCAAACTGAAGATCCACGTGCTTGGGAGGGAGGGAGGGAGGGAAGAACATTTTTGGAGGAGTTTCCACCCCACTATCTCCAAAATCTTGGTCTTTGCCTGAGTTCATCACCATTTGGCTGCGGAAGACACCCTTGGGTAATAGGAAACCAAAATCCTGGAATCACTGAGGTTAAATGTAGTAGTTTTGCTTTATTAATTTGATTTTTTTTGTTGTGAGAGAGGATTAAGAAGTAGACAAAAAACAGATTTTACTTTAAAAGGTGTAAAGAGAAATTTTATTACTAGAAACTATAAGAAAAAAACCCTTAGAAGAAAACTTTAGGCTACTGCTTTTTCTTCCATCCTTTTTTTTTAATACTAAACACGTACAAAAACAACTCAGATAGTTTACCATCTCTAAAATAGTTTTTTACTCATTTACTTGAAAGAGGAGACTTTTTTTCAGTCTATGGAGATTTCTTCACAAGAAAACTCATTCTTCTTCTTTTGATGTTACAGTGATTAGCTTCCCAGGAGAATGGAAATCTGATTACTATCTAAAAATCCTTTATACAGATTAAGAGTTTTTCTAATAACTTTTATTGAGGACTATATTAACTGCTGAGGCACAGTTTAAGGATTATAACAGTTTGAACAAAAGCTTACTTTATTTTTGAGAATAGAGTTTTTTCCTTTTTCTTTTTTTGGGGGCAGCAGGGGTTTTCTTATTATTTAAAACTAGGAGATTACTGCAATTTTAATATTTGTTTACTTTAATATTAATGCTTTTCTTTATATGTACAGTTAGAACAGTCATATTCACTTCAAAATATTTTTAAATGTTTTAGAGGAAACAAGAGTTTTTTCTCCATAGTTTAAAAACAGAGAAATGTTAGTTCATGACTTTTCTCCAGTCTTTATTTCGAAGTTAACAATTCTTTTTGTTTTATTTCGGTGTTTTTATATTGTTTCCGTGTGTATCATTATTTTGGTGGGTTTTTTGTTTTGTTTTGTTTTATTTTGTTTTGTTTTGGGGGGGTGTTGTTTGTTTTTGGGGTTTTTTTGTTTGTTGGTTTGATTTTTGTGGTTTTTTTCGACCATCCAACACCAATCCTCCCATGGGAGACGGAGCTGGAGCAGAGCACGAAGCTCTTCCCACACTCGGGGCACTCACAGGGCTTCCCTTAGTGGTGACTCCGTTGGTGTCGGGTCAAGTGAGAGCTCCGTGAGAAGCTCTTCCCACACTCAGGACACTCGTAGGGCCTCTCCCCAGTGTGGATGCGCCGGTGCAGGATGAGATGGGAGTTGTGCTTGAAGCCCTTCCCGCAGTCGGGGCAGCGGAAGGGCCTCTCCTCTGTGTGAATCCGCTCATGTAGGAGGAGATTGGAGCTGGTTTGAAACCTCTTCCCACACTTGGGACACTCGTAGGGCCTCTCCCCAGTGTGGATGCGCTGGTGTCTTCTCAGGCCAGAGCTCCACCCAAAGCTCTTCCCACATTCCAAGCAGGTGTAGGGCCGTTCCCCTGTGTGGATCACCTGGTGCTCCATCAGATGAGAAATACTCCTGAAGCTCTTCCCACATTTCCCACACTCATATGGCCGTTCTCCAGTGTGGATCACCTGGTGTCGGATCAGGCTGGAGCTGTAGTTGAAACCCTTCCCACATTCCAAGCACTTGTGGGGCTTCTCCCCTCCAGGAGGCTTCTCCACCAGCTCTGAGCTCTGCCTGCATCTCCGGCCGCCTTCCCGGCTCAGGGAGGGTCTTTCCTCCTCACAGCTCCCTGGGCTGGGTTTGCAGCCCCTCCTCGTGAGAGATCTCCGGGGCTTTTCTGCCTCCTCCATCCCCGCACACCTGAGGAATGAAAATTCCTGGTTTAGCGGGAAATAACAAGAAGAGAGCTCCATAAACTGGGTGTTCCTCCTCGCCCAAGTTCATCTCCGGAAGTCATTGAGCATCTTGTCTCTGTAATAACCTCCCAAACACCAAGATTCCCACCCAAAATCCTCCAAACTTTAAGACACAGATCAAAACCTCCCCAAATATCAAGATTCAGACAAAATCCCTTCCAAAATTGTGCTGGTTTGAAAGCAAAACCAGTGAGAGACTCCAAGTCAGAAATACAATTTGATAGGAAAAATGATAAGAGAAATAAAATCCATGCAATAGTACAAAAGAAAACACCTGACAGAATCAGAATACAACCTGATACCCCGCTAGTTAGGGTGGTGGTAGCAGTCCTGATGACGTGGTCTTGTAGTAGTGATGCTGTAGAAAGGTCTGGTAGCTCTTGTCCTCGGGAAACCATTGGGTAAGGGCTGTCTTGGTGTTCCAAATCTCAGATTTTATCTAGGTAGGAAAGGCTTGGCTCCTCCTCCTGGCTGGAGCATCTCCCAGTGGGATGATGGAATTTTATCAGTCATGCAGTGGGACTCAATGGCCCATTAACAGAAGATATCTTCCTGGAGGAAGGATGGGTTGTGGAAAAGATAAAGAGCACTGCCCCACCTGGTTTTAACAGATGGCCCATTAGCAGAGGATATCTCCCACAGAGATAAGGATCCCTGCCCCACAGATGGTGATAGAATACATACTTTTGGTCACATCCTGTGACCTAAAACACATCCCCTGCTCGCCAGGGCCTTGAGGAGCAGCTGTCCAGCTGGGCCAAGGTGTGCCAGCAGCTCCAGCCATGCTGGGGAACCTTTCCAGCTCTGGGCCCTGCTGTGCAGGAGGGTCCCTGTGTGAGCTGGGGCCTCAGCCACTCCTCTCTCCACACTCGCCCTGCTGCAGCTCCACCATCCCGGCCAAGAAGGCGTGACTCTCCCTCGCCCCCAGGGAGCCCAAGGACCGTCTGGTTTGACAGCTGTCACACACGGCCTCAGCAGCAGCAGTCGCCCAGGAAAGCAGAGCACCAGCCCTCCCTGCCTCCCCCATGGCCCCCCAGCCCGGCCGTGAAGCGGAAGCCCCCCGAGATCCCCCCACCTCCTCCCCTGCCCAGCCAGCCACCCTGGTCCAGCTAGGACTGAAACTGGGCCAGCCATGGCAGGACTTGGGCCACCAACAGCTTGGGACATCTGCTCCTCTCTACAAATAACACGTGTTACCTATGGAAAACATCCAGAGGCACTTTTCATACTGTCGTGCCTCCAACAGAAAGGGCTGAAGATTCTTCCCATGCCCTGCCTCATCCTTTGCTGTTTTGATTTTCATACACCTGGGTGCTGGCTGAATCTCTTCAAAGAACATTTTTAACACTGCATGTTTTACCCCACCTATCGAGGGAAAAAAATTAAAAAATTCTTCACTTCAGACTTCATTTTTGGTGTGCTTGGCCACTCACATTTTGAGCAATTAATTTTCCATGGTACCTCTTGCCTTTTCCTTACTATCAATAAAAAGTACATCTGGACATGAAAGTCACCACTATTACTGAGATTCACCTCAAAGCCCAGAGGAGAATCTGGCACAAAATATTCTCCCTGTGTACTCTACAACAAGAAATATTCAGAGGAAAATACAGTGGCAGCTGAGCCTTGTGGAACTCCCAGAATACTGAGCCTGCAGAGGAGGCAAACAGCCCTGGCAGTGCCTGAGGGGACTTCTCCTCGCAGACTCCTCTCAAAGTGTGTCACTTCATCAGGAGAAGCCTTTCAAACCTTTGCCTTTCCTTCCTCCTGTGTTAAAATGTAAGGCTCCTCTTGAGAAAATACTGAGCTACAAACAGTTCTCCATTCCTCAACAAAGCTACTCAGGTGTTCAATTTAAGAAAGAGCAAAACTAAAGTTGGTCAGAAAATTCCCATCAAGGCCTATTTGCAGAGAAACCCCATCATATGGGAGCAAATATTTATTAGCATCAGTTCACTCAAAAGAAACCCAACCCTGTATTGAGCAGTGTTTTAAACGAACTTGAATTCTTTTTCCTCACCTATCAGCTGAACTGGTTTGCTCCTTTTTTGTCCTAGAGAGAATATTAGAACGATTTACTCTTGACAGGACTCCTTGGGTGGCCCCCAGCCCTGGCTCCTCACCACGCCTTGCCTGGGCTGTTAACGCAGCCTGTCAGCACCACCTGACTTTGGCAGCCTGTTCAGACCTCGGGCACGGCTGGTGCCACGGTCCCCTCTGGTGCCACGGTCCCCTCTGGTGCCACGGTCCCCTCTGGCTCCTGGCGTGTCCCTGCTGCTGGAGGAGCCCTGCTCGTGCTGCTGCCTGCGTTCAACAACGCCGGTCCTACTGCCCAGCCAAAGAGAGACCAAAATCCCTGCTTTGGGCAGCTCGCTTGAACGAGTTGAACACTTACTCATCTCTAACACAGACCTCTTAACATCCACACACCAACACCAGGAAGTCACCTCATCTACAGAGGTCAGGAGCCTGAGCCAACACAAGGTCGACATTCAAGCACATCGAGTTTTTAATTTAGTGGAAGCACTCCCTCGTTCACAAGCTCTACTTGTCAAACTGGATTGTGCGATGCTATTGTCTTGCTTGTGTTAGAGAGAAACCAGGGAGAAATTAGCTAAGAAACAAGAACCACACTTGGGGCTCAGGCTTGGCAGACAAAGGGAGCAGGGCGGCACCTGCCCGCTTTGCCCGAGTCCCTGCTCCTGCCGGACAAAGGCGGACGCGGCTCCGTGCGGGGCGAGCCGGGCGCTCCGTGCCGGGGCCGGGGCCGAGCGCTCGGGCGGGCGGCGCTCAGGATGCTCGGGCAGCGCCGCGGGCAGGGCGGGCGCAATGGAGCGGCCTGAGGGCTGGGACCCCTCCGGGCGGCCGGCCCGGCGCACGCAGTCGCTGCTCAGCGCCCTCGCCCACCTCTACGGGCTGGAGCGCGGCGTGGAGAACGAGATGGTCGTGCTGGCCAGCGGCCCGGAGCAGTCCCTGCAGGAGATCTTCCAGCAGCGGGACTGCACCGGGCCGGGCCGCATCCCCGGCGAGGAGTCCCGCACGCTGTGCCGGGCGCTGGGGCCGGAGGAGGCGGCGGAGCCCGAGGAGTACGCGGGGCTGTGGGACGGACTCTGGGCCGAGCTCACCTTCCGCCAGCTCCACGCGCGGCTCTGCGGCCACTTCAGCACCCGCGCGGGGCCGCGGCTGCCGCTGGGCCGGGAGGGCGAGCACATCGAGAGCCACATCCGCCCGCGCAGCCCCCGCCGAGCCCGAGCGGCGGCCGCCGGGGCCCTGCTCCCAAGAGCGCTGCGAGGAGATGGTGGCGCTGGAGCGGGCCGAGGAGCGCATGGCCGAGCTGCAGCAGGAGAAGGGCAGCCTGCGGCAGCTGCTGGAGGACGTGCGGGCCGCCCTGCAGAGCAGCGATGCGCGGTGCCCGGCGCTGCGGCTGAGTCCGGGCCGGCTTCTGCACCGCGCTCCCGGCGGCGGCTCGGGTGGCCCCGAGCGCTTCAGGAGAGATGCTGCTCTCGGAAAGTCAGTGTTTAGAACCCCTCCGCCTCCGGACTGAGACCGAAGTTGCTCGTTCATCCTCGGCATTAACTTTCTAGCAAAGTTTAGTTACAAGGGAGGCTTTGAGGAGAAATGTATGGCATCGGTGTGCCATTAAATATGTTTGTGATGAGCACTGTTCAAAGTGTCGGGGAGTTCAGCTTAACAAAACCACGCGTACAACGCTGCTGCTGCTTCTCCTGCACGTGCAGCCAGGATGTGCTGATAGCAGATGCTGGGTATGCACTGCTACAGGATTTTTCCTGAAGTAGGAAAGAACTTTGGGATTCTTACCTGCACAAGCACATGCAGTGCCTCAGTCATAAGTGCATCAGAAATATCAGAAGTATGTCTTCTTCAGAGTGTGGTCACAAGGGTTCAGAGTTGGAGCCAGTTCTGCGGGCAGGCTGATGAATAGTCTGGGGCTCCTCTGCAGAGCCCCATTCATTCTGAGGCTGCTTTCTGCTGGTTCTGCTGAACTGGCTCGAGTGAAATAGACACCCAATTAACAACAGTTAAATTACTCTGGCATGAAACAGTGGGGAACAGGCAGAGCAGTGAAGGGCAGCATGGACGAGTTGTTCTGGCAGCTCTGACGAGGTCTGGTTTGATACAGCACTCACAGAACTCTGCTCCACCTGTGACACTTCCACTTGCAGTAGATGACTGTTCCTCTTCACAATATCCAGCAAGGCAGGTCAAAGACACTTTTACCATTTTCATCTTCAAAAAGGAGAGGAAATCAGCAGCAAACATGAAGTAACCAGTCAGAGATCCCGGGAAGAAACAAAAGAACAAAGAGTGGTGGAAAAAAAACAGGTGGAGCAGTGATCCTTATCTCTCCGGGAGATATCCTCTGCTAATGGGCCATCTGTTAAAACCAGGTGGGGCAGTGTTCTTTATCTTTTCCACAACCCATCCTTCCTCCAGGAAGATATCTTCTGTTAATGGGCCATTGAGTCCCCCTGCATGACTGATAAAATTCCATCATCCCATTGGGAGATGCTCCAGCCAGGGGGAGGAGCCAAGCCTTTCCTACCTAGATAAAATCTGAGATTTGGAACACCAAGACAGCCCTTACCCAATGGTTTCCCGAGGACAAGAGCTACCAGACCTTTCTACAGCATCACTACTACAACAAGACCACTTCATCTGGACTGCTACCACCACCCTAACTAGCGGGGTGTCAGGTTGTATTCTGATTCTGTCAGGTGTTTTCTTTTGTACTATTGCATGGATTTTATTTCTCTTATCATTTTTCCTATCAAATTGTATTTCTGACTTGGAGTCTCTCACTGGTTTTGCTTTCAAACCAGCACAAATTTGGAAGGGATTTTGTCTGAATCTTGATATTTGGGAAGTTTTTGATCTGTGTCTTAAAGTTTGGAGGATTTTGGGTGGGAATCTTGGTGTTTGGGAGGTTATTACAGACACAAGATGCTCAGTGACTTCCGGAGATGGACTTGGGCAAGGAGGAACACGCAGTTTATGGAGCTCTCTTCTTGTTATTTCCCCCTAAACCAGGAATTTTCATTCCTCAGGTGTGCGGGGATGGAGGAGGTATAAAAGCCCCGGAGATCTCTCTCGAGGAGGGGCTGCAAACCCAGCCCAGGGAGCTGTGAGGAGGAAAGACCCTCCCTGAGCCGGGAAGGCGGCCGGAGATGCAGGCAGAGCTCAGAGCTGGTGGAGAAGCCTCCTGGAGGGGAGAAGCCCCACAAGTGCTTGGAATGTGGGAAAGGTTTCAGCTACAGGTGCAGGCTGATCGAACACCAGAGGATCCACACTGGGGAACGACCCTACAAGTGTGGGGAATGTGGGAAAGGTTTCAGCCGGAGCTCCAAGCTGATCCAACACCAGAGGATCCACACTGGGGAGGAACCCTACGACTGTGGCAAATGCGGGAAGGGCTTCAGTGAGATCTCTGACCTGCTCCGGCACCAGGTGGTCCACATTGGGGAACGGCCCTACACCTGCTTGGAATGTGGGAAGAGCTTTGGGTGGAGCTCTGACCTGAAAAAACACCAGCGCATCCACACTGGGGAGAGGCCCTACGAGTGTCCTGAGTGTGGGAAGAGCTTCTCACTCACTTGACCCGACACCAACGGAGACACCACTAAGGGAAGCCCTGTGGGTGTCCCGAGTGGGGGAAGAGCTGCGTGCTCTGCTCCAGCTCCATCTCCCATGGGAGGATTGGTGTTGGATGATCCCCAGTGACCCCCGCTGGGCAGAGCCCTGGTGATCCGTGGTCCTGGTGATCCCCATTGGGTGGGGGAAAGTGGTTGGAGAGATTTCTCTCTCTTTTCCTTTTGTTGCTATGATTTGGTTGGTAATAAATTCCCTCGCTGTGCCCAGGCTGTGTCTGATGCCCGTTTTTCTGTTTGGTGTGTTTGCTCGTCCTGTCTTAATCTGATCCTGGAGCTCCTGGTTAAACATTCTCTTCCCTTGCAGCTGGAGGGGCAGGGTCAGAGTGGCTCTGGTGGGTGCCTGGCATCGGGCCAGCGTCACCTTGTCTTGGTTTGAAAGACAGGTATTTTTCTAAGGAAAGGTGAGAACCCCTTTCGTGAGATGCAGAATGCAACCACCTCCCTTCTAATTATTTTAGTTTCAAATCAGAGTTGAAGAGGGCTGGAGTGATGGCGGCAGCGGCCCAGGGGTGAGAGGGGATGGGGAAAGTGACTCCCCCCTCACGGTGTAGGTCGTGGTGCTCGGCAGAGTGTCCGGAGGTAGCAGGGTGAGGTGGGAGAGCAGCAGAGCGATGTCCAATGGTAGGGAGCGTGGATCTCAGTGCTGGGATGGCAGGGGAGATGCCAGATCGGAGCACGGGTCGTCCTCCTCTCTCTCCACAGGCGAAGTGAGAGAGCAAGAGTCCCCCCCCAGACCCCTTTCCCACCTTTTTCTTTTCTGGTCTCCCCCCATTCCCCCACCCCCCTGCAAGAGAAAACTATTGCTACTAAGGTGTAGCCACAAATACTTAACATAACAATGGGAAAAATTCCACAGAAAGAAAAGGGAACAATTCAACCCCCAACAGGGGGAAAGAGTGGTCTGAAGATCTTATTCTGAATTTGCTTTTTTTTCTCTTTCTTAGTGTAGTTAATAAAGATTTTTATACCCTCTTACGTTTTAGGCCTGACTTGCTCTTTTGCTCCTGCTTCTGTCTCACAGCAGAAAATGAGTATATTTAAATTGGCAAGTCAAAACTATAACATTAATTGGTGTGTTGGCCAGGAAATTCAAAAATTCAAATTAAACCAAGACATTAGATTATCCTATCTGGATGAAGATAACTAGAACTCCAGGGAAGGAATTTATTGATGGGGAGTAGGACAGGACGGCTACAAAAAAAGTTGATTTGCAGGTTGGGGTTGATGAATTTGAATAATGAAAGTCTATGAATATGCAACACGTTGATGCATTTAAGGAAGTGTTTTCTAAGTTAGTGCCCTTGGCTGAATGCCCAGCACCCAGCCACATTAATCCTTTGCTTTACTGTCTTAGTCTCCTATTTATCTTTTTTTTTTTCTTTTTTTTTTTTTTTAATTAAACCTTGTAAATTTACCAGGAAAGTGAACCTCGTTTTTCACATCACTATGGGCAGGGAGCTGCTGCCTCCTGAAGCTCACCTTTCCTCGTTCCTTCCAGGAGGAAAGCTGGGTGTGGGAGCGCTGCATGCGCTCCTTCCGAGGCCTGCTGAGGGCAGGGGTGGGGAAGGGGAAGAAGTGGATGAAGAACTGCGTGCAGTGTCCTGGCCCTGCTCATCCTCCCCATGAATGACGAGACCCCCAGGGTGGGCCAGGCACTGCTGCCAAGGCTGAGCACTGACACAGAGAGGGGTGGCTGACCCCCCCTGGGGCTCCAGGCATTGGGCAGCATTCCCCAAGCACAGCCCAGGGAAGGGTCCCTGCAGAGCCAAGTTGGCATTGCCAGCACCTGCCCTGCCCACTGCAGCAGGGCTCAGCACCAGGACACTGAGGTGTGGACAGGTGTGTCCCCAAAGGTGTTGGAGAGCAGGCATTTGGGCCTCAATCCCTGTACCTGGGGCCATTCCCGGATGTTTTGGCAGCTCCCTAAAGGCAGAGTCACCCCAGGTCAACTTTCCCAGGCCCTGGAGCCATCTCCCAGTTTCTGCTGTTCCACAGGCCTCCAGGAATGCTGTCCTTGCTATCGCAGAGCTCCTCAAGTGGAAGGAGCTGAAGCACGTGGTGAAGACAGGGCAGACCTGGAGGATGGCTGACTGCTTGGTGAGGATGTGCCCCAGGGACTGTGCTGGGCCGTGGGCTCTGCAGCTGGGCCTGGGGAAGAGACCCCACAGCCTGGAGCTGCATCCTTGTTCCTGGCTCAAGAACAGAGCCCCAGGGGCTCTCCTCCAGTCCCATCTCCCCTTCCTGCACCCAGTGGGAGGGAGGAGGGCTCTTGGTAATGGGGCTGCTGCCAGGAGGGGCTGCTCCAGTCACCTGGAAGATGTGTGACAATGCCCACATCTTTATGGTCCCTCCAGATGGAAAAGGACAGCAGGAGGGCTGAGCAGCACCTTCATCAGAGCCTGCAGTAGCTGAGGGACCCTCAGGAATTTGTGCAAGACTGCACCATCAGGTTCATGAGCCCCAGCCCAGGGTCCCTCTTTGGGCAGCCCCTGTTCCCCCCAGCCCCTGCCCAGTGCCACATCCAGGCTACTGGTGGTCCCTGGTTGTTTGGGATCGTGCTGGGGAACAGCAGGGGCTGACAGAGCTCTGTGCCCAGGGACCATCGCGTGACATCTCCAGGACCAGAGCGAGGAGCTGCCTGCTCTGGATTTCAATGGGGAGTGAGGGCTGGGAGAGTGGGGGGTCTCTACAAACACGGGAACTCATCTCGGCTCTGTTTTGGTCACAGAACTTCAGGCCTTGCAGAAAGATGCGTGTGAACTCATGCGTTGTCTGGCAGCTCAGAGCAGCTCGATCCTGAGGAGCCTGAAGGAGCAGCGGACACCGGGACAGTCCCTGCGAGCTCTGTGGTGCTGGCACTGCTGAGCTGGGGGCCTGTTGTGCCCAGAGTGGGACATTCAGGCACGACTGATCAGGGACACCCTCCTGCTGATTCACAAGGTGCAGAAAGGACTCCTTGACTTCCCAGGGTTCTTCTCAGAGAAGGCTCTGGGTGTGGCTGGATCCAACCCCAGCCCCAGACTTGGGCAGCACTTTAAGTCTGAAGGGTCATACAGGCGTCGTTGAGCCAGGATATCACTTTGTCCTAAGGATTATGGCTGGAAAACCAACTATAGTTTTGTAAATAAAGTTAGTTTTTTAAAGTTTTAAATAATTGCTTTTCAAATTTCTTTTAAGACATCCCAAAGGTACCTGCGGGCAGGTGGGCACACAGGTGTGATGGGGTGGGTGGGATCAGGCCAGGAATTAGACCCTGATTTTGTGATTTACAGCAGGACTTCTCCTCTGATCCTAATTCCCAGTGTTACGGTGCTGCCAGGTGTGCTGCTGGTGGGTCTGGGACTCTCATACTGAGATCTGATACACCTAAACTGGGGTTTGGGTCCCTCAGATGGGGGGTTCAGGTCCTGGACTCCTAAACTGGGGTCAGGGACCCTCAAACTGTAATCTGGGTTCTTTAAACTGCGTCTGGGATTCTTAAACTGACATCTGGTACCCCCAAACTGGAATCTTCAGCCCTCCAGCGTGATCTGGGATCCTCACACTGAGGTCTCAGCTCTCCACCCTGGCACCTGGGCCTCTCAAACTGGGGTCTGGAATCCTCAAACTGGGTCTGGAACCTCCCCCCACCTGGAGTTTGGACCCCTGAAAAAACTCGGGGGGACAAGTGGGGGAGGTGAGGTAGGGCTTTATTTGGGGGTACAAAGATTAAAGGGGGATGGGGAGACCTCAGGGTGGAATTTTGGGTCTACCTTAGAGGGGGGAGGTGAGTGGGAGTAGCCCAGGATGGAGATTTGGGATCCTCAGGGTGGGCTTTGTGGAGTCTCAGGGGGGATTTGGGGTCCCAGGGTGGGTTCTGGAGGGCCTCAGGGTGGAATTTTGGGTGTCCCAGGCTTGATTTAGGCAGTTCCAAGATAGATTTTGTGCATAGATTAGGTGCAAGATAGATTTTGTGGGTCCGAGCACCAGATTTCACAGACCCCTTAGTGGAAGGCCATTGGGGTTTGAGGATTCCAAGGGTGGATTTTGGAGTTTCACAGTGAGTTTCACCCTCCCTAGGATGGATTTGGGCATCTCAGGTTGGGTTTTGGGGTTCCAGAGTAGGTTTTTAGGGTCCTAGGATGGATTTTTGTGGTCCTAGGCTGGGTTATCAGGGTCAGGGGGATGGATTTTAGGGTTTGTCTCAGTTTGAAAGACAGGTAGGGTCTAAGGAAAGGCAGGAGCCCCTTTTCTGCGATGCAGAGTGCAACCCCCCTCCCTTTTAATTATTTTAGGTCCAATTCAGACACCTTCAGGCAGGAGATATGGGGATAAGAATAACAGTTCTTTACTGGTATCTAACAGAGCAGAAAAACAACAACAGCTATAAAAATTGGCAACAGAAACAGTCTAGCTCCGCTCCAGTCCCTTCTGGCCGCAGGCCGTCTCCCTGTGCTGTTACCGGTGCTGTGGGGGCAGGGCAGGTCCCGCGCAGTTGAAGAGGGCTGGGTGATGGCGGCCGTGGCCCAGGGGTGAGAGGGGATGGGGAAAGTGACTCCCCCCTCACGGTGTCGGTCGTGGTGCTCAGCAGAGTGTCCGGAGGTAGTAGGGTGAGCTGGGAGAGCAGCAGAGCGATGTCCAAAGGCAGGGAGCGTGGATCTCAGTGCTGGGATGGCAGGGGAAGATGCCAGAGCAGAGCCCAGGTTGTCTTCCCACTCCAGGAGCCAAGCGAGAGAGCGTCCCCCGCTCCAGACCCCCCTATCCCACCTTTCCTTTTCCGGTTCCCCCCCCCTCCCCCTCCAGCCACCCCCCTACGAGAGAACATTATCTGTCGTTTTAAGGTGTAGCCACAATTACTTAGCATAACAATGGGAGAAATTCCACAGAAAGAAAAGGGCTTAATTCAACCTCCACCATTATCCACCCCTGAATTTCTCCCATACTAATATGCTATATCAAATTAAACTGTTACATTATATATACATACATGCAGTTAGAGACATAGGCACAGTACTATAGGTATTTCACCCTAAAACAAGGTCTCCTTGGGGTATGCATCTGGTCTCTCCATTCTTTTGCATCACCCACCAGGTGCAACCTGGTCCTTGAGCGAATACAACTCCATGGATGGGATTGTCTTTGCTGGAGGCAGGATTCACCCAAACAGTTTTTCCTAGCATACCTCTCATGTGTACCACTGGAACCTTATCTCCATTTGATATTCCCAAGGGCTCAGATTGGGCAGGGCCTGCTCGGTTAGTGGAACCTCGGTTGTTCACTAACCAGGTGGCCTTTGGTAGATTAATCTCCCAGTTCTTGAAAGTTCCCCCACCCAGTGCCTTCAAGGTGGTTTTAAGCAGGCCATTGCACCGTTCAACTTTCCCTGCAGCTGGTGCATGGTAGGGGATATGGTACACCCACTCAATGCCGTGTTCTCTAGCCCAGGTGTTTATAAGGCTGTTCTTGAAATGAGTCCCATTGTCTGACTCAATTCTCTCAGGGGTACCATGCCTCCAAAGAACTTGTTTTTCCAGGCCCAGGATGGTGTTTCGAGCAGTGGCATGAGGCACAGGGTAGGTCTCCAACCATCCAGTGGTGGCTTCCACCATGGTCAGTACATAGCGCGTGCCCTGGCGGGTTTGAGGCAGTGTGATGTAGTCAATCTGCCAGGCCTCTCCATACTTATATTTGGACCATCGCCCCCCATACCAGAGGGGCTTCACCCGCTTGGCTTGCTTGATGGCAGCGCATGTCTCACAGTCATGGATAACTTGAGAAATACTGTCCATGGTTAGATCCACCCCTCGGTCTCGTGCCCACTTATATGTGGCATCTCTGCCCTGATGACCTGAGGCATCATGGGCCCATCGAGCCAGGAACAACTCTCCCTTGTGCTGCCAGTCTAAATCTATCTTTGACACCTCTATTTGTGCGGCCTGATCTACCTGCTCATTGTGTCGGTGTTCCTCATTAGCCCGACTCTTGGGGACATGGGCATCTACGTGACGGACTTTCACAGGCAGCTTCTCTACCCGGGTGGCAATGTCTTTCCATTCATTGGCAGCCCAGATTGGTTTTCCCCTACGTTGCCAGTTAGCCTTTTTCCACCTTTCCAGCCATCCCCACAGAGCATTGGCTACCATCCATGAATCAGTGTAAAGGTAGAGTTTTGGCCACTTCTCTCTTTCAGCAATGTCCAGGGCCAGCTGAACAGCTTTGAGTTCAGCAAGTTGACTCGATCCACCTTCTCCTTCGGTAGCTTGTGCGACCTGTCGTGTGGGGCTCCATACGGCTGCTTTCCACTTCCGGTTCATCCCCACGATGCGGCAGGAACAATCAGTGAAAAGAGCATAGCATGTTTCATCTGCTGGCAGTTGGTTATATGGTGGGGCTTCTTCAGCCCGGGTCACTTGTTCCTGTTATTCTTCATCGGCAAGACCAAAGTCTTCCCCTTCCGGCCAGTTGGTAATTATCTCCAAAATCCCAGGGCGATTCGGGTTTCCAATACGGGCACGTTGTGTGATGAGGGCAATCCATTTACTCCATGTGGCGTCAGTGGCATGGTGGGTTGAGGGAACCTTTCCTTTAAACATCCACCCCAGCACTGGCAGTCGGGGTGCCAGGAGGAGTTGTGTTTCTGTGCCAACCACCTCTGAGGCTGCTTGGACCCCTTCATAGGCGGCCAAGATCTCCCTCTCCGTCGGAGTGTAGTTGGCCTCAGACCCTCTGTAGCTTCGGCTCCAGAACCCCAGTGGTCGGCCTCGCGTCTCACCAGGCACCTTCTGCCAAAGGCTCCAAGACAAACCATGGTTCCCGGCTGCAGAGTAGAGCACGTTCTTCACATCTGGTCCCGTCCTGACTGGGCCAAGGGCTACTGCATGAGCAATCTCCTGCTTGATTTGGGCAAAGGCTTGCTGCTGCTCAGGGCCCCAGTGGAAATCGTTCTTCTTGCGGGTGACCAGGTAAAGAGGGCTCACAATCTGGCTGTACTCAGGAATGTGCATTCTCCAAAAGCCTATGGCGCCTAGGAAGGCTTGTGTTTCCTTCTTGCTGGTTGGTGGAGACATTGCAGTGATCTTATTGATGACCTCACTGGGGATCTGGCGCCGTCCATCTTGCCACTTTACTCCCAGGAACTGGATCTCTTGGGCAGGCCCTTTGACTTTGCTCTTTTTAATGGCGAAGCCGGCTCCCAGCAGAATCTCAATGATCTTTTCTCCTTTCTGAAATACTTCCATTGCCGTATCCCCCCACACAATGATGTCATCAATGTACTGCAGATGTTCTGGAGCTCCACCCTTCTCCAGTGTAGCCTGGATCAGCCCATGACAGATGGTGGGGCTGTGTTTCCACCCCTGGGGCAGTCGGTTCCACATGTATTGCACACCCCTCCAGGTGAAAGCGAACTGAGGCCTGCACTCTGCTGCCAGAGGAATGGAGAAGAATGCATTGGCGATGTCAATGGTGGCGTACCACTTTGCTGCCTTGGACTCCAGCTCGTACTGCAGTTCCAGCATGTCCGGCACGGCAGCGCTCAGTGGTGGAGTCACCTCATTCAGTGCACGATAGTCCACTGTCAATCTCCATTCTCCTTCCGATTTACGCACAGGCCAGATGGGGCTGTTGAAGGGTGAGTGGGTTTTGCTGACCACCCCTTGGCTCTCCAGCTCACGGATCATCTTGTGGATGGGGATCACGGCATCCCGATTCGTCCGGTACTGCCGGTGGTGCACTGTTGAGGTAGCAATTGGCACCTGTTGCTCTTTCACCCTGAGGAGTCCCACTGCAGATGGGTTTTCTGATAGCCCAGGCAGGGTGTTCAACTGCTTAATGCCCTCTGCTGCCACAGCAGCTATTCCAAAAGCCCACCTGAGTCCCTTTGGGTCTTTGTAATAGCCATTCCTGAGGAAGTCTATGCCTAGGATACATGGTGCCTCTGGGCCAGTCACAATTGGATGTTTCTGCCACTCTTTCCCAGTCAGGCTCACCTCAGCCTCCAGCAGAGTCAATTCCTGAGATCCCCCTGTAACCCCAGCAATTGAAACAGGTTCCTTTCCGACATGTCCTGATGGTATTAATGTACATTGTGAACCAGTGTCAACCAATGCTCTGTGTTCCTGTGGCTCTGATGTGCCAGGCCATCGGATCCACACCGTCCAAAAGATCCGGTTTTCCCGTGCCTCTCCCTGGCTAGAGGCAGGGCCCCTCTAGCCCTGGTTATTATTTCTCTCCTGGGCATACATACTGGAGGTTCCTTCAAGGGGATCTGACAGATCATCCTCCCTTCTGTAATACCCTGCACCTCCATGGGAGGCTGAGGCTACCCTCACTTTAGTGGAGTTCCCTCTGTTGGTGTTCCCCTCCCTGATTTGGCGCACCCGTGCTGCCAGGACAGAAGTGGGTTTCCCATCCCACCTTCTCATGTCTTCCCCGTGGTCACGTAGAAAAAACCACAGGTCAGCACGTGGGGTGTACCCTCTCTCCCTAGCTGGGGGGCGTTGGGCTCTACTTTTGGGGTCCATGACTCTCACTGGTGCTGCACTGATCTTCCTCACCTCTTCCCTTATCTCCTTCATCTCCTCCTTAAACTCCTCTCTGAGGTCCTTAGCCACAGCAGAGACATGAGCCTGCACTGGGCCAGCCATCATACTCTGATAATTCCTGAGCCTGTTGGCAACAGAACCCACTGTCACTTGGTTGGTATCAGCATCAATCATTGCAATAAAGGGGGTATATTGAGATGGGCCCAGGTTTGCCAGATTCCACAACATCTGCCCTGTGCACCTGACCTTGTCAGGGTCATTGTCATGCTGTCCATCCCTCCCAAAGAGCACCTCCAGTACTGCCACTTCTCTCAGCTTTTGGATCCCTTCCTCAAGGGTATTCCAACGTGTTCTCTGGTGGTACTCCTGCATTCTTTCCCTGTGGACAAATCTCTCTCTCACACTCATTAAAAGTCGCTCCCAGAGGGAAAGGAGACCTGTCTCCCTTACAAATACCTGGTCCACACCTGAGTCCTGGGTCAAGGCTCCCAAATTCCTTGCCTCAGTACCATCCAGTTGCACACCTGTACCCATAAGGTCCCAGACCCGCAGTAACCAGGTTGTAAAAGCCTCACGGCCCCGCCGTACAATGTCTTTTCGCAGGTTACGGAGACTCTCGTATGACAGGGACTCGGTGATGATCTCAACTTCTGGCTCCCCTGCTGCTTGTGAGGGGCCCCCTTCCTGACCCTTATTATCTAGGTGCCTTGTTTTCATCTTAGACTTCCTAGTTTCCACAGGGGCAACTGCTGCTGGCTGTGAGTGCCCTTGCAGTTCAGCTGGAACCTGGACAGATGTAACATCTGTGGGTCCCACTGCTGCACCACCAGAGTCTCCCTCTTTAAGGCAGGGGGAGGGTTTCTCACCAGCTGGGGAGAGGTACTCCTTCAGCATCTGGCCCATCTCACGTATCTCCTTTGCTAGCACCCCCACCCATTCTGGGTGGTTCCTTTCCGAGGTGGGTTGTGGAGCAGGGTCAAACTCTGGGGTAATATCCCTAGTCTCTGGGATAGGATCAGGCTCTGGGGTAACCTCCCTAGTCTCTGGGACAAGATCAGGCTCTGGGGTAACCTCCCTAGTCTCTGGGACAGGATCAGGCTCTGGGGTAACATCACTAATCCCTGGGGTAGGTATCAGGGTTGTTATCCAAGTCAATCTCCCCTTATCTCTGAATGTTAGATAGAACAGGTTTAACAGGGATATAAGCAACACTAGCCACAATATAATGTCATTAGCATTTAAAGCGGATTGGAACCCCTTGAAGACTGGTGGGGTGAACTTCAAAAACCCTGTGATGGGTTGAGAAAAAATTTCACCTGCTGCCACTTCCTCACAGTAAGTACCATTATTGAAGTAGCCCCAGAAACACACACTTAGAGTGTGATAGCTCTGAATCCATGTGGCCATCTTCCAGAGAAAATTAAAAATCCATGAATTCCTCAACTGATCAACCCACATAATAAACTGGATAATAGCCACAGTAACCTTGGTTATGAAACTCATGTTTAAAAAAGGGCTTGCAAATGGGAGAGATATAGCAGTGACCACATGGAGGCCAATCCAGGGTAAGCTGGACAGCATGGTGTCACCTACCACAAGCTTGGGTAATTTAAGAACTGTTATCCCCTTTTCTACCCCTCTCTCAATGCCCTCAGGCAATGCCCCACGTTCCGGGCGCCAAAATCTGTCTTGGTTTGAAAAGACAGGTATGGTCTAAGGAAAGGCAGGAGCCCCTTTTCTGCGATGCAGAGTGCAACCCCCCTCCCTTTTAATTATTTTAGGTCCAATTCAGACACCTTCAGGCAGGAGATATGGGGATGAGAATAACAGTTCTTTACTGGTATTTAACAAAGCAGAAAAAAACAACAACAGCTATAAAAATTGGCAACAGAAACAGTCTAGCTCCGCTCCAGTCCCTTCTGGCCGCAGGCCGTCTCCCTGTGCTGTTACCGGTGCTGTGGGGGCAGGGCAGGTCCCGCGCAGTTGAAGAGGGCTGGGTGATGGCGGCCGTGGCCCAGGGGTGAGCGGGGATGGGGAAAGTGACTCCCCCCTCACGGTGTCGGTCGTGGTGCTCAGCAGAGTGTCTGGAGGTAGTAGGGTGAGCTGGGAGAGCAGCAGAGCGATGTCCAAAGGCAGGGAGTGTGGATCTCAGCGCTGGGATGGCAGGGGAGGATGCCAGAGCAGAGTCCAGGTTGTCTTCCCACTCCAGGAGCCAAGCGAGAGAGCGAGCCCAGCTCCAGACCCCCCTATCCCACCTTTCCTTTTCCGGTTCCCCCCCCCCCCCCCCGCTCCCCCTCCAGCCACCCCCCTACGAGAGAACATTATCTGTCGTTTTAAGGTGTAGCCACAATTACTTAGCATAACAATGGGAGAAATTCCACAGAAAGAAAAGCGAAGCATTCAACCCCCAACAGCAGGAATCTCATTTATCACATACATACATATCTGTGAGACTTTCCTGTCAAATCATTATCCATCCCAACCCTGGCACATCCCAAGTCCAACAATTTGCATGCACAGAAAGCCAAAACTCGGCAATTCCCCGGTTCCAGCACCAGCACTGCTCAGATCTGGTGATTTGTGGGTGCCAGCACTGCAGATCCAGCAGATTGTTGACGCTGGCAGTGCCCAGGTCTGGCGTTTGCCAGCATCGGTGCCGCCCAGAGCCGTCAGTTTCCTGCTGCTGGGGCACTCGGGGGTTGTGGCTGAGCAGGA